>NC_080693.1:25278931-25983260 GCF_030445035.2 Dasypus novemcinctus
ATTATTTCTTTTTCTTTTTTTCTTCTACATAGCTTTGTTGAGTTATAGTTTACATATGATAAGTTCACCCCTTATAATTGTACAATTCAATGAGTTTTAGTAAATTTAGAGTTGTAGAAACAACACCACAATCCAGTTTTAGAACATATCATCACCCCCCAGATAAGCTATTTTGTAGGCCCCCACCCCTAGGCACCTCTTAATCTGCTCTCTGTCTCTAGAGATAGCCCTTTTCTGGGCATCATTTCCTATAAGAGCAGTTGTATAATATAGTCCTTTACACCTAACGTCTTGAATATATCATAATGTTTTTTAAGGTTTACTTATGCTGTAGCATATACCTGCATTCTGTTCCTTCCTTTTTTTTTTTTCTTTTTTTTTTTTTTTAATTGTGATGAAATATGTCTAGGTTGAATATTTTTGAAATGCTTTTGTGTTTTACATTCCTTGATTCTCCAAACAAGGCTGGGAGGCAAGGATTGTTATCAGCATATTTCAGAGAAGAAAGAAAAAGAGAGACCGAGAAAGGAGGGGCGTGTCCATGTTTGCAAAACTGTTACAGTCCTGTTAGATTAGTAATCACTCTCAAACAAACCGTTATGGTGACAGTACGATCCCCATTCTATAGCTGAAAACACCTAGACTAGACGACGTAAAGCAGATGCAATTAAGCTCATTAATCCAAGGGCTAGAACCGGGGTCTCTTGATTTCTGTCTGTTGCTTTTCCTGCTACAAATGGATCTGCCTTGAAGCTGGAGAGCAAGCTTTGGGGTGCATCTAAATCCCCTGAGGGCTTGTTACAACCCAGATTGCTTGGCTCATCCCCAGGGAGCCTCTGCTCTCCCAGCAGCATTCTCAGTCTCTGCACCGACAGGCTTTGAGTCCCCTCCAGCCCTGCTACAGGAGGACCCTGGCCAGAGCCTGGGCCTGAAGCTGCTGGGTGGCCCTCAACTGAGCAGGACTTAATGCCCTTGCCTGGAGACCTTGTCTGTGGCTGAGTTGTTAGGTTTTTGTTGTTGTTGTTGTTGTTGTTTTCAGGAGGTACCAGGGATTGAACCCGGGACCTCCTACATGTGCAATTCAACCACTGAGCTACAGCCATGCTGCAGTGTAGTTAAAGGCAATCATAAGATTCGAGCAAAAAAGGAGTTCATTGGAAGGTCATAGGTAGCCCCAAGAATCACCAGAAGGCTGGATAACTAGGCTCAGGGAGCTACAGCAGGGATAGGGCTAAAGCTCACTGCAGAGCTGGTCAGGATAGAGGTTCATCAAGAGCCCTGCAGGACACACACCCGTGCCAGCACCACCGGCACCACTGGCCCTGGATGCTGGAGCTACTGCTGACCCCTGGATGGGAGTTCCAGGAATACTATAGCTTTGCCTCAATGCCCTCAAATCAAAGACAAAGGGGGCAGTGGTTCACCTGTTTCAGCCAGGGTCAGGTGCCCCACATCAGCTGCAAGGGATGCTGGGAAAGCGGACTTCTGGTTTGCGGGCCTCTACAGTGGGTGGAAATCTCTGCCTCCTACTAACTTGCACATCAAAGGAAAGTCCCCAGTCATGGGGATCAGATCCTGGGTGGTCAAAAGACACCAAATGCCAGTGGTGATGCTGGCTTTGTCCTTGGGCCTTTGGTGGATGCTAAGCCTTGTTTATATTTTGTACATTCTTTTTTTTTTTCCAACTTGTTTGCATTTATTGTATGCCGAAGTTATTCCTGAGCCATAAATTTTTGTTTCTTCAGTTTCTTCTGGGATATCTTTTTCTTCTGTGCAACCTTCTCTTCCAGTTTAGGGACAATTTGTTCTTTTCCACCATGATCATCTCAGTGTGGCAGGGGAAGCTCATGTGTGGGTTAATCTGACCGTGAGCTCTGTAAGTACGACGTTGGCGCATCCTGGGGGCTTTTTTCACCCGGTTGTGCTAAATGACCAGAGCATCTACATCTAAATCCTTAAATTCAGCATTGCATTCTGCACTTTCAAGCACATGCAACAAAAATTCAACACTCTTTCTGGGCCACCGACCCTGTGTCCAGGCCACTGTTTGGCCTGGGGACACCTACCAATGCCACTATTGTGACAAGGGAATGGCACACACTGCTCCTGTAAAGAGACAACCCTCAGATACTTGGTGGCTCTTTGAATATGCACACCGTGATGGCCTGGGCAGGTTCCCGGGGGGTTCCTAAAGTGAACGCGAAGATTTGCATGTTTGTTGTTTTTTTTAAATAAAGCAATTAGTGTTTCTTTTCTTAAGATTTATTTGTTTTACTTTATTTACTTACCGCCCCCTTGTTTGCCCTCGCTGTACACTCTCAGCTCTCCACGTGGCCTTGGCCAGCTTGCCTTCACCAGGAGGCCCTGGGAATCAAACCCGGGGCCTCCCATATGGTCGATGGGAGCCCGGTCATCGGAGCCACGTCTGCTTCCCTTGATTTGTATGATTTTGTGGATTTTTCTGGGTCAAGGGAATAATGAGCCGTTTTCAGAGATTGCGTTGGGTGACTTAATGGGAAGAACTATATTTTGTACATTCTTGGCTTAAGGGTTTTTGTTTGTTTTGGTTTTTGTTTATTTGTTTGTTAGGAGGTACCAGGTATTGAATCTGGGACCTCATACTTGGGAAGCAGGTGCTCAACCACTGAGCTACACCCACTCTCCTATTTGTACATTCTTTTTTTTTTTTTTTTAAAGATTTATTTATTTATTTAATTTCCCCCCCTCCCCTGGTTGTCTGTTCTTGGTGTCTATTTGCTGCGTCTTGTTTCTTTGTCCGCTTCTGTTGTCGTCAGTGGCACGGGAAGTGTGGGCGGCGCCATTCCTCGGCAGGCTGCTCTTTCTTTTCACGCTGGGCGGCTTTCCTCACAGGCGCACTCCTTGAGCGTGGGGCTCCCCCACGCGGGGACACCCTTGCGTGGCAGGGCACTCCTTGCGCGCATCAGCACTGCACATGGCCAGCTCCACACGGGTCAAGGAGGCCCGGGGTTTGAACCACGGACCTCCCATATGGTAGACGGACGCCCTAACCACTGGGCCAAAGTCCGTTTCCCCTGTACATTCTTGAGTCATGTTTGGCTGGTAGTCAGTCAGCAACTATGGAATACCTGCTATCTGATCATTGCCAACAAATATTTATTTTTCTTTTGGCATTTTTTTTGTCAGGGCTCTCCAGGGAAGCAGGACAGTATAATTATTATGAGATTTATTATTCAAACTGACTCACGCAACCCTAGGGATTGGCAAGTCCAAATTCCATAGGGAAGGTTGCAAGCTGGGAACTCCACTAAAGATTTCCCTGAATTCCCCAGGAAAAGATAGCTGGCTGATGTAGAAGTAGAACTTCTTTCTCATTGCTGAAATCATCAGTTCTCCCTTTAAGGTCTTCAACTATTTGGACAAGAGGTCTCTCATTGCCAAAGGCAGTCTCCTTCGCTGAGTGTAGACATAATCAGCTCTAGATGCCTTCACCTGTGCAATGATCTAAAGCCACAAAACATCCTCACAGTCACAATCAGGCCAGGACTTGCTTGACAACACAGCTAGATGCCAAACCTAGCCAAGTGAGCGCTTGAACTTTATCCCCATCATTGTATTGAGACACTCCGCGCCAAGCATGCTTTCATGGAGATTTTCTCCTGTTGTCCTCTAGAAACGGTTTTGTTTTAAATTTTGCATTTAGGTCTCTTATGCACTTGGAGTAATTTTAAGAGCTGATGTGTATGTCGGTGTTCAACTTTTTTTTCATGCATATGGACAACCAAACTTTCCAGCACCTTTTGTTAAAAAGGCGTTAATTTCTCCATCGAACAAATATTTATTTTTAGCCACCACTTGCTTACTAGGGGATATAAGGCAATTTATTTTTTTAAAGGTTTATTTTATTTATTTCTCTCCCCTTCCCTCCCCCCCCCCGTTGTCTGTTCTCTGTGCCCATTTCCTATGTGTTCTTCTGTGTCTCCTTGAGTTCTTGTCACCCGGCACTGGGAAACTGTGTTGCTTTTTTTGTTGCATCATCTTGCTGCATGTGTGTGGTGCCACTCCTGGGCAGGCTGCGCTTTTTTCACGGGGGGCGGCTCTCCTTGGGGGGCGCACTCCTTGTGTGTGTGGCATCCCTACGCAGGGGACACCCCTACGTGGCACAGCACTCCTTGTGCTCGGCAGCACTGCGCGTGGGCCAGCTCACCACACAGGTCAGGAGGCCCTGGGTATTGAACCCTGGACCCTCCATATGGTAGGCGGATGCTCTATCAGTTGAGCCACAACTGCTTCCCGAAATCTTCTTTATACCAAAAGGAAATAGTATTTGTACACAAGGAAGGTACTCTCTATTCTGCCTGACTGGGTGTTGCAGATTGAATCACATCTCCCACTGAAGACACGTTCAAGTCCTAACCCTGATCCTGTGTGTATGAACCCATTTATAAATAGGGCCTTTGATGATATTATGAGTTGAGGCATACACTCGTTGAGAACAGGGTCTTCGAAGATGTAGTTTAGATGATGAGGTCAGGTTGAGTGAGACTGGACCTTAATCCAGGATGGCTGAAGTCCTTGTAAGCAAAGGAAATTGGACACGGAAGTAGAAGCCAGAGGGCGAGACTGCCCCGTGACGGATGGCTGCCGGCACCAGAACACCACCCACTCTGGAGAAAGCGTGGCCGTGCCAACATCTTGATTTGGGACTTTGAGTCCCCATGAGACGATGCATTCCTGTGGTGGAAGCCAACACCAGGCATTGCTTGGAGGAAACCTACTGGGCTTCTCAAACTGTGACGGAGGAGCAGGTGCCATTTCTCACGGGACAAAGCGAATGTCTCTATTAAAGCATTCACTCACTCAACAGTCTGCTCGGGGTCTGCGGCGAGTCGGGCCGTGGGCTTGTAGGGACACTAGATGGCGAGGATAAGGCAAGACCAAACTTGCCTGCCTGTTCAGGAAGTCAAACAGGCGCAGCCAGGGGGCCGAGCAGGGACCTGTTGGGAGCCTGATGAAAAGTCCAAAGACGCTGGCCCTTCAGTGAAGAGCCTGGTTCTTCAGAGCGTGGACGAGGCAGCTGAGGACCTTGCTGTCAGCAGAGGTTTCCAAGCTGCTCTCCGTGTCTCCAGCGTCGCCCCCTTTCACCTCCATCCTGCACCCTGCTGCCAAAAGAATCTTCCAGAAACAGCATTTTCACCACTCGCAGGGCGGTTCCAGCTCCTCGCTGGCTCCCCTGGTCCACGCGGTCAGACCCGGGGGCCCACCCGGCCCTCGCGCCCGCGGCCCCCCACGCCGGCCCGGGCCGCCGAGGACTGCAGTGGGGCTGCAGAGACGCCGACGCCCTGGGAGGTGCTCCCCAAGCAGAAAAGCAGCAGGCCTTGGAAATGGTCCCGAGGGAGAGGCGCAGCCGAGGGCAGCTCGGAGGCTTGAGCCTCGGGCGGGTGCGGGGGTCGCTGGGATGGGGAGACCCCGGAGGATCGGGCTTGGGGCAAAGAGCAGTTCAGTCGGGAGCGCGCCGGGGGCGCCGTGCCGGGGGCTCTCCAGGCACAGAAGTGGCCCAGCGCAGGGGATTCTGGGCGGAAGCCAGGCCAGAGGCGTAAGTCATGGGAAATAAACGCCATTTGAAGTCACGGGAGAGGATTCCTAGGGTGAGAGAGGAGCAACGGAGGAGAGCTCACCGCAGAGAGGAAGGCGGGGAGCGGCCGGCGGGGCAGGAGGGGAGCGGCCGGCGGGGAGGGGGGCGGGGCGCGGCGCCTGCGCAGCGCGCTCAGGCGAGGGGAGGGCGCTCGGCCCCGGGACAACGAGCCCACGCTGCCCGGCGGCTTCCCGAAGTCCCAGGTCCATAGTGTCCAGGGGCTGGAAGCGCAGCTGCCGTGCGAGGGCCTGGCCGCGCGGGGCGCGCCCTCAGCGCTGCTTCCAGGAGCCGCAAAGCATGGCGGGAAGAGCCGCGCGCCGGCCCCGGGGGCCCCACGCCCAGGCCCGGCCGCCGGCGAGGAAAAGGGATAGACGGCTTATTTTCAAGTTTTGTGTGAAATAAAACCATAAAAAGTAAAAAAAAAAAAAGAAAACGCACAGTGAGGTGGGGGCCCTGGGGTCTTTTCACTAAAAGGAGTTCCAACAGTTCACAAGGTGGCCCTCCGTGGAGCCCCCGGGGAAGGCAAGGGTCCGGGCACAGAAAGAGGCGGGAGGGGAAGGAGTAGGGGCGACCCGAGGGGCCACTGGACCCTCCCGGGGGGCTCGGCCTGTGCCAGGAAGGAGGGAGAGGAGGGCGGCGTGGGCAGCGGGGGGGGGGGGCTCCCCTGCGGGCCTTGTCGTGCTGAGGTCTGGGGTGAGGGGTTCAGCTGAGAGCGGAGGGAGCTTAGAGGGGAGAGGAAGGTGTGCCAAGCTTAGCAGGGCCTGGGCCTCCTGCCTCCACCCTGACGCCGACCCTGGTCTGCTCAGCCAGACTGAGCCTTTCAAACCTCCAAGGAGATGACCTCACTCCTCGCTTGGAATCCTGCGGGCTCCTCAGGTCACTCAGAGGGGAAGCCAAAGTCCTTCCTGAGCCTCCCGGCCTGCGCCCTCCAGCCTGTCCCCCACCGCCCCTAAGCGCAGCCTCCTGTCACTTCCCTCTCACTCCCTCCCCATCAGCCACACCCGCCTCCGCACAGTTCTGTGAATGCTGGGCCCATCCCGCCCCGGGGGCCTTTGCACATCTGTTTTCTCTGCCTCAAACAGGGCGCTATTGACAAACGAGGCTGGATGAGTCTTTGTGGTGTGGCCTGCCCTGTGCACTGTACACGCCAGCGGCCCACACGCACACCTAGTTGTGACAACCAGGACTGTGTGTAGGGAAACGAATTTGGCTCAACTGATAGAGCATCCGCCTACCACATGGGAGGTCCAGGGTTCAAACCCCGGGCCTCCTGACCCGTGTGGAGCTGGCCCATGAGCAGTGCTGATGCGCGCAAGGAGTGCCCTGCCACGCAGGGGTGTCCCCCGTGTATGGGAGCCCCACGCGCAAGGAGTGCACCCTGTAAGGAGAACCACCCATGCAAAAAAAGCAGAGCCTGCCCAGGAGTGGTGCCGCACACACGGAGAGCTGACACAGCAAGATGACGCAATAAAACGAGACACAGACCCTGGGTGCCACTGACAAGAATACAAGCGGACACAGAAGAACACACAGTGAATGGACACAGAGAGCAGACAACTGGGAGGGGGGCAGGGAAGGGGAGAGAAATGAATAAATAAATCTTTTTAAAAAAAGAGAGAAGACTGTGTCTAGACCTTGGCAAATGTCCCCTGGTGGGGGAGGGAGGAAGAGGAGGATGGTTCTTGGTTGACAACCACAGGCCTAGACTGCGCATTGCTGAGATCTCCACTTGGCTACCTCCCTTGCCTCTTTCAAGTCTTTGCTCAGATCTCACCTTCCCAATGAGGCCTGCCCTGACTGCATTATTTGCAACCCGGCCCCCAGCCCCGAACTCCTGGTCCTCCAGTGCTATGATCCCCTTCTCATTTACCATGTGACTTGCTTTTTATTATATTTATCATGTCATGTGTCTATTGTGTGTCTTCTCCCCTTAAAATGTAAGCTCCCCGAGGGTAGGGAGCCTGACAGTTTTGTTCCTGGATGTCTTCCAGGTGCCTAAGTCAGTGCATGACACATGGTAGGAAAAACAAATATTTTCAAATGTCTTCAGGGCCCTGCTGAGGTTGGTGCCCCTGAGTTCACACTAGTATTCACCTTCTCAGGCCACATACCGCCTTGTACTCAGAAGTAACTCTTACATGTGTGGGTGAGCAGGTCCATCGAGGGCCAGGAGGACCGTCCTTATGTCCCTGCCAGGGCCCTGGCAGGCATCTCGTAAAAATGGTTTGTGGAAGGAAGGAGATGTGGCTCAAGCAGTTGGATGCCTGCCTATCATACAGGAGGTCCCAGGTTCAGTTCCTGATGCCTCCTAAAGAAGACAAGCAAGACAGTGAGTTGATGCAACAAAGTGATGCAACAACGAGACACGAGGAGGCACAACGAGCAGGGAGTAGATGTGGCTCAAGCGATTGGACACTTCCCTCCCATGTGGGAGGTCTACGGTTTGGTTCCCAGTGCCTCCTAAAAAAGAAAACAAGCAGACAAGAGAGCACACGACGAACAGACACACAGAACAGACAGCAAGTACAAACAATAAGTGGGGAACAGAATGAAGAAAGAAAGAAAATGTTTTTAAAAATTGGTTTGTGGACAGGCTGGGAAGACTGAATTCAGGGCTGGGTTGACAGTGGTGGAGGCTTCGTCATCGGTCAGGAAGAGGAAGGGACCAAGCAAATCAGGAACCACCCATGAGAATGTGTCCTGGGCAGCTGGTGGCAGCTGGGGAATTGTGGTGCGGAGGAGGCTTCCAGAGGGGAGGGAGCAGGGGAGAGGCCTGGCAGGGAGCGGGCCCTTGGTGAGAGGGTTTTGGTTGATGGAACCAGCTCCTTGAGCTTCCTCAGCATCCACCATGCTCCACAGGAGGCTTTCTCCCAACCAGGATAGAAGCTCTGTGGGTTCTAAGCTGGGGCTGAGACTCTGCCAGCAACTTAATATCCTAAATTTTTTCATGCATTCTTTTAATATCTTAAAATTCTTTTGTGTGTGTGTGTGACACTAGGGTTTAAATCTGGGACCTCATACATGTGAAGCTTAACTACTGAGCTACACCTGCTCTACTCTTAAAACTCTTTTTATGGTGGAATAAAAAGAATACGGATATGCCACATTTTATTTATCCATTCATCTGATGATGACACTTGGGTGGGCTTCCACCTTATGGCAATTGTGAATGACGCCAGTTTGAATATCTGTGTGCAAATATCTGTTACAGTCCCTGCTTTGGGACTGTATATCCTTTGGATATATACCTAGAAGTGAGGTATATATACTTAACTTTCTGAGGAGCTGCCAAACTGAATTATAACCTTTAAATGGGAGAATTGTGCAGTGAGCAAAGGACTTGAATACACATTTCTCCAGAGAAGATCTGTGGGTGATCAATAAGCACATGAAAAGATTCTCATCATTAGTCACCAGAGGAATGAAAATCAAAATCAGAATGAGCTATCATTTCATGTGTACCAGGATGGCTAAAATAAGAAATATGGACTATAACAAAAGGAATAGAAAAAAATAAATATAGACAATAACAAGAGTTGGTGAGGATGTAGAGAAATTGGAACCCTCACGCACTGCTGGTGGGAAATTAAAGTGGTGCAGCTGCTCTGGAAAACAGTTTGGCAGTTCCCCAAAACGTTAAACATGGAGTTACCAGATGACCCAGCAATTTAACTTCTAGATATGTACCCAAGAGGTTTGAAAACACATGTCCACACAAAAACTTGGACACAAATGCTTGTAGCGGCATTATTTATAAGAGCCCCAGAGAGAAAACAACCCAAATGTCTAGCAACCGATGAAAGGATAAACAAAATGTGGAATACACATACAAGGGAATATTATTCAACCATAAAAAAGAATGACGTTCTGCTACAACATGGATGTCTCTCAAAAACATACTAAGTGAAAGAAGCCCGTCACAAAAGGCCACATATTGTATGAGTCCACGTATATGGAATGTCCAGCATAGGAAAATTCATGGAGCCAGAAGGCAGCGTAGAGGTTGCCCATGGCTGGGGGAGCAGAATTAGGGTGACTATTAATGGGCCTGGGGGTTTCTCTTTGGGGTGATGAAAATGTTCTGAAATTAGATAGAGACGATGGTCGCACAACTCTGTGGCTATACTAAAAAACACTGAATTTTATACTCTAAAAGGGGTGTTTTATGACATAATAACATCCCAATAAAGCTGTTATTTATTTATTTTTTTAAAAAGAAGAGATCTGGCCAGGTGAAGTAAGCATGGGGACAGAACACTCCAAGCAGAGAGAATGGTTTGTGAAAGAATCGGAGCTAGCATCGGGAGCTATGTGCCTAGAGGAAGTGAAAGAAGGCTAGTGGGTCTGGAAGGTGGCGAGTGAGAAGGTGACAGAGTCTGGAGGAGGCCAGAGAGGTGAGCCGTACCACCTGGTGCACGAAGCCTCAGGCCTGTGGGAACGGGGGTGAGGGCCGCTTTGCCGGGGCAGATGTTTTTAACAAGAGTACACCAGGCAGAACCTGGCATCTGCAGCCAAGAGTCACAGATGCCCAAGTTTCACGGCTGAATTTCAAAACTCTTTGGAAATGGGTGTAACTAGTAGAATTGCAAAGAAATCTAGAAAATCCAGTTTCGTGGCCACTGTCTCTAGTTCTTGCAGGCGATGGGCGAGGGTCAGCTTTGCTCGTGATCATGGCTGCTGGGTGTCCGTCTCCACTGAATTGAAGCTGGAGTGAGAGCTCCAGCTTTACAAACATCGGTTTTTGAGTACATGCTGTTTTCTCCTTGAACATTAAAAATTACAGCCAGCACTTGAAACACTGGAAGATTGTCTTTTTTTCTGCTTCCAACAATGACTCAAGGATAGTGTTGCAATTTTGAAAATGTTGAGACGAAACGGGCAAATCAAATTCTTAGTGTTTTCACAGCATGTTCTTGAAGGTGTTTCTACACCAGAAAAAGCTGTAATTGCAAACCTGGGAATTGTGGGGGGTATCACCAGGTTTGTGATTGTCGCGATTATTGTTATATGTGGTAATAGAACCTGATCTGTTTCAAATGACAATTCAGAATTTATAAACAGTGGAGAGCCCATGGTGGTGTGTGACCTTTCAATGTGACGCGTCAGATGTGAGAGCCTGTCAGTGGCAAGGCTGGCAGCTGTCACCTTTCTGCTTTTCAGGTTCCAAATGGTGTTTTAGTGGTTCACCAATTGAATCTGTTTTTCAACAATTTTTAAATTATTTAGGAAAACAGATAGACCGCACAGGAGGTCCAGGGTTCAAACCCCGGGCCTCCTGACCCATGTGGTGCGCTGGCCCACACAAAGTGCTGATGCGCGCAAGGAGTGCCCTGCCACACAAGGGTGTCCCCTGCATAGGGAGCCCCATGCGCAAGGAGTGCGCCTCATAATGAGAGCTGCGTAGCGCAAAAGAAAGTGCAGCCTGCCCAGGAGTGGCGCCACACACACGGAGAGCTGACGCAGCAAGATGACACAACAAAAAGAGACACAGATTCCCGGTGCCGCTGACAAGAATGCAAGTGGACACAGAAGAACACACATAGCGAATGGAATCAGAGAGTAGACAATGAGAGAGGGGGGAGTGGGGAAGGGGAGATGAATAAATAAAAATTACAATCTTAAAAAAATTTTTTTAAATATCATTTATTTATTTCTCTCCCTTTCCCCCCAACCCTGGTTGTCTGTTCTCTGTGTCTATTTGCTGCGTCTTCTTTGTCTGCTTCTGTTGTTGTCAGTGGCACAGGAATCTGTGCCTCTTTTTGTTGCGTCATCTTGTTGTGTCAGCTCTCCGTGTGTGCGGCGCCATTCCTGGGCAGGCTGCACTTTCTTTCGCGCTGGGCGGCTCTCCTTACGGGGCGCACTCCTTGCGCGTGGGGCTCCCCTATGTGGGGGACACCCCTGCGTGGCAGGGCACTCCTTGCGCTCATCAGCCCTGTGCGTGGGCTAGCTCATCACATGGGTCAAGGAGGCCCAGGGGTTTGAACCGCGGACCTCCCATGTGGTAGATGGACGCCCTAACCACCGGGCCAAGTCCGCCGCCCTTTAATATTATTTAAATGAATTTTTAAAAATTTAAAAACCAGAAGGTCCTGGGTTTGAAATCCAAAACCTCCACCCCGACCTCCTCCCCTGCAATCAACAGCCAGACCCCACACAGTCCCTTTCCCTCGGGGAGCGTTACTTGGCCTTTCCATTTGCAAAAGCCAGAAGAGGTCTTCTGATCTTTTTTTTTAATGAATTTATTTCTCCCCTCCCCCTCATTGTTTGCATTTACTGTCTGCTCTCTGTGTCTGTTTGCTGTGTGCTCCCTGTGTCTACTTGTCTTCTTTTTAGGAGGCACTGGGAACCAAATGCAGGACCTCCCATGTGGGAGGGGAGGTGCCCAATCCTGTGAGTCACATCTGCTCCCTGCTTGTTGTATCTCTCGTTGTATCTTGTTGCACCATCTTGTTGCATCAGCTTGCCACACCAGCACTGTTGCATCAGCTCACTGTCTTGTGCATCTTCCTTCTAGGAGGCACCAGGAACTGAACCTGGCAACTTCAATGTGATAGGTGGGCACCCAACTGTTTGAGCCACATCTGTTCCTGCCAATCTTTTTTTTCTTTTTTTGAAACAATTCCAAACTTAACAGAAACAGAAAAGTTGCAAGAATACAGAATAATACAGAGAAATCCAATATACCTCCTACCCAGATACTCAGATTTACCAACTTTTAGTATTTTACCATATTTGTTATATCATTCTTTCATTTATCATCCATCCACTTTTCTATCATCCATTATCTGTCATCTATCTATTATCTTTTTTTAAAAGATTTTTATTTTTCTTTAATTTATTTCTCCCCACCCTATTCCCCCTGTTGTCTGTTCTCTGTGTCCAGTTGCTGTGCATTCTTCTATATCTGCTTGTATTCTTATTGGGTGGCTCTGGGAACCAATCCTGGGACCTTCTGGAATGGGAGAAAGGCAATTAGTTTCTTGCACCACCTCATCTCCCTGCTCTGCTACATCTTCTTATTTTCTCTCCTCTGTGTCTCCTGTTGCGTCATCTTGCTAGGCCAGCTCTCTGCGTCAGCTGGCACTCCTACTCAGGACAGCTTTCCTGCAGAGGGCGGCATTCCCGCGTGGGCTGGCACTCCATGTGGGCCAGCTTGCCCTCACAAGGAGGCCCTGGGCATTGAACCCTGGACCTCCTATATGGTAGACAGGAACCCAATTGGTTGAGCCACATCCATTTCCCTATCTATCATCTATCTTCTAGGTTAGGTGACAGTGTCCAGAGGACGCTGGAGAGGTGAGTAGTTTTATACGTCATGCTCCTTTAACACTTAATATGTCCATGTATAGTTCCTAGAAACAAGGATATTTATTGAATTTTTTAAATTTTGTATTTTTTAAAAAAGATATTTATATTATATAAATGTTACATAAAAAATATAGGGGATTCCCATATGTCCCTCTCCCCATACCTCCTACTTCTCCCCACATTAACAACTTCTTTCATTAGTGTGGTACATTAATTCAAATTGATGAATACATTTTGGAGCATTGCCACCAAGTATGGATTATAGTTTACATTGCAGTTTACAGTCTCTCCCACACAATTCTGTATATATAATGATCTGTATCTATCAATGTAATGTCATTCAGGACAATTCCCAAGTCCCAAAAATGCCCCCATATCATACCTATTTTCGCTCTCTCTGACCTCAGAACCTCCAGGGCCACTGCCACCACAACAATGATTTTTTTGTTTTGTTTTGTTTTGTTTTTAAAGATTTATTTATTTATTTCTCTCCCCCCACCCCCAACAATGATATAAGTAATTCCATTGCTAGAATCACAATAAGTTTATAGTGGAATACCAGTAAGTCCACTCTAGACCATAGTTCATTCCCTAATCCTGAGGATTATGGGGTGGTGATGCCCACTCCACCTCTTATTGAGAAGGGACTTCAGTCCCATGTGGCCCATGGATGGGACACTCATGCTTGCTGCTGTAGACTCTCTTGGTTCCTTGGTATGGTGGTTGTCCATCATCACCTCCTCGTTAGTTCTCCTGGGTGAGTCCAATCAACTGGAGAGGTGTTGCAACTCCATTGAGGCTCAGGGCCTAGCTGGCTCATGGACAGCCCAAAGATTCAAGTCTCTTGGACATATACCTACCAACTCCAGTATCAATTATAGGTTCAAATAGAAAGGACAGAAGAGCTATGTGTAGGGAAACTAAAACTGAGTCCAATTCTGTCACACTGGGGAGCACAAACCCCAAAGTAGGGCCCACTAGCAAGACACCAAACTCATAAGCTATCTGTCCTGACCATAGTGCCTGGGTGTCTCCTGACCCCACTATTTGGGGTAGTGTCTAATTTGACAGTCAATGAGATCCTGCTGAGACATGATAAGCCTAACCTCTGGAATGATTTCCTGACTCACTTTGAAGTCTCTTAGCCATATAAACTTATTTGTGTTTACCTTTTCCCCCTTTTGGTCAAGGTCTTTTTCCAGTTGCATTGCTAGTTGGTGCTTGGTAGTGATCCCTCAGTGCCAGGGAGGCTCATCCCTGGGAGTCACGTTCCACACTGGGGGGAAAGGGAGTTTTTAAAAGATTTATTTTATCTATTTATTCCCCCTGCCTTGTTGTTTGCGCTCACTGTCTGCTTTCTCTGTCCATTTGCTGTGTGCTCTCTGTGTCTGCCTGTCTTCTCTTCTAGTCTTCTCTTTAGGAGGTACCGGGAACCAATCCTGGTACCTCTGATGTGAGAGAGAGCCACTCAGTTGCTTGAGCCACTTCAGCTCCCTGGCTTTTGTGTCTCTCATTGTCTGTTTTGTTGTACCGGCTTGCCTCACAGGCCAGATCACCTTCACCAGGAGGCTCCAGAAAACAAACCTAGGACCTCCTGTATGGTAGAGAGGAACCCAACTGCTTGAAACACATCCACTTCCTAGGATATTAATTTAAATACAGGTAGTTCAAGTTCAAGAAATTTAACATCGACAAATTGAATATTTACATAACCTTCCAGCAGCTGAGACATTTAAAGTTTGTGTGATTGTGATTATTTTTTTTTTAAGATTTATTGGATTTATTTCTCCCCACCCCCTCATTGTTTGCACTTGCTGTATCTGTTCATCTTCCTTGTTTCTTTAGGAGGCATCAGGAAACAAACCTGGAATCTCCGATGTGAGAGGCAGGCACCTAATCACTTGAGCCACCTCTATTCCCTCTTTGTTCTTTCTCACATTATGTTCTTTTTCTTTTGTCTCTTGTTGCATCATCTTGTTTCAGCTTGCTGCACCTACCCATTGCATCAGCTTTCTCTCTTGCTCGTCTTCTTTAGGAGGCACTGGGAACCTCCATTCCCTGCTTTGTTATGTCTCTCTTTATATTTTTTTCTTGTGTCTCTTGTTGCATCAGCTTGCTACACCTGCTTGTTGTGCCAGCTCTCTGTCTTCTTTTGGAGGCACCAGGAACTGAATCAGGGTCCTCCCATGTGGTAGGTGGGAGCCCAATCACTTGAGCCACATCCGCTTCCCTGATTGTGAATCTTATGTTCTGGTTGTCTCTGGTCTACTGACCAATGTAAGATCATTAGGTAACATGATCAGTATTTCCTTCTTGGACTTCCAGCACAAATATGGATAAATATAGTGATAAAGGTCATTACTGTCCCCTTCTAGACCTTACAAAGAACATTCCTTATGCTCCACCATTAAAAAGATGATAGGGAGTTGGTTTTTCATTTATTTTATTTGTTGCTTGTTTTTGTTTTTTCAGGAAGCACTGGGAACTGAATCTAGGACCTCCTGTGCTTTAGCCACATCCACTCCCTAGAACTGATTTTTGAATATGAGACAGAAATCCTATTTCAATTTTTTTAACTTTATTTTGTACATTTAATAATTGAAAATATAAACAATAATTTTAAATAAAAATACATTTGAATAAAAACATTTCTCAATTTAATGTCCTGGATACACATAAATTTTTTTAAATCATACAATATGTTACACAATATATATGGCTATAGTAATGCAATCATACAGTATTTGTCCTTTTCTGTCTGGCTTGCTTCGCTCAACATAATGTCCTCCAGGTTCATCCATGTTGTCATATGCTTTACGACTTCATTTCTTCTTACATCTGTGTAATATTCCATCACGTGAATAGACCACAATTTGTTTATTCATTCGTCAGTTGTTGGAAACCTGGGTTGTTTCCACCTGTTGGCAATTGTGAATAATGCCACTATGAACAGAGGTGTGCAGATGTCTAGTCATCTCACTGCTCTTGGTGATTCCGGGTATATACCCAGTAGTGGTATTGCAGGGTCACGTGGAAAGTCTATATTCCACTTCTTTAGGAACTGCCAAACAGTCCTCCACAGTGGCTGTACCTTTCAGCATTGCCATCAACAGTGAGTAAGTCTTCCTAACTCTCTACATCCCCCCAACACTTGTAGCTGTTTTTTTAATAGTGGCCATTCTGAAAGGTGAGAAATGATATCTCATTGTAGTGTTGATTTGCATTTCCCTAATCATTAATGATATTGGGCATTTTTTCATGTATTTTTTTGCCATTTGTATTTCTTCTTTGGACAAATGTTTGTTCAAGTCTTTTGCCCATTTTTTAAAATCTTCCCCCTTGTGGCTTTCTGTGTGTTATCCACTCTCTGTGTTCATTGGCTGTACTTTCTTCTGCGTCTGTATTTATTTATTTCTCCTCTCTCCCTTGCAACTTGCTTGCTATCTGCTCTCTGTGTTCATTCACTGCGGGCTCCTCTGTGCTCTCGCTTGTCTCCTTTCTTTTTGTTGTGCCACCTTGCTGAGTTGGAGCTCTGCAGCGTCTGCCGGCCGGTTTTGCCCATTTTTTAATTGGGTTGTTTGTCTTTTCATTGTTGAGTTGTAACATCTCTTTATATATCCTGGATATTAAACCATTATCTGACATGTGATTTCAAATATTTTCTCTCATTGAGTCAGCTGCTTTTTCACCCTTTTGACAAAGTCCTGTGAGGTACAAAGGAGTTTAATTTTTAGGAGGTCCCATTTATCTATTTTTCCTTTTGTGGCACATGCTTTGGGTGTAAGGTCCAAGAAACCACCACCTACTGCAAGGTGCTGAAGTCGTTTCCCTACATTTTTTTCTAATAATTTTATGGTTCTGGCTTTTATATATAGGTCTTTGATCCATTTTGAGTTGGTCCTTGTATAGGAAGTGAGACAGGGGTCCTTTTTCATTCTTTTGGTTGTAGATATCCAGTTCTCCCAGCACCATTTGTTGAAGAGACAGTTTTGTCCTGTTAACATGGACTTGGTAGGTCTATCAAAAACCAGCTGGGTCCCTTCCGCCATGGCTTCTCAGTCGCAGGGCATTCAGCTGCTCCTGCAGGTTTAGAATCGTGCTGCGGAGAAGGTGCCCGAGGCTCGCGAGCAAAGAACTGGAGGCTGAAGCAGGCCAAAGCAGCAGCTCAGGCTGAAATTGAGCAGTACCACCCGCAGAGGGAGAAGGAGTTGAAGGCCAAGGAGGCTGCAGCACTGAAGTGGAGAAGGAGACCCAGGAGCAGACCATCCTCCGGAACTACTTCCAGCAGAGCAGGGACGAAGTCCTGGATAACCTCTTGGCCTTTGCCTGTGACATCCGGTCAGAAATCCATGAAAACTGCTGCATAAATGGACAGGGGAGAAGGAGCACCTGTTCCATGGGTGGGCATTTTAGATGCCCTCCCATGGAACATGAAGCATTAGCAAAGCTAGAGTTATATTCTTGGGGAAAGGCATTAACTTATTTCTGTATATTATGTAGTAGGTCCTTTCACTTTTTGGAGAGTAGCAAACCTAACTTCTTTGTATAGACTTAGAGCTTATCCAAAGAATTTCATCTTTTAACCTCCTGTTTCTCATAAATTTAATGGGTATATGTTGTCTGTTTTCCTTTGCCATTTAGCTCAAGCTACATATGGAGCAATATTGACTTTTTCTTTCTTAGATCTAGTACTAAACACCACTTATTTGAAGAAAGAAAGGGGTTAAATGTTTTATTTCCCTAAGGCTTTCTTAAAGGTCAGGGGCTTTACCTATGAAAAAGTAGTAAATAGTCATTGGTAACGTGTGTAAAGCAGCAGCCAATCTTAAAGTAGTGCTTTCTGGCTAAGAGTTAGAACAATGAATACTAGAATAATGGAGCTGCTTTTAGTTTCTCTTAATAAAAATTACTAGATAGAATTCAAGACTTATTACATGTTATTGCTTAATGTACTGGTAATCATTTAAAAGATTCTTTGTCATGCAAAAACAAAACAAAACGAAAACAAACCAGTTGACCATATAGGTAAGGGATTATTTCTGGATTCTCAATTTTATTCCACTGATCAATGTATCTATCTTTATGCCAATATCATGCTGTTTTGACCACTGCAGCTTTGTAATATGTTTCAAGGTAAGGCAGAGAAATTCCTCCTGTGCTGTTCCTCTTTTTTAGAATGCTTTTGGCTAATTGCTCAAAACTGGACCCAGTAATTGGTTGCAGACACGCATCCTAGGGCCTTGCAAGGGGAGGGAGTCTATAAAGGCCAGGAGGGAAGTGGACTTGGCCCAATGAATAGGACGTCCACCTACCACATGGGAGGTCCTCGGTTCAGACACCGGGCCTCCTTGACCCGTGTGGAGCTGGCCCATGCGCAGTGCTGATGCACGCAAGGAGTGCCATGCCATGCAGGGGTGTCCCCCGCGTAGGGGAGCCCCACATGCAAGGAGTGTGCCCTGCAAGGAGAGCTGCCCAGCACGAAAGAAAGTGCAGCCTGCCCAGGAGTGGTGCCGCACACACAGAGAGCTGACACAAGATGACGCAACAAAAAGAAACACAGATGTCCAGTGCCGCTGATAAGGATAGAAGCAGTCACAGAAGAACACACAGTGAAGGACACAGAGAGCAGACAACTGGGGTGGGGTGGGGGGGGAGGGGAGAGAAATAAATAAAAAATAAATCTTTAAAAAAATAAAGGCCAGGAGAAGCATCTCTTACTTATTTTTAATTTTCTCACATGCACGTCCTTGGTCTGCCAGCAGATGGTGCTCTTCGACAGGCCTCTCAGTTCAATGCCTGGTAGGGGTGTGTTTGTTGCAACAAAGGTGGGATCAATGTGATAGACCTTCAGTCTGGGGGATATGAGACGTAGTTCAAACTTTCTCAGAGACAGTTCCCCAGCCTTCTCTGGCAGCCCCCTCCCTTTCCCAGGGTAGGAAATATTTCCACTTCCCTCTGTGTCTTCAACAACCAATCCCGGTTAGTAGAGGAGGAGACTGGGAGGGTCCTGTATCTTTAGCCCCTTGCCGGCTCCCAAGGCTAACAATGGCGCTGCCCCCCTAGGCGGGGAGGGCCCCTGGGACACAGCAGACCAAATCTGTGGGTCAGAAGCTGAGTCAGCCCTAGGCTGTGTCCCTCTCTCTTCCCTTTCCTGGGGTGGTGGCTGCCAAAGAGCACCATCTGCTGGCTGACCAAGGACATGCATGTGAGAAAATTAATCTCTCTAGAGAATCTGAAGCCATAAACTAGCCCTCGCATGGTTTTGCCCAAATTCATACAGTCTGTGTAATTTTTTTTACAGATTTATTTATTTATTTAATTCCCCCCCTCCCCCGGTTGTCTGTTCTCTGTGTCTATTTGCTGCGTCTTGTTTCTTTGTCCGCTTCTGTTGTCGTCAGCGGCCCGGGAAGTGTGGGCGGCGCCATTCCTGGGCAGGCTGCTCTTTCTTTTCACGCTGGGCGGCTCTCCTTCCGGGTGCACTCCTTACGGGGCGCTCTACTTGCGCTTGGGGCTCCCCTACGCGGGGGACACCCCTACGTGGCAGGGCACTCCTTGCGCGCATCAGCACTGCGCATGGGCCAGCTCCACACGGGTCAAGGAGGCCCGGGGTTTGAACGGCGGACCTCCTGTGTGGTAGAAGGACGCCCTAACCACTGGGCCAAGTCCGTTTCCCCGGTCTGTGTAATTTTAATCATAGCAACAGAAATCAGAGCATTCTCAGGTTGATAGTACACCCAGACACCTGGAAAAGCAAACACAATTTCTCTCTAGAGCTACACCACTTTAGTCAAGGCCTCAGAGTTCTCCCACAGATGAAGTTCCAAGGAAAAAACAGTTCACATTTTAAAGCTATACAACACACAAGCGAAGAAGACACCAGGAAAGAGTCAGAAGAGACAGGAAGCTGCAGAATTAGCTACAAAGACCTATGTCATATCATACTGGAGCCAGAGGCAAAAGGAAAAATATCACTAACAGTGAACCTGGGGAAGCGGAGTTGGCCCAGTGGTTAGGGCGTTCGCCTACCACATGGGAGGTCCGCAGCTCAAACCCCAGGCCTCCTTGACCCGTGTGGAGCTGGCCCATGCACAGTGCTGATGCGTGCAAGGAGTGCCCTGCCATGCGGGGGTGTCCCCCGTGTAGGGGAGCCCCACACACAAGGAGTGCATCCCATAAGGAGAGCTGCCCAATGTGAAAGAAAGTGCAGCCTGCCCAGGAATGGCGCCACACACACGGAGAGCCGACACAACAAGATGACGCAACAAAAAGAAACACAGATTCTCCGTGCCACTGATAAGGATAGAAGCAGTCACAGAAGAGCACACAGCAAATGGACAGAGAGAGCAGATAGCTGGGGAGGAAAGGGAGAGAAATAAATAAACAAATAAATCTTTAAAACAAACAAAATAACAAAAAAACAACCAGTGACCCTGTTTTTATTTAAAATTTGGCTATTTTGTTCATCATGGATTTTTAGCATTACTTTTTTAAAAAAATAATGCATTAAAATATTAATTCTCTTTGATTACTGAGTTTTTTGTTGCCCCCTTAAAATTAGTTCCTGGGCAGTAACTTGTCGGCCTTGCCCTACTCCCAGCCCTGGCAAAGACTTCACTTGGGACTACCAGAGACAAAAGACCAATTAACACTATAGAAGATGGGTAGCATTTTCAGTATTCACTAATGTCTATTCCTCTCCTTGCAAGAGAATGAAACCTCACCAGTCCCTGAAGGTTAGGCTTGGCCATGTGACTTATAATGAACTATGATTGGAGATGAGGGGTGTCCCTTTCCAGCAGAGGCTTAAAAACACTGAGCTTGGCAGGTTGGTTGTCATCACAGCAAACCTAACTTAACCTGAGTGAATGCTTAAGTAAATAAAAGAGAAACTTGAAAATATGAGCAAAGGATATGAGACCATAGAGAATGACCAAGCAGGTTTAAAAAGAACCAAAGAGAACTCCTAGAAAGGAAAAAATATAAAAATTGAAATGAAGCAACCTGGTGGTTGAAATACAAAGATGACGCACAACCAAAGGAAATTGTGAAGCAAAAGATAGATCTGAAGATATTGTCCAGAATGCATGTGAGAAAGACAAAGTGGCAGAAAACAAATGAGAGGTTAAGAGACATGGGCAATTAGTGTCAGAAGGCCTCACAAAAATTTAATCAGGACTCCAGAAGGAGATATTACAGAGAATGGAAAAGAGGCAATATTTTCCAGAAATGCTGAAAGACATCAATCCAGAGAGCTATGATAAATAGAAAGAAAGTCACACTTAGGCACATGTATAGAGAAACTATGGAAAACCAAGGAGAAGAAGGCCTAAAAAAGCAGCCAGAGGGAGCAGATGTGGCTCAAGCAGTTGAATGTCTGCCTCCCACGTGGGAGATCCTGGTCAGGTTCCCAGTGCCTCCTAAAGGGGGGAGGAAAAAAAAAAGCAGCAGCCAGAGGAAAAAAACTGCTTTCCTACAAAAACAAAACAGCAATTAGACTGACTGCTGACTTCTCAGTAGCAACAAGTGAAAATGAGACAAAGGAATAATCTTCAATATTATGAGAGAAAATAACAGTCAATCTAGAATTCTAGAATTCAATACCCAGCAGCACTACCTTTCAAGAATGAAGTGGGGGAGAAGAATTTCCATCTCTACTTCAGCCAGCCAGTTTCTCCTGGGAATTTATCGAAAACTTCATCAGAGTTTCCAACTTGGAGCCCACCCTAAGGAATCTGGACTTATGTATCCCCACGGTCATGTGAGACAATTTTATAAAATGTCATAATATTTACAGATATCTCCTGTTGGTTCTGTTTCCCTAGAGAACCCTAATACAGCTTGTAAATCAGGGTATCAGATAGGGTGTATATTGGAGTTCTGTTTTGTTTTTGTATTATTTCTGCAACTTTCCTGTAAGTTTGAAATTATTTCAAACTTTAAAAAAAATACCAATATAATTTCTGTTTTCCTGACTCAAAAAAAAAAAAAAAAAAAAAGAATGAAGTGGGGAAACGGATTTGGCTCAACTGTTAGTGTGTCCACCTACCATACGGGAGGTCTGGGGTTCAAACCCAGGCCTCCTGGCCCATGCGGTGACCTGGCCCACGTGCAGTGCTGATGTGCACAAGGAGTGCCGTGCTACGTAGGGAAGCCCCACATGCAAGGAGTGTGCCCCACAAGGAGAGCTGCCCCGCAGGAAAAAAGTGCAGCCTGCCCAGGAATAGTGCTGCACACACGGAGAGCTGATGCAGCAAGATGATGCAACAAAAAGAAATGCAGATTCCCTGTGCTGCTGACAAGAATACAAGCAGACACAGAACACACAGTGAATGGACACAGAGAGCAGACAACTGGGGCAGGGGGGAAGGAGAGAGAAATGAAAAATAATCTTAAAAAAAAAAAAAGAAGGGGAGCAGTTGTGGCTCAGGCAGTTGGACACTCACCTCCCACGTGGGAGGTCCCAGTTCACTTCCGAAGAGCAGACACAGCTAGCAAACAACCAGCAGAAAACAGACAGATGAGGGAGCCATCTTGGGGAGGGGAATAAAAAAAAAAATCTTTAAAAGGAAAAAAAAAAGAAAAAGCCCTCGTGCTAAGACCCCGGGCCGCGCTGTCACGGAGCTGGGGCTCCTGCTGACCTCGAGGGAGCGTCCCCGACTCACATGCGGGCAATGGGGAGGAGAGGTGAATATGTTTCCACTTCCACAACATGTTTGGATGTTTTCAGCTAAGTTTGCTTCTGAACTATGGGGTTCCGCCAAACATTGCCTGAAACTTGGTCCCCGCACATCAGTCAACAACCTGTAGCAGAGCTACGTACACTGTGTATTAGAAGGAGAGATTCTGAAGATAGGAAGAGCCACGCACTGGTCTTTGAAATATCCTGTGGTCTGTTTTAGTCTAGATACAAAGGCTGTGGAAAAATCAAGTGCTCATAGGTAATGTTTAGGAAATTACCTATTTATAGACTACAGTATTTTTCCAATTAAAAGCCTCATGCAGAAGATAGTTATGCTCTTCTTGAATCACCAGTTTCACTGAAAATGATTAGATTACTAGAGTGTCACCAAACATTTTGCATTTTAATCAGAGTATAGGAAAAAATCAAATCCATTTTATATATTGAAGAAAAAAATGAATGAAGGAGAGGGGAGGAGATACAGCTCAGTGGTTGAGTGCTGGTACCGCCTAAAAAAAAAAGAGAACAAAGGGGAAGGGATCAGGTATATGGGAATCCCTTATACTTCTGATGTAATCTTTCTGTAGTCTAAAATCTCTTTAAAAATGAAGTTTATTATATAAAAAAAAAGTGAAGGAGAAAAGTAGCCAGCCACAAAAGACACATGATTCGTTTCTATGAAATGTCCAGAATAGGCAACTCTGGGGAGGCAGAAAGTAGGGTAGTGGTTGCTTCGGTCTGACAGGGATCTGGGGACAGGGTGTGACAGCTAAACATATGGGGTTTCTTTTTGAGGTAGTGAAAATGTTCTAAATTTGATTGTGGTGATGGTTGCACATAACTGCGAATGTACTAAGAACCATTTAATTGTGTACTTTAAATGGGTGAATTGTACAGTTTGTGAATTATAGCTCAATAAAACTGTTATAAACAAAGAATGAGGATGAAATAAGAGATTGTCAGAGAAACAAAAACTGGGAAAGATTAACACCAACATTACTTTAGAAAAAGAAATTGTTGACAGAAGAAAAATGAGCCCAGATGGAAAACAGGGGACAGATAAAGGCGTAGTGAGCAGGGGTATTGATAAATATGCAAGGAAATCTAAAGACGCTTTGGTAGTAAAACTGCAATGTGTAATTTGTGGGGATTAGAACAGGACAGACTAAAATACCGAGCGATAATTGTATTTGAATTAAAAGGAGGACTTGGAGTTGAAGCATTTTAAGATCCTTGTATGATTCAGGAAGAGAGTGACCATAAGGCAGATTTTGAACAGGGGTCAAAACTTAGGAAAAATGACAAGAATGGGGAACATTTCCCATTCCTAAGGCTTTTAGACTGAAATCAGCCCACACTTGTGATGTGGAGCATGGCAAGGGAGATGATGATAGAAACCCCACCAAGAGCTGGGGACGGGCCCAGGGTCACCCAGCCACCGGATGGGAGGGAGGGAACAAAAGAAAAAGAGAGGAAATGAGGGACAAATCCTGGAAAGGAGAGTCAGGAAAGGGAGCCCCAAATTCTGTGACTAAACTCTGCCCAAATCTCTGGCTGACTCCTGACACACAGACTCCAAACTACACTTACGGCTGAGCTCAGTGAAGGGAGAGTTGCACTGCCATTCACCGCAGGTGAGACTCTATATGCAGTTTGCGTCTAACCAAGTTGGTTGCCTGATAAAATAAAGGCATCAACACTTTTTTCAGGAATGTTCCAGAATCCAGGGTCTCCATAACTTAACATTGACAATGTCCAGATATAATGCAAAGCTACTTCACATACAGAGGACCGGGACCATTCAAATGGGTAAGAAAAATCAACAAGGGCCAGCCTCACGGTGACCCAGAAGTTGGAATCATCAGACAAGGACTTAAAACAGCGGGGACATGGGGCAAGCCTGGGACCAAGAGCCCTTGGCTGTTCAAAGACTCTATTTTCGTTGTTGTTGTTTTGTTAGGAGGTACCGGGGATTGAACACAGGACCTTGTACATGGGAAGAAGGCGCTCAGCCACTTGAACTATATCCGCTCCCCGAAAGACTCTATTTTAATGTATATTTGCAGCAAAGAGAAACCGCTTTAGGTTTTGAACGTTTAATGAGAAAAACTATATACAATATCAAGCTAAAAAAATAACTATTGTAACTATGCTAAATGAGATTAAGACATATACTCACAATGAACAAAAAGACAGGAAATCTCAGAATATATATGAGCATTCCAGAATAGAAAAATACAGTATCTAATATACAAAAAATTCACTGGATAGGTTAATAGCAGATTGTAGGGAAGCAGATTTGGCTCAATTGATAGAGCGTCTGCCTACCATATAGGAGGTCCAGGGTTCAAACCCAGGGCCTCCTGACCCATGTGGTGAGCTGGCCCACACACAGTGCTGATGCGTGCAAAGGAGTGCAGTGCTACGCAGGGGTGTCCCCCATGTAGGGGAGTCCCATGTGCAAGGAGTGCACCCCACAAAGAGAGCTGGCCCATGTGAAAAAAGCACAGCCCACCCAGGAGTGGCACTGCATATATGGAGAGCTGATGCAGCAAGATGACGTAACAAAAAGAGACAGATTCTATGCAAATAGACATAGAGAGCAGACAGTTGGGGCGGGGAGGGGGAAGGGGAGAGAAATTTAAAAAAAAAGAAAAAACAGCAGATTGTGATGACTGAGGAAAATCAGCAAACTTGAAAATACATAGAAATTATCTTACCTGAAGAAGAGAGGAGGCGCAACAAGAGACACAAGAGGAAAACATAACAAGAGACAATAAAGCAGGGAACGGAGGTGGCTTAAGCTATTAGGTGCCTCCCTCCCACACTGGAGGTCCTGGGTTTGGTGCCTGGTGCCTCCTAAGGAAACAAAGATGATGAACAGACACAGCAAGTGCAAACAATGAGGGGGTGGGGAGACATAAATAAAATAAACCTTAAAAAAAAAAAAAAGAAGGGGGGGGAAAGATTGAGAAAATGAACAGAGCCACAAGGGCCTGTAGGGCAAAATCAAAAAGTCTATTTATATGTATTTATTTACATAATTTTATATGAATGAGCTATATATAAATCTACTGAAACTTTAACAAAATCCTAGCTAGGTTATTTTTATGGAACTTGATGAGCTGAGTCTAAATAGTATGAAATAGGGAAGCGGACTTGGCCCAGTGGATACGGCATCCATCTACCACATGGGAGGTCTGCGGTTCAAACTCCGGGCCTCCTTGACCCGTGTGGCGCTGGCCCATGCGCAGTGCTGATGCGCGCAAGGAATGCCATGCCACGCAGGTGTGTCCCCTGCGTAGGGGAGCCCCATACGCAAGGAGTATGCCCCATAAGGAGAGCCGCCCAGCGCAAAAGAAAGTGCAGCCTGCCCAGGAATGGTGCCACATACATAGAGAGCTGACACAACAAGATGATGCAAAAAAAAGAAACAGAGATTCCTGTGCCACTGACAACAACAGAAGCGGACAGAAAAAAGGGAAGAACACGCAGCAAATGGACACAGAGAACAGACAACTTGGTGTGGGGTGGGGGAGGGGGATGGGGAGAGAAAGATATAAATAAAAATAAATCTTTAAAAATAAATAAATAAATAAATAGTATGAAAGAGCAAAGGGCCCAAAGCAGCCAAAATATTGGTAAAGAACAAGCTGGGGGTGGGGGGGCAGCTGAATTTGCCCTACCAGATATTCAAAATATAATAAAAGTATAGTAATAAAAGTAGGGAAACAGATGTGGCTCAGGCCATTGGGCTCCCACGTACCACACAGGAAGTCCCTGGTTTGGTTCTTGGTGCCTCCTAAAGAAGACTGGTGCAATGGGCAAGCGCAGCAAGCTGATGCAATGGGCAAGCGCAGCAAGCTGATGCAATGAGAGACAAGAAGAAAAACGTAATGAGTGACACAAAAAAGCAGGGAGCAGAGGTTCCCAGTGCCTCATAAAAAGGATAGAGCAAGACAGCAAGCTGGCACAACAGGCAAGCATGACAAGCTGATGCAACAAGATGACACAAGAAGAGACACAAGAAGAAAGGCACAATGAGAGACACAACAAAGTAGGGAGCAGAGGTGGCTCAAGTGATTAGGCTCCTCCCTCCCATACTGGAGATCCTGGGTTTGGTTCCTGGTGCTTCCTAAAGAAACAAGGAAGACAAACAGACACGCCAAGTGCAAACGACAGGGAGGAGAAAAATAATAAGTCTAAATAAGTGTTTGGAAGGATTGTATGGTGTGTGAATTTTAAAAGTGTCCTTTTAAATAGTAAAAGTTTTTTTTTTTAAGATTGATTTATTTCTCTCCCCTCCCCCCCACCCCGGTTGTCTGTTCTGTGTCTATTTGCTGAGTCTTCTTTGTCCACTTCTCTTGTTGTCCGCGGCACAGGAATCTGTGTTTCTTTTTGTTGCGTCATCTTGTTGTGTCAGCTGTGTGTGTGTGCGGCACCATTCCTGGGCAGGCTGCATTTTCTTTCACGCTGGGCGGCTCTCCTTACGGGGCGCACTCCTTGTGCGTGGGGCCCCCCTACGCGGGGAACACCCCTGTGTGGCAGGGCACTCCTTGCACGCATCAGCACTGCACATGGGCCAGCTCCACACGGGTCAAGGAGACCCGGGGTTTGAACCGTGGACCTCCCATGTGGTAGACGGACGCCCTAACCACTGGGCCAAGTCCACAGCCCAGTAAAAGATATTTTTAACCCTCCCCCCCAAATATGATATTATCAGAGGCATTAAAAATAGGCATTGTTTTAATAGGCAAAAACCCATCAACAGTAGAATGGATGAAGTACACATTTAAGCAATGTAAGAGTCTATTCTGAATGTAGTAAATTAGTGAATAGCTACACACACTTCAATATGAGTCAATAAAACTTAAATGTTGAGTCACTAAAAGAAGCACATCACAAAGGATATATACAATGTCTTCATTTATATGAAGTTCGAAAACATATGAAGTAACATTCTTAAGGATGTATGCATTATAAGCCATAAAGGAAGCAAAAGAACAATTTACACAAAATTCAAGATAGTGGTTACCTCTGGGGAAGAACAGCCATGCTATGGCCAGGACATGCGAGGGATAGCAAGACTCAGTTTCTCAAGGTGAATGACAGGCATGCAGCGCTTCATGTTGTCTTTTAAACCACATAAACAAAACAGGAAGGGGGAACGTAAGAATGACTTAGGGAATCAATTCATATTGCCTCAACTTAAATGCTTTTTAAAATAGGATAGCATCACCATCTCAGTATTTCATATTTTTTTTAATCTTTAATAATAGAGGGAATTTTTAGGAATATTTCTTTTGGAGGAAGGAACATTGATGACATCCAGCAAATTCATCAGTTTCATTTAATTTTTTTCTTCTTGAAATTATTAAATAGCATGTAAAGAATAATCCTATTCTTAGAGCAATTTCTACCTAGCCTTCACCCCTCTAGGCTCTACAGTGAGACACCTGGAAATATGCTTGCTTACCAACAGCAAACACTAGTTTCTAAGTGGTGGGACTTGGGGAGATTATTTTCTTTTGTACTTTTCCACAGTGCTAGAATTTTATAAGAAATATGTATTCCTTTTAAAAAACAAGTCTTTTCTTTCAAAACAATTTAAGGCGTTTTAAATGTGGCAAAGTACCATCTATAATCTGTGATAGATGTCTAAGATTTGATAATTTAAAAGTTAAGTAAATTTTTTAGACACTAACAATATCTAAAGGCAGGCAGAAATAATCCTTGCAGAGGGTGTAGAAAATTGATATTTTAGGAAGGAGCTAATGAAAGCAAATATGAACTGGCCAACTGAAAAAAGCAAATTACCCTCGAATGCTTTACCTTTGACTTTAAAATATATTTCAGCACCCATAATCTTTTCATTGTTGATTTGGAGCCAAATTACACATTTTCATTCACCTGTCAGCAGTGACTGGGAAATGTGTAGCAAACAACTACCAAAAGGCAACCTGCCTCCTAGCGGCAGTATTAGGGACTATTTCGGCTGCTGTCACACCCTCCTATGTTGATCCAGATTCTATCACGATTGTCAGTAAGTCAAAAAGCAGCTCATTCAATGCACCTCTGGAACCACTGTGGGCCCAGCGGGAGGCAACAAGTCGCTGGCCCACAACAGGGACAGTGTCGTTCAACACTGGATCTACCATCTGGTCATTTTCTGGCCTCCCCCCACTGCCTCACCAGGTCGGCCAAAGAACCAGGGCTGGCGCGGGGCCTGGGTACTCCTGCCTCCCCTGAACCCCGATTAAGGACACGATACATGTATATTTGGTCAAAATTAGTAAACTTTATTTCAACTTCAAAAAATAAAATAACAGACAAAAGGCAGCTTTAGCTTTGTTCTTTCTGAAAATCTGATGTAGTGACCCAGAGCAGGAACTACCCCTAAGAAGTTAAAATATCCTTTAGCCCCAGTCAAGCCACAGGCAAGAAGGAAGGGTCCTCCATCTGGGGACAGGATGGTGTGGGTGGGGCAGGAAGGAGACCACCCCAGCCAGGGGGGTGTTCTGAGAAAGCACAATTAGAAAACAAGACAAGCAGCCCCATTAGAAATGGGATCCAGAACTTCAATGGGGAACTCTGCCACAAAGAGTTATTATGTACAAGGGGCTGGGGGTGGTCACGTGGGGGCGGGAACTGCCCAGCACCCCCAGGTGCCTTCTCCCTAACCAGCCGCCGCACCCCGTGCGCCCTCAGTTCTCCTCATCGCTGTCATCCGGGCTGATGGCCGGGCTGGTGAGGCTGTAAGTGGGGCTGGTGGGCGAGTAGCCAGGGGAGGTGGGCGAGTAGGTGGAGCCTTTGGGGGAGGTAGGAGAGTAGGTGGGGCTAGTGGGCGAGTACTTGGGGGAAGTGGGAGAGTAGGTGGGGCTGGTGGGCGAGTACTTGGGGGAGGTCGGGGTATAGACAGGAGAGGTGGGGGAGTAAGTAGGAGATGTTGGTGAGTATTTTGGGGTGGTTGGCGAATAGGTGGGGCTGGTAGGTGAGTACTTGGGAGAAGTGGGCGAATATTTGGGGCTGGTAGGGGAGTACTTGGGAGAGGTCGGGGTGTACTCTGGTGAGCTGGGACTGTAGGAAGGACTGGTTGGGGTGTACTTTGGTGAGGTAGGGCTGTAGCTGGGAGAGCTGGGGCTGTAGCTGGGAGAGCTTGGGGTGTAGGTGGGAGACTGGGGTGTGTATCTTGGGCTTGAAGGGGAGTAGCTCGGAGATGTTGGGGAGTAGCTGGGTGAAGTTGGGGAGTAGCTCGGAGAGGTAGGGCTGTAGTTAGGGCTGGTCGGTGTATAGTTGGGACTAGTAGGTGAGTAGCTGGGTGATGTTGGGCTGTAGCTGGGTGATGTTGGTGTGTAATTGGGACTGGTTGGAGAATAGTTAGGGCTGGTGGGTGAGTAACTTGGGGAGGTTGGCGAGTAGCTTGGAGATGTAGGTGAATAGCTCGGAGAGGTCGGCGAGTAGCTGGGTGAGGTGGGAGAATAGCTGGGTGAAGTTGGCGAGTAACTGGGAGATGTTGGTGAGTAACTGGGAGAAGTTGGTGAGTAGCTGGGAGAGGTTGGCGAGTAACTGGGTGATGTTGGCGAATAGCTCGGAGACGTTGGAGAGTAGCTTGGAGAGGTTGGAGAGTAACTGGGAGAGGTTGGAGAGTAGCTGGGAGAAGTCGGGGAGTAGCTGGGAGAAGTCGGGGAGTAGCTGGGTGATGTGGGGCTATAGTTGGGACTGGTTGGAGAATAGGATGGGGAGGTTGGGGAGTAGGAGGGTGAAGTTGGGGAGTAAGAAGGACTCTGGGGAGTATAGCCCCCAGGGGAGCGGGGCTCGTAGGCAGGTGAAGTTGGCGAGTAGCTGGGAGACATAGCACCACCTGTGGAAAGGAAGCCGACAAAGAAGTTAAGTGATGGAGACTCAACCAGAAGGAAGCTATCAAAGAAGAAATGGACTTGGCCCCTTGCAGACAGAACAGCTCACCTGGTGAAGGGATGTATGGGCTTGAGGGGCCTGGGGAGCCCGGGGAGCCGGGGGTGGGAGACCAGGCAGGAGAATAACCGGGGCTGAAGCCGCTGGCATCTGAAGCAGCACTGGGAGAGAAGCCAGCTGCTCCTGGGGTCATTCCGCTCCCTGCCGAGTGCGGGAAACAGGTTAATAAAACCAGAGCTAGAGCCCAATCCCACACTCCCACGCCCCTCCCACGCCCCCTATACCTTCCGGCATCCCAACAACGGCTACTCTTCAAGATTCCAGCATCCCCCCCTCCGAACAACCGTGAAGCTCTCTGCCCTGGGCCAGGCTACTCACCGACACTGGGAGACCAGGCGCCATAGGCTGGGGTTGCACCCTGGTTCCAGGGCGTCATGGCAGGAGAAATTCCTCCCATGGGACTGGGTGCCGAGCCAAAGAACATGCCAGTGGCTGCAACGAGGCGTAAGCACTGATGAGGACAGGCACCTAGGAGGTGGCGCCACCCCACCAGGGCCTGCCTGACCCCTTCCTGGACCCAGTGGGTTCCCAAGGCCAAATCTCATACTCACGTCCTGCGGCCCCCAGGCCGGGGATGTTGGTGGGGATCTCCATGCCATACTTGCACTTCTCTGCATCCAGCAGGAGGTCGAAACAGCCAGTGCCGGCTGGAGCCAGCTGGCCCAGCATGATGTTCTCAGACACGCCCTTCATGGGGTCGCTCTCCCCGTGTGCGGCTGCTTCCATAAGCACATCCACCTGACAACCGTGAGGGAGACCCAGGCCCATGAGAACCCCTGGGGCAGGCTCTGGGGCCGCCCACCATCGTCAGGCTCTGGCTGCACCAGGCAGGGCAGCGCACTGAGGCTGCTGCACGCTCACACCTCGGCAGGCCCTTCTTCCCCCAGCAACCCTCCTTCCCTTCTTTTTCCACCCTCTGCAGTTCGGCCTTTACCGTTTCCTCAAAGGAACACTTCATGAGAGGCCCAGTATCCTGGCGGTTGACTCCGTGTCGGGTGATGGCCATCAAGTGGCCGCGACAGGTCATGGTGTCACACAGAAGGGCCAAGTGCCGGTAATTGACGTAGGAACCGTCGAAGGAGATGACGTGGTACAGCTCCCGCTCCAGGGCCTTGCGCACGGCTTCGATGCCCAGCACCTAGCAAGGAAGGGGGGCAGAGCTTAGGACCAGGGAGCTCTACTCTCTTCTCTGCTCCTGCCACCACCCACCACCCAGACCGAGAGAGAGAGGTCACAGAAGGTGACTGACATCAAAGTGAATTCAGGTACTGGAACAACAAAAAAAAAAGAGCAAGGAAAGCTTGCAGAGGAGAGGATGGAATGCAGTCACTGCCCGGGGGTGCCTGGAGCCAGAAAGGGCCAGAAGGAGCGGAGCCATGTGGCCCAAGGGGCTCACCGTGAAGATCTCCACGATGTCATTGGACGTCGTGCGCACGGGGTCCACGTCCTTCTCGCTCAGCACCCGCATCAAGCTCACCCCGTCAGTCTCTAGGATCCACTCCTGCAGGGCCTTGAACTCCCCATCCTCCGTGATGATGATCTTCTTCTTATTATCCGTCTGCGGCAAGTGCATGTACACCTGGAGGGAGGCAGAGAGCTCAGGGCGGGCGCTGGGGTTGTGGGCTGAGGTTGGGGGGTGGGAGGGGGCTAGGGAGTGAACAGCTGACCTTGCTGATCTGCTCGATGCCCTGCAGGGTCATATCTGTCAGCATGTTGGACTCAATGCAGCGCAGGAAAACATCGTCATCCATCTTGTCCACCACCTCTTCTTCCTGTAGCGAGTGAGATTGGCAATCCTGGAATCCTCTGGCCTCTCCCCAGGCTCTCACCCCCAAGCCACAGCTCCTCAAGGACTGAATAATTTAGGCCAACACACTCTGCGCTCTTCAGACCGAGCAAGATTATTTTTTATCGTGCTTTTTAAAAGTAATCTTAACAGAAATCTAAGAAGGACACTCACACCCCACCATCCTGACACAGTTTCCACTGTAGCATGGTCCTGGCCAACACCTGACCCTGTGCCCATGTGCAGTGGCCATTAAGTGGCACACAACACTTCTCACTGGTGGTTCTGGCATTTAACTATTTTCCCAGGCTCCTTCTGTCTTGACAACATCCCTTTTAATGGATGCATACTGTATTCCCGCTGGATAGATCAGAAGTTTCTTAACCATTCTCCTATAGCTCAGTAGTTGGTGAGTTCTGAGTATTTTGTGAAAAAGGTGTCTGCATCTGCTGAAGGTCTAGGAGCCACGCTCAGGAGCCAGGCGCAGCCCAGCATTTCACGGGTCTTGTCATCCTTGCTGTCTGTCACACCACTTTCCCTCCCTCCTGTCTAACCTGACCCCAACTCTGCTGCTGCCTCGTGGCTGAGCTTGGTCCTGCCCTACAAGAGAAGCTGCAAGAGCCTCAGGGGAGAAGGCCAGGGGACAGGGCTTGGGGACTTGCCCCTACTTCAATACCAACTATCTACCTGCTGCTTCAGATTTCATAGAATTTTGCTACTAAGAATTTTGAGAATCACTGCTTTCTACCAGTCCCAATTCCAATATTTTGTGGGTGACAGTGGCCCCTCAAGATTGCTTTCATTTTAGTATCTTGGTCACTAACAAGTTGTAATGGTTTCCTATGTTTGACATGTCAGTTTCCTCTCAGCTCCAACTTGCCTCTTGCATCTTGTTTTCATCACTGTTCATGATGCGGATACGGAGCACAAGCTTCTCTGCATTATCATCATTAAAGATGCAATTCAAGTCATCGCCAAAACCTGGTAGGACAAGAATGAACCATGAAAAAGACAGGGAGGTCTTGCCTCCCTGCTGCTGCTCACTCTCAGCTCTCCCCTTACAGGGCTCTCTTTTGGCCTCCCTCCTCCTCACAGAACCCCCCTAGAAAGAGGGAGATGAGACACCAAGGAGAGAAAAGGCCATGCTGCCACAAAGACGCTTTGGTAGGAAAGAATTGGTAGCCAGAAGGGGTGAGGGAGGTGCCTCTCTCAGGGATGGAGGACAGTGGAGACTGCAGGGGGGGGCCCAGGCAGCACTCCTGCGCCAGCCTGCCCTCCTGGCCTCACCAGCATTGATCTTTTCCGCAATCTGTTCCATGGTCAACTTCCGGTCAGTCATGTGCTTCCGGTCCAGCTCCACACGCAACAGCCAGGGGGAGATTCGGGCCACGTCGAAGTCGGGCATCTCATAGTAGACATTCACCCATTCCTGATCTTCGGCCACCACCGTGCTCTGGGGATTGGGGTCGTAGTAGATGGCCGTGTTGGCAGTCACCTTCCTCAACGTTGTGTGTTCCAGGCGGCACAGAATGTCCTGGGAAGGAAAGGGGATTGGTAACACAGGGATTTGGGTGACTCCAAAAGCCTCTTCAAACTCTCCTAAATCCCAAACGACTTCCTCCTTTCCAGACGCCTATGCCCCCAAACCCTACCTTGGCTCGTTCAGCGTCTCGAGCAGACTGGCCCAGCAGGAAGACGGTAAGTGAGGGGGTCTTTGGCTTCTTGGAAATGTTGATGAGCTCCTTCAGTCGGGGCACACCCAGGGTCACGTTCTTGGCAGACACACCGGCGTAGTGGAAGGTGTTCAAGGTCATCTGGGTGGCAGGTTCTCCTAGAGACTGTGCAGCGAGAGCTCCCACCATTTCCCCAGGATGGGCCTAAGGAGGAAGGAAAGGTGGCATCAGAAAAAGCAAAGTACTCATTTCTGGGGAACTGGAGCAGGAGGCAGATCAAACTACTCACTCATCTTAAAGAACACTGGGCACGTGGGCTCAGCAAAGGCAGAGAGGCGTAAAAACCCTCAGCATGGGCTTTTGTCAGTCAGAGCTTCAGTTTAGCACCTGCTAGGCTGCACATCACAAAATTTTTTTTTTCTAGATTTTTTATTTATTTCTCCCCCACTTCCCCATTCCTCCTGTTGTCTGCTCTCTGTGTCCATTCGCTGTGTGTTCTTCTGTGTCTGCCTATATTCTCATTAGGCAGCTCTGGAACCAATCCTGGGACCTTCCAGAGTGGGAGAAAGGCAATTGTTCGCTGCACCACCTCAGCTCCCTGTTTTGTTACATCTTCTTTTCTCTCCTCTGTGTCTCTTGTTGCGTCGTCTTGCTACACCAGCTCTCCGTGCCAGCCAGTACTTCTTCGTGGGGCAGCTTTCCCACACTGGGCGGCACTCCCACGCAGGGTGGCACTCCTGCGTAGGGCCGCATTCCCACATGGGCTGGCGCTCTGTGTGGGCCAGCTTGCGCACACAAGGAGGCCCTGGGTATTGAACCCTGGACCTCCTATATGGTAGACGGGAGCCCAATTGGTTGGGTCACACTGTTTCCCACTAAATGACTCTTTACCATCTAAAATCCAAAACTTCTAAAACTGTCCTAAAATTACAGGGGAAACATCCATCTTATAACAGTCTCTTAAATAGGAAGCTTCCTTAATACATTATTTTTTGAGATATATTCATGCACTGTGAGAGTCACTCTTTTCACTGCAATCGCATGGTATTGTGCCTTTCCTGATGGCTTCTTTCCTTTAGTACTGTGCATTTAAGGTTCATCATGGCTTTTTTGTTTTTTAAAGATTTTATTTTTTTAAATTTCTCTCCCCTCCCCCTGTTGCCTGCGCTCTTGTGTCCATTTGCTGTGTGTTCTTCTGTGCCCGCTTGCATTCTTGGCTGCAATGAGAATGTGTCTCTTCTTTTGTTGCGTCATCTTGCTGCGTCAGCTCTCCACACTGTGCAGCGCCACTCCTCAGTGGGTTGCACTTTTTTTTGCACAGGGCGGCTCTGCTTGAGGGGTGCGCTCCTTGTGCGTGGGGCTCTCCTATGCAGGGGACACCTGTGCGTGGCACAGCACTCCTTGCACATGGCAGCACTGCGCGTGGGCCAGCTCACCACACAGGTCAGGAGGTCCTGGGTTTGAACCGTAGACCTCCCATGTGGTAGGCGGACACTCTATCAGATGAGCCACATCCGCTTCCCTCATCAAGGGTTTTTGAGGCTTGATTGCTCATTACTCTGTCACTGAATGTTCCCTTGTATGGATGGGCATTAAGGTTGTCTCCACTGCTTGGCTGTTACGGAAAGTTCTGCTATAAACATTTGCGTGCAAGTCTTTGTGTAGACATAAGTTTTCAAATCTCTTGGGTACATGCCTAGAACTGGCATTGCTGGGTCACATGGTAACTCTATTTCATGTTTTGAAGAACCACCAAACTGCTCCCCACAGCAGCTGCACCATTCCCATGAGCAACACGTGAGGGTTCCAATTTCTTCACATCCTCAAAAACACTCGCTACTTTTTTATTTTTGCCACATTAATGGACATAAGGTGGTATCTCATTGTGGTTTACATTTTTATTTCCCTGATGGTTAATGATGCAGAGCATCTTTTCATTTTTTAACTAGGTCATTTGCCTTTTTATTATTTAGCTGTATTAGCTCTTCAAGTATTCTGAATACAAGTCCCTTTACACCTACATGATTTACAAATATTTTCTCTAATGTTATGGGTTGTCTTTTTACTTCATTAATGGAGTCCTCTGAGGCACAAAAGTGTTTAATTTTTATAAATTAAAGTTCAATTTATCTAACTTTTCTTTTGTTGTTTTGCATTTTTGATATTATACCTAAGATTAAGGCTTATGCTTTCTTCTAAGAGTTTGATGTGTTTTGATTTTTTAAAGATTTTATTTATTTCTCCCCCTTCATTGTTTGTGCTCACTGCCTACTCATCTTTTTAGGAGGCACCAGGAACTGAACCTGGGACCTCCAAAGTGGGAGGGAGGTACCCAATCACTTGAGACATCCACTTCCTGCTTGATGAGCCTTTCGTTGTGTTTTCTTGTTGTAGCATCTGGTTGAGTCATCTTGATGCATCAGGCCACTCTCTTGCTCGTCTTCTTTAGGAGACACTGGAAACCAAACCCAGGAACTCACATGTGGTAGGTGGGTGCCCAACTGCTTGAGTCACATCTGTTTTCTAAGTTTGATGGTTTCAGCTCTTGTGTTTAGGTCTTTGATCCAGTTTGACTTAATTTTTCTGTATGATGTGAAGTAAGCGTCCAATTTCATTCTTTTGCATGTGCCAGGACCATGTGTAGAAAAGACTGTTCTCCCAGTGAATGATGGTGGTTCCCTTATGACAAGTGGATGTCATTTATGGTCAAGTGACGGTAAATGCGAAGGTTTCTTTTGGACTCTCACTTCCATCCCATCCATTTAGATATACAGCCTTATACCAGTATCACACTAAACTACTGTAGCTTTGCAGTAAATTTTTAAATTTATTTTAAAGATTTATTTATTTCTCCCCACCCCCTCACTGTTTGCATTTGCTGGGTCTGTTTGTTGAATGCTGGTCGTCTTTTTAGGAGGCAGAGGGAACTGAACCCAAGACCTCCCATGTGGGAAAGAGGTACCTAATTACTTGAGCCACCTCCGCTCCCTGCTTTGCAGTGTCTCTCATTATGTTTTTCCTCCTTTTTGTCTCTTGTTGCATCAGCTCATTGTGCCAGCCTGTCGCAAAAGCTCGCAGTCTTGCTCATCTTCTTTAGGAGGCACCAGTTCAATTGCTTGAGCCACATCTGCTTCCCAGCAGTAAGTTTTGAAGCTGGGAATTTTGGGTCCTCAAACTTTGCTCTTCTTTTTCAATATTGTTTTGGCAATTCTGATCCCTTGAAATGTCACATGAATTTTAGGAATTTTTCCCATTCCTGTAAAAAAAATGCCACTGGGATTCTGATAGGGATTGCACTGAATCTACTGCTTTGGATATATGTTATCATCTTAACAATATTAAGTTTTCCAACCCACACAGGTTTTTCCATTTATTTAGGTCCTCTTTCACTACTTCTTTCAGCAATGTTTTGTAGTTTCAGTGTACAACTCTTGTGTTCTCTCTGTTAAATTTGTTTCAAAGTGTTTTATTCTCCTAATGCTTTTTTTTTAGATACTGGGAGCCTGGGATTGAACCTGGGAGACCTCATATGTGAGAAGCTGGCACTCAGCTACTGAGGCATGTCGGCTTCCCTGAGTTTGGTTTTTCATTTGTATTTTTCATTTTTTTTTTCAGGAGGCACCAGGAACTGAACCCTGGATCACCCACGTGGGAGGCATGAGCTCAACCACTTGAGCCACATCCGCTCCTACTCCTAATGCATTTTTAATTATTTTATAAAACTGGATTTATATCTAATGTATTCAGAAGCATGCCTTTAATTATAGTTAATTATAGCTTTTCTTTTCTTCCATTATTCTTTAAAATGCTCAAAGGCAGTGATAGCATATTCCAGTATCTATAAGCCCTACTTACTCTAATTCCCTACACCTCTATCTAAATTAGAATTGTACACACAGCAGACATTTCAAGAAAATAAAGAACAATGGTACTATTTCAAATCCCAGTTGTGCTACTTATTACCTGTGTAACCTCCATTCGGTCACACAATCTTTCCACCCTCAGTTTCTGCCACCTCTCTCAGGGTTGTTTGTTATAAAGGTGCTCTGCTACTGTACAGGGATATGATACAGCAAACACAGGGCTGGGCAAACAGTCTCCTGAAGAATGAGAGCTACTAAAGGATGGTGATGGGCTGTTCTAGGAGCCCAGGGAAGTCAACAGGTAAAAGGAGAAATGCAAGGTGGAGGTGAAGAGAGCACTCACGATGGCTTGGTTGAATTTTGACTCAATCTCCCCAAGTAGCCAGTCGAAGGCCTCTCCACTGAGCCGAAACTCCTCAGCCATGCGGCGGGAGCACAGTGTGGATCGCAGGTGGATGTTGAAGAGCAGTGTGGCGTTCTCCTGAGCTTGCCGGCTTAGCGGGTCATCCCCATTCACAATTACCAGCTTCTTGCTCAATTCCTTAACTCCTGGGGGCAAAAAAGGGGGTCGAAGCGATGTTGAGGACAGGGCCCAGCAGACTCCAGTTCCCTAGCCCAGCCTAGAGCCCCCTAAGCAGGTACTCACCTTCTACCACCTTGATGGGGTGCAGGTCGGAGGGAAGGCGAGGGTTGATGTGGAAGATTTTCTGAGCGTTCCAGATCATGCGCAGCAGGTTGCAGGGGAGGACAACCTGGGGGATGGGAGGAGGAATAAGGAGAAGCAGGAATTGGGGGGACAGCCACCCAGCAGCAGCACATCTCCAGGACAGTGCACCCCACCCAGACGCACCTTGCTGTCGCCAGTTGGGAAGATGACCCTAAGCACCTCCCGATCCTCACGCATCCGCTCAAACTCCCGCTCCAGCTCATTCTGGATGTGCGCATTGCTGAGCACATCCTTCACCAGATCCTCCTGCAGGGTGCGCCGCAGGGCTCTTTCATTGGTATAATCAAAGCGGAACCTGCAGGTGGCAGGTGGTGAAGGGGGTGCAAGGTGGGTTCTGGGGTCTGATTCCCCCAGAGCATGGTGAGGCCCCCACAGCTACATAGCCCACAGGGACAGGGTTCTGGGGACAAAAATTCTAGGTAGGGAAATAGAGGGTCCAGGTCCAAGGACTGTACTGTGAATAGGATCTAAGCACCTCTGCCCCTCTGGGCCGGCTTTTCACCATCACCAGGGACAGAGTGGCCATAGGCCTCAACTGTGCCCTCCACCCCATCCCACCTCCCATCTCCGAGCTGACCTTCCAGAGCTAAGGTCTACTGCAAGACACATTCCAGGCCATCTCTTGAGGTAGGGGGAACTCCTACAACTCAGTCCCTGTGCCCCAGGGAAGAGAACCACCCGCCTGCACTCCTCCTCACTTCTTCTCAAAAGCCTTGTTGGAAGGCTTAAGTGTAGCCAAGTTCTGGAACTCGACGCTCTCTCCGGCAAGGCCATCCTCGCCATAGCGCAGCTGCACCACCTGGTTGATGGAGTTGCGCACAGTCGCGTCATACTTCACCATCACTGATTCCATGGACTTGATCAGCCGCCTCTGGATGTATCCTAGGGTAAGTGATCAGAGGTGGGACCTAGGCAAGAAGATGCCACAGCCCCAAGGCCCTCCCCATCTCGGGACAAACCCTTGCCAGCTAGTCTGGGGCCTTAACCTACCTGTTCTCCAGAACAGTCCGCTCTCTGGGGGCTTGTAGCCTCCCCCCATCCCCGAGGACTTTTAATTAAAGTCAGGTCCACCACTAGCTGGACCATGGGCCCACTAAGGTCCCCTGGGAACCACCCCCCATGTCACTGACCAAGAGCCAAGCTTGGCATCTTGGAATGCCATACAGCAATAAGAACAAAGATGTTGGGAAACGGACTTTGGCCCAGTGGTTAGGGCGTCCGTCTACCACATGGGAGGTCCGCGGTTCAAGCCCCGGGCCTCCTTGACCCATGTGGAGCTGGCCCATGCGCAGTGCTGATGCGTGCAAGGAGTGCTGTGCTACACAGGGGTGTCCCCCGCGTAGGGGAGCCCCACGCACAAGGAGTGCACCCATAAGGAGAGCCGCCCAGCGCGAAGGAGGGAGCAGCCTGCCGAGGAATGGCGCCGCCCACACTTCCCGTGCCGCTGACGACAACAGAAGCGGACAAAGAAACAAGACGCAGCAAAAAGACACAGAAAACAGACAACCGGGGGAGGGGAGGGGAATTAAATAAATAAAAATAAATCTTTTAAAAAAAAAAAAAGAACAAAGATGTTTGCCACATCTCGCAATAGAGACCATTCACCTGAGAACACCCACCCCACCCCGGTCCCCCTAGGGGTTTCTCAGCCTGCGGTGCCCCTGGAAGGGCCCTGGGACTGAGAAAGGCCTCACCAGTCTCGGCAGTCTTGACAGCTGTGTCGATGAGCCCCTCACGACCCCCCATGGCATGGAAGAAGAACTCAGTGGGTGTGAGGCCGGCCAGGTAGGAATTCTCCACAAAGCCACGGCTCTCAGGCCCGTAGTCATCTTTGATGAAGTGAGGCAGAGTCCGGTGCTTGAATCCAAACGGAATCCGTTTGCCCTCCACGTTCTGTTGCCCAACAACAGCAATGACCTGGGAAACCAAAAAAGTGGGTGACTCCAAGTCCCCTCTTCCTTAAGAGTAAGAGGCCCCATCATTCTTCCCCAACTCCCCAACATGACACCTGCACACACCTTCCCTCCTCCTCCCAACCTTTGGTGTGGCCCAACACCCAGAAAGACAAGGCTCCCCACCTGGGAGATGTTGATCTTGGAACCTTTTGCCCCGGACACCACCATAGACTTAAAGTTGTTGTATTCAGACAGGGATTTCTGGGCAGAGGAGCCAGTCTTGTCTCGGGCATCATTGAGGATGCGGTTCACCTGATTCTCAAAGGTCTGACGCAGAGTGTTCCCTGGGGTGGGCTCCAGCTCGTTGTTATGTGCCTTCTCGATGACCTGGGGGCACAGCGGAGGAGGCAGAGTTCTCAGTGGGACACGGACCCCTACTCTATTCTCTTTCCCACTCTTCCTTACAACCCCTTTGCTCTTGCTGATGTGAATTCCAGAGTCCCTGAGAGCCTCCTACTCAGCCTTCCCGCTCACCTCTATCACGTCCTGCTTGGCCTTCTTGATAGTGTTCTGAATGTCCTGGTAAGTCTTAGAGTCGGCAATGGAGTCCCCAATGCCAATGGTATGACCTAGAGATAAGGAGAAGCATCAGCAACACCCACTTTAGACTCCCAAGAAACATGGGATGGAATTGTAGCCAAGAGAGTAGGCAGAGACACCAAATGCAAAGAGGAAAAATGGATGGAAGAGCAGAAAGAAGTGGAAGAGAGGGGATTCACAGAGGGCATGGCAGAGCCCCCAGGCTTACCCTCGATGAGGAGCCAGTTATTAATGACAGTCTGAATGTTGGAGTAGAAGAGGCGAGTGATGTCGTGACCCATCTCTAGGTAAGAGATGTGGACCAGGGAGCCGGCTGATGTGCCCAGAGACTTCTTACACAGGATGCCCATGATCAGCTCCCCATTCTCCACCACCACCTGGGGACAAGGCACCCACTCAAGGTCCTTGCTCTGGCTCCCAGGTCCAAATCCTGTCCCCACTTATCCAGAAGCCAAGTCCTACCTTGGTGTCCCCAGGAGAGATGTGCTTGTAAGGGCCACTGTCCTCATCATCAGGATGGGTGCTGTGGGTCCGGATACAGTTGATGTGGCCTGGGATGATGAGGGAGAAGATCTGCTTGCCTGTCCACAGGGGACGGGGCTTGAGGATGGCGGGCTGTGGGACCTTTCCATCCCACGTGGACAGAAACATCAGGAGGTTCATCACTTCACCCTGGAAGAGGACACGGGGAAGTTAGACCTGCAGGCCTCACACCCCAGGAATGTCAGAGGAATGTCAGAGGAGGCACCCTCCCTCCGAAGAGGGAAAGCCAGATTTGAGGCAAAGGGACACCAGGAAAAGTACTTTTCAAACTTTTAATGAAGGGTTCACTGAAATAGTTGTATATGCAAGTGTGTGTATGCATTTAAAACAATAAACATGAATTACTTTTAGAATTAAGAAACAAATGAAGGAAAAAATAATTTGATAATAAGATTTTAACAAGACCACCTTTAATTCACAAATGACACCCGAATTTTATTTATTTTTATTTTTTAAAGGAGGCGCCAAAGATTGAACCCAGGACCTCATACATGGGAAGCAGGTGCTCTATCACTTGAGCTACAACCAATCCCCACCTGAATTTTAGAACCACATGAAATTTCAAAGAATTACGTAAGGTGCTCAAGTTTTACACTTCTCTTGGCTTCTAATCTTTCCTTCCACCTCAGATATGACAGTCCTGTCAGGTCAGTGCAGACCCAGCAAAACCTCACGGCTCTTGACCCCTCCCCTCCTTGCCACCTCTGAAGCCTCTGCCCAGCCCTGGCCTCAGCTCTGGGACCACACACCCGCTCCAGGAAGACGTCTCTCTTGGTGAACTTGCGCACTGCCGTGAGCGTGTCCTGCACAATGCCCATGACGGGCCGGTTGCTCTGGGGGGTGACGATCATGCGGGGCACCATGGCAAGCTCCTGGATCTCAGCCCGGGTCTCCAGAGACTGGGGAAGGTGCAAGTTCATCTCGTCCCCATCAAAATCTGCATTGTACGGAGTTGTCACACTTCAAAGAGAGAAAAGGTCAGAGTGAGACCTGGGGGAGCGGCCAGGCCCCAGCCCACCCTCCCGGCCTGCTCCCGCAGCTGTGGGACTGACCTAAGGTTCAAGCGGAAAGTAGACCAGGGCAGAATGCGCACCCTGTGCCCCATCATGGACATCTTGTGCAGCGTGGGCTGCCGGTTGAAGATAACAATGTCCCCGTCGCACATGTGCCGCTCCACCTAGGGAGGAGGGGCAGAGAGAGCTCAGTGCAGGGCGCACAGGAAGAATGCAAGGACCAGGGCCTGAAAGTGCTTTACAGATGGCAGGGAATGCTTCTGGCGTTACTTCACTTCAAACACTTGTCCCACACCCACTTTGGTCCAGGGCCTGGGCTAAACACTAGGTTATCAGAGAGGAGTAAGATGAAGCACCCACTGGCCTCAAGGAACTCAGTCTGGGGGGAAAGCCACGTGAGACACTGAACACAGAGGCCCCCCCTTTGCTCCCCCATGGAGGCCTCTTTCATGCCGTGTGTACCCCTCACGCTGCCTTGGGTTTAAGCCACTCCTACCCGCCATGGTGTGGAGGTAACAAACACCTCTGAACTGTGTACTTAGGAACAGTGAAAACGGGAAATGTGTATACGGTACCCCAAGAAAAATAAATCATTCAAGACAGCAAGCCTGGATCCTAATGCCCAGGACAGCCACAGGTGCCGTGCCCTTATCCCAGAGAACTCCCTGCCTTGGTGGGATGGAGGCCGTGGTCTGGCAACACACCTTGTAGCCAGTCTGCAGGTGAAGGTCACTGGGCTTGGGGTGGAAGCGCAGGTCGATACGGTCACCATTGTCTCGGATGATGTACTTGGCCCCTGGGTACTGGCTGTTTCCCCTGCGTACCAGTTCCTGGAGTCTGAGGAAGAAGGAGATGCAATGAACAGAGTGCTTCCCCAAAAGTCCTTGCTGCCACCACTGCATCCCAAGCCCCGAGTGGAAGCCCGAGCTTCTAAACTTCTGCTCTCTCTCCATCTCGCTCTGAGCCTACTTCCCAAGGTGGAGCGAGCACTGCCCGGTGCCCTCCTCTCTTGAAGCCTCCCACTGTGGTTGCGTGCCCCCTGACCACTCCAAGCAGAGCTTCTGAATGGAGAAGGCGCACCTGTCAATGTTGAAGGGAGTGACAATCTCTGCAAAGGTCATGTTGGCAGCAATGGAGCGGGGCACGCCAACCTGGTCAATGGAGAGGTTGGGGTCGGGGGTGATGACGGTACGGGCTGAGAAGTCCACTCGCTTGCCCATCAGGTTCCCTCGTACCCGGCCTTCCTTGCCCTTTAATCGCTGCTTCAGGGACTTGAGGGGACGCCCAGACTTCTGCATGGCCTGTGAAGACACACAGGGCAGGGTGCCACACAGCAGTTAGCACTGGCTTCTCCTCCATAGTGGAAGCTTCACACTAGCACCCCATGCTGCCTCCACGCCACTCTCCTCCCCAGTTCAGGGGGCCAGGAGTGTGTGGACTCACTCGGGGCAAGCCAGGCAGCTCATTGTCCACCATCGTGGCCACATGAAACTGAAGGAGCTTCACATCCTCTGCGATGACGTGGGCCGCTGCACCGTTCTGCTCATTTCGCCGGAGCTGATTGTTGATCTTCACAATGTCGGCCAGTTTGTGAGTCAGGTCATCCTGAGGTAGGGAATTGTCACCATCACAACAGCAGCCACTGTGACTGAGCTCTCACCACACATGTGCCAGGCACACAGCTCATCTCTTGCCCCATCCTGGGAGGCAGGTCTTCTCACTCTTGTTTTACAACTAAGGAAGCACCCTGATGAACTTTAACCATGTTAAGGACCTCACTGAGGGTCACACAGCTGTTAGGTAAGGGGCAGGGTGCGCACAGACCCAGCGATCTGTGCATCCACCAAGCGCAAGCGCAGTCCACTCCACCAGGGGTCCTGGCACACCTCGCCCTGCTGGCTTTCTGCTCTCCCACACCCAGCCACCCCGCTGAGAGCCGAGCACTTAAGCCGCACTGACCTGGTTGCGGGCAGAACCCTGCATCACAACAGCAGGCCGCACAGAGAGGGGGGGCACAGGTAGCACGGTGACGATCATCCACTCGGGCCGGGCAAAGCGGGGCTCCATGCCCAGCACAAAGCACTCCTCATCAGAGATGCGCTTGAAGATCTCGTGCACCCGCTCAGGACTCAGCAGGATCTTCTTCTCCTGAGAGTCCTCGTTGACGTGCTTCCACTCTGCATACAGCTCCAGGCCTGAGCGCCGGATCCTGGGCTGGTACCGCCCACAGCCACCATGGCCCTTCCGGGAAGAGAGGAGTCATGAGGGAGGGCCCAGGGGTTGGGCCATCCCTGTTCACACCAGGCCAGCCCCTCCTGCTCCTCTATCTCCTTCCCAATGCCCGTTTCTTCTGCCACCTCCTGACCGCTGCCCACTTCCCACCTCCTAAGAGTCTCCGCAGCCCCAGTCACCTTTTCTTTGGTCAAATCTTCATCGCCCTCAGGCTGCTCCACACCGAACTTGTTGTCCATCTCCTCCCCACCCTCGCAGATATTTTTGCCTTTGCAAAGGTCATAAACATGTGTGAGCCGCTTCTTGGGCTGTCCCTTGGACTTAGCCAGGATGTCCTTGATCTTTGGGTTGTTCTGGGGACAGAGCACAGCAAAGTCAGTTGGTCCTGCCCCCTCCTCCAGGGCTGAGAAGCCCTTCTCCCCAAGCCAGGGCCCCTCAGCACTCACAGAATCCACGAGCAATTTGGAGCAGAAGAAGCAGACACAACGCAGAACTTTCATTGTCTTCACTAGGAAGCCCACATGGAACACAGGCTTGGCCAGCTCAATGTGGCCAAAGTGGCCAGGACACTCCGTCATGTTTCCTGTGGGAGCACACACCTGGCACTCATCTCTTCAAGCTCCACGAACCTCAAAGACTAGGGCTCCAGGAGTCCACCCTTGGCCCTGGTTTTCTTTGTGGACCCACAGCTCTCGCCCTCTCTTCAGGAACCCACACTGGGCCCCCTAGCACTTACCTGCACATGTTTGGCAGCGGCCAGTCCGCTCGATCACCCCTTGCCTGGGATCCATCAGTCCCCCAAGCTTGGGGCGGCCTCCCTCAGTCGTCTCTGGGTATTTGATACCTCCCTCTGTCACAGACATTCGCTTCTGTGGAAAAGAAAGGCCGATGACAACTAAACAGGATTCCTGTTTCCAGCTGTCATAACTGGAGGTCTGAGAGAACCCCAAACTACCTAGGGAAGGACTAGCCAAGTTTAGCCCAGGTGAGGAGAATGGGGGGTGAATGTGTGAACCTCTGGAAATGCCAAAAATGAATACTACAGGCCAAAAGCTTTTCCTGTCACTGTCTACTGGGGATGGGGTACTCGCCTAGAGTGCAGTCAGGCTCCATACAAACAGCTTTCTCTAGAACTTGAGCCCTAAGACATCCCTCTGGGTTGAATTCTAAGTAATTCATATACATAGGATTTAACCACAAAGAGTTTCAAGGAAAAAAAAAAATCAATGCCTTCTTTCTTCCCTAAAGCTGAAATCAATCCCACAAATCTGAATCCCTGGCAGGAACCCTCTTGTACCCTCACCCATCCCCACCCACAGCAGCCTGGGTGTCCCACTTCCAGACATGCCTTCCAACTCTAACCTTGGCTCCTGTTGAGAAACAAGGCACTTGCAACTGCAGTCTTGCCTCTGTGCCCCTCCTGCTCAAGGACCTGACCTGCCTGAACTCTTCCAGATCAGCTGGAGATTTTACTATTGGTCAGGAGAGTGGGTGCTGGGAGGAGAGGTTGGTGGGACTGATTGGGAGCACACTTGAACCCAGGCCCCGTGAGATGAAGGGCTGGAATCCTGAGAAAGGTGGATCCAGGAACCAGGGGGGCCAATTCAGGGAAAGAAAGGGTGAGACAGAGTACTCAGAACTAGACATGGGTTGGAGAGGCAGTTTCTGCCCTGGGCTAGAACATGGTAGCAGTTACCTTTAGCTCTTTTCTTGCACTGAAAACTAAGGATTCTTAAGTTAGCTAAGCCCTGGTCCTCTAAACACCCAGAGGAGAGAGCTTAAAAGATTGAATGAGAGCTTCCTTCCATATGAGGATCAACTTCATGCCAGGTGCCCATCATCCTTATGTACTTTGTATCTCTGATTCTAACCACTAACTTCCTTGAAATGCAGTTCTATTTTCTAGACATGAGAAACCTGAGACTGCGTGCAGCGACCTTCTCAGGGCCTTGATCAGAAGGAACGGTAGCTACAAGTTAAATCTAATTCTCTATGACCTCAAAGCACATGCTCATCCCACTCTACTAGGTGCAGCATAAATAACTACTTAAACTCTATAATCAGTTTAATACCTGGTGCTGAGCACAGTCCTAGCTGATTCTCTTTTTTTAAAGATTTATTTATTTATTTCTCTCCCTTCCCCCACCACCCCGGTGTCTGTTCTCTGTGTCCATTTGCTGCGTCTTCTTTGTCCGCTTCTGTTGTTGTCAGCAGCATGGGAATCTGTGTTTCTCTTTGTTGCGTCATCTGGTTGTGTCAGCTCTCTGTGTGTGCGACATCATTCCTGGGCAGGCTGCACTTTCTTTCACACCGGGCAGCTCTCCTTACGGGGTGCACTCCTTGTGTGTGGGGCTCCCCTACGCGGGGGACATCCCTGCGTGGCACCGCACTCCTCGCGCCCATCAGCACTGTGCATGGGTCAACTCCACACAGGTCAAGGAGGCCAGGGGTTTGAACCACAGACCTCCCATGTGGTAGACGGATGACCTAACCACTGGGCCAAGTCCGCCGCCCTGATTCTCACTCCTATCTTCAAACTAAATTATTACGCAAGCACAACTGTCGTCATTTTGAAGATTACAGCAAATCTGCCTGGCCTAAGGTCAAGCAGCTAAAAAGCGGTAGAGCCAGGATTTGAACCCAGGTCTGTTGGTTTTGCCTGGGCATTCTCTCTACTAAGTCATGCTGAAAAAACATATGGCTGAGTTCAAATCAGCAAAAATGTAGTGACCCCTAGTGCTTATGCACAGTAGTCTTCCTCAGCATCACATTTTCCTCTACCACCATCCAACAGAAACCACTTCTGATGGGCCAAAGAGCTCTACCCAGTCCTCATCCTGGTGGCTCTCTTGGCTGCATGGGACACACTGTAGCTGAGTCCCCTCCTCAAGGCACACTCTCTGCCTCCAAGCCACTCTTCCTACCTCACTGGCTGCCTTCTCAGTCCTCTCCTTCTTAGGCATCTCTGCCATGGCTGCTCCCCAGGCTCTCCCCAGGGCCCCAGCTCTCCACATTTTGCTCCTATCCTGGCTGCCATCCCAGGTATTAGCTATATTCTGATGAATCCCAGATCTCTATCTCCAGAGCTCACTTTTCTTCTGGACTCTGGATTCATGTATTTAACTATCTGTCGATCTGCCTGCAGCCATCCCACAGATAATGCAAATTCAGCATGTCTAAAAGTAAACTCCTCTATGCACAAAAACCTCCCCTTTTCCTTAGTCCCCACCTCAGGTGGAAGCACGCGAGTGAGAACTTTATAGTTATCCTTCCTTACTTTCGGGCATAAAGCAGAGCATGGGCTTTGGTGCTGGAATTCTGGCTCTATCATTTATGAACCACGTCACTGTCAGGGATTTATTTAGCCTGCTAGAGCCCAAGACATGCAGGTGTCCAAGAAACAACAGTTATGCAATCATTTGCCAAGAACCGGTCATTTTTACCTCCTCCTTATTTCTTTTCCATCTCTATAACTACTTTCCTGGTTCCGGCCTTTCCTTTGTAGCCTACGTGAGAGTGTTCTCACAGGCCACCAGGCTTTCTCCCTCTACATCACAATCAGGCTGCTCCTTCTAAAAGAGAAATGGAATCGTCAGTGCCCTCTTGTCCTCTGAAGAGCTTACAAAAAGTGCTGCCCTGAGGCTCCGCACCATCCTGTTTAACGCCCCAGGAACCTGGCCCTGTAGTCCTGGTACCCAGCACCATTTGCACTGCCCCCCTCCGGTACCTGTACCTTAGCTGCTACTGCCTCTCCCTGGAAGATCCTTCCCCACCAGGCAAACTCCTACTACAAGCCTCAGCGCAGGCACTGCTCCTCCTGAAGGCCTTCCACCGCCTCCCCTCCCTCTTCCACACTGCCACAGTCCCTCTGTCATTGCACTTCCTATAATGCAGTGAAATCACCTTCAGGTCTGTCTCTCTAGAGATTATAAGCACCTCCCAGGCAGGCACCCCAAAAATGTTTAAACTGAAAGAAACAGCATAGGATTCTCTGTCACTGAGAGGGGCCCTCAGAGAGCTTGGAAACAGGAGAGAACGCTGCCCCTGACAGGCAGAGCAGTAAACCCCTAGAAGGGACATGACTAGCCACTGCCTGGGGAAAACTGAAACAGCCTCCAGATCCAAGGCTGCAGAGGTTCTGAAGACCCACAACTAACCTAGACAACCTGACATGGCCTCAGGCAGGCAAGGTGACTAAATGAACAGCGCAGGAGCCTTGAGGTAAAACATCACAAAGGGATTTGCTCACCTAGAATGATAAAAAAGCAGGAGCAGGCCTGAACCTGGCCACCAGAACAGTCACTACAGAGGAGCCTCAGGGAAGTCCCACTCACAATTTCTCACTTCCCTCTGCTCAGCCAGTGCATGCATGCGCAGCAAGCCGACCCCGCCCCAGCTCTGGATTCTGCTCCCAGACGGAGGCCACTGGGCAGGGGCGTGTCCTGGGCAGCAGCCAGGGAGTGCTGGTTAATGGGAAGGACTATTCCTCCATCTTAAACGTACAATCTGTCATTTTGGTACATATACAAACTACATTAGTCCCCACCCTTCAACCAGACTCTGGTCCCTTTCTGCCTGCAGGATGAAGGCTAGACTCTGGAGGGGGTGGCTGGTCACCAGCTGGGTTCTCTTGCCAGTACAGCCCCTCTCTAGAAAATAAGGTCTGTGGTAGAGTCTCAATGAATACTCATTCTCTTTCCTCTGCCTTTGGCAAAACATTCACAGTCCTTACAATCTGGCCTCCACCATTTTTACAGGCTTATTTGATAACACAATCCCCGCCCCCCAAGTCCTCTCAAAGTTCCTTTTGTTTCACATGCCCCCTTTTGAGTAATCCTCTGTTCATCTTTTAAGACCCAGTTTAGGGAAGCGGACTTGGCCCAGTGGTTAGGGCGTCCTACCACATGGGAGGTCCGCGGTTCAAACCCCAGGCCTCCTAGACCCGTGTGCAGCTGGCCCACGCACAGTGCTGATGCATGCAAGGAGTGCCCTGCCACGCAGGGGTGTCCCCTGCATAGGGGAGCCCCACCCGCAAGGAGTGCGCCCCATAAGGAGAGCCGCCCAGAGCAAAAGAAAGTGCAGCCTGCCCAGGAATGGTGCCGCACACAAGGAGAGCTGATGCAACAAGATGACGCAACCAAAAGAGACATAGATTCTCATGCCGCTGACAACAACAGAAGCGGCAAAGATGACGACACAGCAAATAGACACAGAGAACAGACAACTGGGGAGAGGCGGTGGGATGGGAAGGGAAGAGAAATAAATAAGTGTTAAAAAAAAAAAAAAAAGACCCAGCTCAATCGTCACTTCTTTATAAAGTCTCCACTTTATAAAGTCCTCTCTAACTTGTCCTAGCTCTAACCACACCCTAGCAAGATTCTTAGCCCAATTTCCTTTAACTGCATGTTTACACATCTGTCTCTCCCACTGGGCTGCAATCCTTGAGGATTTATCTTTATATTTTCAGGGCCTAGCACAGTAGCCAGCACATAATAGGGGCTCAGCCAATATTTGTTACATGCATAGGAAATCCCTCATTAGATTATAAATAACTAGAAGACAGGGATAATTTTTGGATTCCACCAGGGTATCCCACACCTTCACTAAGGACTACATTACTGCTTTAAATCCTTCTTCGTATAAGATATAAATTCATTCCATGTGGACAGTCCAATAAATGGTTATTTTTAATGAAAAAGGGTCAAGTCGTTCAAATGTAATCAAGCACCCCATTCCCCGATTGTGTACAAGCTTTGCATAAAACCCTAGCCAACAGCCTTCCTTGTCTCCTTTCCCCAATGCCAGGCAACATCCCAAACCACCTTATGACAGTAAAGACTGCTCTGCCTCACAGCCTTCTCCACCTCCATTACATCCTTGCTCCAAGACCTTTGGGGAATGTTCCAAGCTTAAATACCTGTTCCACAAGAAGCCCCTTACCCAAACATACCTTTACCCAAAGTGGAACTGTTATTTTATTTCCTCAAAACACAGGAGCAGTGCAGAATAAAATCAAAGTCCCCCATAACCCTAGACCCTAGAGATGACCCCTGTAAAGTTTGTGAACAACCCTCCATATTTTTGAAAATGCAAATATGTTCTTATATTTTTTTCCTCTTTTTTTCTAAATGAGACACCTCATTCGGCATATGATTTGGTAACTTTTTCATTTAATCTGAAAATTCCTAAACTATCAGTTCACAGAGCCCTTAGTGTCTCAGTAACTTCTTCACTGCACTCCTTAGGCCAAAAGAAATACCTAAGAGATCCATTATTAAGTAACTAGATCCAAACAACTTAAGTATTTATGTGCTAACAACTTAGTAGTCATTTGAAAAACAAATACATATAAATTTAAAGAAAAAGTAATTTCTTTCTCAGATAACCATGATTACTTCCTAATGGCACCTCCTGGGCACTGCACAACTTCTCAAACCTTAGAATCAAACTGGACGACGTCAGCCTTATTTCTTGTCCCACAGTGATGTTTGCCCAGACCATAGCAACTTATAAAGCCCCAGTTTCACAAAGACATGACGTCATCAAGAGCTTTAGCGCCATCTAATGCTGAAACTGAACTACCTCAAATAGTAGCTCCCAGAAGACAAAAAGTACATTCCTCTTGAAAATTTAAAACCTCTCCCCCTGCTCCTGGAGTTTGCTGTGGTGTCTCCAGACACCTTAGTGCCCAGTTTGGGACCAGCAGGATTAACATATTGGGAAGGTCTTGTTCTACTCTAAGAACAGACTCAGTTATTCAATAGGGTTCCTGCTAATATTTAGGTTTATAATTGTTGCTTTCAAATGTCATAATATAAATCCTTCTACATATGTGTGTATTCATCCAACTATTTCATTCACTCTTGGACTAATTTTCATTAGGTACCTTATCATGTGCCAGGCACTAGCTGAGGGAACAGAGGTGACTAATACAGACAAGGTACCCTGTGAAATGTACATTCTCATGGGGGAGCAAGAAGCAGAAAAAACAACCTTTTCTGGTAGGGACAGGTTATGAGGGGCAAAAAAGCAGAGAAGAGGGAGTAAAAAGTGCAGGGGGTGCTATTTTAAATAGGGTGATCAGGGCAGCATTCTGAAAGTATGCCATCTCAACAGAGACCAAGTTGACAAGAAAAAGGTCTGGGCAATGCTATTTCAGCAGGGAACTGTGAGTAATAAAGTCCCTGAGGCAGGAATGAGCTTGCACTGTTGGAGGAACAAGCAGGGCAGTGCGGTTAAAAAATAGCAAAGAGGAGACTGGTAATGAGAGGTGAGCAGCTCATACAGGACCTCAGAGGCCACAGTAAGGAGTCTGGATTTTGTTCTAAATCTAAGGAATGGAGAAGACTCCAAGTAGGGCAGGGACATGATGAAAAGATCTCTCTAGCTGTTCTGCAAGTGTAGGACGGCCACATGGGGGCAAGGGCTGCTACAGTACTTCATGGATGACGGTGGTGTGAAAGGCAGTGGAACATGGTGGTTGAGGGAGGTGGGCATAATGCCTGAATCTAGACATATATATTTTTTTAAAGATTTATTGTATTTATTTCTCTCCCCTTCCCCCACTGCCCCAGTTGTCTGTTCTCTGTGTCCAATTGCTGCATGTTATTCTTTTTGTCTGCTTCTGTTGTTGTCAGCGGCATGGGAATCTGTATTTCTTTTTGTTGTGTCAGTTTTCCGTGTGTGGTGTCATTCCTGGGCAGGCTGCACTTTCTTTCGCGCTGGGCAGCTCTCCTTATGGGGTGACTCCTTGTATGTGGGGCTCCCCTACGTGGGGACACCCTGTGTGGCAAGGCACTCCTTGCAAGCATCAACACTACACATGGGCCAGCTGCACATGGGTCAAGGAGGCCCGGGGTTTGAACCGCAGACCTCCCATGTGGTAGACGGACACCCTAACCACTGGGCCAAGTCTGCTTCCCTAGACATATTTTTAAAGGCAGAACCAATGGTCTTGAAGGGAGGTTGTGAGAAAGAGACGAATCAAAGCTTTGAGGTTCTGGGTCTAAGCAACTGGGTTGGATGGAGCCATTTCCTAAGCCAGGTAAGGAGAGGGTGGAGTGGGGGGACATGCATGCTTAAGGAGGGAAGTTGAGAGTTGTTATTTAAGGATAAATTCTTAGAAGCGGAAATGCTGTGCTGAAAAATATGAATATTAAAAGACTGATAAAACTGATAAATTTTTTTCTAGTGCTTTTACAGATTTTTTTTTCTTTTCAGGTTTAAACCTTAATTCCATTGAAATTTATTCTGTGATGTGGAATCAGGACATCCTAACTTCTGACACAACTTTCACCCAGTTCAGCCCTCCGGTCCAGCAAACTGTCTCCATCCACAACACAGCACTTTAACTTCATTTTCCACAGTCAACTGGCTCCCTCCGTTAACTCCACAAAGGACCCAGTCCAAGCCAACAGCTCTCTCCTAGGACTCCCCTCCTTATAGTCTCTCTTGGCTTCCATTCTTAACCCTGACACATCAGTTATTCAAAAAACAGTATTTTTTTAATGTATTTTTAAAATGTAAATTTGATCATGTCACCCTCCTGCTTATGATTCTCCAATAATTTCCTACTGAAAATACAATAAAATAGGGAGTGGATGTGGCTCAAGCAAATGAGCACCTGCCTCTCCCATAGGAGGTCCGGGGTCCAGTTCCCGGTGCCTCCTGAAGAAAAAGAAAAAAAAGGCAAAACAAACGAGAAAGACAACTCAGGGAACCTGATGTGGTTCAGTGGTTAAGCACCACCTTCCCACATTCCAGGTCTCAGGTTCAATTCCCCGTAGACAACTCAGATGTGGAACGGGTCGTCCTCTCTCCCTCCTCACCCTCCAGCCCTTCCAGTTAGTCTTCCTCAAAGAAACACTGCGACCTCCCCCCAACCCTACCCATCCCTGTTCTCGGACCCGGCGCTAAGGCTGGTTCAAACGCTTCCAAAACTGAACTCTGGGAGGTCGCAAGGCTGGACCCCGCACTGCCTTCGGCGCCACTAGCCGGTCCGCCCACCCCGTCCCCTGCAGGCCGCCAGCAGCACCAAGTTCCCGCAGCCATCGTCCAGCCCCGCCCGCTTACCAGTTCATCCGGACTGAGGACTCCGAACTGCACTCGCTTGATGGTGCGCAGCGGGCATGCGCTGTCCCCCGAGGGGGGGCCGGCCCCGTGCATCGTGGAGACAGGCGCGCTGCGCAGGCGCAAACCTCCCTACAAAAAGCCTGCGCCGCCTCCGCCTAGGTGCTCAGACCCCGTCGGGGCGGCCACCGGGAAGGACCTCCCCGAGAAGGGAGGAAAAGGCCGGAGGAGGGAGAGGTGGGGGAGGGAAGGAGGCGGGGAAATGAAAAGGAGCGAAAGAAGGGCTTCTTCCCCTTCCCGGAGATTTTTCGTCTCCCAAAAAGGAAAAAAAAGAGGAGGGGGAAGGAAAAGGTTTCCGGGGGAGGAAGAAGAAAAAGGGTAACGAATAAATAAGTAACCGGGCTCCTGAACGGCAGAGGTTACGGCAGTGTTCAGGCAGAGGGTACGGCAGTTTGTCTCTCCCCCTCCCGGGAGCCACCTTCTTCTCCAACCGTCCCGGCCGCGCTCTCGGCGCTTCTGAGGAGCGAACTGGCAGAATGACGCCCTTTATAGATTCGCCCTGGCATCCCCGCCCCTTCCTTTCCCGCCCTCCCTTGCGCTACGGGGCCGCCGGCGCCGGCCTGCATGGGGCGCGCGGTTGAGTCGTTGGTCCGCCCTTCCTGGGTCCCTGGCTAAGCGACCTCTTGTAATGACTGGGGGAAAGGAATTTTTTTAATCCCGCCGCCTCCCCTCGCGGCCCCCTCCCGCACCCACACTGAAGTTTAAGGTTTGAAGAACCGAGGGTAAATTTAGACCTCTTTTATTCGTTTGGAGTATGGTTTCACCTTCAGCAAACAACCCCCCCCTCGTGGAAAATGGTCTATTCTGCGAATCGGTAATAAAGGAGGCGGGGCCGGTCGGGGCCTCCCGAGTGGGTTCGCGCGGGGGGAGTGCTGGAGGGCCGTCCTTGGTCATGAATATGCAGTCTCGCGCTGAATATACATGAAGACACCAAGATGGCGAGGCCAGTTGCTTGTCCGGAAGTAGCCGATATTTGTCGAGCGGCCTCCGGGGATGGGTGGGTACGTCCTTGCCTCTAATGGAGCGCTGTCCGGAGCCTTGTCCCTGGATCCCAGGCCTGATCCGCTCGAAGAGGCCTCACCTCGGACGCCTGCTCCGGAAGGAGGCCGGCTACTGTCCGGGAGAGATCACGAGACCGCGACAATCCGGGAAAAGCAGATTAGCTATGGGGCGGGACACGAAAGTCCTGAAGGATTCAGGGTCAAGGAATCTGAACATTAGTAAATCCTCCCCCCTCTGGAATACTTCAAAAATAAGATTTTGGGGTGGGGGGGAGGGAGGAGCCCAAGGAATTCTCCAATAAGAGCCATGTAGGACTTCCACTCTCCCTCCAAGCAGAGATGACACCAACTGCAGAGACACATTCAGAGTGATCCTTGTTTGATGTCAGTGTCACGTCAGCACCCCAAGGGGGGGGGGGTACAGCCACGAGGAAAAGAAACTGTCTCTCAGGGAAAAAGTCACATTCCCCTCCCCCAGTGTAGCTGCCTGGCTCTGTTCCAGCCCCAGACACCCCTCTGTTGCTGAGAGCCATCTTCCCCATGGCCCACGACCTGCTCTGCTTCCTCCCGCAAAGCCTCAGCCCTTTTGACCTCCCCAGAACCTCGCCCCTTGGTTCTTCCCTTTAGGCTTGTTCCAGGTCCCCCAGGTAGTCCCTCTCCCCCAAGTCGCCGAGTATCCCTTGACTCTGAGGGGTGTCCCTCTTCTCCATCAGCTCTCTTTCATTCACTTGTTTTCCCATGTAGGAACTGCAGTCTCTCCTTCTATTTCCCCTGCCCCCCCCCCAACCCCCAAGCTCTCCAGTGCCATCTCATTCCTCCACATGGCCCTCCCTCTCACAGCTGAGGTTCTGGGCGGTGATAATGGCAATGCTGCCCAATACGACCCCTGCCCCCATGATGTCAGAAGGTGCCACAGTCTCATAGAGCACGTAATACTGCAGCATCAGGGCCACCACCACCTCAGAGTGCAGGACGGCACATACCAGGGCAGGGTGGGCCTTGGTGACCGCATAGCTAACGCACACGAAGGAGACCAGGGCGAGGATCCCCACTGCCCCCACGCAGCTCCAACTCAGAGGGTCTTTGGGCAGCACGGGGGTCTGCAGCACCAAAAGCCCCGGTATGGAGGCCACCAGCCCCACCAAGCCAAACAGGAAGGCCACTGTTGGTAGACAGGATGGGAAGTCCAGGGAGCGATACACCAAAAGCCCCAGGGATAGGGCCAGGCCACCCAGGAAAGCCAGCACGTAGCCCAGGGCAGTGTAGAGGCCCGTGGTCCCCTCCTGCAGTGTCCCTAGCCCAGGTCCTACAATGATGATTAGTCCCAAGGTGCTGCCCAACAGGCCACACCAGTCATAGCCGCTGAGACCCTGGCTCTCAAGACATAGGGCGAGAAGAGCAGAGCAGACGGTGGAAGAGCCTTTGCGAACGGTGGCAGCGTTGCCGGCAGGCACCACCTGAACTGCACTGTAAGCGCATCCAATGCTGAGGACGTTGAGCATGGCGTGGAGGCAGGCCCGGCCCCGGACATCAGGAGGTCCCAACAGTGGGTCGCCACGCAGTTTAAGTAGTAGGCCAATGGGGAGATGGAAGAGGCATCGACAGATGAGCAGCTCCAGTGAGGGCAAATGGGAAGTCTGGTAAGCCATACGGGAGAAAGGACCCACGAAGCCGGCGGGCAGGCCCCCACCCAGCAAGGCCACGAGTAGGCCCTTGGTGGCATCGGAGGGCCGGAAGCGCTGGTTCGAGGGGAGGCTCGACGGAGTGGAGGGTGGCGATGGCTGGGTGAAGTCGGGCAGGTTGAAGTAGGGGTGACTGCCAGCCTGTTAGGGAAAAAGGAGCTTGGGCGTGAGGGCAGCCACAGCCTGGGGGACCTGGCTCAGGGCAGTTGCCAGGCTGGGGTCCAGGACCCTGTGGTTCAGGAGGGAGACAGGTTCTCTTGCTTAGGAACTCTTGGGAACTAGAAAGGGCCTGAAAGATGGATAAGGACCTTGAGCCTCTACACCAGGAAGCAGGGAATGAGAGGTCCTGGAGCAGCGTGCTTCTCTGGGAGTTGTTCCTGGGAGGAGAAAAGAGGACCCAGGGATGCTCTGTTGGTTTGAAGAAGAGGAGGCGGCCTCAGAGGCTGGCTGGGTGTGTGATGTCACAGGTTCCAGGGACATGTGGGTACACCATTATGGATTTCATTTGTGGGTGTCTCTAGGACAGCTGGCACATTCAGGGAGGAGGGAGAGGGGAGCAGCCAGAAGCTATAGGGAGGTAGTGTTGCCCTACGTCCCCCCCTTGACCCTGACACTCACCATCTTTCTTGGATTCCCTCCTCTCCTCCTGGCTCAGGGGCCCTGAGCCCTTCAGAGCTCCAGCCATTGTGACCTGTTGGGGTGGGGGTGGGGGTTCTTCCCTAGAATCTCCCTCAGGTAGGGGTGGGGGTGGGCTCTTCCCCAGAACCTCCGAGTGGGGATGGACCTATTTTCTCATTGTTTCCAACTCTGCTTGTCCTGCATAATATCCATGAGTCCAAAGTCTGTCAAATTCTTTTTGTCTCTTTACAACTAGCTCTGCAATGAGACTTCTTTGGTTTTAAATTTATTTATGTGTTGCCTTGTTTCAGAAAGGTTTCAAAGAATCAGGCTCCAAGGGCTAGCTCCTCTGTCTCCTGAGTTTCAAGTTTTCCAACACCAGGGAGGAGTCTCTGGGGTTCCTGGAGTTTTAGGAATGTTTCTTCTGTGTATACTTCCACCGGGTGTTTCGATGGTGCTGTCCCAGGAGGCCCAAGCCAAGGCCTCTGCATTTACACCCAAGTATATAGAATGTGGACATCCGGGCTCATGGGGACAAAACACCAAGCTGCCTGCTCTTCTGCTTCTGTTGCTGTTGGTCACTGATGTGCTCTGTACCGTAGCACTTGGGCCTTTCTTGCCCGGGGCCTGCACGTTCAGCGAGCATGTGCGGTGTCCAGGGGCTGCCCTGTGAGTGTGCTGACCCCGGATCTGTGGGTTCCACTGGGCCTGATTGTGAGCCTGCCATGTTGTGTGTGCCCGGAGAGGGTGTGTGAGTCCCGCAGAGTGAAGGGCGTGCTGTGGCGAAAGTGTGGGGGGCAGAAGGGGCCCTCTTCCCAGGTAGTGGGTGGTCGTGCGCCCCTGCGCGGGGCTGCAGCCCGGCCTGCGCCCCGCTGGGTGCCCACCCGCTGGCGCGGCGCGTCCCCTTCCCAGGGTCGGTCCCGCAAAGGCCGTCGGGCGCGCTCGCCTGGAGCCGGGAGCCGTGTGTCGGCTGCGCTACGCCGGCCTCCTCTCGGCGGCGGCGGCGGCGCTGGGGGGGGACTGTTTCCGGGGGTGGGGGTGGGGGTAGGACCGGGGCGGGGGGAGCCGATGATGTCAGCGGCGGCGGCGGCGGCGGCGGCGGGGCCGGGCCGGGGCCGGGCGCTGGGGGGGCCGGGGCCGGAGCCGGAGCCGGAGCTGGAGGCGGGCGAAGCCGGAGCGGCCGGGGGCGGCCACGGTGATGAGCCGGGCCTGGCGGACTCGGCGCCATCGCAGTCAGGTGGGCCCCGGGGCGAGCCGGGCAGGACTAGGGCGGACCGGAGCCAACTGCCGGGCCCCCTCCTCGCTGCCCGGCGCCGCGGGGGCCCGCGGCGCGCCCCGCGCCCCGCCAGCTCCCTATTGGGGTTGACCTGGGGGCTCCGGGGTCGGGGGCTGGGCCTGGCCCCGCCCCCAGGCGCGCACGGCGCTGGGGGGCGACTAAGGGGGCCCTGGTGTGGCGTCCGGTCGGGCGGCGGCGGGGCGGGGGGAGCGCGCAATCGCCTGGGACCGTGGGAGGGGCCGCGCTCACCCCACACGCACACTTTGAAGGGTTAATTCTGCAGCCTAATGTCGCCCTCCCCCCGTGGGGCAGGTTGGGGGTGGGGTGGGGCGGGTGTGAGCCCGGGCAGGCGCTGCAAGCTGCTGGGAGGGCGATGGCGTAGGAGCCAGGCAGAGAGGGGGAGGGGTGGGCCGCCGAGCGCCCCAGAGTTGGGGTGTGCGGGGTGCGCAGGGGAGCAGGAACCCCGGAGCCGCCGCGCCGTCGGGGCAAGGTTGTGGCTGTGAGTCCTGGAGATTGTGTGTCTCCTTGCTGTGTTGCGGGGCAAGGTAAACCCTCCTGGGCACCACCGTTTGCTGGTCTGGCAGCGGGGGGTCCCGGTAGGGCCCACCCTGGGCTATGGGGGCAGAAAGGCAAGAGTGTCTAGTGTTGTGGGGCAGAATTACCAGTGTGGTCCTGTGAATTTGGGTGACAGATGAGCATTTGAAGCATGGCACAAATATGCCGAGAGTGCGGAGTTTGTTAGATGTGGGGTTTAAGGTATGTTTTCCACTAGAGCTTGTGTTTCTTGCACGTATGTGTCCGGTGTTACACGTATGAGCGATTTGTGAACGGCTGTTTTCTGCATAGCTGGCCTGGTGTGTATGTTGCGGAGGGCACCCGGACGCAGGGTGTATGTGCCCATTTGGAGGGGCGGTTGTGTATCTTTGAGTCGGAAGGTGTCATGTCTGGGTTCCATTTCTGTGGCCCTGCTGAGGTGTGGTCCATTCGAGGCCAGGCCAGGCCGCTGGATGGTTTGGGTGCTGTGTGAGGAGCTAGTTGCATGGGGGGTGCACGTCTAGAATTCAGATCCCGTGGATCGTGCGTCGGGGTGAGAAACCCCAGGGTGTGTCTTGGGTGCGTGCGGGTTGGCTACCACTGGTGTGAGGGGCTCTGGGTGGAATGTGCAGCTTGTGTTTATGGGACTGTGGGCAGCTGAGAGCGAGGGGAAGGTTGTGTGTTTGCAACATTCTCTATGGGATTCTTTTGTGACGTCGTCTGTGGGAGCCTGTCTGGGCTGCTGGACTGGGAGGCAAGCTGGTCAGAAAACACTTGTGGGGAGGGAGGTGGCGTGACAAGGGCAGTGGGGGCCTCAGCCCCCAGAAGCCAACCCCGAGCCGTGCGTGCGTGCCTGGCTTCTGGGTTGAAGTGGTGCTGGTGTAGGGCTGCGTGGGGATGTGTTATGGGAAAGGCAGGGAGATAAATATGGGGCCGAGCAAGGGCGGCAGCCGGAGGCCCGGGTGTTGTCTGAGTGGCCCCACCAGCCTTTGTGCAGGGTCTGCGTGCTTGCCCCTCAGCGCCTGCCCGCCCACTGTGTCAGGGTCAGCGGGAGGAGAGGCCAGGCCGGCTGCAAGGAAGTGGGCTTGGACAGAACTGTGGCTCCTTGGCCATGTTTATGTCAAGGCCGGGTGTATGACTCTTGGCGCTAAAATGGAAAAAAGAAACGCGAAGTTTTCAGTCTCCTCCCCCCACCCCCCACCTCTGACGCACTCCAGGCTGCGCTCCTGTGACCGTGGAGGGGTCTGGGAAGGGAATTTGCTTGCTAGGCAGATTCCTCAGAACAGGTTTTCCTCACCTTTGGGGCCTGGGCCCTGCTGCTGCGTGTGTGTGTGCACCTGGCCTGGCCTGGAGGATGTATGTGAAAGGGGGGTCGCTGCGGCTGGGCCCTCCTGCATGGTGGGGGGAGGGGGCTCTGGCCGCTGTGTGAGGCCTGCACAACAGGTGCATGCGGGGGGCCGGTGGAAGAGGAGGAGCCTTAGATGAGAACTGAGTCTAGCAGATGGCACTTGCCCTGGGTGAACCTCAGTTCCTCACCTGAAAAATGGGACCATTTACCTGGCCTACCCATCACCCAACAGGATTGGAAGTAGTGCATGAGGAATGTACCTGGAAAGTAGCTACACTTTGGGGCTACACCTGGGCCGGCCACTGTTGGCCCTCTGTTAGCACCGAGGATCCCCTTTTGGGGCTTTGCTGATAATAGTAGCGACAAATGCTTATTTAGCACTTCCTCTGCACAGGCACAGTTCTGAGTGCCTTTACCTCTGAGCGCTTATTTGGGCCTCACAACAGCCCTGTGGAAGTAGGCACTGTAATCACGTTTTTTCCCAAGGGAGAAGTTAAACAATCTGCCCAAAGTCATTTAGCTAGTAAGCGGGAGCTGGATTTGAACCCAGGCAGTAGGTTTGGATCCTGTGCTCATCACCACTGTACTCTGCTGTCTTTCCATACTCTCTCCCATACTTCCCCCCAGCTTCTACAGAACTCAGCATCTGCACCCATTCATTTCAGAGGACTGAACGAGAAGGCAATGAGAGCCTAAATACGTGCTGCTGTATAACGCGGGGAGCTGGCCACAGGGGCACAAAATGTCGATGAGCTGGGGGAAGGGAAGATAGAGTACTCCGTGTCCCGTGGGTCCCAGAGAGCCAAGCAGGAGGTGCCATTTGAGTTAGAGCTTCACGTTCTGGAGGGATTTTGAGAAGAGGCTGGGGAAAGGGCATTTCTCCGGGCATGTTGAACTTGGACAGCACCCTGGGGACTTGAAGGGTGAGTATCATAAGGCAGGATTAGAAAGGAAGGCTGGAGCTAGACCCGAACCCTTGAGTGCTTGGCTGGGGGATTTGAGCTTTATTCTGGGGTTGGTGGGACCCAGCAGAGGTTTCCGAGCGTAGGAGCCGTACCGCCTGAGCTGCCGTTGGGGATGCTGACTGCTCAGTGGGAGGAGGGCTGGATGGAAGCAAGTAAGACTAGAGGCAGGGGGTCAGCTGAGAGGCTTTGGCCATGCAAGTGCTTGAGGGCCAGACGTGGGGGTCAGCGAGAAGACTTCCAGAGCCCTTCCCAAGAAGCTTGGCTGTAGATTTGACCAGACTTGGTGACTGGATGTGGGGAGCGAGAGAAAGGGTGGAGTCAGACATGACACATTTAGCACTTAGCACGTGAGGCCTTGCGTGGTGATTTATGTAACCAGCTGGCCGGCCACAGGCCCCTTCAGGACAGGATCGGCACAGGGGAAAGATTCAGCACCTGGGCCCAGAAGGGCCCGGGTGTGAATGTTGACTCTGTTGCTTACGAGCTGTGTGACCTTGGGCAAGGTATATCCCTCTCTGAGCCTCAGTTTCCCCTTCTAGAAAATTGGGATGATATAAGTGCCTATTTTAGGTTTCAAACCCCTGGAAGTGAATCGGGCCAACTGAGTGCTGCAGAAGTGGTTGAGTTGCAGCCATCGTTCCCCAGCTCCTGGCTACCTCGACCAGAGGGGGGACAGACGCAAGGCAGGTTAAAGTGGCAGGCTTATTCATTCACCCCAAATTCTTCTACCTCCTATTAGGTGCCAGGAATTGTTCTAAGGACTGAAGATACAACAGTGAACAAAGCAGATAAAAATCTCTGCCCCCTCCCCCCAGCTTACATTCTAGAGAGAAATGAACAATATGTTTTACTAAGTGCCAAGGGGAAAACAAAAGTAAGGTAGTAGGAGGGGGTCAGCTAAGGAAGGCTTTGAATCTAGTTTTAAAGGAGGTAGGGCGACAAAGCAGGAGGTTATCTGGAGGAAAGCACATTCCAGGCAGAGGGAAAAGCAAGAGGTGGAGCCTATCTGGGGCACCGCTCAGACTCCCACCTCAGTGGCACCCCAAAGGTTACACTGCCAGTCAAGAGGAGAGAACACCACAGAGCCACCAAACCTAGCGTGAAGCCTGATTTCTGCCTCTTCACCATTTCCCTCCACTGTTTTCTGGGACTGAGTTCCAAGATACTAAAAGCCAGCACTTATTGAGCACTTACTGCATGCCAGGCCCTCTTCTAGGTACTGCCAGTTATTAGCTCATTTTATCCTTTCAACAGTGGGGCCAGTGAACTCTCTAGAAAGCAGGGTTAAGCACAGTCTTGGTTAACAGTGAGATCCTGGGCAAATCACCCCACCCCTAAATACCCTCAATCCGAAAGTGAGGAATTAGAGTATGTAATTTCTCTAAACCTCAGTTTCCTCACCTACAAAATAGATTTGATATTAGCTCTTGCCTCACTATGGTCATTGCAAATGTTCAAATGATGTGATGCATCATACTTGGCACCTAAGTATTTCATAAATGACAGCAGCAAAGGTCATGATTTTTAAGGGCCAATCAGCTTTAGATCCCCAGGGTTCTAAGAAGCGCTGACTGGCTTGTTGGGGTACCTAAGCATTCAGCACCCAGCCATGTGGGTGGCACCAAGCCTGCTGTGATAGTTGTGCAGGTTGGCAGGCCTCGCCAAGGGGGCGAATGGGAGCTGGAATGGAACATTTGTTTTGCTCACGTGTGCAGGGGCTGCTACCTCTAGGAGGAAAGGGCCCTTTATCTAATTTTCCCAAAGGCTCTGAAGGGGCCAGTGGGGGCCCTGGTGGGGCCTGTATTGGGCATGACATGTGGTACAGTCATCAGGAACACAGGCTCTGGAACCAGAGCTGTTCTGGGGTCAGATGCCACCCCACTACTAACTGGTTACATATCCTTGGACCAGCTCCCTAATGTCTCTGAGCCTTTGGTCTGTCATCTGAATGTAGGGGAGCTAACTGCTGCCTCGTAGGGTAGTGAAAGCTTGAATCTGGAGGGTTCCAGGGGGCCATGGTACTGTTATGGAAGGGAGTGGGCGGCCCAGCAAATGGGGCCTCTCCCCAGGATTCCTGACCTAGACTTTTGAATACTACCATGCTGATCACCTTTCCTCTTCCTAGCCAGCAGAAGAGACAAAGCAGTCTTTTGGGGAATGGGGGCAGGGGGCTTTTTAGTCCAGATAATATGAATGGGAAGTGAGAAACGAACATTTGTGGGGGGTGGGAATTGAGTGAGGAACTCATGATGCAGGACACCTCTGTCTGAGGATACACGTGACCCAGGGCATTTGGAAGGATGACCCCAAAGAGAGAGCTTCCAGGCAGCACAGAGGGCCTGCCGCTCCGCTCTCAGGTCTGCAGGCTTGAATCGACAGGCCCTACCTGTTATTCTTAGCACTGTGTGACTTGGAGTCAGTCACTGTGAATCTCTGAAACTCAGATCTGCACCTGAAAAATGGGAACCATGGCCCTGGCAGTGCTCACAGGGACAGGTGGTTATGAGGTGCTTTGGGGGCTGGTGATGGGCCCAGCTCTCATGCGGGATGCCGGCTACTCCTCTTGGATGAGCCAGCAGGATTGAGGTGGGGTTCCATTCCTCACCCCCACAAGTGAGAGTCCTCAGGCTCCTCACTACGGTCTGGTGGCCTTTCCAGTGTCCTCTGGGGCCTGGAGCAAGCTGGTGCCTGAGTGTGAGTCTGTGGTCTTAGATGGTCACCTGGCACCCTCTCTGATTCTGGGGATGGGGGGATGATGTGAGGAGGCCCTCTCCTCATTTGACTGTCTAGCAGCTTGGTCCATTAAAAAAGCTCATGCAAATCTAGTTTGATATGTAAATGAGGCCATTGTGATGAAAGGTAACATGCAAATCTATTATTTCCTTTGAGCCCTGAAGATTGGGCTGAAGGGACTTGAGAGTCATCTGACAGGCCTTCCTGGCCCTATGGGATTGAACTATGCCTTGGTGTCTTGTTTTGAGTCTGGCCGTTGGTGAATTGGGAATTTGCAAATTATCTTGTTGCTGTACTTCTTGGGGGCCAGTAATTTGAGGCTTTGCAACAAATTGTGTCACCTCCTAGGCCTTACTGCACACTGCCTGACTGAGGCACCCCATACAGGGAAGGATCAGCCTCTGCATAGCAGCCCCAGTGCCTTCTCCGAGCCCCTTTCCTGGGGTCCCTTCCATCCCGCTTCCCTTCCTGACGACACCCTCCCTGCCTCCTCCTCATGGAAGCTTCCCCTGACATGGTTTCTATTTCTTCACAGAAAGAAGAGACCCAGCAGAAGGGACTCGCTGAGCCACACCCCCCTCTACTCCATGTTGGCTGTGCTCTCAGGTGAGAGGGGCCGAGAGGGCTGCAGGCAGGGAAAACTGGGCCGCAGGCTGCAGGCCAGCCAGGGCAGCCATTTTGTCTCGGCTGGGGAGTCCTGTGAAATGGTTCTCAGGAGGTGTGGGGGCTTCTTCCTTCCAGCGAGAGGGTTTCCATTCCTCACTTCCCAACCCGTGACTCTGAAGGTCATGTGCCCTTGACCTTTGCCGTGACCTGAGATATCTCAGGGCACTTTCAGCCCCAGACGAACTGATCGGCATACTAGCCTTGGACACTGGCCAGACTTGGGTGGCTAAGGGTTAATCCGTGACTTGTGTGACCTGAAGAGATTCCACTGGTCACTGACCAGCGTCCTCCCATCCTCCCAGCTCACCTTCCCGGACGTGGAGGCCTGCCCTCTGCCTGGCCTCTGACACACTCCCCAGTGCCCTCCCTGCCGCCAAGACCTCCCCCCCCCCCCCCCCTGTCCTCCTGGTCCCTTTCTACTCTGGCCTCTTCTCCCCCGTCTAGGCTGGCGCCATGCCCCCCCCTGCAGAGGTGACGGATCCATCCCACGCCCCCGCTGTGCTGCGCCAGCTCAATGAGCAGCGGCTCCGTGGCCTCTTCTGTGACGTCACCCTCATAGCCGGAGACACCAAGTTCCCTGCTCACCGCAGCGTGCTGGCTGCTTCCAGCCCCTTCTTCAGAGAGGCCTTGCTCACCTCAGCCCCACTGCCCCTCCCACCAGTGACTGGGGGCTCGGCCCCCAACCCTGCCACCACCGCAGCTGCTACAACCGCCGCCTCCTCCTCCACTTCCTCCTCCTCCTCCTCTTCCTTTTCCTCCTCTCCCCCTCCAGCTTCACCCCCTGCGTCATCCCCACCCCGGGTCCTGGAGCTGCCGGGGGTCCCGGCGGCCGCCTTCTCTGATGTCCTCAACTTCATCTATAGTGCCCGGCTTGCATTGCCTGGTGGCGGGGGGGACGGTGCAGCTGTGGCTGAGATCGGAGCTCTGGGGCGGCGCCTGGGCATCTCCCGCCTGCAGGGCCTGGGGGAGGGAGGCGATGCCTGGGGACCTCCTGCCCCCACCCCCATGGCCACCTCGCAGTCTGAAGAGGACAGCTTCGGCCCTGGGCCTAGGCCAGCTGGGGAGTGGGAGGGCGACGGAGCTGAGGCCCAGGCCCCTGACGCACAGCCCCCCTTGTCCCGGCGGCCCCTCCCCTGCCCCCAGTGTGGGAAAAGCTTCATCCATCCCAAGCGGCTGCAGACCCATGAGGCCCAGTGCCGTCGAGGGGCCAGCACTCGGGGAGCTGCAGGGCTGGGGGCCGGGGGCTCTGGCCCTGGTGGACCTGCAGGAGTGGATGCGTCGGCCTTGCCCCCACCAGTGGGCTTCCGCGGCGGCCCTGAGCACGTGGTGAAAGTGGTGGGTGGCCACGTGCTGTACGTGTGTGCAGCCTGTGAGCGTTCCTATGTGACCCTATCGAGCCTGAAGCGGCACAGCAACGTCCACTCGTGGCGGAGGAAATACCCCTGCCGCTACTGCGAGAAGGTGTTCGCCCTGGCTGAGTACCGCACCAAGCACGAGGTGTGGCACACCGGGGAGCGCAGGTGAGCGCCCAGACCAGCCGGAGGGGTAGTGGGGCCCAGGGACCACAAGGTCCAGGGAGGGGCCCTAGGGAGCTGAGGAAGTCAGAGCAGAGACTGGCCTGCTCCCCCGCCCACCTACTGGCTTACCCACTGGTCCCTGCTCACCTGCCCACCCTCACTCCCCCCTCTGTCTCCCTCCAGCCACCAGTGCCTTCAGCTGATGTATATTAGCACCTCCTCGGGCTAGGACCTGGCTCAGCGCTGTGGAGAAGGCAGAAAAGGAAAGAAAGTTGCCCTCACAGGAAAGGACTGGGGAGCTCGGGCATGTCTGCCAATAGTTATGATATTCAAACAGTACCTTGTATTTCTGTGCTGTGTCCCTGTTCATAAGACGTTTCCCCATTCAGTCATTTGTGCTTCAGAAGAAAGCTCTGGGCCTTAGGCAGGGTGTGTGATGGTTCCCAGTTCACAGAAAACAACTGGAGGCCTAGAGTCTCCCAGCCGGTGGGAGCCCAAGTGAGGGCTCCTGAGGCTGACAGGGTGAGAAAAGCAGCAGGGAGGAGATGGGGGCGAGCAGATGGCTGCCCGAGGAAAAGGTCTGAGTGGGGGCAGTACAGGCTCTGGGATGCTGAGGCCCCGACTTAAGTGGCTCTCTTCCTGCCCTGTTCCTTGCTGTCCTGGCCCAGGTACCAGTGCATCTTCTGCTGGGAGACCTTTGTCACTTATTACAACCTGAAGACCCACCAGCGAGCCTTCCATGGCATTAGCCCGGGCCTCCTAGCCAGTGAGAAGACACCCAATGGAGGCTATAAGCCCAAGCTCAACACCCTCAAGCTGTACCGTCTACTCCCCATGCGGGCAGCCAAGCGGCCCTACAAGACCTACAGCCAGGGCGCCCCCGAGGCCCCCATGTCTCCAAGCCTCGACACGCCAGCCCCTGCAGCAATGCCAGCCAGCTCACCACCCAGACCCCCACCTGCCCCAGAGCCTGGCCCCCCGCCCTCTGTCATCACTTTTGCCCACCCAGCCCCCTCTGTCATCGTCCACGGGGGCAGTAGCAGTGGTGGTGCTGGGGGTGGGCCGGCCAGCACAGCAGGGAGCCAGGCTGCCTCAGTCATCACTTACACTGCTCCCCCAAGGCCCCCCAAGAAACGTGAGTACCCACCTCCTCCCCCCGAGCCGACCACCACACCAATCAGTTCAGCCCCGGCAGTCAGCCCGGCCACGGCAGCGGGGCCAGCCACGGCTGCAGAGGAAAGCAAGGGCCGGAATCCACGGGCTGGGAGGACTCTGACGTACACAGCCAAGCCAGTTGGTGGGGTTGGCGGGGGCGGGGCCCCCCCTGCAGGGCCTGGCCGGGGCCCCTCACAGCTGCAGGCGCCTCCCCCCCTGTGTCAGATCACCGTGCGGATCGGGGAGGAAGCCATCGTCAAGCGCCGCATCTCAGAAACTGACTTGCGTCCTGGGGAGCTGAGCGGAGAGGAGGTGGAGGAGAGTGAGGAGGAGGACGACGACGACGAAGAGGAGGAGGAGGAGGAGGAGGAGGAGGAATCCAAGGCTGGGGGGGAAGATCAGCTGTGGAGGCCCTACTACTCGTACAAGCCCAAGCGCAAGGCTGGAGCTGCCGGTGGCGGCGGGGGCGGTGGGGTGCCCAGAGGCCGCCGGCCCCCACGCTGGAGACAGAAGCTGGAACGGAGGAGCTGGGAGGACTCCCCAGCGGCGGAGGGCCCGGCGGGGCGTGCCCGTGGCGAGCGGAGGCACCGCTGTGGGGACTGTGCCCAGACATTCGCCACCCCCAGGAAGCTGCGAAAGCACCAGGAGGCCCACAGTGGGGGCTCCCACAGCTCCCGGGCTGGACGCAGGCCTTCCACCCGCTTCGCCTGTCCTCACTGCGCCAAGGTGTGCAAGACGGCAGCTGCCCTGAGCCGCCACGGGCAGAGGCATGCCGCCGAGCGGCCTGGGGGCACCCCCACACCTGTCATTGCCTACTCCAAGGGCAACGCCGGCACCAGGCCTGGGGATGTCAAAGAGGAGGCCCCCCAAGAGATGCAAGTCTCCTCATCCAGTGGGGAAGCAGGTGGCGGGAGCGCTGCTGCCGAAGAGGCTTCGGAGCCCGCCTCCCTCCAGGACCCTGTCATCTCCGGGGGCAAGGAGCCCCCCATGGTGCCAGGAGCAGGCAGCTACGCATACCCCCCTGTGCAAGAATTTCCACTGGCCCTGATTGGGAGCGGCCGGGAACCTGGCGGTGGCAGGGGGAAACCTGGAAGCGAGGGGCCGGTGGGGTCTGGGGAGGGGGACCGAATGGAGGGGATGGGGGCTGCCAAAGTCACCTTCTACCCTGAGCCCTATCCCCTTGTCTATGGCCCTCAGCTCCTTGCCGCCTACCCTTACAACTTTAGCAACCTGGCCGCTCTCCCTGTTGCTCTCAACATGGTCCTACCTGATGAGAAGGGGGGAGGAGCCCTTCCCTTCCTACCAGGGGTCTTTGGCTACGCAGTGAATCCTCAAGGAGCACCCCCTACACCCCCGCCCCCAGCCCCGCCAACTCTCCCTCCACCAGTGCCCCCTAAGGGAGAAGGGGAAAGGGCAGGAATTGAGAGAACCCAGAAGGGAGATGTGGGGTGAGCTCTGGGGCCAGTTCCCCCCTTTCTCCACATGCTACCCTCCCTGAACCCCACCACCACTACAAGCACCCTGGCCTCCCTGCCCCTTGGGAGCCCCTCCACACTCTTGTGCAGGGACTTGGGGGTCCCTGGAGCTCAGGGGTCAGGCTGCTTTGTGTGAGATTGTAGTTTTCCCATCTCCTGGGAAGGGCTCTTGGATGGTTCCCCTCTCAATTCTCCAGGAAATGGCCTCCATGAGGGGCAGGGGCAGTCCCCATCCCTTCTTCAGCCCTTGGGGCAACTGAGCAATATACTTATATGAATCTCTACTCACGGCCCCCACCAACTCTGAATGTCTAACCCTACCCCCCGCTGATTCGTAAACCTAGGGGGAAACCATCTTTTTCCAATGATCACCCCTTGTTCTGAAGCTTTCTCTTCCCCTACAACCCTTCCCCAGATGCCTCCTAGCACATTCCATTCTGTTTCTTCTCCCCACCCCACCCCAGCTGAGAGGGTGGCGTGGCCCAGGGCCTGGACCAGACCATTGTGATACCCGCCCCCACCAACCTGGGAGCATGGCTTTGGATCCCATTTTTCCCAGGGTGGGTTTCTATGTCCCTGCTTCCTTTGCGCTAAGATGCCATGCCTTCCTGGGCTTCCATGCCTTTGGATCTTCCATATTGCTCCCCATACTCCTGGACATGGAGATGGCCTCTTCCATTCCAGGTCAAACAGGTGTTGGGAGGAGGGCTACCCCTCTGTTTCATGACTGAGCACTTTCCCAGCCCAGGCAGCACCAGTGTTGGCCCTGTCTTGACCGCCAAATCAGGTGAGCCCCAGATTCTTCCAAGGCAAAAGAGGTGAGTAGATCACACCTCTTACTGCCTCTACATATGGCCTCTTCTGGGCCAAACCAGATTTGGAGGCCAGGAGGGAGGAGCTCCACATGAGATGGGGAAAGGAATCTACTTCCTTCCTGTTTTTTTCCTGATGGTTTCTCCCAGACTAGACCAAATAGCCAGAAAAATGATGGGGGTTGGATGGGTGGGTGAGCCTAAGATTTGCACATGACCTCCCATCCTTATCTTTACCCCCACCTTCCCCAGTGTCACTCCCCTCACCAGTCACTCCAGATGGCTTGTGGGGAGCCATCAGACTTGCCTGGTGGGCTTTGGGGTACCCCCCATCAACTTTCCTTCCAAAATAGCACCTTACACCCCATCTTTGACTCAGTTCCCCACACCCAAAGATCCTAGCCTAGGGAAGGGGTGCGGGGACTCTAAAATAGTCCCTAATCCCCAATTTGCACTAGTTTACCCTGGTCAGGGGTCCCTGTATTTCCTTCCAGTGGGGGAGATGAAGAAATGTTTGCTCCTGTCTTCTTTGAAAACTGAGCCTCCCCCTTGATTGGATGAACACTTATTACCACCGCCCCACACACACCAAAAAAAACAGCTTACAAGGGGAGAGCCAGTTTGGGGGAGCACATTTGACCAATGGGAATTAGAGGAGTGCATTTTAAAAAGGGAAAAAGTTGCTGTTGTGGAAATGGCAGCCTTTTCCCCAGCTACTGTGTTCTGGGGCCAAGATGGCTGCCTTCTCAGATCAGTGGGGAGGGCAAGATCATGGCTTCTGGTGGGGAGGCGAGTCTGGGGGAGGGACAGGAGCATCCTGCCTCCTCATCCCCTCCCATCATATAGGAAGGGGGAGAAGGTTTGTGACAGGCTCCCTAAATGTTGACCATGGAGGAGTGTCACTCCTTCATTCCCCCCCTGTCTCTTTGCACTTTTCTTGGTCTTGGCCACAGCCCAAGTGAAGAGTTTCCTACTGAATGTACCAAGTTCCAATTTTTTTAAGGGGGGAAAAAACGTTTAAAACTGGGAAAAATGAAAAAAAAAAATCACTAAAAAAGTCCCACAAATCTTGTTTCTGGCACTTTAGAAAAACTGCGAAAAAATACATAATAAAGAATACATATATATATCAACACACAAATTATATATATATTATATATATATAATATATATATACAGCGGAACCACAAGAGAGACTGAGGAAGGCCTGGAGGCAGGGGTGGGTGTGACCCTGGTCCCCTATATCCTCAGCCTGTACTCTGAGGCAAAAAAAGGGCACAGGAGTTGGGAGGGGTTGAGTATGGATCGGGGAAATCCGAATTTCAGAATGGGTCAAAATTCCGAAACCATGGTTATTTTGGGACAACTAAGATTGTAAACATTTATTTTTTGAAAACACGATTTAGGAAAATAGTTTCCTGAATTTGGTGGTTCTGGGTAACTAATGAAATTGTGGCGAAGTGGATATTAAAAATATATGTATCTGAGCTGGGGGACTTGGATATTGTGAATTTCAGATGTTGGAAACATGGGATTTGGCTATTTCATCTTTTGGAAATTCTCAAGTCTTGTCAGTCTGTGCTCTCTCCCCATGTTTCCTGGGAAGAGGGGTGATGGTGGAGTGGGAAGGCCACTGGTTCTGTGCCACAGCTCGTGAGGTTTAGAATTCTACAGACTAGCTCTACACGTAGTGAGGACCCAGACTTAGAGAAACTGAGTGATATTTATCTCCGCATTTGTGTGTGTGTCCAACTCTAGGCCAATAAACCAACAAGACAAACAGACTGTGCTCCGCAGTGGGGTGCCAGGTGCAATTATTTGCGTGGCTGGTGGGTCTGGGGGACAGGGACATGCTAGTCTTGTCCCATGGGGCTCCCTGGGTGTTAGAGCCCTATTCGCTCCCTTAGGACAACTTCCAGCAGTTGAGTAGGCACGAGGGCCTGCTGCCCTTCAGTGCTGTTCCCTGCAGGCTCTAGGATCAAGCTGCCTTGGGCCAAGCTCCCGACAGAAACATGAGTTCAGTTCACACAGTTGTGCACAGCCATTGGCCACAAGATCTGTGTCCCAGAAGGGCTGTGCCTTAAACTGGTCCAACCCTTCTCCCAGGATGAAAAACTGAGGCACAAAACGTGTGATGGCCAAAGGGGAGGCAGTGGCCTGTCTCTTTCCATTCCTAGCCTTCCCATTGATTTCAACTCCTTGCCCCCTTCCCTCACCTGCACCTTTTCTATTGTTAGGAAGGGTGGACAGGTAAAATGAGAGAAGCTGGCCAGGCAGGCAGGGGCTCTGAGGAATTCTGAGGCAAATGCATTGACCAGAGAGGGCAGGCACTAATCAGATCTAGCAGGTTGCTGTCAAGAGGGGGCCTCAGCCTGGTGTTATTACGGTTTTTTAAGTTTTTTCAAGGCAAACCAGAAATCCAAATTTTAAAAGGTAGCCAGTTAAAAACTGCAGGCATACAACATGTGCCAAACACCATTTGTGACCTCTGATATATATTGCATAGTGCTTTTGTCACTTTCTCGGATGAACCTCAGACAGCCCTAGGGGGCAGCTACTATTATCTTCATTGTACAGATAAGGAAATTGAGGCCCAGAGCAGTTTAGTGGCTTCTCCACCAAAGCTGGAATATGAATGGAAGTCTTTAAATTGCTTTTTTTCCTCATTAAAAACACATGCTTTTAGAAAGAAACTTTTTTTTTTAATCTTAAAAGATAAAAACTCATTTCAAAACATTATAGAAAGGCAAAAGGAAAAAAAAATGATCACTAGTCTAAATACACAAAGATAAGCACTACCGATTGTTGTACTTCCAATGTGTGTTTCCTATTCATTTAATTGTTAAGCACCTACCTTCTATTGGCCGGACCTATGCCAGGTGCTGGGCATATTCATAAACAAGACACCGTTCCTGCCTTTGTAAGGCTTACAGTCTTGTTCTTGGTTGCATTTCAGTGGGGGCTCATGCTGATATTCAAAGGAGCTTCTTCAAGAACCCAAAGAGTGAGTAAAGCTGATGGTGCATCTCGGGTGAGCTCCCGGCTCCCGTTTGCCATACTAAAGCCCAGCCGTCAGTCCCACTCCATTCCTCCCCCCAAAACAAAACGGCGAGAGGGCTGCATTTCTAGTGCCTGGGTTAGGAGGCAGGGAGGGCATACGACCTGAGAGCACCCCAGAACTTTGAGGTCAACTGGCTGGGGACCTGCATCTCGGCCCTGCCGTTCTCAAGGAAAGGGGTCCGCAGGGGGCAAGTGGTAGGTGGCGTCCAGGAAGATGACAAGGGTTCCGACGCTCGTGAAGATGATGAAGGTCCACAGGAAGAGACGGTCCACTACCATGGCCACAAACTGCCAATCTTCCTTCAGCTGGGGGTAGGCGGAGGACCCCGCTGCTGAGCTCCGGGCCGCGACCCCAGGAAGACCCACCCCCACGGCCCGGTACCCAACAAGGCATCCAGCCCGGATCCTCCAACCACCCGATGAGGCAAGTCCGCGGCGACGGATGGGCGGGAAGAACCAGTCGGAAGCCAGAGGGCGGGACCAAGGCGGCAAACTTCCAGTCGGGAAACGAAACCGAGGGCTAGGGGCGGAGCCTGGGTCTCGGGGCCCTGCCTCCCTGTCACTGGACTTACCGCGTCGTGGTCCTCCTGCTCCTGCAGCTGCCGAGCGATGTAGCTGATCGAGGAGACGACCTCCCGCAGCTCGGGGGCCAGGCCCACTGTCCGGTTCGGACCGTCGATGAATCGCCGCAGGTCGGGCGCAGACAGCTCAGGCTGGAACCTGGGGGCGGTGTGACTCTTTGGCCACGCCCCCCGGCGCAAAGGCACAACCCCCGGCAGGGCCCGAGCCCCGCCCCCGCCCCCGCCCCGCTTCCAACACCTTGCCGGGTCCCAAGACGTGAGCGGCGCCCTTCCGGTTCTCCCCGCCTGCAGCGACCTTCAGCGAGCCTCTCCAGCCTCCCGCAACTACGCCCACCCCTCTACGCCTGCGTTCCCACCTTCTCGCCAAGCAGATGGCTGCAGGGATACTACAGCTCCCAGGATGTTCAACCTCAGCAGCTTCCGGGAGCAAGCGCCGCCTGCCTCCGCACGGTCTTTTGGGAATTGTAGTTCTCCCTCCCTTCTATCTGGGTGATGGGGAAGTAGGTCCTACCTGTTGGGTTTGGGGAAGAGAAAATCACTTGGTGGCTTCCGGATGAAATATTCATCTGTTCCCCGACCCCAGCCACTTCCTGGGGAATCTCTGAGAGTTAGAGGAGGAGGCTCAGGCATCTGGTCTCTCTCAGGTTTGGGCCTCTTTAGACCCAGGTACCAAGGGAGCTTGTGGATGAAGATCTGCAGATGGAGTAGAAGAGGCGTGTTGGAGGGGGCCCTCATGCTTTCAGACCAGAAGGGAAGCTGTCAGCCACCCCCACTCCACATGCCCATTCCTGCTCATGAGTGCACTCGGTCCCACAGGCCTACACAAAGAAATGCAACCACACAGCCTAAAGAGCTCTTTGGCGAGTTGGGAGGCATCCTGACTGAAAAGGGAGGTGCCGGGACTCCCACCCTGACAGTACCCAACCCCTGAGACTGTTTCCCGTGGACCCAGGACAGGCAGTATTAAGGAAGAGAGTACGGGTAACGTGGTATGATAGTGATGGGAGAGTAAAATTCATTGTGCAAAGTTTCAAACCCAGCCCTCCTCAGCACTTCAACGACTCTCCCAGGTAGTTGTAGTTCTCCCTAAGGTCTGTTAAAGGGAAGACTGGAGTTGGGCTTGGTGGGTGTGAGAGGACTGATAACCTGGGAGGAGAGCCTAGTACTAGGACTGAGAGTTAGCACAAGTTGCGGGTGGAGATCTCTCTTACCTGTCGCACCCAAAGGGGCATTTGGTGAGTGTGGGGTGAGCGGTGGTGCAGGTTGAGGACTACGACGCTAAGGATGACTGAAAAGGTGACGAGGATCATGGTGAACATGAGGTACTTGATAATGATAGGGACCGACAGTGAGGTCTCAGGCACTTTGTCTGCCAGCAGCAGCAGGAACACAGTAAGGGTCAGCAGGGCAAAGATGGAGAGTCCCATCTTCTCCCCTTTGGGGGACAGAGGGGAAGGAGAAGGATTAGGTTCTGCCAGAAGACAATCTCTACAACATTATTGTGACTATGTTTTCAGCCCACTCAAGGACAGCCTTCTGGAAAGGTCATCTCATGCATTGACTCTCACATTTGCACTTCCAGTATCAACCTCTCTCCTGATCTCAGGCTCATATCCATCCGCCCACTTAACCTTTACTCCTGGATGGTCAAGAGACATCTCAAACTTAACATATCCAAAATCTAACTCCTCTACCACCAAAGTTTCTCCCCTTCCCTGTCTCATAAATGACAAAATTCTTGGAGTCATCCTCAAGTCTCCTGTCTCTCTCATCCCATATCCAATCCATAGAATCTAACTGGCTCTCCCTTTAACATATATCCTGAAACTCATGGCTTATCACCTCCATCACCACTACCCTGATGCAAACCACCATCACCTCATGTCTGAGGGATGATGAAAGGCTCCCAACCAGTCTCCTTGCCTTTTCCTTTGCCCCCCACACCACCCCCAGTTTTCAGCAGATTGATCTTGTGAAAATGTAAGTCAGATCATACAACTCCTTTTCTCAAAACTCTCCAGTGGCTTCTCATCAACTTCTTCACAAAAGCCAAAGCCCTTACTATGAGCTGCAAGTCTTTCCCATTCTCTCCCTGACTTCATCTCCTACTGGTTTCCCCCTTGCTTAATTCATTCAGTTACATCAGCCTTCTTATTGTCCTTTGAGCATGCCAGGCACAAACAACAGGGCCATTGCATCCACTGTTTCCTATGCCAGAACACTCTTCTCCCAGATATCTGCTTGGCTTATTCTTTTGCCTCCTTCCCATTTTTGTTCAAATGTGTCTTTTTTAGTGAGGCATTTAATGACCATCTTATTTTTTAAATGTGGCTCCTTCCCCTACTCTCATCCTCCCCAACCTCCTTTCCTACTTTATTTCCCTCCTTTAGCACTTGTCCTCTTCCAATATACTATATAACAGACATTTATTTTTATTGACTGTCTCCCTGGTAGATCATAAACTCCATGAGGGTGGGGATTTTTGTCTCTTTTATTCATTGATGTGAATAATTCCCAGTGACTAGCACATAATAGACACTCAACAAATATGGTCCCATCAATAAAAAGACCAACCCCTGTGGCTTTTTCAGGAACTAGATAACAATTTGAAGGGTCAATTTGATGCACCAGCTGGCTGATTTTCTTTGTGGCATACTACAAGCATTACCACCTTCATGGAAGATACTGAAATGAAAGACTTTCATAGTCTACTTCAGTCCTTTAATTTTGGGTTCCAAGATTTGCCTCGCTCCAGGAGGAAGTAGGGGTTAAACTTGGAAGCAAATTCTAGAGCTGTATCTCTCATTTTTCCTAGACAGTGGAGACTTGATGCCAGAGAGGAGGAAACCGTGTTTAGACTACCAGAGTTAAGGATATTGTGTCTCTGGTCATACAGGCACTGAGCTGGGTTGGAATACTGACACCACCCCTCTAAAATTGTATAACTCAGGCAAATGAGCTTAAACTCTCACAGCCTCTTTATCCTCCGCTGTAAAATAGGACTGACAATCCAGTACTTCCCCCATAGGGCTGTTGTAAAGATTGGAATTGAGTTAATATATGTAACATGTTCACTGTATTATCATAGCAAAAATAATAAAAGCAATACCAGCACTTATATAGAACTTACAGAGTACCAAGAATAGTTCTATTAACTCAGTTCATTCTCACAGTAACCCTCTGCATGGGGACAGTAATGGTCCCCATTCCAGATCAGGAAATTGAGGCACATAGAGATTAAGGAATTTGCTTCAGATTACCTGGTTGCTATATTATACTGCCTCATTTCCCAAGAAATGTTTGCTATTATTGCCCAGCAGGATAGGAGGTTAAGGGAATACAAATGAATGTCTGGAAAGTGGGAGAGGAAGGGGATGGAAATGCTAAAAGAGATGGGAAACGTTGTCTAAGCCTGGGAGTTTGTTGGTAAGAGAAAAGCGGTTCCGTGGATGAGATCCTAGGACTCTAAAGAGTCCAGGTGTCCCATCACTGGGCTTGGAGAAAGGGGGCGGCAGAGGGGAGTAAAGCCTGTGGTAGGGCACACTCAGTGGGAAGGAAGACTTGGATCCAGATGAGGTCACTCTGGTTGAAGGGAAAACCGGGTGGGATTGGTAGGAACACAATCCATCATGGCCCAGGGAGGAAAATCCGCCTGCATTAAGGGTGAAGAAGGAGCTAAACTAAAGTGGGAAGGAGGGCTGAGGACCCTTCCCCCCTTACCTGCATCTGGAGGCAGGTAGAAGACGAAGATGGCCAGGAGACTGATGAGGACACATGGAGCAATGACATTGACCAGGTAGAAGAGAGGCTTCCGGCGGATGATGAGGTAGAAGGTGACCTCCTGATGCTGTCCTTCCCCTCCTCTCCGAGGATCCCCAGGAGGCTGGATTAGCCTGGAGGGTTTATGGATAATCTCCCATTGGCCATTTTCTGGGTGGGGGAGAGTAAAAAAGAATGGGACACAGGTGTGGGAGCTGTCCTAGTTGGTGCCAGGTATGGCTTGCTATGCTACATGCTAGCCCTAAAGGGGTGGATGTGATAAGGAGTTAGTTGTGGACATTGGGCTGGGTAGCCTATCTATAACGAATGTGGACAAGCCTTAATTTCTGTATCTGTGAAATGTTGATAGTCATACTACCCTTCTTGGCAGCAACAACCCCACAGAGCTGTAACATTGTTGTGGAGATTAATTAGCAGCCTGTTGGAAACTGGAAATCATAAAACCCATGGACACAGAGGCCATGCCCACTCACCAATGAAGGTCCCTTCGTGAATGTGGATTTCCTGCAGCTCCTGCCCATTGGGGCCCAGGCCAGCCTGCAGGCTGACCTCTGAGCTGTCGTAGCTGTAGGAACTGAACACCATCGTGCAGTTCTGCCAGTCGAAAGGGAAGTAGGTGACCTGGATGGAGGGGGGAGTCACTAGAGCTGCAAGAGAACTGGTGGAGGCTGGAGGGGTCTGGGAGGTCATAGGGAAGGTCACAGGGGAGATCGGGGTCAGAGGATGTGGGGTCACAGGAGAACTGGGGGATTATTAAGGGAGGCCATTGAAGAAATGGTGGTGGTGGGGTGTCACTGAGGAAGACTGGGAGGTGGATGGAAGCATACAAAGGAGATGAAACTCAATGGAGAATGAGGACGGCAAAAGAGAGATGAGGACCGTGGGGAAAAGGAAAGAGGAATGGGAGTCGCTGGGGAGTCAGGGTCCCTGAGAGAGGGAGCTCTCCTAAGGGCGCCTTGCGCTTCCTAGGAGGGGCCGGAGACCTGGATGCTGCAGCTGCTGCGGTAGATGCCCGGGGGCTGCCAGCGCACAGAGCCACCGGAGGTCACCACGACGTTAATGTCCAGAGCGAAGTCAAAATTTCCGTCATTGCTGCAGGGGAGGGATCTACTCATCTGGGATCAGGCCCCGCCCCTCGGAGGCCCCGCCCCACTCCCCAACCTCTGGGAAGATCCTACTTGTTCATGAGCACCACGTCCGGTAACCACACGGATTCAGCTGCGATGCGGATCGAGTCAATGTTCTCGTGCTCCGCGGGGTCCCAGCTCAGCCTGTAGTCAGTCCACTCCTAGGCAAACAGAGGCCGAGAGGGAAGCCCGGGAAGGGAGGGCAAGGAAGGGGAGAAGCGCAGGGTAGGGGTTGTGGGTCAGGAGGCCGGACTTTTGGCCTCCGCTCCGCCTTCACTAGCTGGGACCCACATCACCTAATTTCCCCTTCCCCCTCACTGGGCCCCAATGTTTCCGTCTGTAAAAATGAGGAGGTTGCAACTAGCTGTCCTCTAAAACAGTGTTTTTCAGACTGTGGTTTGTGGGTGGCGAAACAAATTAGTGGGCCAAAACCCATGTTTAAAAAAAAAATGCATGGAGTGCAACTCCCGTAGGAAGCTTCTGTTTCAGTTATAAATACGTTTTCTGGATCGTGATGCAAAAAGTAGTCTTACTGGGCTGGATATTCGAGGAAATTGTACAGGCAGCAGAACGCCCACCCCGCCCCGGCCCCAGCGGCGTCTCCGTACCAGGTCTAGGTACACTTTTGTGCTCATCTCCTCATCCTTCTCGTTCTAGAAGGGGAGAATGTAAAGGGCAGAGGTGAAGTGAGGTGGAGAGAAACCAGGGAGCTGGGCCTGGCTCTTCTGAGCCCCACCTCCTTGGGCCCAGGCCCCGCCTCTACCTCGGAAACACCCCTTCCTGCACAACCACGCGGAGCGCGTCCTGCCCCGAGGCCCGCCCCCGCCCTCCCCTCCCTCGGCTTCGAGCCGGGCCCCGCCCACAGCCCGCACTTCCCGCAGCCGCGAAGCTCCGCCTGCCGCCTTTTATTGCCCGGGTCCCGCACCCAGCTCCGCCCCGGACGCGTCCGCCCGCCCTCCGGCCCGTCCACCGCTCCCAGCTCGACTTAAGATCCGCCCAGAACCCGTCCTTCGCCTTGCCCGGCTTCGCCCCCGGGCGCGCAGCAGCCACGCCCGCAGCTTGTCCATTGGCTGGATTTCGACCCAATCTTTGCTAACGGGCCCCCCCTCCCCGCCCCGGCTCGCAGCCCGGCTCCGCCGCGGGCCCCAGCCCCTGCCTGTCCATCGGTCCTACCCAGCTCAAAGCCACGCCCTCCCCAGCCTGCCGGTGGGTCCGACCTCAACCTCGGGTGCGAGCCCTCACCAGGCTGATGAGCTGCGCCAGGCTGAGACCAATGCTGACCCCGACGCGGTCGCCCACCTCCCGCGCCGGGCGCACCGAGCTGTCATAGCCCGAGAAAAGTTTCTCGCGGAGCCGGCCCTCCGCCTCCGAGCCGTGGGCGCCTGGGAGAGGAAGAGCGCTTAGTGAAGCCATGGTGCCGGGCCAAGACCCCGGCCCCCGGCACTGCCCCCACAGGGCCCACACTTACCCGGGGCGAGCGACGCCCCCAGAGCCCCCAGCAGCAGCAGCAGCGCCCCGGGGGCCATAGCCCAGCCGCGCCGCTCAGTCTGTATCCTCGGTGAGCCGCCGGGACTGCCAGGGCAGGGGAAGTGACGAGGCGCCCAGGAATGTGCACCTGTTGTATGGGGGGCAGCCGCCAGCCCACCCGCCCCGCCCCGGGACTTAGTTCCGCCCCGAGCAACTGCCCCTGCCAGCCACACACAGACAACACCTCGTTGTAGAAATCGTCTTTTAATTGAGAAAGCGTGGAGTGGAGACCAGACCCCTGGGAGAGGAGCCAGGAGATGGGTGGAGCCTGAGCGGGGTCTGGGTGGGTGAGGGGGTATCCACCCCTCTAGCAACAAGCCAGAAGTAGAAAGAGCCTGAGGAAAAGTGACCTGACTGTGCCCCTGACCCTCCCTTAGGCGCTCCACAGGGAAACAGAACCCAGGTCAGATCGGAGGCAGCTGGGAGTTTTCCTCCTAGTTCACTGGTAGGTTGCAGGTCTTTTCCAGGCCTGCCCCTAGCTCAACCACGTGTTCCAGAAAGATTTGGTCAGGCCCTTTTTGTGCACCTAAAACCCGGCTGAGGTTATAAGCTCTAAGGTAAAGCAAGTTCTACTTTAGTGGAAGCTCTAGGGGGTGTATGAGGTCTAGAGCCCAAGAGACCCTTACTCTCCTTGGCCTGACCTGTAGGGGAAAGGAGTGGGACTTATTGCTGAATTGGGATCTCTTGACGAGGGGGTCAAGGCTGTGTTCCACTTGTCCTTTTTATTCCAAGCCCATTTACCTTAAAGGCCTCAGTTTTAAAGAGGACCTGGGAGGAATTCCAGCTGAGGTAGCTAAGTGTTCACATCCCCCCAAACCCAGGCACAGGTCCCACCATGCCATGGTTTTGGCCCCTTTCCCATCCCAGCTTCCCTACTATGAGCCAGGGATCCTTCCAAAACTCCTCTGTCCCTTCCCAGACTCTTTCCCCCTGGCAGGACTCCAGCTGGGTTCCAGGAGACAGAAACTGCATTTAAAAAAAGGTTAGCACTCTATATGGAAGAATAAGAGTTTTAGAAAATTATCTCAGAAAAGCAAGAAGTGATTCTCAGTTCACCCAGAACTTAGTTCTTTATGAATCATAGCTGGGTCCTTTCCAAAGTCCAGTCTTAATGAGAAGGTGGAAGGGTGGGCCTAGAACTTACTCTAGATATATCTCTCTATATCTAACAATATGGCTATACAGGACCCAGTTCCATCCTGGAGGGAAGGGTTGAGAGTTGTCAATGTCCTAGAGCTGAGATTCAGGAGGAAATATGGCTTCATAAAGGTTTAGAAACCATGATCTAGAACTGGGTGTCTCTGGGATAAGAAGGTTAAGCCTGTGGTGATCTGAGAATGGTCCTAGTTCAGGCCAAGGCCATGGCTGGGCAAGGCTCAAATTCAGCCTCTCTCTACTTGGAAACCAGGGGTCTGTCTGGGTCAAGGACAGAAGCCTGATGGATCCAGAACACAGCCTGGCAGCATGCCTGGGTTCCAGCACAGTGTCCTAGTGCAGAAATGGCCCTGGCTGGGGTGCCTGGCATTCCAGAATCTGTCCAGACCAAGGCAGACGGTGGAGTTGGGAGAGAGGGAAACTAATCCTGAGCTCCAAGGGATCTATAAATCTATGGCCCAGTGACAATGAAGAAGGAACATAGAGCTCTGGGAACTGGCTGAACCTAGGGTGGGGAGCATTGTGCCCTGGCTCTATCAGTTTTGGAAACCCCAGCACCATCTCAGGAAAAGGCTTTGGGAGGGTGTGCGTGTGGAAGTAAAGTAGAGATTGATCAGCCAGGTCCATTTTCAGATACCACCCCCTCTGACCCCTCCCCTTCCTGGGTAAGGATCTCAGGGTCTTAGCAGCCCCGGAAGTCACAGCCAGTCCCTGGACTCCCCCAGGGAAGATCACCTGGTGGGACCTGGCTGCTCAGGGCATGGGTATGGCAGGCAGCAGGGACAGCAGGGCCGGGAGACAGGCCTTGGTGGTGGCTGGCTCAGTGGAAGTGCAGGGAGCCTCCAGCCCAGGGAATACATCTCAGGGGGCAGGGGGACTGGAAGGGGAGGTCTCAGGGACACTGTGGAGAGAAGGCTCCCGGTACATGGCCACTGTGAAAGGGAGAGAGAGAGGAGCGGGGAAGGAGAGAGTTAGGCACAAAGACACCCAGGCGGAGCCAGAGCTCTGAGAGGGTTCCCTTCCCCTACACTCACCCCCTGGGAACCCCAACCCACAGGAGGAAAGCTCCCCAGATCCCCAAAGATCAAAGCCTTCCTGGCTTGACCTGTCCTAACAGTGGTCCCCTTGCCACTTGTAGCCTAAGCTGTGTGTCACCAAATGTCCACTTCAAGGTCAATGCCCTGCCAGGTGGCCCACCTTTGCTTGAGGCCATACCCACCCTCCAGGAGCTTTGGCACAAAGTGGGCGGCTGCCTTGGTCTTCTTGACTCGGTTTCCCTTCATGACCCGGCCTTCCTTGTCCAGACCTAGGTACCAGGCCCGGCCGGAACTGCGCTGGCGGTAGAGAGCAGAGGCGTACAGGACATAGTAATTCTCAAAGACACACTCTTTAAAGCGACACTCAGCGGTGAAATGTGCCTGAGGAGACAAAGACCCAGAAAGGCACAATACAGAGAGACAAACAGATGCAAGAGTGGGTAAAAGGGGCCCTGGGAGGGAAGAAGCCAGGATGTCATCCATCCATGTCTGGGGAGTTGGGGGAGGGTGTGTCCAACTTCTGAGTCCATGCAGAAACCGGGAGCAGAGGGAGGACGAGGAAGAGGCTATGGGCCCCTAAGTGCTAGACTTTGGGGGACCCAGAGGAAGTCCCCTTCCCTGCATTCTGCTCCCACCTCTCATCATGCCCTATCCTGAATGACTCTGGGGAAGTGAATAATAATAAAATCTGGAGGAGGTGGGATGATAAGGAGGGGCCTAAGAAAGCTGAAGGAGTTGGCCCCCCAAAGAATCTTTGGGGTGTTTGGGGGGCATGTGAGGAGTAGGGATTGGAGGGACTCTGGAGGAGGCACTCTGGGGTGGGCAGTGATGACAGGCCATCAGCAAAAGCTGGGGGGAAAGGGAGTCCTGGGCCACGCAAGGCCTGGGGTTGAGGAAGGCTGTCTGCTGGGGCGTCCCGGGGACCCCAAGCCCCTCAACTGCTGGGTCTCACCGAGCTGTAGAGCAGCCCCTCGGCATTCATGGCCATGTAGTGGCCCAGCTTGGCGCTCTGGATGGTGACCACACGGAGACCCACAGGGATCAGGTTGAAGTGGGCTGGGGTGGAGAGAGAGGGCATTAGCACCCGGACCTCAACCCCCCACCTGCACTCACCCACCCATCCCCTTCTTCCCCCACTTCTTCCCTTGGGGGGCCAGGTGACAGACCAAAAGCAGCAGAGGCGAAGGAGGGAGTTGGTCTGTCACCTCCCACCCCGTCTTCCCCCTCGCCCCGGCTGGCTTCCCCTCTCACTGAAGGCGCTGGTGTCCTCTGGGGTGCCCTGGATGCTCCCATCGGGATTTGCCTGGAGGTAGAAACCCTGGCGGCAGAACAGTTTGGTGACGATGCCTTTGAGCTGAGGCTCTGGGGAGAGAGACATTCATCTTTGAAAATGACATGTCTGTTCCCAGAAGCATTCCTACACTTGGCAGGATGGGAGGGAAGAGAGGAGAATGGAGAAAAGGAAGGGGTCCCAGGGCCCCAGCTCTCTTGCCCTCTACACAAGCTCTCTCCAAGCTCTCTTTAACACTCCAGGAAGCTGGGTGTGGGTCCCTTCTGCTTCCTCTAACCACGAGCTTTCAGTTTAATTTATTGAAATTTATTTAGATGGTTTAATTCCTAGTCCACAGCTCAATCAGAAGGGGAGAAGCGAAGGAGGGAGAAGGGAGAGATACACCAAACCAGCAGAGGAGAGAGGGAGACAGGCTGAAAGGGCAGTGTATTTGCGAGTGTATTGGGGGGGCTGTAAGGTGACCACAGGGTAGGGGCTCCTCCTCAGGAGTGGGGGTGGGACTGGGCCCGACGCTGACTCAGCACCTGCTGCTACGCTGCTAGCAGCTCGTTTGCTTGGCTCCGGCCTCGGCCTGGCCCACAGCCGGTCTGTCTGACGCCGGCCCATCTGTCTGTCTGTCTGTCTGTCTGTCTGTCTGCCGGAAACCCAGCCCTCTCTGGGCTCAGCCTCTCTCCTTCGGCCAGGTAACCTGCCTGGGATGGGGGATATACGGTATGGTACCAAGGAAATGGGGGGAGGGGGGCCAGGGAGATGGAGAGGCAGGCTGAGTCACGTGGGGGCCGGGTCCCTCTCAGAGGGTGGGCTGCGGACCGTACCACTGCGGACTGTCGGACGCTGGCGGGGGGAGGAGGCCGCGAGGGGGCCACCCCCCGGGGAGCTGGGAGCGGAGCCAGAGGGACTCCCTGCCTGTCATACCTGGACGGGGATCACACGCTAATCCTCACAACTCTCCTCCCGGTCGCTCGCTTTCCCGCGACTCCCCTGTCCCCCACCTTGTAGGTGGTACGACCCCCCAGTCTCCATGCCCATCTCCAGCCCAGCTACTGTGTCTGAGTTTCTCCGGGCAGAGGGTCCTGAGCCAGTAGGACCCGGTTTCGGAGACACGCGAGGAGGAATTCGGGGGTGATGGGGGGGTCCCCAGCTCCCTTCGTGAAACGCAGGTCACGGGAGGAGCGCACACAGAGGGGCCGGCTGGCGAGGTAGCTGCAAGGACACCCCGGGGAGAGCTGGGGAGATTGGCCCCGAGCCAAGGCGTGGAGGAGCGGAGGAACCCGGGCGGGGGCGGGGCGGCCGCGGCCGCAGAAACCCTCGGGGTGACCCAGGCGTCCGGAACCCCCAGCCCCCTCCGCTCGGGTACTGAAAGGATCGCGAGAGTCGGCACGTAGGCAGGAGGGTGGGGGTGGGGACTCCCGTATGGGGGGGGTGGGCAAGGGCTGCGAGACTTCGGGGCGCCCGACAGAGCCCCTCAAGCTTTCCCCTTGCCCTCGAAAGCAAGGAGAGTCCGGGTTACCGGAAAAGAGGAAGGAAACTGAGGCATAGTCTGACAGGCTGGGACTTTGTCGTCCTGGCCCACCCACTTTCAGGGGAGTCCCTTCAGCTGGGCCCCAGTCTTCAGAGTCCCCGGCCTCGACCCCCCAGAAGAGAGACCCCTGGCCGGGAGACCCAGCCCCAGCCGCACTCACCCGGGCCGCGGTCTGGCCGCGAGGGCCGCCCCCCGCAGAGTCGCACCTTGGACAGCAGGACGAGAAGCTGCTTCTGGCAAAGGGACTTGGTGCCGCGGGGACACACGCGCCGCTGTGCCGTCACGGGCCGGCTGCCCCCGGGCTCGCGGACCTCCCGCTTCTGCCGGATCAGGCTACTGGCCAGCGCCGCCATGGTGCCCCGGGAGGAGACACCCCCAAACTGGCAGGCGACTGGAGCCGCTGGGCTCCCCCAGAGAAGCCCGCTCACTAGGGCATGCTCTTGCCGCTCTGGCCGGACTCACCGCCCCACCCACAGGACCTGAGACTAAGCCCTCCCGCAGCTGCCAGCTCCCACCCTTGGGCCCGCTTGCTCCTCCCCACCCAGCAGCCGGATCCCCCCTCAGTTGACCCCACCCTCGAATTTTGCCCCCTACCAAAAATTCCACCTCCCCTCTTCTCCAGGGCCCCAATCCCCACTTCCCCTATCCCAAAGCCAAGACCCTCAAAATTTCCAAAATACAAATGATTCCAAGAGCCCCGGGCACTTCACCTATTTAAGGGGCCCTGCACCCCTGCCAAATCCACTCCTGTGATCTAAAGAGTGGATCTTTGCTTTGGGGATATTAGTTTGCCTCACCTTCTATTGGGGAGCTGTCCAGTGTCAGGGAGGAACCCAACCTTGGTGTCTTTTCCTTTGCCACCCCCTAAATGGAGAGAATTCCCCGCTTTTTTTTACTAAAATCCCCAAAACCTAGGTCTTGGAATTTCCAGGTTGTTCTGGTTCCATGAGATGAGGTTCCCAGGCCTTCTCCCTAGGCAATACCTTTTTTCACCAAGTCACCCCCAATTTTCGTGGCCCAGCATTCCAGCTACTTGAGCCCCCTTTCCTCACCTTGTCACCCTCTGCTCCTTTTCAAGTCACCTCCAAAACCACCCTTCCTAGCAGAAAACACCAGGTGTCTGCAGAGCCCTCTGTCACCTCGAAATAAGGAGAGTCCTTTTTTTTCTGGGTGCCCCTTACATTTCCTCAGGGACAGTGAGTGCACCCACCAACCCAGCCAACACCCCCGAGAATGGAGTGCATCCACGTTGTCACCAGGCCCCTACTAGTCAGAACAAGCAGCCTGAGCGTCCTAGGGTCCAGCTTCCCGGGCCTCCCTGGTACCGCCTATAGCACCCCTGTGCCTTTCCGACGCCCCTCAACCTGTCCTGTCCTGTTGATCCGGCGACGGGTGGCGCTGGCTCCGGCTCCAGGCTCTTCCCTCCCTGTTCCCCGCAAGCGGAGCTTTTCTCCCCGCACCCGGCTTAGATGCCCTGGACCCCCGGAAAGGAGCGAGGGCGTCCCCGCAGAGCACCCTGGTCCAGCGAAGTCAGAACACTGGGCCTGGCGGCTGCACCAGGCGCAGCAGCGGCGGCGGCTGTGGAAAGCTGAGGCGGCGGCGGCGGCGGCGACAGCAACTCCCCCTCCTCCCGAGGGCGGGGCAGGGGGCGGAGACGCCGGGAAGGGGGAGCGGAGCAGCTGGGCTGGCGGAACCCCGGGGTTCCTTGGGGGCGGGGAGTGGGGACGGAGCCGAGGCTGGGCCACACGTCTCAGGGGTTTAGAGGAGGGATAGGGAGGCGACTCCACTGAAAGGAATTCTGGAAGGGGGAGTAGGTGGGCTGAAGATAGATGGAATGGCTGACGCCTCAGAAATGGAAAGGGGTCCCTCCTGCCCCGGCTGCAGTGTGAACAGACTGGTTGAGGAAAAGGGGAAGGCCTGGAGAGATGATGGTCGCGCCTGGGGCGAAGTCTGGCCTCCTTTGTACGCCTCTGATGTGTGAACCAAATTGGTTAGTCTCCAGCCTCCATACAGCTCCTTTCCGCGATTTGCCAGCATGTATTTCCCCCATCTCTATTGACTTCTAAGAGAAAAGACCAGAAGAACTGGGCGAAGAGGGTTGCGGGAGGGACGCTGGCGTCACATTTGGAGAGCGTAAAGGCCGGGGCCGGGGATATGGGGGGAACCCACGAGGAGGTCTTGTAGTCAGCTTCCCAGGACAGGCGCGCAGGCTGTGCCCTCCCCATCCCGCTCCCCCAAAGAAGCACTTTCCACGCGGGTAGGAGTAGCGTCTTTAATGGGTCCCGCCCCCCACGCCCGCCAAGCCGCCCCCCTTGCGCGCAGCCTTGGCTTCCTCCACGGCGGCACGCAGAGCCCCGGCAGGGTCCCCGCGGAGCCGGGCCAACCCCGGGAGGAAAGCGGCGGCGGAGTCCCCCGCAAGGAGCTTGCATCCGTTCAGAAAATAGTGGGGCACCGCCCCAGCCTCGAGCACGCGGCCCAGCTCGTCCAGCAGCCCGAGGCAGCAGGCGCCGGCGTTCTCGGGCCGCGCCAGGTACAGCGCGGGCAGCCGCTCGCACGCCCAGTAGAGCAACGTCCGCAGCAGGTAGGGCGCCGCGGTCCGGGTCCCCGCCACCAGCGGGCGCAGCAGCGCCTGGGCCGCGGCGTGCGCCTGCAGGAGCGGAGCGGGTATGCGCGCCTTGAGCGCCAGCTCCTGGCGGGCGAAGCACAGCTGCCAGCCGGAGGCGCCCGATCGCTCTGGGCCGCCGCCGGGCACCAGGTAGAAGGAGGCTGGCCGGGACACCAGCGGGCCCGCCCACGAGTGGCTCCGAGCCCCCTCCGGCCAGCCGGCCACGGACACCACAGGGATCAGGTCGAAGAGCAGTAGGCGGCGCGGGGGGCCCGGAGTGGCCAGGAGGACGGTGGTGAACCCCGCGTGGCGGGCTGCGTGCACCAGGCGCGGGGAGCCTGGGACCGGAATCAGGGTCTCGGCGACTGCTGCCAGCGCAGCAAAGAACCAGGCAGCGACTTGGGCGGGGCACAATGTGGGCCACGCCTCCCGCGCCTCCGACGGCTTCGGGACCTGGCATTCGACGGCGGCCTCGGCGACGTCACCACTCAGTTTTCTCAATGGTGCTGGAGGGTCAGGATCCGTGAAGTCACGCCGATTCGACTCGGGCTCTGAAACGTCACTAAGTGACTTTTCCAAAGACTCGTGCGGCTCAGGCTCCGTGAGGTAACCGTGTCGCTGGTCCGCGGAGCTTTGCGGGTCCTTGGGACTCCCTTCGCTCTCGGTTGGATGAATCCAATCACGGCCTCCTGGGACCGGGGGTCCAAGGCAATCCTGCCACGCCTCCCGCACGGAGGGTCCGCGCTCCAGCTCTGGGAGGCGGAGCCACGCGTAACAGGAGTCCAGGTCCAGTTGCAGCTCCGGCCCAGGGCCGTCCAGCAAAAATACCGGCACCAGGAGCGTGAAGCCGGAGTCATAGTGAGGTCCCCGGGCATAGGGACCCAGGGGTGCAGGGCCCAGATCCAGGGAGCCCTCGCGAATCCCGCCATGAAGCAGCAAGAGCTCTGCCTGGGGAGGAAAGCGGGGGTCCCGGCGGTGAACGAGGCCTAAAGGAAGAGAAGGTATAGTGGGGACATGGTCCAAAGCCGGGGCAGGTACGCAGTGTGGCTGGGAGCTGCGAGTTCCCAAAGGCAAGGAGAGTTACTTACCAAGCAAAGAAAAGACAAAGTCCTTGGCCCGGAGGAGGTCTGGCCCCGGCTCGGGCCCATTACTCCAGCTCTCCTGCACCCCCAGCTCCTGGATCAGCTGGGTCAATTCCTGAAGCTGCGCCCCAGAGCAGAAGTCAATGTCCGTGAGCGGCCGGGCTGGGGCTGGGGGCGGTGGGCCCCACCAGGTGGCACCCGCCCAGACAGCGGAAGCCATGTAGCTCTATCGTTTTTGACTAGGGGAAAACGCCGCCGAGAGGCAGCCTAGACCTGCCTTTGCTTTGTTGCGGAAAAGTCGCCCGGATCTGATCTTCCCTCTTCCCGAGGCTGGGCGAGTGCCCTCTACACAATCTACAACTGGGTCTGCAGACGAGGAGTTCTTTTTTTTTCAAACCGAATAAATACCTCCTCCGTATTTGCCCTTCTCTCATACAGGTCCCCGCCCTTGTGGACCGGTTCACCTGACTCAGCAGGTAAAAATTAGCTGTTGGGTCCCTCCTACAGGATGCAATAGCCAGTCGCCGCCGGCGCCTGGCAATTTCCTTTGGTAATCTCCCCTTACCTCTTCTCGGAAGAGGCGTAGGGTCTGCGGCTTCCCTCTTAGGGGTAGCTGCAACAGTTAGGGAAGAGGGTGGATAGAACGAGTCAGCAGGTAACTTCTTCCTCTTCTCCATGTGGCCCCGCCCCTAGATCACAACCACGCCCCTTTTGGGGGATGCTTTTGGGGAAGGTTCCCGCCCGACCCCGCCTCCGGTCAGAATGCACTCCTTCCTTTCCACCTGCTGAGATCTCCTGCTATCCTGGGAGTTGTAGTTTGTCTCTGGAGCTCCTAGGGCACTGAAGTCACACCCTCACATCCTTTCCTGTTCTGCTGAAGCAGTGCCTGATGGAAGTTGTAGTTTCTATGGAGCTAGCCTGCTCTGTCTTTCCAAGGCCAGATCCACCCCACCCAAGCATTCCCTGGAGTTGGGGAAGAATCATAATAGGATGGACCTGGATAACAAATGATGGGAGATACACCCTACCAACTGGGGAAAAATAGGGGCCCCTGGATCCCATGTGTGATTGGAGGAGCTCTGGTCATGTAAACCTGGGAGAACTCTTCCATGCATTTATTTATTTTAAAAATACATTTATTTATTTAATTAATTTTTATTTATGTCTCTCCCCTTAGCCCCCCCAGTTGTCTGCTCTCTGTGTCCATTCCCTGCGAGTTCTTCTGTGACCGCTTCTATTCTTACCAGCAGCACTGGGAATCTGTGTTTCTTTTTGTTGTGTCATCTTGTTGTGTCAGCTCTCCTTGTGTGTGGTGCCATTCTTGGGCAGGCTGCACTCGCACTGGGTGACTCTCCTTATGGGGCGCATTCCTTACGCGTGGGGCTCCCCTGTGCGGGGGACATGCCTGCATGGCAGGACACTCTTTGCGCACATCAGCACTGCTCATGGGCCAGCTCCACACGGGTCAAGGAGACCTGGGTTTTGAACTGCGGACCTCCCATGTGGTAGGTGGACGCCCTGTCCATTGGGCCAAGTCCCCTTCCCCCATGCAATTATTAACTCCCTCAATTATGAGATAAGAAAACTGCAGCCTAGAAAGTTTGCACATGACTTGTCCAAGGTCACAGAACTGAGCCAGGGAGGTGTTGGAAGGGGCTCCTCAGCTGGGTGGGCTGGCATCTTTGGGATCAGAGGTGACAGTGTTAGGCAGGAACACTCAGGAAGTGATTCAAGGAGGACATCTGACCAGGAGAGGGACACACATACTAGCAGTGACACCCACCTCAGACATTCATGAGAGGTGGCAAAGAAAAAACACTTTTGAACCACACAGCTTATGTGCACACAAAGAAGTGTTATCAAGACTAAAGATCAAGTCCAGAACAAACTTCCAATGGGGTTGGGGGCAGGGTGATGGTATATTATCAAGGACAGGAAATTACTGTCAATAATCTTTGCTATCAGAGACCAGGGCACAGCTTAAATCCAGGGTAGGATCAGGAGCTAGGATAATGGGTAGGAAGGGACAGGCTCACAGGCCAGACCAATCCATCGCTGGGCCAGGACATTATACTTTCCTTCTGCCCAAGGACCATGTTCAGTGTAGGGTAGGCATAATCTGTGGGCAAGAGAGTAAGCAAGGACACCTGGAAAAACCAGAGGCCTTTAAAGGAGGGGGCTCTTGGACACCAGAGCTCAACTCAGGGTGCCCAGGCCTCAGGGGTTCCTAGGCATCACTTCTTCAGCAACCAGGGCTGGGGCTCCTAGGGTACCCAGAGCCCCAAGACACAGCCCAGAACTGGGGAGGTAGGCTTCCATCCTTTAGGTTGTGACCCAAGAGGCCAGGTCAGGAGAACTGAAGACTGGGTTCCTTCTTATGGTCTGGGGCAACCAGGCATCACTCCATTTCACCACCTCCTCAAAGGGTAGCCTCTGAGCCATCTTAAGAGAAACTAAGTTCTCTCGACTCTTTGGGAGCTTTGAAGATGCTGGGAGTGGGTGGAAAGGGAAAGGAAACTTTCTCTAAAACCGAGAGCATGGCTGCCCAATAAGTTTTTCTGTGATGATGGAAATGTCCTAATTTGTGCTTTCTAATACAGCTGCCACTAGCCCATGGGGCTACTGAGTATTTGAAATGTAGATAATGTGACTCAGTAACAGAATTTTAAGTTTTATTTAATTTTAATTTACATTTTAATAACCCCATTTGGCTAGTGGCTACTGCATTGGACGATGCAGTTCTAGGGCCTTGAGGATAATGGGTTTGGCTACGCAGCTATGGAGGACAGGCAGGGCCTGGGACAGGTCTGGTCTTCACCAGACCCTGTGGGTGGACAGTGTCAGGGATGGGGCTGGGTGGATGTTCCCAAACAACCACAGAACACTTCTCTCATCTCTTTATTCCTGATGTATCTTTGTCCCCTCTTTATCCAAGGTCCTCATCACATACTGATATCCCCATTCCTTGCTGGACTCCCGTGGGTTGCTGGCTGTCTCTTGGCGAGGGCGCCTTGGGGAGAGAGCTTCACACTTGTCCCTGCCCACTCCTAACTGTCTCTGGCGGGCATCAAAGACCACATGCCCGGCCCGTGCACCTGGTCCAGGGCAGTGGAGCTTTGAGTTGATTTTGGGAGGCATAGACATCTGGCGATAGTTCTGGCAGACTGAAGGAACTATATTCACAGGGCGGTATACCATGTCTTGGCTACCTGCCTTCCGGGAGGGTGGCTGTACCTCAATTAGTACAGGTACCTCTGAGAAAGTTTGCAGGTCATTGTTCATCACCGGGGCCTTGGAAGAGCAAGAATTCTGACTGTGTGGGACAGAAGTCCATGGTATGTGCTGCTCTGAGTCCTCCCTCTGAGGAGCGTCTTTGGATACAAATGACTTCATTATGGCCGGCGTTGACTTTGGGGCCTGAAGAGGGCCTTGGACAGAGCCAGTACCTAGAACAAGGCCTGGGAACTTGTGGAGGCCAGGATCTTGGATATGACTTGAATCCTTGTGGAGGCCCAGATCTTGATTAATCTTAGGGAGGCTCGACTCTTGGGTAAGGACTGGGTCCTTATGGGGGCCTGGATCTTGATTAATTCCTTGGCCTTTGTGGAGGTTAGGGTCTTGGGTATGTTCTGGGCTCCTGGAAACTCCAACATCTTTGGTAAGACCAAATCTCCTCTCGACGTCAGGGGTTTGAGTAAGGCCCGGGCTCCTATAGGCTCCAGAATCTTGAGTAAGACCTGGATTCTTGCAGTCTTCTGAATCTTGGGTAAGGCCTGAGCCCTTAGAGAGGCCAGCAGTCTGGGCAAAGCCTGGGGTCTTGTTTCCAATGTCTTGGGCAAGGCCTGGGCTCTTCTGCAGGCCTGACTCTTGGGTAAAGCCTAGGTTCCTATAGACTCCTGGGTCTTGGACTATACCTTTACTCTTATAACCTCCACAATCTTGAGAAGGACTTGGGCTCTTATGGAGGCCAGTTGCATGGGGGTGGCTTTTGTTTTTGTAGACGGCAGTCTCTTGGGTTGGGTCTAGATTCCTATAGGCTCCAGCATCTTGCATAAAGCCCAAGCTCCTCTGAAAGTCAGAAGTTGGGGTAACTGGTGTGCTCTTCTGGAGGCCAGAGGGTTGGGTAAAATGTGGGCTTAGAACATCAGCATCTTGAGCAGGGCTGGAGCTCTTTTGGGTGCCAGAATCTTGGGTAATGTCTGGACTCCTGTGAAAGCTCGAGTCTTGGGAAGGGCATGGGCTCTTGTCAAGGCCTGGAGTTTGGTTAAGGCTTGGGTTCTTGTGGAGGCCTGGATTTTGGTTAAGGCCAGTGTTCTTGTGAATGCTAAAATCTTTTAAAAGGCTTGGGCTCCTTTGGAGGTCAGGGTCTTGGGTAACGCCTACACTCTTGTGACTTTCAGGGAATTGGGGTTGGATGAGAGGTTTAGAAATGGAGAACTGGGGAGGGAACTGGGAAAGTGGGGTGGGCTGAGGAGCCTTGGAGTCTGGGAAAGAGGTAGAGGTTTGTATTAATGTGGAAGACTTCTGATGGCTGGTGGATTGAGAAAGGACCAAAGATCTGGGAGGAATAAGAGGCAAGGAAAGAGTGCATGGTGCAGGAAGAGTACACAGTAAACTCTGGGCACTTTTTGGAGAATGAAGGCAAGGTTTAGAAGCTGCAGCCTCTTGGGAGAAGACCAGAAACTTGGGGTAGACTGGGGCCTGGGAGTCCGTGTCCCTCCTCTCAGAACTGATGGGATGGAAGCTATAGTAAGGGAAGGTCTGGGGCTGGGAGCATTTGTCTTTGCCATCATCTGGTGTCTTCCATTCCAGATTCCTCAACTCCAGGTAGCCCAGAATGGAGCCTTTAGGGGAGATGGTGGCATCCCTACTGTGTGGCTTTGATGTTTGCTCAAATGCACCAGAACTCACTGGCCCCTGCTTCTCTTGGGGTCTGGAGAGATTGCACATGTCCTTTCTGAAATACCCAGAGTTCTGGGGGCTGCACATATGGAAGAAGTTCTGCTTTACCCTACGGGCATCATATATCACGTGCCCAGTGGAAAGGCCGTTGCTGAAGGCAGCCAAATTAGAGGGGGTAGGGGTTAGGATGTGGGTATGCTTTGAGGCAGAGACAGGAATCATGACTGGAGCGGTTGTCAGGGCCACGACCTGTGCTGGGGCAGGAGTTGGAGCAGGGGCTGGGGTAGGTGCTGGGATAGTAGTAGTGGCTAGGACAGGAGTTGGGGGAGGAGTTGGGGCAAAGGTTGGGGAAGGGATTGGAGTGTGGGCATGGGCGTGAGGTAGACGAGCATGGGCTGGGGTATGGGCTGTGGTGTGGACTGATATGTGCTCAGGGGCATGGGTCGGGGCAGGGGCCGGGGAGTGGTCCTGGGTGTGGCCTGGGGAGTGGGTCGGGGCCTGGGCTGAAGGGTGCACAGGGGCCAGGGACTGGGCTGGGGCATAGTCTGGGGTCTTAGTCTTGCTCTCTTGAGGCAAGCTCAGTGGAACCACGTCCGATTTGCTCGTCTTCGGGTCATGGGCCCTGAAGTTGTCCATGGGGCCATGGATCTGGGAAGGTGTCTCTGGCCTGAAGAAAAGGGAGGCTTGGCCCTTTAAGGCTGTGGCCCGAGGGGCCTCCCCAGCTCCCAACATCTCCTCCTTCCCTGGTCTGCACACAGCTTCCGTGGGAGCCCTGGTGTGCCCACATTCAGGTGGCATCCAGCAACCTCTAGAAGCCTTCTCATCCTTTGGGTCTGGGATCCAGGAGTCCTGGTGGCTAGCGTGCCCGACCGGGAAGCTTGGGCGGCGATGGAAGCGAGAAGAGATTCTTGGGCTCAGGGTCTTGGGGTCCATGGAGCAGTGCATACACACAGGATGGCTGCCTGTACGACTGGGCTGCTTGTCTGCAGGGAGAGGTGGGATGGGACAAGGCCTGGGTCCCTGAGGGGCTGAGAAAAGGGACAGGGATCAAAGAAAGGGGACAGGCCCACATCCCCTGGACCCCAAACCCGAGCTCACTCACCTTTGGGGGAAAAATGGTGGAAAAGAATCCTCAAGGAGTTCTTCAGCTGCCTCCAGAGCTGAGGGAAGCAGGGGAGAGGAGAGTTCAGAAGTAGGGTGACCTGAACTCCAACCCTTGTTCTGGCCACATCCCAGCAGCCCTCCCACCTTAGCCCCGGAGAGATCCCAGAGCTCCCCCACCCTGTGCCCCAGGCCCTGCCCTGACCAGAGTCACCACGTTGAGCCCCACGTTGAGCAAGATGAAGCTGCCCAGCAGCAGAAGAATTGAGTCTCCTAAGTCCTGGCACTTCCTGGGGTTGTTGCCAGAGCACACCTGGGCTCCGCAGTGGACTTGCTCATCCATGGCCGGGGGTCCCAGGACTTCCTGGGCCCCCTGGCCCCCACACACTTGCTAGGAGCCAGACTCCTCTGGTGGGGGAGGGGGAGAGGGACTGGGTCACAATGGGATGGGTGGTTGGGGTCACAGTGGGGGAGGGGGAGGAAGAGGAGGACCCAGGCTAGAGGTCCCTGGTAACTGGCCTTGGGCCACCTGAGTCTGGACAGTCAGACAGAGGCCTGGAGCCCAGCACACCTTCCCTTTCCCCTCTCTCCAGTGAGCACACTGCCCACTCACTCGTTCACGCACTCACCCATTTAGTCATTCCGGCAGTTTTAGTTGAAAATGCTGAGCCTCCTTCACCCCTTGACCAGTCCTGAAACTGGCAAGACGTTGGTCCCGAAGCCCTGGGGTAGGACCGGCTGGTCCGCCCCAGAGCCTGGCTCCTTCCTGTCCTACCCTGGGCCGTGGGCCTGGATCTGCCAGACACAGAACCCCCAGGTCTGGAATCTGGCCTCAAGTGTCTTTTGTGGGGCTGAGAGAGACAGGGTGGGTGCCTAGACCCCAGGGCTTCTGAGCCCGCACCCGCCAGCTCTGCTCAGCGCACGCGCGGGCCCGGGAGGGGGCCGCCGACAGGACCACGGCCACTGAGCCCGAGACAAACTCCCCCCTAGAGGACACTGATGTCTCCTTTCCAAAGCCAAGGGCAAGGGCCCAGGCCAGCAGAAGGGTTGGCGCTCGCAAGCAACAGACCACGGCAGTGTTTACTGGACTCTGTTTCTCTTTATTCCCCCCTGCCTGACGTGCCCACCCCGCCCAGTCAGTTAAGTTTCCCAGCCCGGCTCCTGTGCAGAGAGGGCCTCGAGGCTGAGGTGGAAAGCGGCGGCAGCGACTGGGACCGCGCTCTGCTCTCCTGCACCTGACGCTTTAGCTCCAGGCTGTCGTACACCTGGTAACTGGCGGTGCCCCCGGGGTTCCGGCTGAGTGGGACGAAGGTGGTTGGGGGCGGGGCGGGCTCAGCAGCCTGGACCACGGGCAGGGGCTGGGAGGCGTGGGGCGGCGGGGCCGGGCCCGGGGCGGGGGCCCGCGGGCACGTCTCGCCCAGCATGGTGAGGGAGGTGGAGGTGGTCAGGATGTGCCGCGCGGGCGTGGTCTCAGCCCAGTCGGCCGGCCGGCGCCGGACCTCGTGCGGGTCCCGGGCGCTGAAGTTCAAGTGTCCTGTGGACGGGTGGGGGCTGCGATTGGACTGGCCGTACATGTGGCCAGGGAGGTTCCGCCGGTGAGACTGCGGGGAGTAGATCTCCCGGTACACCAGGGCCTCGGGCCGGGCGGGCCGGGCCACCAGGGCAGGCGGGGGCTCCGAGCACTCCAGACCGCGCCGCCGCTGCTCCCAGGAGTCATAGAGCAGCTGGCCCCGTGAAGGGGGGGGGGCTGTGCCCGCCAGGGACACAGGAGGGGTTGGGGGGCAGCCGGCGGGGAGGCGGTGGCGACGAGGCCCACTGCTCGGCTTCCGCATTGCCCCAAACGCGGGACTGTGAGCACTGGGGGCCATAGGACTGCAGCCTCAGCTCAGACTTGGCCTCCACGCGCTTGGGCAGGCGGCGCAGCTCGGGGGAGAGGTAGAGAGAGGGTGGCGGCAGGCTGGCCAGGATGCCGCCCTGGCGGCCCCACAGGCCCAGGTTGGAGGGCAGACCCAGCCTCGGACAGAATCTCCCCCAGCCCCTGCGTCGGGCCTTGGCAGGTGGGAGGGACAGGTCATCATCGTCCTCCAGGTAGGACTCTGGGTCCTCTGGGTCAAAGGAGGGCACGGCCCGCAGATGTGTCATCTTGCGGCTGCGATGTAGGCCACGGAAGCCTGGGCGGTCGCGGCGGAGTTGTCTGTGGTTCTGAAACCTCCATTGGTGGCTGCAGGGGTGGCGGCGGCGGCGGCGGCTGTGGGGGCGGCGGGGGCGGCGGCGAGGGTGGTTTCGGAGATGGTGGCAGGAGGAAGAAGAGTAGCAGGTGGACTGGGCCATGTTCACCTCTATAGGGTCTAGGGTGCAGTGGATGTGGACATTCCTGACCGGAGCCTGCCTCTGACCGTTCAGGGAGGTTTGACAAGTCTGCCGGGCATCATCTGGGGGAGCAATTGTCCACGAGGTCAGGGTCATTGTCGGAAGAGCTCGACTGGGACCATAAGCCAGGGTTTCTAGGGCTGGGGTGGGCGGTCCCCTACCTCACTCGCTGCCATACTTACTTTTCTGACTAATCCAATAGATCATCTTGTCTAAGGCATTCTGGAGCCCATGCCACATCTGGGGGTGGGGTGGGAGTGAAGGTCAGGCTCTCCACCTCCAGCTCCCCCCACCCCAGCCAAGACCGCTCCCACAAGGGGAGGTGCAGGCTACACCTGGCTCCCACCCTCACTGACCACAGTGGCCGCGACCGTCACTGACCACAGTTGCCATGTTGATCCCGATGTTGACGAGAATGATGAGGCCCAGCAGCAGCAGCAGGAAGTCTTCCGCATTCTGCAGACTGTCTTGGTATTGACTGCAGCACCCCAGGCTGTCACACCAGGGTTGGTCTTCCATGGCGGGGGGGTCCTAGGGCCACCCGGGCCGTGCCCCCGCCACCCCCCCCCCACCGGCCCCGGCCCACACTGCGCTCATACCAGGACCTGGGGACATCTGTCAGCTGGTGGTGGAGCCGGGTCATAAAGAGGCAAGTTGGGCAGTCACAATGAAGAGGTGGCAGCCCTTTTGGCCACAATGCTGGCCATCTTTGCCCTCAGCATCCACTTAATGGAACCCAGGCCCCAGCTCCCCCCCATTTCTGTCTCTCCATCTCCATGAGGGCTTGCTTAGCCCCCACCCAATTCCCAGTCTGAAAATATGGTAGCGACCGACATGAGGTAGTCTTCACAGGGTTTGAATCATGCACAAAGGATTCCCTCCAAGTCATTGTTCTTTTAAGACCTGTGGCTGCTCCCCATCCCATGTCTTCCCTGGGGCCAGCGACTAGGGTAATTGGATGCAATGCGAGCCCTCTGGGATCACCGCACCAACCTCTCCTGCCCGGCCCATTCCCCTGTCAATCCCTCTAGCACCTCATCCTGTCTGTCCCCCTCCTGGCCTGGCTGGCAGCCCTAGGTAGTTATTGGTGGTCACTGAGCCCACTGGCCTCTCAACTTCAGAGCAGGCTTGCCACCCACCTGGCTGAGGTTGGACCCCTCCAAACCACAGTTTCTCTCCTTCCCAGCCCACTAATTTCCCACTGACCCATTCCCTTCAAATTGTAAAATTGTCAGAATTAAGAAAACCACATGAAATAGAACAAAAGCACAAAAATAGATGTAATTGTCAATAGGACAAAAGGATTCTTTGATTTATACTGGGTTCATTACTGGGGTTCATGAAAGAGGCGCCCTGGGGACCCTGAGACCGTTCACATGATGAATCACTCAGGAGGGCCTGAGGTCAAGGACAGTGAGCATTTCCCATCAAGCTTCTAAATCCATAGTAGGTGCTCAATACGTATCCACGGAATGGAACTGACTTAAATTGATCGATAACGTTGAATGTAATCAAAAGACCTATCTTCCCACAGTCCAGGAATCCACCTGCTGTGTAAAGTGGGGTTCAGCTCCTTAGCCTGGGCTCACTCGTGTGGTTCCTTGTTCCCACGTATGTGTGTGTGTGTGCGTGCGCATGCATACGTGTGAGCCCAACCGTCTAGGAGGGCAGGGCCTTGGTTTCCTGGCTGTCTAGCAGGATGGAATATTCTGATAAATTCATGTGGAGAATTGAGGAAGCTGGGAGATTCTGCTGAGCCGGACTGACTCGATGGGAATCCCTCAGTGGAAATCCTACAGGTGGGTGGAGCATCTGAAGCTGTGAACTTGACCTTTGGTGTCCCTGTGACCATGAACACCTGTCTTCCCTGAACCTGGGTGTGAACCAGAGGAGTGAGGTCACAGAAGGCTGTGATGATACGGTGAGGCAGCCCTGTATTTCATCCTCCGCTCTGAGCCTGCTTGGGGGTACAGGAGCTTCAGGTTTGGACTGGGGAACTCTGAGGACTTAGACACCCTCTCTCTTAGCCAACCCTCCCCCCAGGAACCAGAGCCTAAGAGGGAGTGACCATCCACACCTCACCTGTGGCTACAGCCTAAACCCGACCTCTGAGGGGTTAGGGCCAAAGGAGTGGGGGTCTCCCCTCTACTGCTGAGGACCAGGGCCAAGAGCTAAGGGAGGTTCTGAGGAAGGGTGGAAGGCAGCACCCAAGGCAAAAGGCTGATGAGGGTCCTTGGGCCCTGTTGCTAGGGAGGTCATTCCCTGAGCCACCAGGGCTTCTGGGTGCTGTGTGGGCCCTGGAGCCCCCAAACACCACCACCAGCCACCTCCTCTCTCCTTTTTATTCTCCCAGTGTTTTCCCCGTCAGGGAACGGTATACCCAGTCCTGGCCCGTCCCCTCAGCGGTGCTAGATCCGGAGGCCAGAGGATAGCAGTGGGACAGGGCCTCCACCTCCCGCGTCAGCTCCCGAAGCCGCCGCCTCACTTCGCGGGCATTATACACCACGCGGGCTGAGGAGCGGCGCCGGGGGATGTCGGGGACTGCGGCGGGCCCCCGCATGGGCGGGACAGCAGGTGGGCACGGCGCCACCTCTGCCTCCTGCCCACTGTTCTTATGGCTCAGGGCCTCCGGGGTGGGTGGTGCGGGGTTCACAGGGTACACGTAAGCCTCTAGGCCCAGCTCGGACTGGATCTTGGTTTTAAGGGGCTTTCCCTCTATGGTCTCCCGGAAACGGATGGTCTGAGCAGCTGGCTCCAGGGTTTCCTGGGCCCAGGGAGCCCAGATCTCTTGGGTGGATTTGAAGCCTTCCCAGTCCTCAGGGCAATCCCAGTTGTGGGAGCAGATGGCTTGGTGCTGGTGTAGGGGCTTCTCGTCATCGGCGTCAGGGGCCCAGGCTACTGGGTGGCGCTTGGGAGAGCCTCGATGACGGTGGCGGTGAGTGGGTGGGGGCGTCACGGTCATTTTCACAGGGTCCATGGTGCATCGAAGGTGGACTTCAGGGGAGCTCTCCTTCCTCGAGGGCTGAGAGGTGGTCTGCTTCCCACGTGAAGATGACTTGAGAGTGTCTGTGGATGGGGCAGAAGTGGGGGGCCGTGGGGAAGTGGGGGGCCATGGGGAAGTGGGCTCCTACAGGGTTGGAGAGGCAGGACCGAGGGGGAACCTGCCAGCTATGGTGTCAGGGGAGGGCGGGAAGGGGTCGGCCTAGGGCTGGGCTTGTACGCCTGGTTTCCTTTGCCCCACGCACATCCCCACTTACCTTTCTCACAAATGATATGGAATATTCGGCGTAAGAAGCAACGGAGCTGGCGCCAGAGCTAGGTGCGGGAGGATACAGTGACCGTGGGCGGGCCCTGACATCAGGCCTACCCCCCCCCCGACTGTTCCCCCCCACCCCCCGGCACCCTCCCGCCCGGCCCTGCCCTGACCAGGGTCACCATGTTGAGGCCAATATTAATACAGATGATAAGACCCAGCAGCAGCAGGATGGAGTTGCCCAGGTCCTGGCAGTTGTTGGTGCTGGGGCTGTGATACGAGGCCCACCTGGGCTGTGGCCGCTCAGCTATGGCCATGGGGGTCCTTAGGGCCACCCGGGCCCCTAGGCCCCCAGCCCACTGTGCCCACACTGCCTGCCAGCCCACCTGCCTGTCCCAGAGGCTCCTGGGGGCAGCAAGCGGGTCACAATGATGCCGGGGCTGCTCCCTCACAATGTGCCAGGGCCAAAGCCCCCAGGTTGGCGCCTCTCTTTTAGGCAGCCCCGGGACCAGCCCACAGGCCCTCGGCCTCTTTGGCGTCTGCCCCATCAGCCGCTGCTCACTCCTCTACACTGGGCTCCGGCTTCTGCACAGATCCAGGTGCTGATCTTAACTTCCCAAGTAATCCCATTACCATGGCAAACCCCCCATCCTGGCACCCCATTCCCACCTTCTCGCAGGCTTTGGAGCTATTCACTGAAAAGGCCTGGGGGTTCAGATCCCTCTCGTCCACCGAAGTCATTTCCCCCACGACTTGTTTCTTCGGAACCGCCACCCACCACCCACTATCAAGCAGGCATGACCAACAGTTAAACTTTTATATTTACAATATTCTCTTCATCTTTTGCCAGATTTAAAAATGTGTACAGAGCCGCGAAGGGTTGGGGCGGGGGAACGTGGGGTTATCAGGGATTTGTTCTGGGGAGAGGGGCTGGGCATTGGAGTCCGTGGCTGAATCATGGGGTCCCCCAGTCCCCTCCCATGGCCCACTTCTGGAGGCCCCTGTCTCCAGGGCCCAGGTCCCAGGTCCCTAGCATTTGGAGGGCACGACTGTTTGGAGGAGCTGGACCAGGCAGGGGGAGGGGTCAGAAAAGAACTAAGTTTCCAAGGGTGGAGGTAGGAGGGGAAGGGGCCGTCGGGAGGCAAAGTTCTGGGGATCAAGACCAGGGATTCTGGATTTGGGTGTCAGTGGAACACAGCACCCCACTCTCTACTCAAGTTTGGCACTAACATCCCACAAAGTGCCAGCAGACAAGGATTCTCCTTCACTGGTGTCCTTTAAAACCCTTCTGGACATGTGACATCCTTCTTTGCCCCAGAGGCTCCGACTTTTTCCCCTCAGGCTCCCCCTGGGCGGCCGTGTCACACATTGTTTCAACGTCTTCCTGCTGGTGTCCGCCTGAGCCCCGCCCCCCTGACCCTGCCGTGGCTTCCTCAGCACCGCAGCCCGCATTCCCGCCCCAGGAAACCTGCTCTTCTCCCCTCCACCCTCCACCCTCCACCGCTCCTTTCCTGGAGTCCCGGCAGTGGAGAGGTTGGGGCGCAGGGGGAGAGAAGGGCGGGCGGGGGGGCCAGCTGTGGGGAGAAGGTTGATCTGACACTGAGATGGGACAGATTCAAAGAGGGAGACAGAGATGGAGAATGGGAAACAAGAGAGGAGGGACGAGCGATGGTGAGGAGAAAAGAGACAGGCCGGGCTCCCTGAACTGCCACCTCCCCTCGCCTGGATCCCACCCTTCTCCACTGTTGCCCCTGCCCCGCGGCCCAGGACTGGGAAATCCTTGGCACATTTGGGAGAAGGGTCTTCCCCCGCGCAAACCCACCTTCCCAGTTTGGCACAGACCAACTGGTCTAAGGACTGAGGGAAAGCTGTCCTTGGACCTGGGATGAGGACTTTGGTTAAACATGCATGGCCTCGGTGGGTGGCATATGCCCCCTTCCCACTTGGCATCTTGCACCTGTACATTCCCCTCAGTTTCCCATTTTTCCAGTCTATTGCTACCTGCCCTGTGGGGAGGAACCAAGCGCTGGGGCCTGCAGCTGGGGGGTGCAGGGAAGTGCTGGGGGGAAAGGGGCTGTCTGCACGGAAAAACACGCATCCACATGCAAGAACATGTGTCTACCCAGAGAAGCGTGTCCTGGACCCATGGGAAGACAAGTCCCCGGGCGGCACGGAGATGCCCAGGTTTGCGCCCTTCCCCTGGCAGGAGACCTGTGCCTGTTGCCTGGGGAAGGTGTGTGCCTACTCTGGGGAACGCGCTTCACTGACCTGTGCCATGGGGGGGTAAACATGCTTTGCTCGGGGGCTGGGGGGCCAGGGGCGGGGGGCCTGTGCGTTCCTCACTGCTTCCCAGGCACCACCTTGTGTTGTCTGGTGGCCAAGGGCCGCGGCCTGTGACCACACCACTTCCAGGGTCTCCATGGGGTCAGGAGAGGGGAACGAGGTGGGGGAAGGCATGAGGGAACAGGATTCTGGGGTATAAACCCCCGCAGAAATTCCTTGAGGGGGCCAACATGTGTCCAGGGCGGCAAAAAAAAACCTTACCCTGCACATGGGAAAACACACCCCCTTGTGAGAAAGCGCACCTCCACGTGGGAAAGTGCTTCCACGTTTCCACACACCGAAGACTGGTGTCCCGACGGAGGGGGAAAAAAACACCCTCCAGTTGTCCAAAGGCCCAGGTGCAGAGAAGAGCCGCGCCTCTCTGCACGGGAGACGCGCGGGTCCCAGCGAGGAGACCCACGTCCACCGGAACGCTCCTCGCCGTGTGACAGTGCCACACGAGAGAAGCCTGTGGCCAGGTCCTCCTCCCTGCCTTGGAGTGGCACTGCCCGCCCGCATCTGGGTGCTGGGGAGGAGAGCCTCCCCGAGCCGCCCCCTATACCCGCGTGGTGGAGTGGGGGTGCGGTAGCGTGTTGTTGTGGCTGGTAGCGGTGGGGGGCGGCGGGGGGAAGGGCCCGAAGGGGTGGAGGGAGGGGGGCGGCGGCGGCGGCGGGGGCCCCAGGCCGCTGGGCAGCAGGGTTAGGGCCCCAGGGGCCAGGAGAGGCACGTCGTCCGGCGCCCGGCGCAGGGCCAGGGTGTAGTCGGGCGGGCAGGCGGGGCGCAGGGCCTCGGCAGGGTCCGCCCCGACGCCGCCGCCCCGCTTGAGCTGCAGCGACACCAGCTCCTCCTCGGGTGGCAGCTCGCGGCCCGTGGCGGGGAGCAGGGGGCCCCCGCCGGGCAAGCCGGAGCCCGAGCCGCCCGGCGGGCTGAGCCGCCGGCACCGCAGCTCCTGCCGCCGGTCCCGCTTGTAGTAGAGGGCGGCAAAGGCCAGGATGTTGAGGAAGAGCAGGGAGGCGCCCACGGCCACGGTGACGCTCAGCTCGGTGGAGTAGTCCCGTGAGTCCCCAGGGAAGCGGTCGTAGGCCCTCGGGCCCGGCTCGGGCTCGGGCTCGGGCGGCAGAGTGGCGGGCGGCGGGGGCCGGCGTGTGCCCGGGGCGCCGGGGGGCGGGCGCGGCGGCCAGCGCGTGGCGTAGGGAGGCAGGCGCGTGGTGGTGGTGAAGAGCTCCGTGTGCAGGTTGTGGAGGTGGGGCACGAGCTCGAGCCAGAAGGCCACCTTGTTGGCGCGGTAGTTGTCGCGCACGCGCGGCTTCAGGCCGATGTGCAGGTACTGCTTCTCCTTGCTGTTGAACTTGCTCCACACCACCTCCTCAAAGCGGTTGGGCTTGGTGTGGATGAACTTGGTGTCCTGTGGCACGGGCTGGTTGGGGTCGCTGTGGACACAGGAGGACAGAGAAAGCAGGAGTGAGGGCGTGGTGCTCTCGGGGGTGGGCAGGAGTGGGGAGGGGAGTGATGGAGATGCAGAGAGATGGGGACAGAAAGAAAGCGTGCAAGAGAGGCAGAGAGGAGAGACAGACAGACAGAGAGGCTGCCAGAGATGGGCACGGAGGGACAGAGACAGAAAAAGAGATAGCCAGTGAGAGACAGAAGCCAAGACTGAGTGAAATAGACAAACAGAATGACAGAGACATGAGAGACAGCCAGAGTGGACAGACGGACAGCAAAAAGTAAACAGATCAAAGAGAGCAAGAGAAATCGATTGAGCTCAAGAGAGACGAAGCTCTAGAGACAACTAAAGGTACAAAGACAGACACAAACCCTCACACACACCGGGACACACAGACCCAAGGGGTTAGACAGATGGGCGGAGGTGCTGGGAGGAGAAAGAGAGGGTGGGGAGGCGAGGCAGCCACCACGCCAAGCCACAGAGCCAGCCCACCTGCAGAGAGGGTGGGGACCTGCCTAACTCGAGTCTCCCACCTTCAACTCAGTGCCTGGCACCAAGCAGGTGTTGAGTGCGTTGAGGGAGCAAGGAGAGAAGGCGAGAACAAGTGCCTTAACGGGGGAACGGATGGCTGTGCTGAGTGTGGGAGAGAACGAGCTGAGGACGGAGGGCGTGCCTTGGCCTGCAGGGGTACCCCCCCAGCCCCCCACTCCCAGGCCCTCTGGCCCTCACCCAGTCTTGGCAAAGTTGGTCCAGTAGGTCATGACCACGGCGCTGAGCATGACGTCATTCTTGGAGAAGTTGCAGGGGAAGAGGTCGGTGGCGCCCACCATGGGCACGCCGAAGACATAGGGCAGTTCGTCCCCGTGCGCCGCGTCTGCCCACTCGGGCCGGCCCTCGGCCTGGCAGTGGTGGTAGAAGGTGTAGAAGTAGACGGGGGACTGGTAGTCAGCGTGCAGCTTGGCGGTGGCCACGGCTGGTGCCACCCACTGGTGGTCGGTGAAAAGCGCCAGCAGGGTCTTCCGCCGCATCTCGCCATTGTCCCGGTCGGCCCAGTCCGTGTACATGAACTTGATGGTCTCCCGCAGCACATCCTTGCCCTCGGGGTAGCCATACAGGTTGTCCACAAAGTTGGAGACGGTGAAGTCGAAGGCGCTGGCTGACACGCCGTCCTCGCTCTCTGCGGAGTCCTCCACGAACTTGAGGCCCTCACCCTGGTTGACGCCGATGAGCATGTCGTAGTTGAGGAACTCCCCCTGTTGCATGAGGATCTCGGGGTCATCTGGGACGACGTCGCCGTCCACCACGGGCCCGAAGGCGATGTGGTAGCTGGAGAGAAAGGGTCAGGGTCTCATCGGCTGCTCTTCGGCCTCCTCTCTAGCCCACGGCCTGCTGAGCCCCCTCGTACGTTCTTCCCTCCAGCTGGAAGACCCTTCTCCCCGCTTCGGAAGACCCCTGAAGACTTCAGGGCACTTGGGCTGCCTGGGAAGCCGCCCCTGAAGCACTTCTCACACTGTGCACCCCTGGCTCTGGCTAAGCACCTCCACTTAGGGGATGGCCTCCAAGACAGGCAGGGGTGCGAGTGGGCCCAAAGCCCACCTCTCCTTGCCCAACGGAATGCCTGTGGGCGCCTCTCACCTCAGCCTCCTTGGAACCCACAAGGAGAGGGCTGGGCTGGACCCGGCCCTCTCCCACCCCCGTACCGGGCGGGCTGCACGTCCTGGTCCACCAGCTCGCGGGAAGGCTTCCGGCGCAGACACTCCACAGCTTCGGCACTATCCTCCCGGTCACAGCCCACCTTGGCCGCCAGCAGCCGCGTGTACTTGAGCGGCTGGTAGTTGACAGACCAGCTGGAAATGGCGGTGCCGCTCTGGGCGATAGCCTTCTGGAACAGCCCTGGAGGGACAGGTAGGCCTCAGGCTGAGCCCTGAGTTCTAGCCAAAAGGAGAGGGAGGGCAGGAGCAGGGGGAGGGGGAAGGGAGAGGCAGGCCGGGGAGGCTGCCGGTACCTTCCGAATGGTGGGAGAGGATCAGGAGGTTGACACAGGAGGCTCCTGCCCCCGACCCAAAGATGGTGATGCGCTCGGGGTCACCGCCAAAGTGGGCAATGTTTTCACTGAGCCAGCGCAGGGCCTGGATCTGGTCCAGGAGCCCGTAGTTGCCTTTTGCAGCCTGGTCCCCAGTGCTGAGAAAACCTGGCAGTAGAGGAAGAAACGGAGCTCCCTGGTGGGGTGTCATGGCACCCCTGCTCCCTCTCTGGGGTAGCTCCATTCCGCCCCCAAGCCACTCCCCGGGATTGGGGGATTCGAAAGAATTCTGCCACCAGGCCAAGCTCTCCAGGCTCCGCCCCCCAGAATTGACTGCCCACCCTCACCGAGCACCCCAAGTCGGTAGTTGAGCGTGGCTACGATGACGTTGCCGTAGGCTGCCAGGACAGAGCCATCGAACATGTTCCCGGTGCCCTCCATGTAGGAACCGCCGTGCAGAAACAGCATCACGGGCTTCTTCCCCGAGTCCCGGATATCTGCGAGGGGAGGGGGCGGGCGGGTAGGCCAGGGGGCGAGGGACAGGGACACGGTCAGACCGGAAGCAGCACTGCCCAGCTCCCAGGACTGCTGAGGACCAGCCTGGAGCTCAGGGGACATGTCACTACCATCCCTGGGGGGCAAGACCGGATTCCCCTCCCTCCCCCCCAGCTAGCCCTGGCAGAAGACCCCTCCCCACCCCCTGCCAGCCTGCCCCGCGGCACTTCTCCAAATGCCAGGCAGACCTTTCGAGAAGCCCGACAGAGGCAGGGGTGGGGGGGCGGCCCTCCTCAGGGCATCTGCTGGATCCAGGGGATCCCCTCCCCACACACACACACACAGCAAATGTCCTTCCTGCTCCTGCAAGGCTGGAGCTAGAGCTAGAGACGCTGGGAGGGTCCCCGCCTTTTCCTCTGGACTCAGGTCTTGGGCCTCAGCCCCACCCGCTCCCCTGGTCTGTGGGTGAGGGGGTGCCAGGCCATAGGGCCCTGGGGGCTTGGTGGCCTCCCCGCCCTAATTCCTTTCTAGGTCACCTCCCCAGTTACCATGGCAACCCCCAGCCTAATTAATGTGGCAGGAGGAGGCAGGGTGGGAAAGCTGGCCTAATGGAGCTGGGGCGCAGCTCTCTAGCCTCGGACCCCCACAAACTGGCCTGAGCCCCAGGTTCTGCCCCGGGTCCCTCTCTCGCCATATCCCTGAAGGACCCCATAGTCACTGCCACAGGCAGGAGGTACTTGAGGTGTTCCAGATGGGACCGAGTGGGCACTAATTCCAGAAGAGGGTGGCAGGCTGAGAGGGCTTGCTGGGGTCTCCAAGGCTACACTTGCTCCTGCAGCTGCGGTGCCAGGGTGGGGGTGACCCCTGGCGGGCAGGCCCTGCTCTTGCTTGACATCTGCAATCTCTCATTAGCCTGAAACTCAGCAAACCAGAGCCAGGCCCGGGCCTCCACAGCATCCCTGCCCACCTCCCGCGTCCTTCCGGAAACTTCCCTTCTGCCAGATCAGCCAGCAGGCCACTAAGACACTCCCCTCGACCCCCTGCAGTCAGCTGCCTACCTCCTGTCTAGCATGACCTTCTCTGCCACTCCCCTCCCCCTGACCTCTTTGGCTGGAGTTCCTAGGGGGGCAGAACCCTCTGTACCCCAAATCCTGCTGCTTCCCTTCATTCCTGAGCATCCTTCCAGCAGTTTCAGGCTAGAACCTCCATCCCTCCAAGGTCCTGTCCTAAATGTCCTCGGTTCTGGCCCCTACTCCCCACCCAGCACCTCCACCTCGCTCCCAATGTGGGGGAGGGGGGGTCAGAGGGGGAAGGAGCAGGAAGGGGAGCTGGGGCAGCAAGAATTCAAAACCAACAACAAAAAACAGGATCAAGAAGGAAGAAAGAAAGAAAGAAAAAAACAACAACAAAAAAGCAAGAAGCTCTCGGGGCAGATTCAACAAGAAAAGAAAAAATAAAAACAAAAACAAAAACATCCGTTTTGGAAAAAAAGAAAAAAAAGAAAAAAGTTCTTTGTACTTTTTCAAAATTTTGTAGTGAAACTTCAAGAGATTGGGCCCTGTTTTCAAAAATTTCCAAATTCTTTAATTTGCTTCAAATGTTTGCGTTTTCTGCGTCTGACAGGCTTTTGGAAATTGTAGCAGGTTTCTGAGGTTTCAATTGTGACATCAATTTGCCATCTTTTAAATGTTTTTTTTTTTTCAACTGTTGCTTTGCTTCAAATTAAAATTGTTTTTCAAAGGTGACATTTCCCAAGTTTCAAAATATTCCAAATTTCTTTCAAACTCTAAACATTTTATCCAATTCTTTATTTTTTTTTTCTGACACTCCAATTTCTTATTTTCACCATGTTTAGCTTTTCTTGCAGGTTTTCTAGTGGGTCCAACAGTGTTCAAATTTTGTTTGAAGTTTTCATAATTCTTTGTTCCAATTATTACAATTTTTTCTTTTCTTTTCTTTTTCATTTTTAGTTGGGAGTACAACTGAGGGGCCTTGCAGGGGCATTTAGTTAGGGGCAGGGCCGTGGGCGTCCTGTCATCAGCAACCACATGCAGCAGCGGGGCTTGATTTTTAAATCTACCTGTGTCTGGCGGATTGAGCGTCGCCTCGTCACGTTTTTTTGTGAGCGGACCTAAGACCGGGAACACAAAACAGAGAAAAAAGGACAATTTTGTGGGGAAAGATGGGGGTCGGGGGAGGTGGTGGATGGGGAGGGGAGGAGAGAAAGCAGAAAAGGGGAGGGTGGGGGGCAGAAAAAATAAGCCAAAAAAAGCAAAATTTGTTTGCAAGAAAAAGAAACCAAGAAAAGAGAAAAACGTTTCTATAACCCAATTTTGTTCCCCTCCCCGGAAAAAGTCATGCCCCCAAGAAAAGACTGGTTTTGGGGGGGTGGGGTGCCTGAGTGGGCTGAGGCCTGTCTTAAGACATTTGCTTGGCTGGAAAGGATTTGGCTTGTCCGTGGGTTTGCTAATTGCTGGAAATGAAACGATGTTAGAGGTGGGGTGGGAGGGGATGGGAAGCCTTCTGGGGAGACCTCTCACAGGCCCCGCTCAGGGCCATCCAAGCACCTGCCTGCTCCCCCAGGCTGCAGTGTGGAGGGGCTGGAGCAGAAAGGACTCTGCTTTCTTGGACCCTTCTGGAGTGCAGAGGGCAGGCTAGGGTGAGGGGGCAGCCGCCCCTGTGCTCTCAGCCTCTGGAAGCCCTCAGCTCCCCACTGGAGGGCTGTGGGTAGGTCAGCCAGGGCTGCCTGCCCGCCTGTCCAGCTCCCACCTGCCAGCATGTCTCTTCCATCCGCACTCACAGGCCTGGCTTCTCACCCCATCTCCCCAGTGTGGGGTGAAGCAGGGAAAGGGGTCATCAGGTCTTGCCCTCCACTCCGCCTCATCCCTCTGCACTCCCCCCACCTCGCCCCTTACCTCCTGCTCTCCTCCCCCCCAAATGGTGAACTTCCCATCAGGGCACCAACCTCCCAGCCCCTGCTCTATTGCCCAAAAGTCCCGGCCCCATTTGGGGGTCAGCCCGCAAATAGGGTATAGGAAACACAGTCTCTTGAGCCCACCTGAGACGTAAGGTGCCAGGAGGTGCCGGGAGGCAGAAAGTGTGTCCCAGTCAGGAAAGGCCCCAGACTGGGCCCGAGATTGGCTCCGGGCTTTTTTCCTCCCCCCGTAGGTAGTGGGATTGGTCAGGGGCGAGCTGGCACCCAGCGGCCTGAGGGGAACCCCCCTCCCAGACTGACTGATAGGCTTCTCCTCAACAGCACTGGGACCAGCATCAGGAGGGCTGAGCCAGCGAGACCCAAGGCCCTCCCAGTTGGCATTGATGCCAGACCCACCGGGAACAGGGCCTGAAGTCAGCAGGCATAGCAGGTGCACGAGAAGTTATTAAAGTGTAAGTGTGTGGATCTGTGTGTGTGCCTGAGTCAACCTCTTCCTCCCAGAGCTGGTGTGAAGATTCGGTGACATCACCTGAATGTGTTGGGCCTGCAACAAGCGATGGTTAAAAATACTGAAGGTGTAGGCCTGGGTGGGGGTGCGGGCTGGACAGTCCAGTAGCGGAAGGTGTTGGGTGGATGCTTCACATGAGGGGACCATGGGGTGGAGGGTGGAGAGCGTCGAGCTGGACAGCCTGTGGGTACTGGGTGTGGGTGAATGAGTCACAGGTGGGGGGCCCTGGGATGGGTGGTCCGTGGGAGGGAATGGAGAGGCAGGGATACCCAGGGAGGCCGACGGGGGGTTAGGAGCTTAGGATTTGGATGGGATTGGAGAGGGTGATGCTTCCGTGCAGTGTGTGCATGAGCTGTTGGGAGGCAGGGTCTGTATGGGGAGGTATAGTTAGGGTATTAGGGTGCACGGCTGGTGTGAAGACTATAGGGGGCATGGTCCATCTGGGAGGTGCTGGGATGAAGGTGGGCAGGCTGAGGTGCGTGAGGTGCCATCTGACTGGCATGAGAGGATCCTGGGTGCCAGGTGTGAGGTGTTGGCGTACATGGTCCATGGGTAGGGTGTAGGCTGCTGGGTGCACTGTCACCACCTGAAGCATGGTGCAGGGGATGTCTTGGTAGGAGGTGAGATAAGCAATGCTTGAGGAGCATTGAGGATTTTGGAGTACATGGTCAAGGGGTACCATTATTGGGGTTAAGGTCTCTGTGTGGGTGTTATTAGGGTACCTGCTTTATAAGACAGGCATTTGGGAGCATGGGTCTGTATGGGTGATGAGGTACACGATTTCAGAGAAGTGTGGGGGTATGTAGTACGGGCAGGTGTTGGGAATTGTGCCATGTGGGGCGTTGGAGCACATGGTCGGTGAAGAGGATTTGGGGGTACATGAGCTGAATGCTGAGGAGTTGAGATCACAGTCTATTGTACGGCTTGATGCATGACGTGGGGGTGCTGGGTGTGTAGGATGTACATATAGGGGTTCCTATGTGTACGGTTGTTGGAAACTATGGAAACAATGCCCCATGGGGCTGTGGAGGTGTGGGGAGGTTTTGGAGTGGTGGCAATGAGGGGCCTGTGTGTGAGGATAGTTTGTTGGGGTGGCTGGCAATCTACCAACGACCCTCCATTGTAGCTAGCTGGAAGGTTTTCCAACTACTTTAGGGGGTGCTGGAGGTGGGCAGGTGGAGGGCTGTGCAGGAGGAGTGTGCTGGGGTCAGGTGAGTCCTGCAGTGAACTGGAAAGTTCCCTGATAAGAGCCCAGGGAAAGTGTTGTGTGGAGATGGGGGGACTGTGGAGCCCCCTGATCCTTCAGGGGTGTACAGGAGCCAGGGGACAGAGCATCAGGAGAAGGGGAGGGTGTGCACTTAGCTCAGGTGAGGGCCCCTGGCTGTGATGGATAGATGGACGTCTGCCCCCAGGGGCCTGAGGAGAGGAGGACTCTGTCTGAGGTATAGCTGTGGCTAAGGTGGATCTTCTGTTAGGGCTGGGGGCAGGCGGTGGGACAGAGCTGGAGTGGGAGTCATGACAGGTGGTTGATGCCTTTGTCACCTGATCACCCTGGGTGGCCACACTGAGATCAAGTGGCTGGATCTGTGTGGGTCTCTCCAGGGTGGGGGTGGCTCAGTCCAGCCTAGTGCCTGCCACCCTTTCCATCGCTTTAGGGGCCGGGGGTGGGGTGGGGGGCCTTCCTGGGACTGTGGCTTCCTGGCAGGCAGCACCCTGACCATCCTCAGTGGACACGCAGGGGCCACAGAGGCCCAGCGGCCGTGCCAGCGCCCGAGGGGCTGCCTGTGCTACTGTGGGCTGTGTCCACGGGGTGCCCGCGCCCTTACCGTCCTCGGTGGGCACGTAGAGGTTGAGGTACAGGCAGTCCTCGCTCTGGTTCTGCACGTAGGTGGCGGCCGCCTCCAAGTTGTCGGTGAACCACACAGGCAGCATGATGGCGGGCAGCGCCCCGTGCAGGTTCTGCGGGCAGGCGGGCGGCAGGGTGGTGGCGTTGCGCACGCCGGGCCACGAGGCGGGGGCCTCAGGCGGCTGGAAGCGGCGGGCGCCCAGGGGCGGCGTGGCGTAGGGCACGCCCAAGAACTGCACGACGGGCCCCAGGATCTCGTTGTTGAGCTCGCGCCGCACGCCGCGCACTCGCCCGTAGGCCGTGTTCACCACTGGGAAGCGCTCCTCCCCGAGGCTGCCGAGGCCCGGGCCGCCGGGGGCGCCGCCGCCGGGACCCCCTCCCCCCCGTTGAGCTCCCGCCAGCCCCACCAGACACAGCGCCAGGAGCCACATGCTGATCGGGGGTCCCCCCCTCCCTCCCCGGGACCCCCCCCCTCGGAGAGAGAGAGAAGGGGGGGGAGAGGGAGGGAGGCCCCCCTCGCCCCACGAGGGAGGAGGGGGCGGGGAAAAGGAGGGAGGAGGGGGATGGGGAGGGACCGGGGTTAGACTGGACAGAGAAGGGGTCTGTTTCTCTCCATGGAGGGGGCAAGGGGAGGGGAAGGGGGGGGAGGTGGGAGAAGGGGGAGGCAGACCCGACCTGCGGGAAGGCAGGGGAGGGATAGGGCGTGCAAGATACAGCCAGATGGACAGACAGAAAAATACAGAGGAGAGGTAGGAGAAGGGAAGGGAAATCGGACCGGGCAGACAGAAAGGAATGGGGAAACAGAAGAGACAAGTGGTTAGTGATTTGGAATTCAGACCAAGTCGCGCCCCCCTTCAACCCACATGCCCCTTGGGACCTCCCATTCCCCCCACTCTGCACTCCCCCACTCCTACTCCCCCTCCCCCAGCAGAGTCCGGGGCAGGAAAGGCTGGGATGAGGCGGGATGTGGTGACCGGCCAGTTCAGAGCAGAAGGGAGGTGGGCCACCAGCTCCCCAGCTCCGGGGCGCCGCCTTCCAGCCCCCTCATCCCTCCCAGGCAGCCTCTCCCGCAGGGACCCACGAGTCCCAGTTCCCACCAGTTTTCCCCCTCCCTGGGAAGGAACCAGATAGACAAGGAAGAGAAAATAAAAATACCAAGTCACTAATTAGCAGGAAGTGGCGGCTTTGTTTATATGTGTTAATTACTCCTGAACTGTAATTTCACGGTGCTGAACCCCCACCCCAGGCCAGACTCGGGCCTTTCCTGGGACTGCACAAGCCACTCAGCACCCTTTCCCCCTCCACATCCCATTCCCTAAGGATCCTGGCCACCCAAGGCCCTCTCCATTTTTCCCTGAGAAGTTGGGGTGCCTTGAGGTAGGGGATACAGTAGGGAGGAGGTGCTGGAGGGGCAAATCTGGGGACAGATGCGTGATCCTGCAGCTGGTTGCCGGGCGACAGGATGCTGCCCCGCAATGTTACCTCGGCAACGGGCTGCAGCTTTAACCCCGGAGGGGGGTGTCTGGAGACCGAGGGGAAGGGGCTGGCCTGGCTGTGGGGTCCATTCAGGGCCCGAGGGGCAGGGCACAGGCGCCGTTCTGAATGCTAGTTTCCCCCAACTACAGCTCAGAGGAGGAGATATATATGTTGAGGGGAGAGGGAGATTGTGGGCATAGAGAACCCTGAAAGACAGTCTCTTGTCCCCCCGCCTTTGGCCAATCAGAGCCTAGACCTAGGGACCAGGCCTCAGGGGGGCTCCCGGGGGCTTCCATTGAGCCCACCATAGCTCCCCTCCCACACCCTTGAACAGCCTTTGACCCTAGACACCTCTTCCCTGCAAGGCATTTTGACCCACGTCCTGGGAGTAAGCCTTGGCTTTCTTATTCCATCTCATCCATTCACCTCCCCTTCCCCTTGCCAGCCCCCCATAGTTGCTGCCCTGATGCCCGGGTGCTTGGGGCAGCAGGGGCAGCAGAAGGGAAGAGATTGGACTCAAGGGGCAGACACCCAGGTCATCTTAACAAGCCCCCCCCACCCCCCCGGCTGCCAGAGCTGTTTGCTGACGCTGGCTTTTCGGAGCCAGGCGCCAGCCCGCGGGTGGCTCTCTGCAGGTGTCAATTTATTCCAGAGATGAGGACACAGGAATCCTCACCACACACGCCCAGCCCCGTCCTCCCCCTCTTCAGGTCCTCTTAAGCTCTTGTTCCCCCATCACCTGGAGGGGGCTTGGAGCTGGATCCCCCACCACCACCAGGCTGGGCTAGGTTTCCAGGGCCTTGCCGCCCCCTCCCCCTCCCCCAACACGTCTGCCTCTGTCATCTCCCACCCTTAATGTACTCCCGGGCCCCGGGCCTCCTCCCTGCCAGGATCTCTTCTTTCTTCCTCCTGGAGCCCCCCCATCTCGCTTTTCTCCATAGCGCTCCCTCAGAGCATCTTTCTTTCCTTGGTCTCTCCCAGCTGGCTCTGGCTCTTCCTTCAGCCTCTCACCCCTCAGCCTTTTTTCCTTTTCTTCTGCATCTCTCTCTCTCCTCCAAATCCCCTCTCCAAAATTCTCCCTCTCCTCGATTCCCCTATGTGCCTCCCCCATTTTCCCCTGCTCTCCCCATCTCTATTACCACCTCTTGCCGCCCTCTCCATCTCCCCATCCCTCTGCCTTGCTCTCTCCATTCCTGCCCAGGCCTGACTCCCCCAGCCCGGGAGAGTTGAGGAGCGGGGGCTCAGGCCGCAGCCCCCCCCCCTTCCTGCATTAGGGAAAATGGTTTGGCCGGCAAGGGGAGAAGGAGGGGGAGGGGAGATGGGAACACACGGGGTCTGTGGGCCCATTCAAAGGATCATTCATGGACTGGAGAGAGGCAGAGACAAAGAGACCGAGACGCAGAGACACGGCGAGAGCATCCCTAGGCGAAGACACGCAGACAGAGCAGGCTGGGGGAAACCAGGCGCAGGGAGAGAGATGGGGTGAGGGAGACCCCAGCGGACCGCCACGCAGCCCCCTCCACCCAGTCCAGTTTAGCTCCTACCTGGCTCAGCCCCGGGGCCGTGGTGCTTCCATCCAGGGCTCCGAGCGGGGGGCGGACGGGCTTCGGGAGGGGGGCGGCGGCCTCGAGCCCCCGCAGCCCCGTAGGCCCAACCCCCGCCCCGCAGCGCCTCACCCGGCGGGGGAGGGGGATCGCCCCAGCCCCGGGGGGCGGGGCCGGGATCCAGTCGATCCCCAGGGAAAGGAGAGGTAGGGGATGGGGTCAGGGGGAGCCCGGGGATAGAAAACCCCGCAGTGGGGACGACGGGGCGAGAAGGGACTAACGGGGCAGGACTAGATCAGGGATCCACTAGCTCCCTGGGTCTGCTTGGAGGGACCAGAAAGCAGTCCTGGCGGAAGATCTTAAGGGATCGGGTGCAGGAGGAGTCGTCCACGGCAATCCCCAGGGTCGCGAGCGCAGGATCCGCGGTGCAGGGGCAGGGATCCAGCCGGAATCCTCGGGGAGGGGGAGGGATCCAGTCGATCCCGAGGACGGGCAGGAGGGGGAGGTCCGGGCCGTCAGAAGAGGGCGGGAGCCGAATCCCTGCCTCGGGGCGGGGGTCAGTGCGGCTCCTAGGAGGGAAGGCGGGGGTGTGGGGGAGGCTTCGGGGGACGCTCAGCGGCGGGGAGGCCCGGACTCCTGGCTCCGTGCGCCAGGGCCCGCCCGCCCCGCGTCCATCCCAACCCGAGAGTGATGATCCGCCGGCGGAGCAGCCGCAGCAGCCCCGCGCGTCACCGCGCGGCCGCCTCCCCCGCCCCCTGCCGAGAGAGCGGCGCACACCCCTCGCTCGCACCCGCCCGCCAGCCCTCCGGAGCGTGGGGGGGTTGAGAACGCGGGGAGAGGGCGGGGGCGGACGGACGGAGGGACGGACGGAGCGGACCAGGGCGGGGTGGAGACATCCGCCCCCCCCCCCGCCCCCGGCGACCTCCCACCCTCGAGGCTCTCGCGGCCTGGGGGCGGAGAGGAGGGGGAGACGGGGTAAAGCCTACGGGGCGGGGCATCAGGTGAAGGAGGCGGAGCCCTCGGACCCGGAGGAGGAGCCATCTGGGCACTGGGCGGGGCTTGATGGCGATGGGTGGGGCCTGGGTTTCCGCGGGGCCGCCTTTTGTGGGGAGTGGGCCTAGTTTGAAGCTGAACAGGAGGAGCCTGTGGGGAAAGGGGCGGAGCTTTGAGTGGGGACCGGGATCTTTGGAAATTGGCCGGAGGTGGGGGTAGAAGGGGTAGAAGAGGCAATCAACTTGGAAAGTGGGCCAATCCGTGACGTAAATCCCTTAGTCCCGCCCTCAACCCGCCCTCCCTACTCGGCTCTTCCGCTCCCAATTGGTCCTGGTTTCTCCGCCTGCCAGACATCTTCGCCATTCAGTAGCGGTTTTACAAAGGCTTAAGTACCCGAGTGAGGACCTGGACGCTGAAATAAACGCGGCCGGGATTGGGCACCTGAGTACCTATTTGCATGGGCGACCCGGATTGGCTGGCTTCTTGGGTGGCCTGGGCGGTTTTCGCCAGGCACGTGACCATCCAGAGAGCCATGGCGGGGCCTGGGGCTGCTTTCCGGCGCCTGGGCGCGGTGTCGGGAGCCGGGGCCTTGGGCTTGGCCACCTACGGGGCGCATGGTCAGAGGGCTGGGGCCGGAGCTGGGATTGCGCTTGGGGCGACTTCTGGGGTGTGGTGCTCGGAAGGAGCCTTCTAGAAATGCCTAGCTTCCCAGCGATCAGACAGCCCGCGGGATCCTTAAACCTTTTAAAGTCCCAAAGGCCGGTCCAATTGGCTCCCAGAACTGCCCGACGCTTGTTTCCACCAATCAGAAGCCTCCTGGGGATGCCCCTTCTTTTCTTTGCCACCCGGGTCCCCCGGGAGAGGAGTCAGTCAGGGCCGGCGATGGGATCGGGTGTGCCTGCTAACCTTTGCCTCTGCTTTCCACAGGCGCTCAGTTCCCGGATGCCTACAGCAAAGAGGTGAAGTAACTGCTGCACAACCACCCCTCCCTCGACTTCCGGGTTGGGGCACAAAGTTTGGGGTCCTTGAAGTGTGTGTGTTGGGTGGGGGGCGGAACCTGGGTCTCTGGAGCGGCCAGGGTTGCAGGCATAAGGCGGGTGTACCTGAGGGAAGCCCAAGCTGGGAAGGCAGGGGTGGGGTAGGAGGGACGAATTTTTACCCGGTTTGTCCAGCTTGGATCTCGGGCTCCTGCGCTGCTTAGGATGTCACCCCATCTTTTCTTTTCTTACAGCTCTTTGAGAAGGCCAACAAACACCACTTCTTACACAGCCTGGCCCTGTTAGGGGTGCCCCTTTGCAGAAAGCCCCTCTGGGTAATCTTCCCCGTTCCTAATCCTGATCAAGCCCCACCCTCACCCTCTCCCTCCCAGCCTGCCCTGTTGTTACTAGCCTCTGTTGTGCCCTGTGTCTCCTTCAGGCCGGGGTGCTGATCGCCTCTGGAACCACCCTATTCTGCACCAGCTTTTACTACCAGGCCCTGAGTGGAGACCCCAGCATCCAGCCCTTGGCCCCTGTGGGAGCCAGCACGCTGCTCCTGGGCTGGCTGGCTTTGGCCCTTTGAGCTCCCCTGTGCTGAATTACTGGGTTTTCTGTGTGATTTTTGGCAAGAAGGGGATTAAAAGAGGAGGGCAAATAAAGAACTTTGCAGTCTTTGTTTATCAACGGCTTGGAGGCGGAAGGGTAGGGATGGTCGACCTCTGCACTTCCTCCTTTCCTAAGACTGAATCTGGGCTCGTTGGGTCTGGGAATTCTGTTCACTTCAAGTTAACGTCCAAGGTTCGTAAACTGCTGGGCCTGAGAGTCTCGGAGAATGCTTGTAATAATGTATATTTCTACTGAAACTCGCTTTGGGGCCTGGGAATCTACATTTTAATAAGTTCATCTGGTGGTTCTTTTTTTAAAAGAAGATTTTTATTTATTTCTCTCCCCTTCCCCCCGTTGTCTGCTCTCTGTGTCCATTCACTGTGTGTTCTTCTGCATCCGTTTGCATTGTCAAGCGGCAAACTGTGTCTCTTATTGTTGCGTCATCTTGCTCTGTCAGCTCTCCATGTGTGCAGTGCCACTCCTGGGCTGGCTGCGCTTTTTTCACGCAGGGCGGCTCCCCTTGCGGGGCGCAGTCCTTGCGCATGGGGCACCCCTACACGGGGGCGCTCCTGCGTGGCACGGCACTCCTTGTGCATGGCAGCACTGCGCATGGGCCAGCTCACCACACGGGTAGGAGGCCCTGGATATCGAACCCTGGACTCATATGGTAGGCAGATGCTCTTATTAGTTGAGCCACGTCCACTTCCCTGCCTGGAGGTTCTAATGCCATAGAATTTGAAGAATGCTGGAGGATGGTGGTTTTCAGCCCTGCCATTCCATGAATGTTTTGAGTATTCATTTCCTCCGTGCCAGGTTTTTTGCTGATATGGAACTGTTCTTTACAGTCCTGGACCTGACGAGCTGGTGCCGTTCATCAAATCGCTCAAATATGAAGTTAGAGTTGTGATGAATGCCAAAGCTACTAGCTTTTTTAAAAATAGGAATTTTCAATGTCCACGTCTGGAGCTGCTTCTTTAATAGTCCAGGAATCTTTATTTTAGAAAGCTGCACTGCTGATTCTCCATGTATAGTCAGGGATAAAAAGCTCTGTTGAGAATGATTTGGAGTCCTTAGAAAGTCTTTGAAGAGGGTCCAGCTTTTGACATGCCTTGGAAAGATTCTCCACCTTCCTCTGTATCTGTAGGTTGATTCAGATAAGAGACTGGAGGCTGGGAAACTGGCTAACGTTGAAGATAAAGTCTCCTTTGTGCTTCCTTTACCTCCGAGCTCATAGGATTAAACCAGGTTAGGAAGGAGAAGAGAGCCCACTGGGGAGATAGAACAGTACTGCTGCAAGAGGTATTCCAAAGGGTCAGGAGCAGGGCTTGATGTTTGGAGAGAGAGGAATTAAAGATGATTCAAATCTACTGGATAGTTGGGGAAGAATTAGTGATAGGTACATAGCAAACAAAATAAATAGGAAAAATGAAACAATTATACACTCCAGGAAATACATAAAGTTGTACAAGAAAGGAAATGTAATCATAGTACATTACTTGGCTCAACAGTGAACATTATCTCTTCTTTGTAATGTTAACACTGAATAAAGATTTCACCAAAAATTGCGATATATTGGGAGGCAGCGCAGAGAAAAACTGTGTGAGGGGTATATAAGTTTCTAATCCTTGTTTGACATAATAGTAAGTTAGGAAAAGTCATTAATCAGGAAATACTGCTGTATGTTATAAACACCTGTATGCGATAGCTGAATAAATAGCTAAGGGAATTGAAAGTGAAAATGAGATGGGAGGAGTAGAGTAGGGCACTTCTGCTTTGTATTAAAGCCTATTTTATTTTTAAAATATGTGCTTACGATACTGTAGTTAGACTACACTATTTTTTAAGTCCCTTTTAAAAAAAAGTCGATGGTTTCAAGACATAGGAGAAATGGGTGGTTATCGCAGAAATGGAAGAGACAAGAGAAGAATTTATAGAGGAAAAGATAGATATTTGGCTTTTCAATCAAGTTCAACACAAATGTGTCCTCTCTTAAGTGCAGCATTCTGTGGTGGTCACAGTACTAACCTTCACATACCTTTGGTTCTAGAAGTGAGAGGTGAGGCAGGGAGACGGGAGTAAGACATAAGGTCCATTATGACAAGGCAGGACCGGAGGAATTCCATTAGTTACAAAATACTTTGGGCTTCAAAGCAGGGAAAGAATATCCTATATTGGGATTAAAAAAAAAAATGCTTCACAGAGAAGCGGATGTGGCTCAACTGACAGAGCATTCACCTACCACATGGGAGGTTCAGGGTTCAAACCTAGGGCCTCCTGGTCCATGTAGTGAGCTGGCCCACGCACTGTGCTGCCATGTGCAAAGAGTGCCATGTCACGCAGGGGTGCCCCCCACGTAGGGGAGCCCACATGCAAGGAGTGTGCCCCACAAGGAGAGCTGCCCTGCCCGAAAAGTGCAGCCTGCCCAGGAGTGATGCTGCACACACGGAGAGCTGACGCAGCAAGATGACGAAACAAGACACAGATTACCTGTGCCACTGACAAGAATGTAAGCGGACATAGAAGAACACACAGTGAATGGACACGAGAGCAGACAATGGGGGGGGGGGTGAGGAAGGTCAAAGAAATAAACAAAATAAAATAAATCTAAAGAAAAGTCTTCACAATGCTGAGATGATCCCTGAAGGAGTTCTATTCTGTGGAGGAGACAATGAATGAAGAGACAGGTGGGGAGAGCAGGGATTAGGGCAGTGATATGGGCAAAGTTTGAGTCAGATGGGAAAGAAGTGAGAAAAGGTGGGCAGCCAGGCTTGACTGAGGAGTGAGAAAAGGTGGGTAGCCATGGCATGTAGAGAACTAGATGTTTAGGGGACAGTACTGTTGGTGCTCAGTTAGGTATTGATAATCTGTCAGACACACATGGCGAGGAAATTCAGCCATGAACAAGGTAGACATGGTCCAATCCCTGGTGGAGTTTCCCATTTACTAGTGGCAACAGACCTTAAATAACTAAACACATTAATATATCATTGCAGGCTAAGATAATATGCACGGAGAAAAAGAACATGGAGGCAGTGGAACAGCAGAATGGTGGAAGGTGTAGCTCTTTAGAAAGGGTGCTCGACTTAAATCTGAACAAGGAGCTAACCATGCACAAAGTGGAAGGAAAGTATATTCTAGGCAGAAAGCATCGCTGGCAAAATAGCTGCAAAGGAGCAGCTCCAAGTCCTTGAGGCAGGAGAAAGTTTGGAGAGTTGGAGAAAGAGCAAAACCAGTGTGGCTGACCGCACAGCCAGCATCATTCTCAATGGTGGAAGATGGAAAACTTTCCTCCTAAGGTCAGGAACAAGACAAGGACGCCCACTGTCATCACTGCTCTTCAACTTTATACTGAGAGTTCTAGCCAGAGCAATTAGTCAAGAAAAAGAAATAAAAAGGATCCAAATTGGAAAGGAAGAAGTAAAACCTCTGTTTGCAGATGACATGACTCTATATACTGAAAATCCTGGAAAATCCACATCAAAGCTACTAGGGCTAATAAATGAATTCAGCAAAGTGGTGCAAAAACAAAACCCAAAAATCAGTTGTGTTTCCATATACTAGTCATGAACAATCTGAAGAAGAAATCAAGAAAAAATTCCATTTAAAAGAGCAACTGCAAGTATCAAATATCCAGGGAAGCAGATTTGACTCAACAGATAGAGCATCTGCCTACCACATGGGAGGTCCAGGGTTCAAACCCAGGGCCTCCTGACCCATGTGGTGAGCTGGCCAATGCACAGTGCTGATGCGTGCAAGGAGTGCCATGCCACACAGGGGTGTCCCCCACTTAGGGGAGCCCCATATGCAAGGACTGTGCCCCGTAAGGAGAGCTGCCTCATGCAAAAAAAAGTGCAACCTGCCCAGGATTGGCACTGCACACACAGAGAGCTGATGCAGCGAGATGATGCAACAAAAAGAGACATAGATTCCTGGTACCGCTGACAAGAATACAAGCAGACACAGATGAACACACAGCGAATGGACACAGAAAGCAGATGACAGGGCAGGGGTGGGGTGGGGGGAAGGGGAGAGAAATAAATAACTGAATCTTTAAAACCAAATAAAAGTATCAACTATCCAGGATGTAAAGGACTGTACACAGAAAACTACAAACCATTGGTAAAAGAAATTAAAGAAGAATGAAATACGTAGAAAGGACATTCTGTATTCATGAACTGGAAGACATAACACTCAGATGATAATTCTACCCAAAGAGATTTATAGATTCAGCACAATCCCAATCAAAGTTCCAACAGCTTTCTTTGCAGAAATGGAAAAGCCAGTCATCAAATTTATATGGAAGGGTAAGTTGCCCCAAATAGCCAAAGCCATCTTGAAATTCAAGAATGAAGTTGAAGGATTCACACTTCCCAATCTTAGAAGTTATTACAAAACCACAGTAATCAAAACAGCATGGTATTGACAAAAAGACAGACAAATAGACAAATGGAATCAAAGAGTTCAGAAACCAATCCTCACATTTATGGCCAATCGATTTTTGACAAAGGTGCCAAATCCATTCAATGGGTAAGAGAGGAAACAATAGTCTCTTCAACAAATGGTGCTGGGAAAACTGGATGTCCATATGCAAAATAAGGAAGAAGAAACCCTACCCAACACCATATTTTTAAAAATCAACTTAAATTGGACAAAAGACCTAAACATAAGAAACAGAACTATAAAATTCCTGGAAGAAACATAGGGAAGCATCTTCAGGACCTTATGTTAAGCATTGGTTTCTTAGACTTTATACCCAAAACGCAAGCAACAAAAGAAATAAATAGATAAATGGGACCTCATCAAAGTTGAAACCTTGGACAGCGGAGTGGGTGTAGCTTGATAATTGAGTGCCTGCTTCCCATATACAATGTCTCAGGTTCAATCCCTGGTATCTCCTTAAAAACAAACAAACAAACAAACAATAACTTGTGCAGCAAAGGACTCTATTGTAAAAGTAAAACAGTGCAGCACTATGTACAGCAGGGGAAACAGATTGAGAAGTGAAGAATTTTCTTTGTCTGTTTTTTGTTTATTATTATTACTATTGAAGTAATGAAAATACTCTAATAATGATTGAAGTGATGAATGCACAACTATGTGATTATACCAAATACCATTGATTGTACACTTTGGATGAACTGTATGCTTTATTAATATGTATAAATAAAATTGATTTGTTAAAAAAAAATGGCAGCAACCTACACAATGGGAGAAAATATTTGGAAACCATATATCCAATAAAGGTTTAAAATCCAGAATATAGAGAGAAATTTTAACAACTCAACAATAAAAAAGACAATCCAATTGAAAAATGGGCAAAAGACTTGAATAGACATTTCTCCAAAGAAGATATGCAAAGGGACAAAAAGAACATGAAAATATGCTTGACATCATTAGCCATTATAGAAATGCAAATCAAAACCACAATGAGGGAAACGGACTTTGGCCCAGTGGTTGGGGCGTCCGTCTACCATATGGGAGGTCCGCGGTTCAAACCCCAGGCCTCCTTGACCCGTGTGGAGCTGGCCATGCGCAGTGCTGATGCGCGCAAGGAGTGCCGTGCCACGCAAGGGTGTCCCCCGCGTGGGGGAGCCCCACGCGCAAGGAGTGCACCCGTGAGGAGAGCCGCCCAGCGCGAAGGAGGGAGCAGCCTGCCCAGGAATGGCGCCGCCCACACTTCCCGTGCCGCTGACGACAACAGAAGCGGACAAAGAAACAAGACGCAGCAAACAGACACAGAGAACAGACAACCAGGGGAGGGAGGGAAATTAAATAAATAAATAAATCTTTAAAAAAAAAAAAAAAAAAAAACCACAATGAGATACAATTTCACATCCACTAGAATAGCTACTATTAAAAGCATGAAAAATTACAGTTGTTAGAAAGGATATAGAGAAAGAGGAGTACTTAGTTATTGAGGGTGGGAATGTAAAATGGTGCAGTCAGTGCAGAAGACAATTTGGCAGTTCCTCAGAAGTTAAGTATAGAGTTACCATATGATTCAGCAATCCCACTTCTAGGTATATGCTCAAAAGAATTGAAAGCAGGGACTCCAACAGATAATTGCATACCAGTGTTCACAGTGGCATTATTCACAATTGCCAGAAGATGAAAGCAAACCAAGTGCCCATCAACCAATGAATGGATAAATGTGGTATGTACACACATTATGTGGTATGTGTCACAAAAAGGAATGAAATTCTGATGCCTGTGACAACATGGATGAAACTTGAAGACAACATGTTGAGTGAAATAAGCCAGACACAAAAGGACAAATGTTGCATGATCTCCCTAAAATGAAATAATTAGAATAAGCAAATTCAGAGATAGAAACTAGAATCTAGGTTAATAGGGGCCAGGGTGGGGGCAGGGAATAGGGAGTTAAGACTTTAATGTATAGTTTCTATTTGGAATGATGGAAAATTTTTGGTAATGGATGGTGGTGATGGTAGCCCAACATTGTAAACGTAACTAACGGCACTAAAATATATATTTGAGTGTGGTTAAAAGAGAAAATTTTAGGTTGTGTATACATTACTAGGATTAACATTTTTTTAAAATCTGTAGAACTGTACGACACAAACAGTGAGCCTTAAAGTAAACCATGGACTATAGTTAATTGTACAATTATAAAAATGTTCTTTTATCAATTTTAACAAATGTACCACACTAATGCAAGGTGTTAATAGTAGGGTGGTATATGGGAATTCTATATTTTATGCATGATTTTTCTCTAAACCTACAACTTCTCTAACAAATATAATAAAAAATAATAAATAAATATAAATAAGTAAATAATAGGTGAAAACTTCCCGAATTTAACAAAAGGCATGAATATACACATTGAAGATGCTCAACAAACTCCAAACAGGATAAACCCAATAGACGCACAACACACCATGTTATTAATATAATCAGGGAAGTGGACTTGGCTCAACAGATAGAGCGTCCGCCTACCACATGGGAGGTCTGTGGTTCAAGCCCAGGACCTCCTTGACCCGTGTGGAGCTGGCCCACGTGCAGTGCTGATGCGCGCAAGGAGTGCCCTGCCACGCAGGGGTGTTCCCTGCATAGGGGAGCCCCACACGCAAGGAGTGCCCCCTGCAAGGAAAGCTGCCCAGCATGAAAGAAAGTCCAGCCTGACCAGGAGTGGTGCCGTGCGCACAGAGAGCTGATGAGCAAGTTGACCCAATAAGAAGAGAAAAAAAAAAATATATATATATATATATATATATATATAATCAAACTGTCAAATGCTAAAGATACAGGGGGACACAACATGTCACATACAAGAGAGCCCCAATAAGATTAAGTGTTGATTTCTCATCAGAAACCATGGAGGCAGGAAGACAGTGGGAAGATGTATTTAAAATGTTAAAAGCAAAAAATTGACAGCCAAGATTTCTGTATTGGCAAAACCGTTATTTAAAAAACGAGGAGGGAAGCAGATGTGGCTCAACTGATAGAGCATCTGCCTACCATACAGGTCCAGGTTTCAAACCCAGGGCCTCCTGACCTGTGCGGTGAGCTGGCCCACGCACAGTGCTGCCACGAGGAAAGAATGCCACACCACGGGGGTGTCCCCTGTGTAGGGGAGCCCCATGCGCAAGGAATGCGCTCTGCAAGGAGAGCTGCCCCGTGTGAAAAGCTCAGCCCACCCAGGAATGGCACTGCATACATGGAGAGCTGACGCAGCAAGATGAAGCAACAAAAAAGAGGCACAGATTCCTGGTGCTACCGAGAATGCAAGCAGGCACAGAAGAACACAAAATGAATGGACACGAGAGCAGACAGTGGGGGAGGGGGAATAAATAAAATAAAATAAAATAAATCTTAAAAAAAAATGAGGAGGAATTAAGAGATTCCCAGACAAACAAAAACTGAGGGACTTTGTTACCACTAGAAAACCTACCAGGAGATACTAAAGGAAATTCCGCAGGTTGACGGGAAAAGACACTAGGTAATTGACTGAAGCCACATGAAGAAATAAAGATCTCTGGTAAATATAACGACATGGGTAAATATAGAGGACCTTTGCATTTTTTATTTGTAAATTCACTTTTTATTTCCTACAGGATCTAAAAGACAAATGCATAAAATGTAACGATAAATCAATTGTCTTGGATTCAATATATAAGTACAAAATTTGTGGCAAGAGCAACATGAATCTGGGTGGATGGAGGGTTTTGGAACATAGTTTATGTATGCTATTGAAGTGGTTGATCTGACATCAAAACAAATGAGATTGTTGTAGATTGAGGATGTTAAATATGTTTTTTTTTGGTTGTTTTTTTGTTTTTTCCTTTAGGAAATGTTTTAATTTGTTCATTATGAGCTTGGAAGTCATTACAAGTTTCATCTGATTTACTTTTCAGTAGGATCACCGTACATTTGCATTGTCTCACACAGTAGTGAAAAACCACAAGACTATTTAAATTTACATTAATTATAAATCATTAAGATGAAAAAATCTGTACATCAATGCATTAGTCAGCCAAAGGGGTACTGATGCATAATGCCAGAAATTGGTTGGTTAGGATGTTAAATATGTAAGCCCTACGTGGACCACAAAGAAAATATGAGAGAATATGCAAACTCATAGAGATAGAAAGTAACATACGGGGGAGGGGGAGGGCTGGAGAAATGCAAAAAGAGTGTAGGGTTTCTGTTTGGTATGAAGGAAAAGCACTAGTAATGGATGATGGTGAGGGTACTGCAACATTGTGAATATGTTCAATTCCTCTGAAAAGTATGCTTGGGAGGGGCTGGCATGGGAAGATTTATGCTTCATATGTTCCCACAATTAAAAGAGAAAAAGAAACTAAACAAATAATGATAATTAAATGCAATACATGTGACTAGATGTGATTAAGAATGGAAAGAAAAGGCTCAAACAGACATTATTGGGACATAAGAGAAAAGTTGGCATATAGAATGTAAGCTTTATATCAACGTTAAATTTCTTGAACTTGATAGCTGCCTGCAAGGTGATTACATAAGTGAATATCCTTGTTTGAGGGATATCCACATGGAAGCATTAGGTCTCAAATGTTCCAAAGAGAGATAGATGATAGATAGATGGATAGATGGATAGACAGATGGATAGATGGATAGATAGATGCAATATGACAAATGTGGCAAGATGTTAAAATTGATGGTCTGGGTATCTGGGGGATGTTGGGTTTCTCTGTATTGGGTTGGTATTATTTTTGCAACTGTCCTATAAGCTTAAAAGTATTCAAAATAAAAAGTTAAAGAAAAAAACAAATCTTGAAGGTATCACATTGGGTGAAATAAGCCAGACATAAAATGATAAATATTGCATGATTTCTTATATGAAATACTTATAATAAACAAATTCATAGAGACAGAAAGCAGAAGAGGAGTTACCAGAGGCTGGGGGAGGGGAAATGAGTTATTGCTTAATGGGTACATGTTTCCGTTTGGGGTGATGAAAATGTTCTGGAAATAGACAGTGGTGAAAATTACACAACATGGTCAGTGTACTTGATGCCACAGAATTGTACACCTAAAAATGGTGAAAATGATTTTTATGTTGTTTATATCTTACCACAATAAAAAAAAATGGAAAATGAAACAAATCCATGTGGCTGCCCTGTGACGAGGGGGTCCCAGATGGCTGGCACACATCTTGCAGACAGTAGTAAGGCATTCAGACTTTATTTACAGGGCATGTGGAAGTCACTGAAAAGTGTCTAGGGGAGAAGGAGAGGATCCAATGCACACTTTTTGTTTGTTTGTTTCTCTCCCCTTCTCCCCCCATCCGCCTCAGTTGTCTGTTTTTTGTGTCCATTTGCTGCATGTTCTTCTTTTGTCCACTTCTGTTGTTGTCAGCGGCACGGGAATCTGTGTCTCTTTTCGTTGTGTCATCTTGCTGTGTCAGCTCTCCGTGTGGGTGGCACCATTCCTTGGCAGGCTGCACTTTCTTTCACGCTGGGCGGCTCTCCTTATGGGGCGCACTCCTTGCGCGTGGGGCTCCCCTACGCGGGGTCACCCCTGCGTGGCACAGCACTCCTTGCGCGCATCAGCACTGCGCATGGTCCAGCTCCACACGGGTCAAGGAGGCCCGGGGTTTGAACCACGGACCTCCCATGTGGTAGGTGGACACCCTATCCACTGGGCCAAGTCTGCTTCCCAGATGCACACTTTTAAAAGATCTGGAGAAGCAGCTGGAGGAAGGTAAGGATGACAGTAGGGAGACCAATTAGCGGGGTCATTGAAGAGTCCAGGGTGAGATGATAATGGTGGCTTGGCCTGGGATGGCAGAGGTGGTAAGAATGGTCCGATTCTGAATATACTTTTGTATTAGTCAGCCAAAGGGGTGCTGATGCAAAATACCAGAAATCATTTGGCTTTTATAAATGGTATTTATTTGTAGTAGAAACTTACAGTTACAAGGTAATAAAGCATAAGTTACTTCTCTCACCAAAGTCTTTTGCCATGTGCTGGTTCAGGCTTCCTGGGTTCCTCTCTTCCCGGGTTCATTTCTCTCCAGGCTCAGCTCCTCTGTTTTCTTCACAAGGCCAGCTGTAGACTAAGAGGTCCTCTAGGCTTTGCCTCTCTCCAACAGCCAGCTGTAGACTCTCAGGTGACTGGTTCTGTCTCTCTCCCCAGGGCTTCTGCTATGTCTAAGGAGCCATCTCTATTCCTTTGTGTTCTTCTCCTGCGTGTTCACTTCTCAGGCTCTACTTCAAAACTCCAGCATCAAAACTCCAACTCTATCCTTTGCCATGTCTTTTATCTGTGAGTCCCAACCTACCAAGGGGTGGGGACTCAACACCCCACTGAGGTGGACCAATCAAAGCCCTAATCATAATTTAATCACACCCAGGTGTGGCACGGCACTCCTTGCGCGCATCTGCACTGTGCATGGCCAGCTCCACACAGGTCAAGGAGGTCCGGGGTTTGAACTGTGGACCTCCCATGTGGTAGGCGGACGCCCTATCCACTGGGCCACGTCCGCTTCCCTTAGAGTCATTCTTAAGATGACGGTTTCTTCTCCCTGGGGCCTTGTGGAGACCCACCCTTTCCACATGCTTGCCCAATGGCCATTTTCTTGGTTTCACCCTCATCAAGCATCTGGGTGTTGACCACGCTCCAGACCTCACCCTCCAAGAGCACTGGGGTGATTACTACACCTTACCCAATCTTTGGGTTGGAGACTTAACCCCCCTAGTACAGTGATGTGAAGGCAACATCCTCCCTAAATCTGGCATACAGTCTCAACCCTCAGAGCAAGGAGTTGACCACCTGGCCTTCCCTAATCCATGGGGGACAGGCACACCCCTTCAGATTTAATGGGTGCTGACCTTAACTGCCCTAATCCTGGAGGAATGTGCTCCACCCTTTTTGTACCCTGGAGTGGCAAAACTCTCCCAGAACATCAGGTGGGACCATCCACTTTCTTCACCTGCTGGGACAGACATACCCTCTCTGTACACATGAATGGGGTTCCTCTCTTGGCCCAAGGCGAGGTCTTAATTCCAGATCTCAGCTTCCATGGTTTCCCCCTTGAAGTTGTTTCTCCTTCAGTCTCTCCTTTCCATGTCTCTTTTAGTCCAAGCTGACAGTGGTTTTGTTCTTACAGCTCTCTCTAAAAGTTTGTTGGTTTAGCATACAGGAAGCAGGGGTCCAAGCCATCAGATTGTAAGACTTGCCACAAATCTTTGCTAGATAACTGCATCTTCAATCCTGTTCAGTTAAGTTCTCAAATGGGGCACTATTATCTGAGAGCTCGATTTACAGAGGCTTGGAATTTCTGGAATCAGTTTCTGTTTCCTTTGTGCCCAACAATTCAGTCTTTGGCCTATATCTCTCATCTAGCATTTTGCTATAAGCTGCAAGGAGAAGTCAAGCTACATTCTCTGAGTTTACTTTGGAAAGTTCTGCTAAATGCCCAGGTTCACCATTTTCAAATTCTGACTTCCATAAAACACCAGGAGTTAATCTCGCTAAGTTCTCTGGGACTTCAAAACACAAATCACTTTTTCTCCAGTTTCTGATAATAGTTTCATCATTTACTTCTAAGGCATCATAAAAAATCTCTTTAGCATACATATTGCTATCAACAGTCTCTTCAAAGGAATCTAGGCCTTTTCCCTCAAGCATTTCACGTTTCCTCTAAAAAATACCCCTTACCATGTATAAAACTGTTCCAACATTTTGGTAATTGCAAAAGCACTACCTCACTTCTGATACCAAATTCTGTATTAGTCAGCCAAAGGGGTGCTGATGCAAAATACCAGAAATCAGTTGATTTTTATAAGCAGTATTTATCTGGGGTGGAAGCTTACAGTTACCAGGCAATAAGGCATAAGCTACTTTCCACGCCATGTGTTGGAGCAAGATGGCTGCCAGGGTTCAGGCTTCCTGCGTTCCTCTCTTTCCAGGGTTCATTTCTCTCTGGGCTCAGCTCCCCTGTGTTCTTCACAAGGTCAGCTATAAACTATGAGGACACTAGCCCTGTCTCTCTCCCCAGGGCTTCTGCCATGTCTAAGGAGCCTTCTCTATTCCTCTGTGTTCTTCTCTTGTGTGTTCACTTCCCAGGCTCCAGTTCAAAACTCCAGCATCAAAACTCCAACATCAAAAAACTCCAACTCTGTCCTTTGCCATGTCTTTTATCTATGAGTCCCCTCCCACCAAGGGACAGGAACTCAACACCCCACTGACGAGGCCCAATCAAAACCCTAATCATGATTTAATCCTGCTCAGGTAGAGACTAGTTTAGAAACATAATCCAATTCTATTTTTTTGAATTCATGAACCATACCAAACTGCTACAACCTAGAAGTTGGCGCTGACAGGACTTGCTGATGGATTGGATAGAGGGAGTGAGAGATGGACCTTTCTGGCTTAAGTATCTGGATGGGTAGTTGTGCAACTACTCAGATGAGAAAAAATAAAGCAGGGGCAGATAAGTGGGGAGGAAGGTCAGTTCTGAGCATGTGGATCCTGAGATACCTAAGAGATGCCAGGTGGAGATGCTGAGCATGTGTCCAGGGTGCTCTGGAGGCATCTCAACACAAGAGAGAGATTTGGATTCAAGTTTACTCTGCACAGATACAGTAACAAGATCAGTGATTGCCAGGGCTTCGGGGGAAACTATTCTGCATGATATTATAGTGGTAGATACATAGCAGTATGCATTTGTCGAAACCCATAGAACTGTATAAAACATAACAAACTATGGACTTCAGTTCATAACAACGTATCGATATTGGTTCATCAATTATCACAAATGTATCGCACTATTGCATGATGTTAATAACAGGGGAAAATGAGTTCAGGAAGGAGAGGGGATGGGAATGCTGTACTTTCTGCAGATTTCTTTCTGTAAACCTAAAACTTCTGTAAACATAAAGCCTATTGAAAAAGAAAAAACAAAACAAAACAAAAAACCCCTCTGGTCAGGCGTCTGGTGCATCTCTTCTCTACAAAGGCCCTTGCAAGGACCAGGACTCACCATGCCCTCCTGGCTGCCAGGCCCAACAGACGATTCTCAATTTCATCTTCCTCTCCCTGGCAGCATGGGACACAACTGGCCCACCGTCCTCAAAATACTTCCTACTGCTGCTGGGAAACCACTCTCCAGGTTTTCCCTCTCTCTGTGGCTGCTCCTCTTTAGCATCCTTGGCCAGTTTCTCCTCCTATCCAGCTTAAATCAGTCATTTTCAAAAGTTTAAAGAAGAAAAAACGATGGGAAACGGACTTTGGCCCAGTGGTTAGGGCGTCCGTCTACCATATGGGAGGTCCGCGGTTCAAACCCCGGGCCTCCTTGACCCGTGTGGAGCTGGCCATGCGCAGTGCTGATGAAGTGCCATGCCACTTCATCAAAGGAGTGCCATGCCACGCAAGGGTGTCCCCCGCGTAGGGGAGCCCCACGCGCAAGGAGTGCGCCCGTGAGGAGAGCCGCCCAGCGTGAAAAGAAAGAGCAGCCTGCCTAAGAATGGCGCCGCCCACACTTCCCGTGCCGCTGACGACAACAGAAGCGGACAAAGAAACTAGACGCAGCAAATAGACACCAAGAACAGACAACCAGGGGAGGGGGGAAGTTAAATAAATAAATCTTTAAAAAAAAAAAAAAGAAGAAAAAACGAGAACGATATATGCACATTTTAATTTCATCTATTTCAATGCCCCTTTTTGAATAGTTTTTGCATACACTTTATAAAGTACATACCTGCATAGTATATTGGAGATGCATACTTAATCTTTTTGAAGGTGTGCATTCAAAAGAAGTAAATGATGGGATTTTTAGGTCTCATCCAGACCCATATTTTTTTTCCCTCCCTCCCTCCTTCTCTCCCTCCAGACCCATATTTTAATTGCAGTCTATAGAGTTTTAAATTCAGAATATCTATCTCCCATGCTAGTCCCTACCTACCTCCAGACTCCTGACCAACGTAGCCGAGTGTCCAGCGGAGGCCAGAGGAGTTAGGTAACGGGCAGGGGGGTGGGGGTGCGTTTTAGACCTAGCCAGGGCTTTCGAGGCAGCTCTGAAGCAAGAGAGAGCTCCGCGCATCGGAGACCTGAAGGAATTCCCGGGGGCTGCCTTGAAGACTATGAGAAGGTCAGAAGTGAGGGATGAGAATAGCAAGGGCCAAAGAGTGGGGCCTTGTGCTGAGAAGCTGGGTTCTATTCTGAACGCAATGGGGAAACACAGAAGCATTTATATCCAGGGAGAGAGCAGGATTTGAAGTACGTTAGTAAAGAATCACAATATTTCATTTTACAGATGAGTAAACTAAGGCCCCCAGGGGGCCCGGCACCAGGGCCCAGGGGGAGAGTGGCATAGCCAAGATGAACCCCAGGGTCCTCCCTCCAGTCCAGTGCTCTTGCTGCATTACCGTCTTTCATCTCAGGCAGGATCTGGGGTGCAGAGGGACCCTCCAGGTAAAGAAGCCTCCAGGCACTTGGATGGCCTCCGCCCGTGTAATGGGAGCCCTCCCTCCCTAGCTTTGGTCACGTCTGTGGGTCAGGCTCTTGAGAAACTGCAATGAGTTCCAATTCAAACGTTACCAAGTCAACCAAGAAAAAGGCTGAACCACTAGATGGCAGTAAGACACAAGCTATTAATATTAATAGTTCCCAGAGGCTGCCGTTGGTTTAGACTGGTTTGCTGGAGGGGGAAGGACCCTCACAGCAGGAAACCTTCCAGAGGCCAGGAAGCCATCAAAGGAGAAGCAGGACAAGGGAAGAGTCCAAACTCCTCTGGGACAGGAGAACTGAAGACGGGAGGGGGGCTGAAGTGTCCTGGTGTTGCAGAGTCAGCATGGGCAGGGAGGGGGGTTCCTCTGGGCCAGAGAGCTCCAAGGGGCTGCAGAAGTATGAAAGGGGGGGGGGGCTTATCCATGCAGAGTCCTGGCGGATCAACTGCGCGAAGCTGGGCAAAGAGGTTTCTTGGGGTATGCAGGGCCGGTTAACTCCAAACAGCTAAAAGTTGCTTACTTAGGCTATTTTAAAAACCATTGGATGTGTAAGAATTTGGATTTGGTGGTATTGGGTTCTTCTAACAGGACCTGAATTGCTATGAAGAGGTAAACAACATATAGGGCCACTACACAGAGGCCATCCTTGCCTCATTTATGGAACAGGTGAGACTTGCTTGGGAACTGGTCATTTCAACAGTGCTGCAAGGTCAGGGAAAATGAAGCTCAGAGAGGAGAAGCAGCTTGTTATATTTCATCTATTTAAAATGAAAAATGGGTGCGCTCTGATTCAAACAGTCCTCCGTCCAACTCCAAAAACTAAGTTTTCCCCTTTTTCAACAGTGTCAAGAAACTCAGATTTCAGCAGTGAAGGCAGACAGTTTAAAACGATAATTTGATATAGTATGTGCAGTGTTACAAGTAGATGCGGAGGAGAGCTCGTTTTGCCTTTGGGGAGTGGGAAGGCCGTTTCCTGGGTTTTAAGCATCAGAAAAGGGAAGACCGTACTGGTAACACCACCCCTTGAGGGAGAACAGGAGCTCCTGGAGCCCAGGATCGGGAGGGCAGGTGGGAAACCACCAAGCAGAGTTAAGGTGCCCGGCGGTTTGGTGCGCCAGGCTTAGGAGCCCCTGGGCCTTTTACGCCAGGGAGTTATAGAGCTGCTTAGAGGACTATGCAAATCATCTGGGGAGGCCAGGTGGAAGGGCCTGGACTTGGGCAGGGCAACATCAGTAAGGAGAAGGGAGTGGATTCAAGAGGTGGCTCAGAGAGGGAAGAGATAGGGGTATACAGGATGAATGGGAGGAGGGGGACAAGGGTGACTCTGAGCGGCTGCTGTAACCCAGTTGGAAGAGGCAGAGGAGGAGAGCTGTGCTGGAGGCCCCCAAACCCAACCCTGATCTACCTCGGGCCCCGCGGCCTTCCCAGTCAGTGCAGCTCCATCCTTCCAGCTGCTCAGGCCAAAAGCCCCAGTCAACTTTGTGTTCTCTTTTCCTCTCACATCCCATTTGCAAACCACCATCAAATCCTATTGGCTCAAACACACTTCCAGAATCTGGCCACTTTTTACCACCTGTCACCACTGTCCTGCTCCAAGCCACCATCACACCTTTCCTAGCTTTTCACAAGCATTTCCTTCTGCACTTGCCTACCTCTAGGCTGCTCTTGACTAAAGCAGCCAAGAGAGAGTTCCTACTAACACAGTAGTCCTCAAGCTTGGTTGTACATTAAAATCTGCTGGGGAATTCTCCAAAATGGTGTACTTTAACTGGTATCGAGTGGGGCTTAGGTAGAGGTATTTTTTTTAAGTGCCCCATATGATTCCAGCGTGTGGTCAGGGCTGAGAACAACTGTTCCTCCATGACGTCAGATCACTGTCTTATAAATTATGTATTCATTTTAGATTTCAGTTCTAAGACATTTTCAGATTACAGATCTATTTTCCTTTGCTTGAATATTTAAGTTTCATAAATATTGATAGGATATAACTTTTTTTTTAAGATTTATTTTATTTATTTCTCTCCCCTTTCCTCCTCGCCCCACTTGTCTGTTCTCTGTGTCCATTTGCTGTGTGTTCTTCTTTGTCCGCTTCTGTTGTTGTCAGCGGCACGGGAATCTGTGTTTCTTTTTGTTGCGTCATCTTGTTGTGTCAGCTCTCCGTGTGTGCGGCACCATTCCTGGGCAGGCTGTACTTTCTTTCGCGCTGTTGACTCTCCTTACGGGGCGCACTCCTTGCACGTGGTGCTCCTCACCACAGGGCACTCCTTGCACGCATTAGCACTGGGCATGGGCCAGCTCCGCATGGGTCAAGGAGGCCCCAGGGTTTGAACCTCAGACCTCCCATGTGGTAGGCGGATGCCCTATCCACTGGGCCATGTCCGCTTCCCTGATAGGATAACTTTAAATCCTGGTAGCAGTATAATCATGCCCCTTCTCTGCCCAAAGCTGCCAATGCTTTCCACCTCACTCAGAGTATAATTCATTCATCTTCAAGGCCACCGGGGATGTGACCTCTTGTAATCTCTCTGATCTTCGCCTCATTCACTCCATTCCAGCCACAGTGGCCACCTGTGTTCCCTGGACAAGGAGGGCACACTTCTCCCTCAGGGCCTTTGACCTTGCTAGGCAGAAGTCTGCATGGCTCAATCCCTCCCCTCCTGAATGTTTTCGCTCATCTGTCATCTTCTCAGTGGGACCTTCCTGCCTACAATTCCCTTTTCTCCTTATTTCTTCATAGCACATCTCACCATCTGACTCCAGGTATATTCTATGTATTTATTAGCTGTCTCTTCTCCACTAGAATGTAAGGAATTTTTGTCCATTTTGTTTACTACTAAATATCCCTATCACCTCAAATACTATCTGGCATGTAGGAGCTCAACAAACTTGGCCGAGTAACCGAATTTCTGTATGTTTATTTGTTTTGGGGGAGGCTGGCACATGTTTTGGGCCACAGGGAGTCAGCAGCACTAAGGAACACCAGGGGAAAGGGCAGGCATTTGGGTCTGGAGTCCAGACGACTGAAGCTGTGGGAGGGGTGAGCAGCCTGGGGGCAGGGGGCCAGCCCAGCCCAGAGGGACATGGACACAGGGGCATGCTCATCTTGGTGGGTGGCACCTCCATCTGTCTGGTGACCTGGCAGGCACCTGGGGTCATCCTGGACTCCTCACCTCCACTTCTCACCCACCATCCAAGAAGATCCCTAAAATCTGCCCCTGCTGCGTCCCCTGCCACAGTGATTGCAGCCCTCCCCCCAAGGCTGATGCGAACAACCCAGCCCGGGCACTCTGCTCTTCACGTTACAGTTTGAATGGTCTTCCTAAAACACCAATTCGACCTTCTTCCTCGGCCCTTAGGATCAAGTTCCACCCAAGCTGGCCTTCCTCTCTAAAATTCATCTCCTGCCTCTTGGCCTGTAGAACCCAAGGCACAGGGCTTCCTCACACCTGTGGGCCTCGGCTCAGGACCCCAAATAAGTGACTCCTCTCGGGGGAAGCCTTCTCTGACGGCGCTTCCTCCTCCGCGCCCTGAGCCTCACCTCCCGCACACGCATTCCTGGCACCCACGTGGCTGCGAGCGCCTGCGGGAAGTAACTACAAGGTGTCTACTCTGGGCACCGCGGCACTCCGGCCCCCTCGGGGACCCGCCGACGTCTGGCCCCGGGGAGGCGGGAAGGGAGCCAGAGGCCGGTCCCAGAAGCTAAAGAGTGTGAAGGGTGTTCCGCTGCGTCAGGGAAATCCGAAACGCCCTCGCGGGGAGGAGCCTGGGGACCACGCGGAGCGCAGCGGGCGGCCCGCGCTTCCCACCAGGGGGCGCTGAGCGCTCTGCGCCCGGGACCTGGCTGGCATCGCCCGGCTGGGCGTCGGCGGCATTCCCTCCCCAGGCGCCCTTCCTTTCCAGCCCTCTGCAGTCGGAGCGGAAGGGGCGGGACAGCAGGCAACCAAAGGCGCTCGGGGTCCCGGGCCCGCGGCCCCGCGAGAGGAGAGCCGGCCTCCTCTCTGCGCAGGCGCGCCGCCCAGGCCGGCGGGGGCGGGGCCTGGACGGGTCGAGGGGCGGGGTCAAGGCTTGGGCCCGCCTCCAGCAGCTCCCGGGAGCCGCGGAGCGCCGGGCACGCGGGCAGTTCTGGGGGCTTCAGGTGAGCGGGGGGCATGGGTGGGGGCGGTCAGGGAGAGCGCTTAGGAGGTCGGGCCGTCCGTCTGACCGCGGGTCCACGTGTCCTGTCGCCCGCCGCCTCCGCGGAAAATGGGAGGACAAAGGGAGGGGGCGGTTCTGGGGCCCCCGCGGGAATCCAGAGGCCCAGGTACCCCTCCCTGCGCGCTGACACTTTCGGTTTCTCCCCGAGCCAGAGGCGCGCCGCCCACGAGCCCCTGGGCTGGCGCCGGGCGCAGCTGCTTCTACGCCTTTGCCTCTCCGTCTTTGTGTCTGTGTCTGTCTGGCTGTCCCTGAGTTCCAAAACTAAGCAGCCCGGACGCCGGCCTCCCGCAGACCCCCGCCCTTTTCCCATGGCAGGTAAGTGGGCTCGAGGCCGGGGTCTCCGTTATCCCCCCACGCAGTTGGGAGCGGGGTGCGGAACCCAGCCCCCGGGAATGTGCTCCGACTGGCTGCACCGGGCGCCTCTCTTCCTCCCGGGGAGCCGCCGCCCTGCCTCCACGCCCCATCCTTCTCCGCCTCCTCCCACCCCGTTTTCATCACAGCCTCGTTGCCTGCGGGTTGAGGGCGAGGGGCCGAGGCTGCAGGTCCTTTTCTAATATCGACCCTGCTCCTCACAGGCTACGTGCCCCCCAAAGGTTACGCCCCTGCGGCCCCACCTCCCTACCCTGTGACCACCGGGTATCCGGAGCCGGCGCTGCATCCCGGGCCCGGGCAGGCGCCACTACCTGCCCAGGTGCCTGCCCAGGTGCCTGCCCAGGTGCCTGCCCCCGCACCCGGCTTCGCTCTCTTCCCCTCGCCCGGCCCCGGGGCTGCAGGGGCTGCCGCCCCTTTCTTGCCACTGCCGGGGGTGCCTTCTGGCCTCGAATTCCTGGTGCAGGTGAGTGGAGGGAGCGAGGGAGGGATGACGGGGAGGAGAGCCGGATGTCCAGGGAGCTAGCCGATGTCGACGCTGCCCCTCTTCTTTCTAGATTGATCAGATTTTGATTCATCAGAAGGTTGAGCGAGTGGAAGGTGATTGGAGGGAGGAGCAGGCTGGGTTGGTGGGGACAGGGAGGGTGGGTCCCTGGGCCTGTGCGGGTGCCTGAGCCTCAGTGTCTCCCCTGGCAGCGTTCCTAGGCTGGGAGTCCTGTAACCGGTATGAATTGCGCTCGGGGGCGGGACAGCCTCTGGGCCGGGCGGCAGAGGAGAGCAACGTCTGCGCGCGCCTGTGCTGCGGCGCCCGGCGGCCGCTGCGTATCCGCCTGGCGGACCCCTGGAACCGCGAGGTGCTGCACCTGCTCCGCCCGCTGCACTGTGGCTGCAGCTGCTGCCCCTGCGGCCTCCAGGAGGTGGGCGAGGATGGGGAAGGGGCGTGGTGGGGCCGGGCCAGGGCCGGGGCGTGGCTCGGGTGGGCCTGGCCAGGGATGAGGAACGGCAAGTGAGGATGGGATGGTCATCCACTGAGACCTTGGGCTGGGGTGCCCTTTCTAAGCTGTGACCCCGTCTGCCTCCCACTCCAGATGGAAGTCCAGGCTCCACCTGGCACCACCATTGGCCACGTGCTGCAGACCTGGCATCCCTGCCTCCCCAAGTTCTCCATCCAGGATGCTGATCGCCAGACTGTCCTGCGGGTGGTGGGCCCCTTCTGGACCTGTGGCTGTGGCACAGACACCAACTTTGAGGTATCAGGAATACGGGGAGATTCCTGGGGACTTCACAAGGCAGGATGGCCAACACTGAGGTGGAGACCCTGAGCTCATCCACTGTGATGAGCTCATCCCTGCGCCATGCCCAGTTTTACGCCATCCTGATGTAGGATGCCTTTGTGGTCCTAGAAGGGCACGGCCAGGAGGGTTTTATCTTAAGGACCAGTGCGATTGTTACCTGCAGCCCTGTGTGGAGGGAAAACCTGATTACCGAGTCTGCTGTGCATGACTCTGTGAGCTCAGGCCCAGGAGCAAGCACTCATGTGACTTGTGAACATCCCATGGCTTGCCCTGCCAACCCAGTGGGCCCCTCCAACCTGGAATCCAGGTGATACCCTACTAGCCACTCATTCCGATCACCAACTTGGAGCCTGAAGATCTCAAGAAGTCAGGGTGAGGCCTGAGAAACACTTTGGTTTCTAGAAGGAACAGGCACTCACAGACCCTTGAGTTCTTTAAAGGGTAATTACCTCTGCAGATAAGGGAGAAGCAACCCGTATAATCCAGCAGCCTTTCCAAAGCTTCTGAAAAGCTGTGCTACCTAAGGTTACTTTTAAAAACTGAGTCACCTTGGTAGCTGGAGGAAGTTCTGAGATAGGAAGTGGTTAGGAAAGAGATAACTGGGTGATCCCTGGGTGGGAATGTATAGACTGTGGGGTTCTCAGAGAACCAGGCTCCCTTTGACATAATTATGAATGGCCCATTTTGGAGGCTGCATCCTTGGGACTGCAGGGCTGGCCAGGATAGGCCTTGCCCAGTCTAGAACTGGGCTGCAAGAAGTACCCCAGAGCTGTAGGACAGTGGGGGGAGGCAACCAGGACAGAGAAGGACTCTAATTCTAGTCTCTGGAGGAGAAGGACCAGGGAGTCATTGTGAATTTCCAGCCACATCAGCAGGGCCTGCTGCTGCTGGCTCAGAGAGGCTGGTGGCCAGCCTCAGATGCCATGTACAGCTGCCCTACCTTCTCCCCCAGTAGACGGCTTGTATGCAATGCTAACAGGACTCCCCCCCCCTTTTTTTTGCAGATGAGAGAAAAGGCACCCCTTGGGGGCAGACACAGGCTTCTAGTGCCTCCCTTACCGTCTCAGCCAGGCTAACTCACGCAGGGCACAAACTGTACCAACCGAGGGTAGCAGGGACTCTGGTAACCAAAACAAACCTCGTGACCAGCCATCCATAAAAGGGACTAGACTAAACATCATGCTTCCATTTCTCCTCCCACTGAAGTTCATTCGGTCATGTCATGTTTGGCCTTTGGAGAGCAACCCACCTGGTCTGAAGCCCGCGTTTTGCCACATACTTGCAGTGTGCCCTTGGGTGCCTTGGTTTCCCCAGTGGGTACATGGACACCCAAGACTGAGGCAGGGCTCACTGAGATAACTACATCAGGTGCTGAGAGGTGCTTCAGAAAGGTACTGTCCCGTGGCCAGGCTGCCTCAGGCTTCAAGCTGAGGTTCATGCAACCCGTGCCTGGGTTGGGGGCAGTTCTGGTCACCGTCCCTGCATGGGGGACTTCTGAGCCATCTTCTGGATACCCCCGAGGACTGATAACTGACATGGGCCCACCCTGTCCACCTGAGTGCTCCAGGGGCTCACAGGTCCTTCACCTTGTGGCAATCTCGTGAGCCGTGGGTTTTTAAAGCCCCATTTTTCAGAGACTGAGGCTGCAGTGTGGCAAAAGCTGGGTCTCTTGATTCCAGGGGCTGCTTTCTTTTACTCCTTGGAAACTGCTCTAGTGCAGGGAAGGTTAGAGAAGTTCAAGGCTCCTGACCCCTGAGGGGTGACTAAGAGAAGGGGGAGTTTGGGGGCTTGTGGATTTCTCTGCACTCTTCTATCAGGGCTGCTGCTAGCCTGTATGGTGCTTTTGATGCACTGCATAAAGGGGGCCCCTTCTTTTTGGGACTTCCTGCCATGTCCCAGAAAGTCACTGTAATAAATACATAAATCTTTGAAGACTGCAGTGTGAATGGGGTCCCCATAGGTAGGTGCCCGGCACAGTTCATATGTGGTGGTCGATGGGAAGCAGGGGAGACTGGTGACACGTGCCACCCTCCTTCTCGACAGGTGAAGACTCGGGACGAGTCCCGCAGCGTGGGGCGCATCAGCAAGCAGTGGGGGGGGCTGCTCCAGGAAGCCCTCACCGATGCAGACGACTTTGGCCTGCAGTTCCCGCTGGATCTGGACGTGAGGGTGAAGGCCGTGCTGCTGGGTGCCACGTTCCTCATCGTGAGTTGGCCGCCCCCGCCTCTCCCTCCTGCTACTCCCTTGCCCCCACCTGAAGCTTTGTGCTCTTCCTGGCCTCCCGCTGGCAGCAGGGATGGGGCTTTGGGATTCCAAGCCTGGCTTGTGATGGCTGACCGGCCCCCCTGGACCTCCTGCTGACGGTGCCCTCCCCTCAGGACTACATGTTCTTCGAGAAGCGAGGAGGCGTTGGGCCCTCTGCCCTCACCAGTTAGAGGGGCCACCGCAGGGTGAGGAGACCATCACCTCGACCACAATTCAAGAGGGTTGCCTGCCCTGCCCGGGCCCCTCCTCAAAGGCAGCCCCTTTCCTCCAGGGGACAGACAGGGATGCCTGAGAGGCTGGAGGTCACGGTACCCCAGGTCTACCCTACTCCCCGGCCTCCTTCATCTGTGCCCCCGGCAGAAGTATGTATGAGAGCCCTCCCCCTGCTACCTTCCTCCACCTTCTCCTGGCGGTCTCCCAGCACACAGGCATATGGCTTTCAAACTGTCCCTCCCACCCTCTTCCAGAGCTCAGCTCCAGACAAGGCCTTCAGGACTTTGGGGTTTTATGCCAGGGCTGGAGTCGGGGAGGGTAAACAGCACCAAAGAATGACAGACATGGCCTAATCCTCCCCTCCTTTGACTTGGCCAATTAGTTCAACCCTCAATATATGGCACTTTGAAGGGATCCCCTCCTCTCCACCAACAGCTGAAGGGGCTGGGCCACAGTGCCAGCCTCCTCTCCCCCGTGGGCTCTGCCCACAGCTGGTGCTTGCTGCAGCTTCCTGTGCCTTATTTAACCACCCCTCTCTTCCCTTGCCCTAAGAAGGAGGCTGCATCTTTGTATGTTATATTCATATAAACTTTTTAACTTTTTGGACATTGGTGGATGTATATAATGGGGCAGGGGGTAGGAGAAAGAGCCAGAATGGGAAGAAACAAAGGGGAACATGCCAGCTGCGCTGGAGCTGGCCCTTCTCACAATCCACGTAACTAGGATCAATTGTCCTTAAGTCCAAAAGAGCAGCTTTCGTCACCCATGATGGTCCTGGACCAAGCTATGGCAGTTTGGGTCATGTGCCCTGAGTCAGTATGGCTGCTTTCATCACCCAAGACGGCTGCTCCCACAGGGTCCAGATGGTAGCCAGATGGCAGTGCAAAGTGGCTGTTCCCATGTCCCCGTACGGCCATTATTCTACAGCAAGTAGAAGCTTGCTCTGGGTCCAAGTCCTCTTGTTTGGGCACATGGTGGGCAGAGTGCACTACATCCTCCAGTGGCTCAGCCAACGGAAGTTGAACCCTCAGAGGCCAAGGGGACACTAGTCAACTCCCAACCCTGGGCTCCTCCTGGCACTGCCCGTAGTAGCATGCTCTTCCCAGGTGGGAAAGTCTGTCCCTGCCAGACTTTGCTCTGGTTCTGCTCGGGCCCGCACAGCCAGGCCTGGAGGGGTCCAGGCTTTCCCTTTCGGTGCCCACGCCCAAGGAGCCGAGCTCAGGGCCGGGCCAGGACATAGCGGCTGGCAGCCGAGAGGTCCCACTGGTAATGCTCCAGGATGTGCCGGCAGTCAGCTCGGGACCGGCTGCTCAGGTGGAAGAGCTGATCTACCTGTGGAGGCAGGAGGGCGGGCAGGCTGACCTGGACGCTCCAGGGCAGGGGCAGGGGAGGAGGGAGCCCAAGAGAAGGGTCTGGCTCTACCTTGAGGTTCCGGATGGCGGAAACCACGTCTCCCCCTGTGGTTCTTAGAGCCGCCTGGCACTCCTGGTAGGTGACTCCATGCACGCTCAACTCCACCTGCCAGACACAAAGCCTCATCAGGCCCCTGCCCCAGCCTGTGGCCCCTTCTGGACACCAGGCCCATTTCAAGAAGACCTCACCTCTAGAATCTGCCTCTGCAGCTCAGGGTCGGGCAGGAGGCCTCCAGGGGAGACAATGGCTTTGCTGGCTCCAGGTGCTCCCATGGGGTGACTGTGGGGGGATTCTCTTTTGGGCCAGGGGAGCCGCTCCCTGGGGAGCTGGCTGGGCTGAGACGTAAAGCTGGAGGCAATGGGTGGGCGGGGTGGCAGGACTGGGGGTCGCTGGGGCACAGCTCTAGCATGTCGAAGTTCTGGGGGGCTCGAACCACCCCCTGTGAGGCGGGGGCCCAGGGACAGAACCGACTCCAGGCTCTTGGAAATGCCTGCCCGGTTGAGAAACGAAGAACTTGAGAGGGAGCCCCGTGCTAGACTGCGTTCCTCCCACTCCCTCTCTGCTGAGCTGATGATTTTACAGACAGTCACAGAGGAGGGCCCAAAGAACTGGGGGCACAGGGGGCAGAGCGGGGAGATGCCCTAGCTGCATACCTCTTAAGACCTTGAAGTGTAGCTAGGATGTCAGTGGGGAGAATTTGGGGGAAGGAAATCATATATGCAAAGGCGTCGCCTCAGGGCAGGGGATAGGGTTGGAGGAATGTTCTTGATCTCTTCAGAGCCCCTGGAAGCCCGGTGACGACCACCCTGCCCTGACGACCACCCTGCCCACCTTTCGTCCTCTGTAGGGCCTCGTTCCTTCGCTGGCCCCGTGCTGGGGGAGGACCCTGAAGCTTTGCCTTTGCTCCATCCCTGCGGGAGAGTGCCCCAGTCCAGTCTCCACACGGCCGTCCCCACCCCACGTAGCAGCGTCCCCCCCCAAAGAAACGCTCTCTGGGGCTCCCAGGGAGGCTGAGGCCCGGGGCAGACACTCCAGCTGGGAGGTCGGCCCTCCTGTGACCTCGCTCCGGTTCTGCTTGGCCCCACAAGTGCAGCCCCGCTTCCAGCCGCCCTCGGGCCCCCTCCCCAAGCTGCCCTTCCAGAGCACTTCCTGGACGTGGCCGCCCTGGCATGGGACTGCAGCCCCTCCCTTTCAGGTCCTCACCCATCTAGGCTTCCCCGGCGTCGCTCCGCCTGGGCAGGGGAGCCTCTGTGGCCTGGGCGGGTAGCTGGCGAGCTCCCCAAGTCTACCAGTGTCACTGCCGAGGCTGGGAAGCTGCCCACTTTGAATGTGCGGCCGTTCTGGCCCCTCCAGGTTGTCGAGTTGGGGCTGTGGGAAGAGGAGCTGGTGAAGGGGATGGGAGTGAGGGGGACACAGGGGCTGTCTCGGCCTCACTCACACTAAAGGGCTCTGTGGGCCAGCAGTGGGGCTGACGGGGCCGGGGGGAGAGGAGGCAAACAGACAAAAGATCAGGTTCAAGGAGCTGGGGAGAAGCAGAGAGGGACCCAGAGTCAGGGAGGAGGGGAGCGGGTCTGGTATGCTGAAGTTTAGGGGGAGTGTTCAGAAGGCACAGGGCTGTCACCTCCCATCGATGATGGTGATGGGGTCCCCAGGCTCCATCCTCAGAGCTCCTGGCTCTGTGACATCCCTCACACAGCGTCCCTCAGGAGGCCAGGCCTAGGGAGACAGGAGGGAAGGCTGGCTGGGCTGGTGGCCTGGGTCGGAGAGCAATGCCACGGAAGCAGGAGGAGAGGGGACTCCTCACCGCGCACCCACCAATCAAACCCATGCCAGAGCTGAGACCGTCCCTGTCCCCCAGTTTAATCCAGTGGGGGAGGCAGACACGGATCCCATGCTAAGCCGGACACAGCCCAGGAGTCAAGGAGCAACAAAGGGAGTCCTTGTCCCTACCTAGGGGGACTGAAGGGAGAGCCATCCTGGACACCACTTTACTCCACGCCCAAGTCTATCAGTTCTGCCTTCCAAGCACTCTGGAATCTTTCCACTTCTCTCCAGCCCCACTGCCTTGACCCTCATCCAGCCCTCTTCATCTCACTTCTACTTCACTGCCTCTTCGGTATCATTCTTCTAATGCATTCTTGTACCAAGCCAAAGTAATACAACATGCAAAGTTGGCTAGCAACTCCTCTGCTCAAAACCTTTCCACTGGGGAAGCAGATGCGGCTCAAGCAGTTGGGTGCTGGCTTACCACATGGGAGGTCGCGGGTTTGGTTCCCGGTGCCTCCTAAAGAAGACTAGCAAGACAGTGAGCCCAAACAATGGGGGGTGGGGGTGGGGAGAAATAAAGTAAATCTTAAAAAAAAACCTTTTCCATGGCTCCCAGGTACCCTCAAAGTAAAGTCCAAAAACGTTAACAGTAGAGTATAGTGATTTAGGGAATGACCCTGAAGTCAGACTGTTTCAAGTCCCAACTCCTCAACTGATTGTGTGACCACAGGAGTTACTTAAACTGTCAGGGCCTCAGCTGCCCCATCTGTAAAATGGAGATGATCATTACCACCTCATCGGGCTTAAATGAGTGAATATGCGTGAAGATACATGTACAGCACTTGCTGCGGTATCTTACACTGGTCAAGCGTATGTGTGGTAGTTACTGCCATTTAATGTGCCTTACCAGTCCCTCCAGGAACAGTCCCTGCCCACCTCTGCAGCCTCATTACTTGGATTTCCTCCTTCAATGATGCACTGCTCTTCCTCCACCTGTCAAATACCCACCTGGACCTCCTGCTCTCACCTGCATGCCTACGCCCCCCCCTTCTCTGGCCCAATCACAGACCCCAGCCCTTCCGCCTGAATCAGTGCAGTCCCCTGCCACCTCCCTAGGGCTCTGAGCTCCCTGTAGGTAGGGTCTGAATCCGTTTCGTTGAGCGCAGCACCCCGGAGCTCAGTGTGTGTCCTGTGCCTTGAACTCTGGAGAAGAGACTGTATCTGGGGAGTTGGGGGGTCCCTACCTCTTGAAGCAGCCCCTCCAGCGAGGAAAAGCCAGGCCGGTCAGCAGGGTGGGGAGCCCAGCAGCGCAAGGCGAGGGCGTAGAGGGCCCTGGAGCAGAGGGAGGGCCTAGGCAGCCGGGCTCGGTCCTTCTCCAGCCGCTGCAGAATGAGGTACGGCGGGACCCCGGCCCAGGGCTCCTCGCCCCCGGAGAACATCTCCCACAGCGTCACCCCAAACATCCACACGTCCGAGGCGGAAGAGAAGGCGCCCTGGCGCAGGCTCTCTGGGGCACACCTGCGGAAGTGGGGCTGACGCGGGCCGAACAGGTGCCGCCCCCCCCCCGCCGCTGAGACCCCACCCCACTCGGTGCTGTCGTCGTTCGCTGCAGAAGCCCTTCCGGGCCGCCCCCGCCTCGCCCAGCACCTCCCACCCAAGCCCGCCGCTCCCTACGGCGCCCCTGGGCCGGCCCCTTTCTCCCGGGCTCGGGAGCGCCCCCCCCCCCCCCCCGCCGCCGGGCCGGCCCTCACCAGGCGTAGGGGATGGGGCGAGGCCCGCCCATGACGTAGCGGCCCCGGGCGCCGCCGAGCGGCCGCACCAGCCCGAAGTCCGCCACCTTGATGGTGCGCGGCGCAGCCAGCAGCAGGTTGCGCGTGGCGAGGTCTCGGTGCACCAGGCCGCGGGCCCCCAGGTACGCCATGGCCCCCGCCAGCTGCCGCAGGAAGAGGCAGAGCAGGGCCACGGGCAGCGGGGGTGCAGGCGCGGGGGCCGTCAGGCGCGCGTGCAGGGAGCCCAGGGGCGCCAGCTCCATCACCTGCGGGGCACAGCGCCGAGTGAGCCGCGGGCCGGCCCCGTGGGCCTGTCCGGGGAGCCCGGGTCCCCGTCTGCTCACCATCAGCAGAGGCTGGCCCAGTACGAGGCCGTGCAGACGCAGCAGGTGTGGGTGCTCCAAGTTCATCATGACGGACACCTCTCGCAGGAAGTCCCCCAGCTCTGTGCCCACGGGGCCTTCGGGACCCACCCGGAGAGATTTGACAGCCACTGGGACCTGGGGGTGGGAGGAAGCAACAGAGCCAGAGCAGAGAGGGCATTCAGAGCAGAGGGGGCAGCTGGCCCAGGTACCCGGGTGAAGGGGCTCCCTGGACACCCACACTCTGGCCGCTGGGCAGCGTCCACAGCCCACGGTGCACCACACCGAAGCAGCCTGAGCCCAGCAGCTCCCCTCTGCACACAGCGCCCTCTGGGATCAGACACTTGAGTCCCGCCTCCGGCTCAGGGGGGTGTGGAGGGCCGTCTGGGGGTGGGGTGGCTTCTTTCTGTTCTGGGGTGAAACCCCCGAGGATCTGGAAAAGGGATGGGACATCAGGTTGCAGCACCTGAATGGCCTCCCTGCCCCTCAGCCCACCCCGTCCCCTGGCCTAGGTTGTCCCTTGAAGCCTCTGTATCCCCAGAGACATACCTTATAGACCCAGTTCTTGGACTTGAACCCTGAACGGTGTCTCTTCAGAGCTTCCGTCAGTCTGCGTTGGGCTAGAGGAGGCCAGAGTCAGAGGGCTGGTGTGGGGTGGGGAGCAGGGTGCAGAGGGATTTACAGCCCAGAAGAAGGAAGGGGAGTGTGTGCAGGATTGGGGGGGGGGGCAGGGTGCTGAGAGGCTGGGAGAGGGAGACCAGGGCCTCGGGGTAGGGGGCCCTCACCAGGCCGGCCCATGCCAATGCCATCCAGGTCCTCAGGCCTTACAAAGTCAAAGTGTTCTGGCCGAGTGACATTGAGCTCTTCCAGAATGGGGTGGTAAAACTGGGCCAGCTGGATGTCCCGGAGCAGCCGCAGCAGCCACAGGGAGCTCACCTCGGGAAGCATGTCTGGAGGAGAAACCCGTGGAGATGATGACGCTCTCCTTCAGACACATAGCCCTGGGACCTAAGGCACCTGGACGCTAGAGTCCCCGTCCAGCTCCACCCCCAACCTATCAGGAATTCTCAGGTGCAGAGGGTGGGGCACATCAGAGATAGGTAGAACCCGCCTCTCTCTCACACACACACCCCAGGGTAAAGGCTCCCCACACGTGAGAACTTGAGGTCCTCTACCTGCCCTCACCACCTGAGAAACGTGATCTTCTCATCCTGGAGAGTTTAGTGCACTGCCTGCTCCTACTGCAGACTCCAGGGGTGTTGCCCTCCTCACTCCTGAGATACTGTGACACACCACCCGTGGACCCAGCGACTGTGCTATTTTGTACCTGAGCTGCCCAGGTACGCCATTGCACAACTTGCTCATATACACCTGGAACCCCTCCCCACCTCATACATGAGACAATTTGGTCTACCACACACACCCGAGATATCCAGATATGCTACTCACACCACACCTCAGACATGCAGGGAGACACAAACCTACATGGCAGACCTGAAGATGGCCTGCTCCCGCCCCCAGATACATAGCTGCACACACATATTACCAGACGTGCTGGAGACCCCCAGGTACACTGCCCCTCAAATATGAGCCATTTCAATATGTTGCCACGTAACACCCGAGTTTACTGTCACCTGGCCTCTTGCTCACATGTACCCGAGACACGGCAGTTCACTGCTTCCACATATCTGAATATACCTAGATACACTGCCCCACACATCTGAGACACTGAGGTCCACATAGTCACATACAACACACACACATCAAGGTACAGTGTCCACACACACCTGAGGTAGGCAGGCACACTGCCTTGCCCCCCCAGAGATGCCCAGGTACATTGCCGCTTACATACCTGAGGCCACATTTGAAATCGAAATGGGCATTTATGATCAGCCGCTAAGTTCAGGCTCAGGAACTGCCTACCAAGCCACCTCAGGCTGCCAGGTACACAGTCCCCTCCACACCTACTTCTGTGTACTCTTAGTCACTCAGCGAAACCTGACTGCAAGGCCACGCGACCAAGCTTTAATAAATAAAGCTCTAGACGCTCTGGGTAGAGGTGGCCTACACAGACACCCTCTTCCTGACACACCTGAACCCCTCCCTCCACCTACTTTAATTAAGCAAGGAGGAATCCGAGGATCCCAGAGGAGGCCGAGCTGGAAACCAGGAGGCGGACTAGGAGTGCAGGCACGCAAGTGAGGACGGGAGAGGGAGAGCCCAGGGCCGGGAGAGCCTGGGGCCACGAAGCAAGGAGGGGAAAGCGCCCGAGCGGGGAGGTGGGGGGGTGAGGGGGGAAGCGGCCGCGGGAGGGAAAGACCCAGGGAGGGGAGGGGAGTCCAGCAGGGCCAGCATCCCGCAGACTCACCTCGAGCTCGGCCGGCCCCAGCCCCGGGCGCCTGCGTTTCACCTGGACTGTCACCTGGCCCAGGCGGAAGCAGCGACTGGGGAGCCGCCCCTACTGCCCGGACTACCCGGGGCAGGAGGGTGGGGCAGGAGGGCGGGACCCTGGCAGCCGGCCCGGCCCTGGGGCTGGCTCTGGCAGCGTCCCCAACTCCTGGGGGGGTACGGGAGGAGGGTCTGGAAGACCCCTGGCGGTTCCCGCCCCAGGCCAGCGCTGCGCGCAGACCTTAGAAACCTCCCCTCCCCTGTCTATTGCTCGCTTTCTTGGCACCCTCTTCCCAGCTTGCTGCAAAGAAACAGTCACACGCCGTCCCCACATCGCTTCTCAGAGTCCTGCCCCCCTGCCTTCCGCCACCCATAAATCCTTCCTCTCTCTCAGCCAGAACCCTCACCCCTCTTAAATGAGCATCTGATGTGTGTAATATGCAGTCCAGGCACTGGGACTATAGGGCTAAACTGGACATAGTCTGGCCTCAAGTAGGGGAGAGAACTTGCTAGAACGCTACCCAGCAGAGGAAGGCCAGGCAGTGTGGGTGCTCCGGGAACGAGCCAGGGCAGAGAGGTGGTGTTTTTCGCAGGAAGTCAGCCCCCAGGCTAGACAGAGTCTAAGGTTGAAGCAGTTGTCCTTTCCCCAGCTGAACCTCAGTCCAATGTGCTGCCCAGGAGAAGCAACTTTGGTAGTTTGCCCCCTCCCCCCCATAGAGGGGGTAGGCCATAGGGGAGGGGCAGAAGTCCTGCACTGCTCCCCAGCCGCACCCCAGCTTAGGCTGGTGAACCTAAGGCAGCTCCCCGTGCCCCAGCATCTCTCCCCATCCCTGAACTTCCTGACCTCCTGCTCATATAAGCCCTCAGCCTCCCCCTCCCACCCAATGCGTCCTTTGCCCACCCCAGGACGCTGCATGTTGCTGCCTGACTTTCAGCCACAGGGATACAGTCGAGGCCCCTGAAGGAGGCTCCCATGCCCTCTCACTTCTCCTCAGGGATCCCAGGGAAGAAGCCATTAGGCTTGAGAGCCGGCTGTTTGCTTCCTTCTGTCCAAGGAAGGATGTAGGACTGTAGCAGTTGCTGTCCCTAGTCCTTGGAGGGAAAAGCTCTCTCCATCTTGGTGAACATAGCGTTGGTAGGAAAATCTTCACAATCCAGTTCTATGTGTATTGTTTTCTTGTCGATTCTCTTGCCCTCCAATCAGGCCAAGCTCCTCACACTGGAATTGCTCCCTCCATATCTGTCATCCCTGAGAGGGCAGGGGCTAGCCCTGACTGGCCCAACCGTGTGCTCTGAGTGCCAAGAACATGTAGTAGGCACATAGTGGGCCCAATTTGTGTTGGTAATGAAGAAGTCTGCTTGGTCTAATCATTACTCTTGTAGGTGGTCTCTTCAGATACTCCTCTTCTTCCATTCCCTGTGTTCTCTTCAAGCCAGAATGATTCCCAGAGTCTGGGGGTTTGGGGAAGTCTTATTAGAAGTGTTTAGGGAAGTGGACTTGGCCCAGTGGTTAGGGCGTCCGCCTACCACATGGGAGGTCTGCGGTTCAAACCCTGGGCCTCCTTGACTTGTGTGGAGCTGGCCCATGTGTAGTGCTGATGTGCACAAGGAGTGCCGTGCCACGTAGGGCTGTCCCCCGCGTAGGGGAGCCCCACACGCAAGGAGTGCACCCCATAAGGAGAGCCACCCTGTGCAAAACAAAGTGCAGCCTGCCCAAGGATGGTGCCGCACACATGGCAAGCTGACACAACAAGACAACGTGACAAAAAGAAACACAGATTCCTGGTGCCACTGATAAGAATAGAAGCGGTCACAGAAGAACACACAGCAAATGGACACAGAGAGCAGACAACTGAGGGGGTGGAGAAATAAATTTTTAAAAAAATCTTTAAAAAAAAGAAATGTATTATACCTTATCATTCTGTCCTTTATGTCTCTTCTCTTCCATATTTTCTACTTTTGTGTCTTGGTCATGCAATCCAGACATGTCTTCAGATCTGTCCTCCAATTCACTGATTCTCTCTTCAATTATGTCTGTTGTGCTGTCTAATCTACCCACCAAGGGTTTTTGTTTGCTGTTGTTGTTATGTTCATATAAGTATTATATGTTTTATGCTAGTAGTACTTTGTTGAAATATTACGTTCAATAAAATGTACAGAATTAACTGTACAGCTTAATGAATTTTAGCAAATATTTATACACATGTGTAGCAGTTTGATATGGTTCATGAATTCCAAAAAGAGATATTGGTTTATGTTTGTAAACTGGTCTGTACCTGGGCATGATTAAATTATGATTAGGGCTTTTTTTTTATTTTTTATTTTTAAAAGAGATTATGTTTTGTTTTTTTTTTTACATTTATTTTTATTTACTTCTCTCCCCTCCACCCCCCCTAATTGTCTGCTGTCTTGTGTCCATTCGCTGTGTGCACTTCTGTGTCTGATTGCATTCTCAGCAGCACTGGGAATCTGTGTCTCTTTTTGTTGCGTCATCTTGCTACATCAACTCTCCGTGTGTAGGGTGCCACTCCTAGGTGGGCTTTGCTTTTTCACGTGGGGTGGCTCTCCTTGCAGGGTGTACTCCTTGCATGTGGGGCTCCCCTATGCGGGGGTTATCCCTGCATGGCATGGTATTCTTTGCGCACAGCAGCACAGTGTGTGGGCCAGCTCACCACATGGGCCAGGAGGCCCTGGGCTCGAACCCTGGACTTCCTATATGGTAGGCGGATACTCTATCACTTGAGCCACATCCATTTCCCATGATTAGGGCTTTGATTGGGCTACATCAGTAGGGTGTTGAGTCCCCACCCCTTGGTGGGTGGGGTCTCAAAGATAAAAGACATGGCAAAGTTGGAGTTTTGCTGTTGGAATTTTGATGCTGGAGTCTTGAGCTGGAGCCCCAGGAAGTAAGCACACAGAGGAGCTTGGCTGTCAGGAAAGAGACACAAGCCCCAGGAAGAGAGGAACCCAGGAAGCCTGAACCCTGGTAGATTTGGTAGCCATCTTGCTCCACCATGTGACAAAAAACTTTGGTGAGGGAAGTAACTTATGCTTTATGGCCTGGTAACTGTAATTCCTACCCCAAATAAATACCCTTTTTAAAATCCAACAGGTTTTTGGTATTTTGTATCAGACTCCTTTGGCTGACTAATACAGAATTTGGTACTAAGGAGTGGGGAAGTGCTTTTGCAATTACCAAAATGCTGGAACAGTTTTATATATGGATAAGGGGTAATTTTTTGGAGGAATTGTGAAATGTTTGAGGGAAAAGGCCTAGATTCCTTTGAAGAGACTGTTGATAGCAATATGGATGCCAAAGAGACTTTTTATGATGCCTAGAAGTAAATGATGAAACTGCTATTGGAAACTGGAGAAAAAGTGATTTGTGTTTTGAAGTCCCAGAGAACTTAGCAAGATTAACTCCTGGTGTTTTATGGAAGTCAGAATGTGAAAATGGTGAGCCTGGGTATTTAGTTGAAGAACTTTCCAAAGTAAACTTGGAGAATGTAGCTTGGCTTCTCCTTGCAGCTTATAGCAAAATGCTAGATGAGAGAGAGAAGCCAAAGACTGAATTATTGGATGCAAAGGAACCAGAAACTGATTCCGGAAATTCCAAGCCTCTGGAAATCAAGGTCCCAGGTGATAGTGCCCCATTTAAGGACTTAATTAACTTGGAACTTGTAAATCAGGATTGATGATGCAGTTATCTAGGAAAGACTTGTGGAAAATATCTGATGGCTTGAACCCCTGCTTCTTGCATGCTAAGCCAGCAAGCTTTTAGAGAGAGCTGTATGAACAAAACCACTGTCAGCTTGGACTAAAAGGGATATGGAAAGGTAAGATAGAAGGAGAAACAGCTTTAAGAGGAAAACCATGGAAGCTGAGATCTGGAATTAAGACATTGCCTTAGGCCACAAGAAGAACCCCACCCATATGTACAGAAAGGGTGACTTTGCCCCAGCAGTTGAAGAGGGTAGATGCTCTCACCCAATGTTCAGGGAGAGTTTTGCCATCCCAGCGTACTGAGAGTGTGGAGCACATTCCTCCAGAATTAGGGCAGTTAAAGTCAGCACCCATAGGTCTGAGAGGGGTGCACCTGTTCCACGTGGATTAGGGAAGGCCAGGTAGTCAACTCCTTGCTCTGGGAGGGTTGAGCCTGTATGCCAAAGGTTAGGGAAGATGTTGCCTTCGCTTCACTGTACTAGAGGGGTTAAGTCTCTAACCCAAAGATTGAGTAAGGTGTGGCAATCACCCCAATGCTCTTGGATGGTAAGGTCTAGAGTTTGTTCTACACCAAGATGCTTGGTAAGGATGGAACCAAGAAAATGACCATTGGGCAAACCTGTGGAGAGTGTGGATCCTCGTGAGGCACCAAGGAGAAGAAACCATTGTCTTAAGAATGACTGTCAGACTTTGAAATCGAATGGAGGATGCCCTGCAGGTTTACTGAACTGTTCTGGACCTATAACTCATATTTCCCTCCCAATTTCTCCTTACTGTAATGAAAATGTTTATCCTTTGTCCATTTATGTATTGGAAGCAGATAAATTGTTTTGCAAGTTTCAGAGGTTTATTACCAATGGGCCTTTGCCCTAAGACAAACTATTTCTTTAAATTGATTGTGATGTGATTCTATTCTGAGCATTGTTACTGATTTAAGTTTTTTTTTTTAATATTGTAATGTCTTTTTGGAATTCAGAGGGTGGAGTGTAGCTGTATGATATCGTTTATGAATTCCAAAAGTAGATGTTGGATTATGTTTATAAAGTGGTCTATACCTGCGCATGATTAAATTACGATTAGGGCTTTGATTGGGCCGGGTCAGTAGGGTGTTGAGTTTCTGCCCATTGGTGGGTGGGGACTCACAGATAAAAGAGATAAAAGACATGGCAAAGGACAGAGTTGGAGTTTTTTTTTTTTAAAGATTTATTTATTTATTTAATTCCCCCCCCTCCCCTGGTTGTCTGTTCTTGGTGTCTGTTTGCTGCGTCTTGTTTCTTTGTCCGCTTCTGTTGTCGTCAGCGGCACGGGAAGTGTGGGCGGCGCCATTCCCGGGCAGGCTGCTCTCTCTTTTCACGCTGGGCGGCTTTCCTCACGGGCGCACTCCTTGCGCGTGGGGCTCCCCCACGCGGGGGACACCCTTGCGTGGCACGGCCCTCCTTGCGCGCATCAGCACTGCGCATGGCCAGCTCCACAGGGGTCAAGGAGGCCCGGGGTTTGAACCACAGACCTCCCATATGGTAGACGGACGCCCTAACCACTGGGCCAAAGTCCGTTTCCCGAGTTGGAGTTTTTTGATGTTGGAGTTTGGATGCTGGAGTCTTGAGCTAGAGCCCCAGAGCTTGGTTGTGAGGAACGAGAAGCAAGCCCCGGGAAGAGAGGAACCCTGAGTCCTGAGAGAAGTAAGCCTGGGAAGAGAGGAACCCAGGAAGCCTGAACCCTGTCAGATGTCTGCAGCCATCTTGCTCCAACATGTAGCAAAAGACTTGGTGAGGGAAGTAACTTATGCTTTATGGCCTAGTAACTCTAATCTCCTACCCCAAATAAATACCCTTTATAAAAGTCAACCGATTTCTGATATTTTTTATCAACACCCCTTTAGCTTACTAATACACCATGTAATAACACAGGTAAAGATCCAGAATATGTCTATCATACAACAAAGTTCCCTGGTGCCTATTTTCAGTCAGTCCAACCCCCAGAATCAACTCCTGTTCTAATTTCTAAAATCCATGGATTGCTTTTGCCTGCCCTTGACATTTTTACAAATGAAGTCATGTTTGTCTTTACCCTGCTTTTTTCACTCAACTTAATGCTTTTGAGGTTCATCTATGGTATTGTGTATATTAGTAGTTAATTTTTTTTATTGCAGAGTAGTATTCCATTACATAAAAATATAATGAGTTTGTCTTTTTTTAATCCAGTGTCCTGTTGATAAATATTTAGGTTATTTTTATCCATTGGTAATTTTTAAAATAGCTTTATTAAGGTATAATTGACACTCAATAAACTACCTGCATTTAAAGGATATAATTTGATAAGTTTTGAAAAATGTAAACACCCACGGAACCATCACCATAATTGGGCTAGTACATAATCACCAACCCCAAAAGTTTCCTTATACCACTTTGTAATGCCTCCCGTCTCTCCTTCCCCTGGCAGCCACTGATCTGCTTTCTGTCACTATAGACTATTTGCATTTCCTAGACTTTAATCTAAATGGACTCATACAGTATGTACTCTCCCCCCACCCCCGCTGCTTTCTCTCTGTCCATTCGCTGTGTGATCTCCAGCGTCTGTTTCTTTTTTGTCTTGTCTTGTTTTCTCCTCTAGGCGTCACTGGGATTCAATCCCAGGGGCCTCCAGTGTGGGAGAGAGGTTCCCTGTTGCCTGCACCACCACAGTTCCTGGTTTCTGCTGCATCTCACCTTGACTCCCCCTGTGTCTCTCTTTTGTTGTATCATCATTTTGCCGTGTGGCTTGCCGTGCGGGCTGCATGGGCAGACCTTTACCAGGAGGCCCCGGGGATCGAACCTGGGTCCTTCCATATGGTAGGCGGAAGCCCAATTGCTTGAGCCACATCCTCTTCCCAGTATATACTCTTTGTTGTCTGACTTCTTTCACCCAGCATAATTATTTTGAGATTCACTAATGTGTGTATCAGTAGTTTATTCCTTTTTAGGACTGGATGTACCACAATTTGTTTATCCATCCATTTGTTGTTGTTGTTTTAAAGATTTATTTTATTTACTTTTTAAAAAATTAATTTATTGAAGTATATCACTCATATATAAACACACATAAACAATAAGCGTATAGGGAAACGGACTTTGGCCCAGTGGTTAGGGTGTCCGTCTACCACATGGGAGGTCCGCGGTTCAAGCCCCGGGCCTCCTTGACCCGTGTGGAGCTGGCCCATGCGCAGTGCTGATGCGCGCAAGGAGTGCCGTGCTACACAGGGGTGTCCCCCGCGTAGGGGAGCCCCACGCGCAAGGAGTGCACCCGTAAGGAGAGCCGCCCAGCGCGAAGGAGGGAGCAGCCTGCCGAGGAATGGCGCCGCCCACACTTCCCGTGTCGCTGACGACAACAGAAGCGGACAGAGAAACAAGACGCAGCAAAAAGACACAGAAAACAGACAACCGGGGGAGGGGAGGGGAATTAAATAAATAAAAATAAATCTTTAAAAAAAAACAAAAAACAATAAGCGTATAATAATAGTTGTGAACTTACAAAAAAAACATATATAGTATCATACAGGACTCTCATAACTCACCCTACCACCAATGACTTGTATTATTGTTAAACCTTTTTAACTAATGATTAAAGCGCATTGCCAAAATATTACTACTAACCAAAGTATTTTTTCCCCCAACCAATCCTATTATTATTATCTTTATATAATTTGTATATGAACATACATAAACAATTAAGTGTGTAGTAAAAGTTGTGAACTTACAAAGCAAACATGCATAATATCATACAGGTATTTTATTTACTTTTATTTCTCCCCACCCCCTCATTGTTTGCCTTTGCTGGGTCTGTTTGTTGTATGCTGGGCTTCTTTTTTTTTTTAGGAGACACCAGGAACTGAACCTGGAACCTCCCATATGGGAGGGAGGTACCTAATCACTTGAGCCACCTCTGCTCCCTGCTTTGTTGTGTCTCTTTGTTATGTTTTCCTCCATGTGTCTCTCATTGCATCAGCTTGTTGCATCAGCTTGCCATCTTTCTTGTCTTCTTTAGGAGGCACCAGGAACCGAACTTGGACCTCCCATGTGGTAGGCAGGAGCCCAGTGACTTGAGCCACATCTGCTTCCCTCCATTTGTTGATAAACATTTGAGTTGTTTCCAGATTTTGGACATTACAAATAAAGCTGCTATGACTAATGACTACTCTTGAATAAGTCTGTGTGTGGATCTATGTTTTCCTTTCTCTTGGGTAAATACCTAGAAGTGGGAGAGTTGGGTCATATGGCAGATGGTCAGATGTTTAAATTGTTAAGAAACCACCAAAATGTTTTCCAGAGTAATTGTACCATTTTAAAGCCTACCATCAGGATTTGAGAGTTCTAATTGCTCTACATCTTCACCTACACTTGGCATGATCAGTCTTTTTAATTTTAGCCATTCTAGTGGGTGAGCAGAGGCATCTTATTGTTGTTTTATTTAGTAAGTGATTAGTGATGTTGGGCATCTTTTCATATGCTTATTTACCATCCATATATCTTTTTTGGTGAAGTATCTGTTCAAATCATTTGCCTATGTTTTCCTATTGGTTATTTTTCTTATTATTATTGAGCTATAACCATTCTTTCTATGTTCTATATACAAGTCCCTTCTTGGGTATATATTTTGCTAATATTTCTCCCAGTCTGTGGCTTGGCATTTTATTTTTCTTTCTCTCTCTCTCTCTTTTTAATCAATTTTATTGAAATATATTCACAAATCATGCACTACATTTAAAGTTTTACAACCAATGGTTTTTAGTATAATCACAGGGTTGTACATTCATCCCTGCAATCAATATTAGAGCACTTTCATTACTTCAAAAAGAGAAAACCCTTCCCCTTAGTAGTCACCTCTCAGTCCCTCTATCCTTCCCCTGCCACACATACCCACTAATCCAGGGGTTCTTAACTTTTTTTGTTCCACAGACCCCTTTGCCAGTCAAGTGAAAACCACAGACTCCTTACTAAGTCCATACTATATTGTGTATTATTCAGTGAATATATCACACCCGCACCAATACGTCCCCACAAGAATAATGTTTTGTTTTGTTTTTAATTTTCAGTTCAAGCTCATGGACCCCCTGGTTAAGAACCACTGCATGGGAAGAAGTGGCTCAAGCAACTGAGCTCCTGCCAACCACACAGGAGATCCCGGGTTGGTTTCCAGTGCCTCTTGGAGAAGACAAGCAAGACAGCAAACTGTTGCGATGGGCAGGCACGGTGAGCTGACACAACAGGATGACTCAACAAGGAGACACAAAGAGGAAAGACAATGAGAGACCCAACAAAGCAGGGAGCTGCGGTGGCTCAAGAAATTGAGTGCCTCTCTTCCACATGGGGGGGTCCCAGATTTGGTTCCTGATGCCTCCTAAAGAGAAGACAAGCACACAGTGAATGGACTTAGACACCAGACAGTGGATGCAGACAATGGGGGGGGGGGGGGAATAAATAAATAAAATAAATATTGGAAAAAAAACCAACCCTGCATCTGATCCCATTTCTAGAAATTGATTTGTATTTACATTTTGTATAGATGGAGTCAAACAATATGTAGTACTTTGTGCTGGTTTCTTTCACTTAGCATAATTTCTTTTTTTTTTTTTACAATTGATGGAAGACTATAAATATATTACTATTCTCTCCAGTTAGCTTTAGTTGTATTTTTGCCTAAATATCACCCTATTATTAACATCTTGTAACATTAATGTACATTTGTTCTGTTTCATGGAAAAACATTCTTATATTTGCACTATTAACCACATTCGTTGTCCCTCAGAGGGTTCAATATGCTATATAGTCCCATGTTTCATCCTTTAGCTTTCCTTCTAGTGTTACACACAATCTTAAACTTTCCCTTTCAATCACTGTCATACCCATATATTAGGTCTGCTTATTTACAATCGCCATAATGTGTTATCATCACCTCTATCCATTTTCAAACATTTGCAATCAACCTTAAAACAATTTCTGCACAAATTAAGCCTCAGCTCTCCATTCTCTATCCTTATTCTATCTTCTGGTGATCCATTGTCTAGCTATTAACTCCATGAGTTGGCTCATTATATTTAGCTCATAGTAGTGAAATCATATAGTATTTGTCCTTTTGTGCCTGGCTTGCTTCACTCAACATAATGTCCTTAAGATTCATCCATGTTGTCATATGATTTGTGACTTCATTTCTTCCTAAAGCTGAATAATATTTCATCCTATGTGTACACCACAGTTTGTTTGCCTATTCATCGGTTGATGGACACCTGGATTGTTTCCATCTTGTAGCAATTATGAATAATGCCATTTTGAACATTGGTGTGCAAATATCTGTTCATGTCCCTGCTCTCAGTTCTGGGTATATCCCTAGCAGTGGGATTCCTGGACCACATGGCAGATCTATATTTAACTTCCTTAGAAACTGCCAAACAGTATTCCATGGCAGCTGTACCATTCAACATTCCCACCAATAGTGAATTAGCTTTCCTATCTCTCCACATCCTCTCCAACACTTGTAGGTTTTGTTTGTTTGTTTTGTTTTAATATTGGCCATTCTAATAGGTATGAAATGATATCTCATTGTAGTTTTTAAAAAAGATTTATTTTTATATATCACACACACGTACACACACACACGCCATTGTCTGCGCTTGCTCTCTGCTAATTTTTTTTTTTCACATGGCAGCAGGAACTGAACCCAGGACCTCCCATGTGGGAGTTGGGTGCCCAACTGCTTGAGACACATCCACTCCCTCATTGTAGTGTTGATTTGGATTTCCCTAATAACTAATGATATTAAACATCTTTTCATCTGTTTTTTTTTTTGCAATTTATATTTCCTTTTTGGGAAAATGTCTTATCAAGTCTTTTGCCCATTTTTCAATTGGGTCGTTTGTCTTTTTATTGTTATGGGATCTTTTTATACATCATGGATTTTAAATCTATATTGGATATGTGATTTTCAAATATTTTTTCCCATTGAGTAGGCTGCCTTTTCACTTTCTTTTTTTTTTAAAAGATTTATTTATTTATTTATTTCTCTCCCCTCCCCCCCCAGTCGTCCGTTCTCTGTGTCTGTTTTGCTGCATCTTGTTTCTTTTTTTCTTTTTTTTTTTTTTAAGATTTATTTATTTAATTTCCCCCCCCTCCCCTGGTTGTCTGTTCTTGGTGTCTATTTGCTGCGTCTTGTTTCTTTGTCCGCTTCTGTTGTCATCAGCGGCACGGGAAGTGTGGGCGGCGCCATTCCTGGGCAGGCTGCTCTTTCTTTTCACTCTGGGCGGCTTTCCTCACGGGCGCACTCCTTGCGCGTGGGGCTCCCCCACGCGGGGGACGCCCTTGTGTGGCACGGCACTCCTTGCGCACATCAGCACTGCGCATGGCCAGCTCCACACGGGTCAAGGAGGCCGGGGGTTTGAACCGCGGACCTCCCATGTGGTAGCCGGACGCCCTAACCACTGGGCCAAAGTCCGTTTCCCTGCATCTTGTTTCTTTGTCCACTTCTGCTGTTGTCAGCTGCACGGGAATCTGTCTCTTTTTGTTGCAGTCATCTTGTTATTGTTATGTCAGCTCTCCGTGTGGGCGGCGCCATTCCTGGGCAGGCTGCAACTTCTTTCCCGCTGGGCGGCTTTCCTTACGGAGACTCCTTGCGCGTGGGGCTCCCCCACATGGGGTCACCCCTGAGTGGCACGGCACTCCTTGTGCACATCAGCACTGCGCATGGGCCAGCTCCACAGGGGCCAAGGAGGCCCGGGGTTTGAACCGCGGACCTCCCACTTGGTGGACGGACGCCCTAACCACTGGGCCAAGTCCCCTGCCCTTCACTTTCTTGATAAATCCTTTGAAGCAGAAAAGTGTATAATTTTGAGGAGGTTTCATTTTTCTATTTTTTGCTTTCATTGTTCGCCTTTCATTTTCTTGACAATGTCTTTTAAAAAGCGAAATCTTTTAATTTTGATGGGTTTTTATTTTTTTCTCTTATAGTTCATGTTTTTTGTATCATATTTAAGAGTTTTAAACTTCAACTATTACATTTTTCATTTATTAAAGATATTTTTGGTTCTTTCTCAAATCTCCTGGTCATATAGACTCCTGTTGCCTTCTTATTTTTGAGTCCATATTTTCTTTAAATGTTTTATTCATAGTTTTAAAAAAGTATTCTGTGTCTGGTTACTCCAATTTTTTAATGTATTTACAGGTCTAAATCTTCTCATGGTGGATTGTTTCCTTGTGTGTCTGTTAACCTTTGACTGTGAGATCATATTTCATTGATCTTAATCTACAGAATCTAAGGGCCTTAATTTGGGATGTTTTAGTCCAAATAGAAATATTTGCTTCTGCCAGGACCAGGGGCTCCAGCCAACCTGAGACCTCTTTAGCTTCTTTGGTGAGTTGTAGATTCATGCTGGAGTCTCAAATTCTGCTCTCTCACCTTGCAGTGGGCTCACCAATTAGTCCCCAAGGCCAGCTCTGTCCAAAGCAGAGGTTCTCAATGCATGATCTGTTCAGTGAATGAGTCAATGGATGAATGAATACACTAGCCCTCATAAAAGGAGGAATCAATTGAGAAGGATTTGGGAAGGAGCAAATGCTCTTACTGGACTGGACAACGCTATGAAGACTTCATGAAAAACCTTGAAGACATGTTGAATGAAATAAGCCAAATATAAAAGGATAAAGATTATATGATTTCACTCATGAAATAGCTAGAAGGAGGTAGATGTGGCTCAAGCAACTGGGCTCCCGTTTACCATGTAGGAGGCCCAGGGTTCGATTCCTGGGGCCTCCTGGTGAAGGCAAACTGGCCTGCGCAGGAGTGCTGGCCCACACAGAGAGCTGGCCTGTGCAGGAGAGGTGGACCGTGAAGAGATCTGGCACAGCAAGATGATGCAACAAAAAGAGACACAGAAGAAAGACAGTAAGAGACACAGCAAACCAGGGAGCTGAGGTGGTGCAAGAGACCGAGTACCTCTCTCCCACTCCAGAAGGTCCCAGGATGAATTCCTGGTGCCGCCTAAAGAGAAGACAAGCAGACACAGAAGAATGGACAAAGAGAACAGATGGTGAGCACAAAACAATGAGGCGTGTGTGGGGGAGAGAGAGAAATAAATCTTAAAAAAAAAAGAAACTGGAATATGCACATCCATAGAGACAGAGTGTAGATTACAGGTTACCAAGGGTGGTGGGAAGAGGAATGCAGAGTTAATGCCTAATGGATACAGACTTTCTGTCTGGGGTGATGGAAAAGTTTTGCTAAGGGATTGTGAATTTAATGACTACCACTGAATTATATTTTTGAAAGTGCTTTAAAAATTTTATATGTTACCAAGATAAAAATAATAATTAAAAAAGACTTCCTAAAAGATGTGGGATTTGAGCTGAGTCAGATGTTGATACGGTATTCCACGCTGAAGGGATGGGACAAGTGAAGTCCGTTATCTTGGTGGGAAACACAATAGCCCCATGAGCTTCTCCAGGGAAGAGCATATAAAGTCTGATTTTCCTCTGAATGCCCAGTGTCCCCAAAGATCTAGGTGCACTAGAAGTCTCATAGATGGGAGTTGAATGAATGAACAAAAAATGGTGAACTAAGGAATGCATGGGGACCCTTGGGGAAATACGGTGGCAAATGCAGCCAGAGAAGTAACAGAGGCCAGACCTGGCATCAGGTCATTCTTCCAGCCAACTTTTTTTTTTTTTAATAACATTCATTTAAAAAAAAAAAAGATTTATTTATTCTTATTTATTTCTCTCCCCTTCCCCAACCTACCCCCTGCCCCAGTTGTCTGTTCTCTGTGTCTATTTGCTGTGTCTTCTTTGTCCACTTCTGTTATTGTCAGCGGCACGGGAATCTGTCTCTTTTTGTTGCGTCATCTTGTGTGTCAGCTCTCCGTGTGTGTGGCACCATTCCTGGGCAGGCTGTACTTTCTTTCGCGCTGTGCGGTTGTCCTTATGGGACGCACTCCTTGCACATGGGGCTCCCCTATGCACGGCATGGCACTCCTTGCACACATCAGCATGAGCACACATGCGCATGGGCCAGCTCCACACGGGTCATGGAGGCCCGGGGTTTGAACCTTGAACCTCCCATGCGTTAGGCGGACACCCTAACCACTGGGCCAAGTCCGCTTCTCCTTCCAGCCAACTTTGACTGAGTGTCGACTATATCAGGTTTGGGGGACCCAGGTGAACAAGCAGCCCCGATCCCTACCCTGGTGGAATGTCATTCTACAGGGCCCTGCAGGACTTAGGAAGGAGCTTGGGCTGCACTTGAAGGCTCAGGGAAGCCACCACAGGTTTCTTTGTTTGGTTTTGTTTTGTTTTTAAAGATACATTTATTTTATTTATTCCCTCCAGATGGTTGGTTCTCTCATTCATCTGCTCATTGTTCACTCGCCTTCTCCAGGAGGCACCAGGAATTGAACCTGAATGCGGGACCTCCCACATGGGAAGCGAATGCTCAACAGCCTCAGCCACACCCACTCCCCGTGGGCTGCGCATCTGCTGGCTTGTGGCATCTGCTCGCCTAGGCGTCTGCTCGCTGCGGTGGGTGCGGGTGTCTGTTCATCTTCTTTGGGAGGCACAGGGACCCCAACCCAGGACCTCCCATGTAGTAGACAGGAGCCCAATTGCTTGAGCCACATCTGCTCCCTAAAGGGTTTTAAACAGAGGACAAAACCAGCCGGATGCAGTGAGAAGCTGGGGAAAGGCGGGGAGAAGCCAGGAGCACAGACGGGAGAGAGGCTGCCCTGCTCAGCCTTGGCTGTGGCACGGGAGGAGCTGCAAGTGGGGAGCGCTGCGGACTGGACTCCCGGCCCAAGTCCTGTCCGCTCCGCTGTGCCCAGCAGGAACCAGAGGCAGAGGCTCAGCCTCTCTCTGTCTTTGGCTTGGATAGAGTGTAGAGAATTAGAGACCTCTCTCTTCCCCCTTCTCCCTGTTCACTTCTTACTCTTGGGGTTAGCTTCTCCTATCAGCCCCGTTGCCCTCCCATAACAGAGACTGACTCTCCTAACCACCCAGGGAGCACCTCCTCCAGGAGGGGCATCCTGATAACACAGAGGTGGGGGGCCCAGGCTGGACATGGACGCCCTCCACCCGCCCCTCGCCAGCCTCCGCCCTGCCCGCAGGCCCAGCGTCCACACTCTGCACCAGCGCCGAGGCTTCCCCCGCGGGGCAGAGACCCGGGAGGAGCAGCGGGGAGGGCCTCCAGCTCCCTGCACCCACCCACGCACATCCGCCCTTGCACTTGGGTGGAGGGTGAGGAGGGGGCACGGGTGGAGACCTGTGCTGTGCAGACGCGTTGCTGCTCCCACCCCAAACCGCGTTAGTGCCTCCTTCGCTTCTCCTTTGCGGGCTTGATCCGGGAGATCACTGCGCTCTCCCTGCTCTACCTCACCCACCTCAGCTTCTCCGCGGGGAAAGCACCTCCACCGCCTGGCGCTCTCCACTCTGAGCATGCGCACAGCGGTTTGCGCCATTTGGAAGAGCCTTTTCCTCTACCCCTGTCCCCACCTGGGCTACTCCTGTCTGGCCTTGCTCAGCGACAGAAGCTTCCCTAACTGGTCAGTTCTCCTCTGCTCTCCAAGGCTCCTGGGCTTCCGCATCATCGCCCTCACCGCTCTGTTAGAATTTGCCGGCAGCATGTCTGTCTCCCCTGCTAGACACTAAGCTCCAAGAAGACAAGGACTTGGTCTCACCCGGGCATTGCTCTGTCCCCCATGCCCACTCCTTGTGTGATATTTGCTCAGTCACCTTGGTTGAACAAACGATGAGAAAGAGAGTCATCTGGGTCGAGTGAAGCAAAGGATATTTTTGAAATCAGGAGCTCCTCTGCAGGGCATGATGGGGATGGGAGTTTCCAGTTTCCAAACCTAACAGATAAGCATCCTCCTTGAGGGGGACCCCATCTCCCCGGCCCATTTTGGGACCCACTGGCTCCACCTGGTTGGCTCTTCTCCAACCCTTGGGTAAAACCCTCCTGTTCCATCTTCCAGGACCCTTTGCGTGCTAGTTTTTTAGCATCTTCACTGGGGCCCCTCGTATTTATCTGGTGTTTCTCTTTCCCAAGTGGAAGCATTCGTATCCACCCTCTCCCTCCAGGCTTGCATGGCTCCGAGGGCCTCTTAGCACGATGGCTGAGACCTGAGCTCAGGCCGGACCGGCTGCGTTTGAATCCAGGCTAACACTTACCAGCCCGTGAACCTCAAGGAGCAGCCTCATGTCTCTGCGCCTGTTTCCTCACCTTCAAGAGGAGTCGACTAGGAATATCTACCTGAACAGGTGCCCGGAGAATGGAATGTACCCAGGTGTGGTGTTTAGCTTCCAAACCGGCTGCCAGCAACCTCTGCTCCTGGAATTCACACACTTTGAAAAGTTCCCTCTCTCACATGCTGTGCAAATGACAGTGGCTTCTGGGCAGGTGTACAAATGACGGCGGGGCCTCTTTCTTGCTCTCTTGCATCACTCCCTCTGGAGGAAGCCAGCGGCCATGTCATGAGGACTCGTAAGCAACTCTATAAAGAGACCAGAAGCCTCCCAGGACAGCCAGCCCCGGCTTGCCAGCCATGGGAGTGGGCCAGCTGAGAAGCGGGTTGTCCTGCCCCAGCCAGGGCTCCGATTTCTGTAGCAATGACCAACACCTTGACTGCAACCCCCCAGTCAGGCTGCTGCCAAATGCCTGATCCACAGAAACTGTGAAGAAATAACGTTGATGATTTTAAGCTACTTAGTATTGGAATAATTTGTTACACAGCTATAGGTAACCAATACAACCATTAAAATGCTGAGCATGGTGTCTGACACACCCGTAGCCTCCATACACGTTAGCTACCATTAACTCCATTTCATAGGTGGGAGGACTGGGCTCGGGGGGTGAAGCGGTATTCCCAAGGCACACAGCTGGGAATGGCAGGGCCAGCCATGCCGTGAACCCGGAGCCTTTAGTGCCAAACCCTTAGCTCCTCTGCCGGCACCACTGTTCCAGGTACCGGCTGTTTTCTTACGCTCCTGAACTCTGTGGGGCCGGAATTTGGGTGGAGCCCTGTGGGGATGGTTTTGTCCCTCGATGTCTGGGGCCTTAGCTGAAGACACGAAAAGCATGAAGATGACTTGACAGATGGGGCTGGCGCCATCGCTCACGTGTCTGGCAGTCGATGCTGGGTTTGGGCTGAGTCCCCTCCAGGTGGACTTTTCACGGGCCCGGCCATGGTGACCAGATTCCAAGGCCGAGCATCATCCCAAGAGGCAGGAAGTGGGAGATGCCAATTTCTTAAGGCCGGGACCCAGGAAGTTGGCCAGTCAGTCACAGAGCCCAGACTCCAGGCCGGGGTACGTAACCTGCCTCTCCACGGGGCAGGTCAGAGAATTTGGGGGGCATTTTTAAGAGTTGCCACACCCACAGCAGCCTCTCTTGTTTGGTAAGGGGCTCAGAAAAACCAGCCTTGCCCTGGCACATCCCACTCTGGTGGGTTGTCCTTATGGGCACAGAAAATAACCACCGGCCTCCTGTGCCACTTGCTCATGACAGGCTTGTGCAGGGAGCGCACATCACAAGGGTTCAGAGAAGGGACTGGGCTCAAGGGGACGCTCCCTGGTACCCGCTCTGTGCCAGGCACGAGGGAAACAAAGCCACAAAGCCACAGTTGACAGGGTGGCGCAGGGCTCGAGGGAAGATGTGCAAGGGAACACCACCCCTGATGGCAGAGTTTGGGCACTGGACGGTGGTGATGGCAGCACGGCATTGAGAATGTAATCAGTACCACTGAATTGTATACTTGAGAGTGGTGAAAATGGGAAAGTTTGTTGTCTATGTTACCACAGTAAGAGAAAATTTAAAAACCCCACAGAACTATAAAACTCAAAGGGGAAACCCTAACGTGAGCTCTGGCTCCTAGGTAAGGTACTGGCTCATCAATTGTAACACACGGACCACACGCAGGCAAAATGTTCATCATACGCAAGACTGGGTGAGTGAAGGACAGCTATATGGGAGCTCTGTACCTCCCACATGACTTTTCTGTAAACCCCCAACTGCTCTCAGAAAGAACCACCACGTGGGAGAAACAGGTGCCACGGCTGAGAGGTGCCTGGGGAAGCGACCCGCTGCTCTGCTTGGGGGCTCAGGGGAGGCTTCCTGGAAGAGGGCAAGTCTTAGTCAATGAAAAAAGGTGTCCCAGGGAGAGGGACCAGCCTGGGCGAAGGCAAGGAGGCGGGAGGAAGCAGGCGTGCGGCAGCTCCGCGGGATCCAGGGCAGCAGGGGCTGGGCCCCAAGCAGCATTGCCGAGCTTGAGTTCAGCTTGGGTACTGGCGAGGAGCGGGCATGTGAGCACAAGGGGAGCGGAGACGAGGACAGAGTCCACGGCACAGGCCTGGGAGTTGTGCAGCCAGTGTCGCCTTATGCCTGGGGGAAATGACAAGAGGGGCATGGGGTTGGGGTGGGTTGGGTTTGGGACAAGTGGAGTCTGAGATGCTGGTGGCACCTTCAGGAGGAGATTCCAGTTAGATTTGTGTTTGGGGAGCTCTGGCCTGAGGAGCAGGTAAGACAGGAAGGAGCTGCTGAGGGAGAGCCTTGAACATCAAGGTAAAGGGCCAGGTCTCTATTCTGTGTGCAAGGAGAAGCTGGGGGAAGGGGCTGTTTAAGAAGGAGTTTATAATCACTAATACTTAATGAGCTAGAAGTTGGGCATGATCCCGAGCATCTTGTATTAACTGATTTGAACCTCGTAATAATCCCATAAGGTAACAACTACTATATTTCATCTTATTTTTTTATTTTTTAAAGATGTTTATTTTCCCCTCCCCCAGCCCCACCCTGCTGTTTTTGCTGTCTGCGTCCATTCGCTGTGTGATCTTCTGTATCTATTTTTATTTTTTGTCCTCTCCTGATCTTTCTCCTTTAGGATTCAGAGGGATTTGATCGTGGGGACCCCTGATGTGGAGAGAGATTCCCTGTCAATTGTGCCACCTCAGTTACTGGTCTCTGCTGCGCTTCACCTTAACTCTCCCTTTTGTGTCTCTTTTTTTTGCGTCATCATCTTGCTGCATGGCTCATTTGAGCAGGCGCTGGCTCACTGCGCAGGCACAGGCTCACCACGCAGGCACGCTTTCTCTTCTTCTTTTTCACCAGGAGGTCCCAGAGATCAAACCTGGGTCCTTCCATATGGTAGGTGGAGGCCTTATCACTTGAGCCACATCCACTTCCATATTTCACCTTATTTAAGATAAAAATGGTAATACAGGGAAGTGGATGTGGCTCAACCAGTTGGGCACTGGCCTACCACATGGGAGGTCCCAGGTTCGGGTCTTGGCACCTCCAGGGGAAGGCAAGCAAACAATGAGCAGACAGATGAGAGAACAATGCGGGGGGGATAAATAATAAATAAATAAAGCAAATAAGTGTAGCAGTTTGATATGGTTATGAATTCCAAAAATAGATATTGGATTATTCTTGTAATCTTATCTGTACCTGGGCATGATTGAGTTATGATTAGGGCTTTGCTTGGGTGGTGTCATTAGGGCATTGAGTCCCTGCCCCTTTGTGGGTGGGGACTCACAGATAAAAGGCATGGCAGAGGACAGAGTTGAGGGTTTCTGATGTTGAAGTTTTGATGTTGGAGTTTGATGCTGAAGGCTTAAGCTGGAGCCCCGGGAAATAAGCTCACAGAGGAAAGAGAAGCCAGCCCCAGGAAGAGAGGAACCTTGCACCAGAGAGAAGCAAGACCCTGGAAGGGAGGAACCCAGGAAGCCTGAACCCTCGCAGATGTCGGCAGCCATCTTGCTCCAACAAATGAAAATAGACCTTGGTGAGGGAAGTAACTTATGCTTTACGGCCTGCTATCTGTAGGCTCCTACATCAAATAAATACTCTTTATAAAAACCAACCAATTTCTGGTATTTTGCATCAGCACCCCTTTGGCTGACTAGTACTATAAGTAAATATTTTTGTAAAAAGGTAATACATACCATTATTTTCTGTATCTCTAGAATCATTTAAGCCACATCCTGCTTCAATTTTAAGATGAATTCTGACTTCACAAAAGGTGAAATATTTTTTAAAAATTGTGTAATCAGTGGAATACATTCTCTGTCTTTAAAAGATGAGGAAATGGAGGCACATGGAGGTTAAAAAACTTGCCTAAGGTCCGGAAAGAGACAAAGCCAGGTAGCTCAACTCCAAACCCCAAATGTTTAACCATCATTTGATACTGGACAGAAGGGTGCAAATAGTGTGGAGTTTTAGAAACACCAGTGTGACTGCTGTGGGGGAAATGAATTCAGGGGGAGTGGGCAGTCAGATAGTGCATCTGGAAGACAGGGGTCCTCTGGAAGAGGGTTCTGGAGTGGCTGGGGGCCCTGGAGCAGGAGGAAGGGACATAGAGGAGAGATGACCCTCAAGAATGAGCAGGGGGAAGCGGATGTGGCTCAAGCGATTGGGCTCCCGTCTGCCATATAGGAGGTCCAGGGTTTGATTCCCAGGGCCTCCTGGTGAGGGCAAGCTGGCCCATGCAACAAGCTGGCCCAAGTGGAGAGTTGTTGCAGCAAGATGACGCAACAAGAAGACACACAGAGGAGAGACAATAAAAGACGCAGCAGACCAAGGAAGAGATTGAAGTGGCGCAAGAGACTGAGCAACGTCTCCCACTCTGGAAGGTCCCAGGATCGTTTCCTGATGTCGCCTAAAAAGAAGACAAGCAGACAAAGAACACCAGCAAATGGACACAGAGCAAGCAACGGGGGACAGAGGGAGAAAAAAATAAATAAAATAAATCTTAAAAAAAAAATAAAAGAGTGAGTAGGACCAAATGCCTAGCCTAGAAAGAGGGTAGCATATGGGAAGGTACAAGGCAGCTGCAGCAGCCCAGAGGGAACGCCAGCAGCCAGGACGTGTGGGGTCTTGCCCCAGCTGGGGCAGTAGCACTGGCCTGACACCTGGGCACGCGGGACTCCTCGGGTAAGTGAACAAGGTGCTACGTGGTCTGGGGTAAATCACTGCTCTCTGGTAAATGAAAGGCTTGTACTAGAAGGCACACAATAAAGGCAGGTACTCTCCTGCATGGGGGTTCTCATCGGGACCCCACACCAGACCACTGAATTCCTACCTTCCGGAGGTGGAGCCCAGGCCTGCGCAGGGGAGCGCAGTGTGCGGCTGGTGGAGAACTCTTGCCCTGGATACTCCAGCTACCCAGTTTAAAACCACCGGGTACAGGGTGGTGGTGGGCAGTGCCAGGACCCTGAGAACTGCAGTTGGTGACAGGTCTCTCTTTTCACGTCCCACCCCCAAAATCAAATACTTCCGAGAGACAGGGGACCAAACACCAGGGTTTCTCCATCGCAGCACTGCGGACATTTTGAACAAGATAATTTTTTGGCAAGGGGAGCTGTCCTGGGCACCGCCGACTGTTCAGCAAAATCTAGATGCCGGTCAACCACCCCTCACCCCCAAGGGTAAAAACACATCTCCAGGGGAGCAGATGTGGCTCAGTGATTGAGCACCTGCTTCCCAGGTACAAGATCCTAGGTTCAATCCCCGGAACCTTCTGAAGAAACAAAACAAAGTCTCTAGACATTGCTAAAATCTCTCCCAGCTGAGAACCGCATTGCCAGGCTGAGTCTCCTCTCATTCCCCTGCCCTCCCCGGTTGCAGACAGAGGCCAGGCAGGGTGGAGGCCATTAACAGGACATTTTAGTTGGGCCTGGTAGGAGGGAGGCTCGGTAGGAGGCCGGGGCGTCATGACGTTTCCACAATAGAGGGACAGCATGCCAGCGGGCTGACTGATGTGGTCTCGCTCCAGGGGGAGGGAGTTTTCCAGAACACTCTTTCCCGCACTCCCAACCAGTTCTGGGAGGGCCCGGAGGAGCTTCTGGGGCAAACAGCGCCAGCCTTCGGGGAACAGGCCAAGGGGTGTGGGGGTGGTGGTGTGTGGAAAGGGGATTCTTTCCTTCTGTCACCGTTTTCCTGGCATCCAGGACTGCCCTCCTCTGATTGGCTGAGGGCTGGGGGGGAGGAATTTCCTGCTGGAGGTGTCTGGGTCCCTGGGTGTCTGGGTGCCTGGTCGCTGGGATTATGGGGATGTCCGGGTCTTGGGGGCTGGAAATATGTGGAATACTGAGCCCTTGGGGCTGGGACGAAGGGGCTGGCTGGGTCCAGGCCGAGGCAAATGGAAGCTGTGAATCCACTGCCCGAGAGCTGGAGGCCGGGAGGCTGTTGGCGCCGTCACAAGTCACCTTTTGTCTGGAGGTGGCGGGCCCTGAGGGAGGACAGATGGGAGGCTCGGGAGAACAAAGGAAGGGTGCTGGGAGGGACACAGGAGGATGGGCGGTGGAAGGTACTGGGAGGGGTGGGAGGCGCTGGGGCTGCTTCCTGCCCTTATTACGCCCCCAACTCACTCCACTATGAGGCTCAGAACGCCCAGAAGCAGGGCAGCTCCGAAGACAGAGAGGAGCAGGATCCTGGCTTCCCATAGGTCGTGACTTCCTGCAGGGAAGCCGGGAGGTAGTGAACCACCGAGGACCACGTCTGCCCACGTCGGGGGAGCCGAAGGGATCGGGGTCTGGGGACGGTAGCGGGATGGGGAGGAAGGACCTGGGAGGCAGCGCTTTCGGGGCCAGCAGTACACCTCCAGGGCCTGGCAGGTGGAGCAGTTGTACAGGGTCGTGCTGCCCCCTGCAGGAGACATCCGGAACAGCGCTGGGAGAGGCGCGCCCGGCTCCACCCTTCCTCCCCCACCCCCGGAAAGGCAGGCTCCCCTGGATTCCCGGGAGGCTCAGCGTGTCTGCTACCCTTTCCCTTTTCTACTCACGACAGACAGGCGCACAGAGACCTGGAAGGAAAGACGAAGAAGCGGTGGGGAGGGTCAACCCCCAGCCACACGAGTCCCCTTTGCTAAGACCCTATGCGCCCCTTGTCCCACTCACATCATACCTCGCCTGGTGTACTCTGGGATCTTGACCTTTAGAAGCCATTGCCAATATAAAGGGAGCGAAGAGGGAGACTCTTTGATTTCTGGGGAGGCAGAGAGCGTCTTGCCCAGGGCCCCCCACAGTGCAAGTTCGCCCCCCTCCGGCTCCCAGGTCATTCCCTCCAGTGGCCGCCTGCCCTGTGCGCCTTTCCCTGCCTCCCCAGCCCCTTCCTCCCATCCCCCTCTTTGGTGCCCTCCCAAGCCCTTAGGTCCTGCCTTGCCCCTTGACCTCACCCAGGACGCTCAAGACTCTGTGAGTCTTCTCTGCGAGTCTGTGCAAGGATGCCTCATCTGTGGAGACCAGCAAGGGCCAGAAATTCCCTCAGCAGCCCAGGAGACACGTGACCCAAAGGGAGCGGCCAGGGTGTCCACAGAGCTTCTGTGGCTTGAGGATGATGGCGGAGGGGCACAGCTGGAGACCACATGTTGCCTCCCTGAGAGTGCAGGGGTGAGTGTTGCCAGGCCTGACCCTGCATGCCTGGTCTTACCTAACGCAAACGCTGAGAAGTTCCAGGAGGCTCTACATTCCTCCCACTGGGCCTCCATCTGGCTGCAGAGCTGAGTCAGGCGGCCCAACAAGTTGTGGGCCGGGAGGCGGCAGAAGATACAGGCCTGTGTGACTGCCAGGAAAACCCCACCGAGTGCCAGCATACACATGAGGCCGGCTTGGGCTGCTGGCCCCACCTGGGCAGGGGCAGCCTCAGAATGCTCTGTGACCTCGGTTCCAGACCTTTGCCTGGAGGCTCTAGAGTGTTCTAGGGTGTTCCAGAACAGTGCCACTGATCCACCCTGGCTGGAAGGAAAGCTGGGACCCAAAGACCTCTCTTGTGGAGTGAGAGAAAGAGAAAGCAGGGCTCCTTTTGGGAGCGGGACAGCACCCCCAATCTGGCCTCAGCAGCCTTTACGAGTTCATGGTTCCAAAAGCAATTTTATTTTTCATCTTGTAAATCATGACCAGTGATAAATAACGAGTGACTCCCCCGGGGAAGAAGCTGTGTGTGCATCCCATCCCTTCAGGGACCCAGGCATCCCATCTCTGCCCCTATCCTCCCCCACTCTCCCAAAGGCTTCTTTCATCTCCTCTCTGCCCTGGTCAGCCTTGGGCCAGCCCCCAGCTATCTCCTAGCAACAGGCCCGGGTTGCTTCGGCAACCACGAGTGCCAGACCCGCCTCAGAGGCTGAGCCCAGTGACCTTCTCACCTCTCACCTGGAAGACCAGAGAGGCTGCCCACGGGAGGCGTGTGCACACAGCACACACACGTACACACCCTGTCATTAAACTGCTAATTCTCAGTCTACTCACACACGCCAGACACACCCTGTGCCAAAACAGTTGCCAGGCAACCCAAAACAGGTCTGGACATGCAGAGACCAGGGGAGGACCAGCACACAGACGCTGTAGTCAGCAACAGGGATGGGAGCCAGGATGTCGGGGACCCACACATCTGTCAGACACACTGGATGACGTGCGCGTTCACACACACCAGATCCCGGTGAGGCAAGTAAGCCAGGACTGAGGGCAAGGCCGCCCTCAAGCTCAATATGGGGTCCTTTCAAATACACAGATTTTCAGGGGGATGCTGCGGCCCCATAGCTAATGGGCATGATCCTCGCTCCCTTTTGGCCACCTAGGGTGGGCATGGCCTTTCTCCTCCTGCAGGTGGCTTAGGACACAGCAAAGAGTCCCCTTTCCACATTCCAGAATGTTCGACTCTGCCAATGGTCAGTCCACCCAGCTCCAGGAAGAGAAGCCACAGTGACCACGTTAGGGCAATCCAGTCTCCCTTTCCTACAGACCTCAGTGGCCCTTCAGGGTTCTGGTAGGCCTCATCTGGGCAGAGCTGCTCCCCACATCTTCAGCCCCCCGAACACTGAGCTCCAACTATGGAGACACTGAGGGTCCCCAGGCTCGGCTGAGAACAAGCCAGGAGAACCTACCCCATCCTTCCCGGGCTTAGCACCAGCCCAGATCCTCTGGACCCTGTGAGCCCTCAGAAGGGCTCAGGTCTGGGACTGCCTGCCCACACCAGGGCTCCAGTCAGGTGCAGGGGGAGCCCTGACTCTCACAGCGCCGAGGCCAAGCTGGGAAGAGGCTTCCAAGGAGCCTTCACGCCCTCTGCTGCCCCATTCCCTCTCCCTCCCACAATCGAACTGAGGGCAGCGTCCTCAGTGCCGGACAAAGCGCAGAGATCGGGAGTTAAGCAGATCTTCAGGGTCAGGGAAGACGGAGTCCAGGCGGAAGCCATACTCCAGAGCCACCCGCAGCACTTCCTCCAGGAAGCCTGGCGTGCCCACCACCTCCCGGCGCGCTCCGGGCCCCCCAGCCCACAGCGGCTGCAGCCCCAGTCTCCCATACTCCACCTCAGGGAGTTCCGCCGGGCGGGGAGCCCACTCCAGGTGAAAGTGCGGGCCGCCCTCCGCCCTGTCCCCATTGTTGGCCACACCGAATCGGGCCCGCATGGCGCCCAGACACTCGGGGTCGGTGCAGAAGAGGTTGGCTCGGAAGGTGTCCACCTGGACGGAGCTGAGCTCGTAGTGGTGAGGGCCCCGGCGGGCGGAGAAGTGTACCAGGCGGGGGCTGGCGTCCACGTCTGCGTGGAGCAGGGCGGCCGTGGGGGCGGAGGCCCCCCGGGATGCCTCCAGTTCCCGCAGGGCGTCCAGGAGGGGCTGGATCTGGTAGAAGTCGGCCTCGGCCCTGAGCAGCGCCGTCTCGCCGTACCCGCTGGGCAGGTCCAGGCGGCCCAGCCTCAGGAAATTGAGGATGTGGCGGAAGGCCTTGCCATCCCGGTCGATGAAGTAGTGGCCCCCTCCCTGGGCGGTGGGGGTGGGGGGCATGGGGGTGCCAGCCCTGAACATCGCTCCCAGCATAGAGTCTGGAAAGCGGGTCAGGGTCTCCAAGGTGGTGGAATATAGCGTGCCCCCCACATTCAGGGTCACGGGGCCCCCAAAAGAGGGGGTTGGAGAGGGCACAGGAGGAGGGGAAATCTTGGGGGTACAGAAGGCACCGAAAGAGAAGAAAAGGCAGAACTTCGTGGGTGTGTGAAGAATAGGGTTTTAACGTTCAGACTCGCTGGCGGAGGCACAGGCGCCGGGGGTTGAAAGTGGCAAGGCTGGAGGCTCACTCCAGCTACCTTGGTGGCGGCGGGTGGTTTCAAGACAGACACCCCCGAAAGGCTGGGAGCCAAGATGGGACGAGCAGAGGGAAGCCAGACCCGGGGCGGGAGCCTTCGGTCCAGATGTATCCAATTCTGGCTGGTCAGCGATTCTTTTCTGCCGTCTTCGGATTAGTGGGTTTCCGAAATCCGACCAGCAGGTGACGGTGGAGAGCACAGGGCCGATTCTTCGAAAGGCCCCGCTTCCGAGTTCCCGGGCAGATCGCTGTCGGCGAGTCCTCGCAGGGCTCCGGGGGCAGCCGAGACCGGGCCCGGGCTCCGGACGCGGGTTCCAGGGGACGGAGGCGGGGCTGATTCGAGCCGACAGCGGAGCCGCCCCTGGGCCGGTTAGCGGACGACGATGCACGCTCGGCGCAAGGGTGCGATGGAAGCAAAACCGGGAGTCTCGGGGCCCGCGCGCCGCCGCCTTCCCGGGTGTCTCCGCAGCCGCCGAGGTCCTCTCCGCCCCAGGAAGTGGCCTCCGGGCCGCGGGCGCGGGGCCTTTAAGGGAAGCGCCGCCCCCGGCGTCCCGCCCCCCGCCCCCGCGGGGCCGGCGCGGCTCGGGGGGAGGCGGGAGCGACGGGGCGCACCGGGCGGACCGGCCGGACCCGCGCGCGGGCGGGGGTGGGGGGCGCGGCGGGGGTTCCAGCGCGTCGCCCCGGATGCGGCGGCGGCGCCCCGCCGGCCCCCGGCTGTGCTCGGCCTCACGTCCACACCGCGGCGCGGGCCGCAGCCTCGAACCCGCCGCCGCGAGGAGCCCGAGGCCGGCCCGCCCCGTCGCTCCCGCGGGGAATTCCCGGGGGGGCGCGGATGCTGAGCCGCCGCATTCCGGGGATGCCTCCGGGCCAGGGCGGCCCGAGCGAGGCCCCACCGCCTCCGGCCGGCCCGGGCGGCTCCCCTGAGGAAGGCCCCCCGCGGGCGGCCGCCCTGCGCCCCCCGAGGCCCGCCAGGTCGCCGCAGCCCGAGGGCCCGTCCTTGCCCGCCCCCGGAGGCGCCTTCTGGCGCCCCTCAACTCCCGTCCGCTCCCCGCACCCCGGGCCGCAGCGCCCAACACCTTGCCAGGCCCGAAGGTGGCGCCCAATGAATGAACGAAGAACCGAAAAACAAAGCACAGAGGCTTTAATGGCGACGGGGCCGGCGGCGGGGTGGGGCGGCGCCCGGGCGCGGGGCCTCGGAGGCCTGGGATCAAAGCGTGTGCAGGTCATGACTGTGTCGGCGTCGGCTCAGCTTCTCGGGGTCGTCGGACGCCATGAGGGAGAAGTCACGGAAGATGTCGAGATACGTCTCATCTCCTGAGGGGGGGAGAAGGGTTTGGGGGGCCCGAGGGCTGGGCCCTAGCGCGGATGGGTGCAGAACCCTGGCCTATTATTCTTTGCTCTGGTCCGAGGGCCTGGCACAGAGCAAGAGCCGGGTACATATTTCCTGAATGAATAATGGTATTAATCAATGCAGTTGGGCCAGAGGGGGACGGGTCACCGGGGCCGGAAGTCCAGAGTTCCGGTCTTGGGCCTGGAGGGTGGGGTGGGGGAGGGTGGGGGTACTTTACCTGCCTGGCCCTGGGCGGCCTCCGCTTCCCTCATCTTGGCCAGCCGCAGCCTGAAGGGAAGGGGATTAAGGAACGATGACACTCTGCCTGCCCCCTCCCCTTGACTTGGTTGTGTGTTAGTCATCTTTTACCCTGGGGTCTAGTGCTTAAAAGATGCCCGACAACAATGCTGATGCCCGAGTGATGTCACCCAGGATGAGTTCACCGTCCGCGGACCTAGCCCGGCCTGCCTTGCTACCGCAGGCCCCAGTCAACACTAGTGGCATCCTTTTTCTGTCCCGGTGGCACCAGGCCCCGCCCCGTTAGCCCCGCCCGAAGCGCTAGCCACGCCCCTTCGGCGGTCTCACAGGGTGACGATGTCAGCGTTGGCTGTTTCCATGGCAATAGTCAGAGGGTCCCTGCCTTCAGAGTCCAGAGCTCCCAGATCGGCCCCCCGTTTCAGAAACAGGCAGGCGAGCCTGGAGAGGATGGTCAGCATCAGCCGGGCGCTCACCCCCTCGGGAGCCCCCCACGTCCATCATCCCGGACCCCCTACCCTGTATGGCCAAGAATGGTTGCGTGGTGGAGGGGGCCCCGGCCAGCGCTGTCGGCTTGGTTCACGTTCGCTCCGTTCTGGAGGAGAAACTCACAGGCCAGGAGAGAATTCTGCATAGAGGAGAGAGAAGGGGGAGGCAGGTGGTGTCTTTGGAGGCGAATTGAAAGATGCTTTGGGCTGGTGTCAGTACAGAGAGTGAGGTGTGGGGATCAGGAATGTGGGGGTCAGCTCTGCTCTAGCTCTTTATAGTATTAATGTATTAAGTCTATGTTATCCCCATTTTGCAGATAGGGAAACTGAGGCACAGAGATGTTAATAACTTGTTCAAAGTCACCTGTAAGCGGTGAGCACCTAAATTCAAACCCAGTGCATGCACTCTTGGCAACCAGTCTATACTGCTTGTCACCCGCTATGGGGTGAGGGTCCCTGGGAGCAGGTGGGAGCGGAGGGGGTGGGCTGGGGAGGTCGGCAAGGCTCTCACAGCAGCTGTGGCCTGGATCAGGGGCGTGGCGTTCTCCTGGCTCCCGTTGACCCAGTTGACATCGGCTCCGTGGGCGAGGGCGTCGGCCATGGTGGGCAGGGAGGGAGGATGCCCAGCGGCTCGGAACAGCAGGGCACCAGGGTGCAGGCTGCCCAGGTCATCAGAGGGGGGCTCTGTGGGGCGGATTTCATTGTGTTAGGGGAGATCAGCTGTGTGTCTGGAAAGAGAACCTTTAGCACAGCCCCCTGATGCTAAAACAGGAGAGGTCACTTCCAAACTGCAGGGAGGCCTTCCTGATGCTGGCGTCTGTAGCTGGAGGTGCCATTGTATGTGTGTGTGGGGGGGTGGACAGCGTCATCTGCCTCATCCTGTCAACCACCCTGCTGGCTGGGCTGTCGTGGGTGAGCTGACTCTCGCTGATACTCAGCCTCGGCTCTCAACCGCCTCTGCTCTAGCCAGACTGAGGCCTCTGGAGGCCCCTCATTCAGGCCCACCTGCTGACTTCTCCCATGCTACTGACACCCCTTTCACAGCCCTCCTGCCTACTCCCAGCCCCACGCCCCTCCCCACTGCTAGTGCCAGGCTTCATGGTAACCCCCGGTGCAATGCGGCCTGGTCCCTCCAACGTGCTCAAGGAGCAGGCCTGGGCCTCGCACCCTGAACCTTCCCCAGTGCCCAGCATACAGCAGGTGCTCAACGAATGCCCAACTGATGCCCTTACCTGACTTGGGATTGAAGCTTCCTGGTCGGGGCCTGATGGGAGGTTTTGGGGGCACAGGAGGCTGCCCCCGAGGGGGCCCCCGGCCACCCCTTCGCGCTCGAACCTCAGGAAGCTTGGTCAGAAATTTCTTCTCCACGTATTTGGCGTGGATCCAGGCCTCCTTCTCCTGCCTGGGGGAGTGGGGAAGGGGACAATCTTCCCTCCTCCCATCCCAGGCCCGGCCCGCCCGGCCCCCCCGCCCCGGGAGAGCCAAGCCCTGGCACCTCTCCCCCCAGCCTCACCGGGAGCAGCTGGGCCCCGGCTTTTTCACTGCCATGGCATCCACACGCGCCTCATAGATCTGGTTGATGACTACATTTCCCAGTTCACACATGAGCTTCACAGGCAGAGGCAGATGGGGGGGCGGTATGGGGGTGAGTGTCTGAGTCTGCAGGGTTTTTCAGCCCTTTGTCCCCTCACCCCCAGTCACCACTATCCACCAAGTCACCTTCACTAGTTCCGGCTCCCATGAGTCAAGGGTCAGAGACCGGACCTTGGAGAAATGAACACCAAGGCTCCTGGAGGGGCAGAGTGGGAGTCAGGCCCTCGGGTGGCGACAGGGGTGGAAAGGCGGCTGCAGCTCCTGAACAGGCTTGGAGGCCAAGTCCTGTGTGGGGGGGACCAGCAGGCAGCAGGGCAGTGGCCTTGACCTGGTTCAGTGTGGTCTGGCCCATGCACTGTCCCCTGCTCCCTATGTTTCACTTCAAGGCCTCCATCCTCTCAGGCCACTTCCCTTCTCTCAAGGCGCTTGGATCTGAGCAGCTCCTCCCACGCCATTCCCCTTTCCTCCTTCCCCCAGACTGAAGCGCGGCCTTAGGGATCTGCTAAGGGCGCACAACCTCTTTTCTCTGCTCTTGGTCGGCTCCCCATCCTCAGCAGCCCTGACCTCCCACCTCCCAACCAAGCCAATAAAATCCTCTGGGTTGAGCCCCAGCCCTGCCCCTACCAGGACACTGCCGGGCTGGGCCCACCTGGGTCCACCTGGTACCTCGCCAGGCTCGGCCCAGGCGTGGTGCCCAGTGACAGCCAGGATCTAAGGGGGTGGGGGGAGAGAAGGGGAGGGAAGGAAGGGCCTGTGCTCTGGGGCTTGGGGGCGTGACCTGTGGATGCCAGAGCACTGAATGCAGAGGGTGACCCCAAGGTTGATGCTGGCCCACTCTGGGGCGGGCTCCCGGCAGTCGCAGCACTGAGCATTGCCATCCACACTCTGCACTTGGGCTGCCACGTGCCCAGCACCCCCAGACTCCCTTCCCCTGGCTGTCCCGCCACAGCCCAGGGTGGCCGCAGAGCCCACAGCCAGGTGTCCTGGGCCCTGGCAGAGAAAGGGAAAGAAAAGGGGTCAGGGGGCCTAGAGGAAGGGGCACCCCATCTCCCAGGGCAATTTAAGGCACCTGGCCTGGAGTCCGGGGGTGGTCATCGAGGCGAGCCTGGCTGAAGGCCGTGGCAATGCTGCTCTGCACGGCACTGACCCACAGCTGCAGGAGGCGCTCCGAGTCGGCCTGGAGGAGGCAGGACCTGGGTGGGAGGAGGGAGGTGAGGGGGCCAGGAGGTCTGAGACCAGGGGACCCAGGGGGCAGGATGGACAGACCGACATTCAGCCACTGTTCAACCGGTTGCATTCAACCGGTTGGGTGAAATGCTTCTGTCCCTGTTGATGATATCCTCCTAAATGTCCTCCATCATCCTGCACCATCCCTCCAGGCCACCCTCACATCAGTCACCGAAGCGGAAAGGCCTGGCACTGTACAGGGGCACCCTGGTGATGGTGCGACGCCATCATCAGGTGCACTCACTTGCTGGGGGACACCACCTCAAAGCAGAACCGCCTTTCGGAGTCAGGGCAGAGCTTCACTGTGCAGAGCCGCAGGTCATCCACCACCACAGTCACCGGGTCCTGGAAGGGGAAGGTGATAAAGGGCAGCCAGCCAGCTAGCCGTGGGCCAAGGCCAAGTTCCCCTGGGGCCCAGGCGTCCAGGCCTACCCACCTTGTACTTCTTCTGATAAATCAGTTGGTTGCTCTGAATGGCGAACCAGCGCCTGGAGGGGGTGGACATAGAGATATAGACATTGGCAGCAGCAAGGTGAGGTTGGGGACAGTGACAGAAGGGAGGCTGTGCCCTTTAACCTATAAGCATCTTGCTGAGAGGAGAGAGACCTGGGCTGAGCATCCCATGAGATGTTCCAGAAAAAGAGTTGACAGTTGTGCAGACTGGGGGACATCTAAGGGAATGCTGTTCACATTTTAGACCACTCAGATTTGACAAAAGGTATAAAGACAATTTTCCAGCCGATGGCAGTAAAATGCTTTTAATAGCAAAATCAGGCTATTGCTACAAACTTGTGGCAGATGGCAGTATCTTGGAGAAAGGGATCCTTTTTCTAATTTGCCCAAAACCTCATCTGGGTGGCAGTGGCCCTGGAGGGAGGAGTCAGTTCTGAGCTAATACCACCCTGCTCCAGACCCTGCAATGGCTCCCCATTTCCCTGCAGGTAGAGCCCCAAGGTCCTACCTACGAAGGCCCATGAGGCCCCACGATGATTCCCATCCTCCATTAACTGACTTTGTCTCCTGCTACTTCCTCCTCCCTCACTCTGCCCAGACCCATGGCCTCCTCTCTGTCCCCTCAAACAAGCCAGGCATCTCAGGGCCTTGGTGCCAGCTCTTCATTCTGCCTAGAACATTCTTCCCCATAATGGCCTTCAAATCTTCGCTCAGAGCTCACCATCTCACAAAACCTACCCTGACAACCCTATTTAAAATTGCAGCCACCTCCCCAGCTCTCCACATGCCCTCTGCCTTGTTTTATTCTTACCTTCTAACACAACACAGACTTCACTTACGATTATTGTCTGTCTTTGCTGATGGCACATCATAGCCACTCAAACATGATTTAACTGGGTGACTGGGTGCCTTTGACTGGGGAGGCTTCTCCTCACCTGCTCCAGGTCTTAAATGCGTTGCTGGCCCGTTTGAAGAGATGTCCTTCCATGACCAGGCCGCCAGTTCCTTCCTTTAAGCTTGGCTCTGGCTCTTCCCCACCCAGCTCCTGGGAGCACAAGAGGGTCAAAGGGCAACTGGGGTAGGCTGAGAACAAGGCCACAGGCCTGTCTGTCTCCTCTGCCGGCCCCTCACCTTCTGTTTCAGCAGCACATGTCTCTGTTCCATGTCCCTCTTCTCTCGTGCAGAATTCAAGACCAGCTGGTGCAACTGAGCATAGAAGGGGCTTCTCAGATGCCTCCCCACCAAGGCTAGGAGAGGCAGCTCAGAGCCCTCTAACGTCCCTCCATCACCTGCCTACTCCCTGGGGCCTTACCTGGGCGCCCAGCTCCTTACGGTACTGGCCCAATTGGCTCAGCTCCTCGTGGCCCTGCTGGAAATGGGAAGCCTGGGCCTCCACCAAGCGCAGCACCTGGGGGGTGAAGGGGGAAGAGGGCAGAGGTAGGAAGGACCCCTCTCTCCCTCCACCCACCACTGCCCCCCCCCTACTTCCAGCAGGCTCCTCCCCACCTCGCCCTCACCACCACCACAACTCACAAACTCCATGATGTCAAACTTCCTCTTGTCCTCAATCACATTGATCTAGGGCCCCAAAAGACCTCAGGTCAGTCTTGAAAACACAGTGTCCCCTCCCACAGCACACTGGGGACTCCCCCAGTCCCTGATCAGACACCTGAGGCCCTGGCACCCCGGGAGGATAGGTTGAGGGCAGGCACCTGGAGGGCGTAATCCAATGCCCGTCCCCGGTACCCGGCTCGAGCAGTCCTCAAAGCAGCTCCTGCTTCTTCTGCCTCCTGGACCCGGCGCCTGGGAACCTCTGCATTGTGGGTAAGAGCAGCCTCCAGGCTCTCAGCCCCCCTCCAGAAATCCCGGCGGGCCTCTCGGAAACCTCGGAGACCTCTAGGGGTGCAGGAAATAACAATAACACAGAATCACAGATACACCCATCTGCCCCGAGCAGAGAAGTCTCAGTAGAAGGCCTACCCATATCCTTTCAATTAGCCTCCATACAGTCAGAAATCCCAGGGCACCCTTGGAATGGAGAATTGAAGTGAGGCCACCAGAAAGCCCCAATCTGCATCCTAGAGACCTCTGGGGCACAGACAGGTGGTGATGGGGTATGATGCTTCATTCTGGGAGGCCCACTGCTAACGGGTAGAGGGCTGGTTTCTGGGAAAGAAGGCCCCCTTCCCTCCCCACTCACTCCTTGACCAGGGTCTGGATTTGTTGCTGCAGAGCGTGCTGGGTGGCATCTAGAAACTCCTGAGGGGAAGCAGAAGTTGGTGGATGGGGGTCAGGATCACAGACAACCTTGTCCCGCTCCCCTCAGCCCTGTGGGCACCCCCTCACCGCGTGGCTGTCCAGCTTGTGGCTGAGGCTGGCTGTGAATTTGTCCAGACACTCCTAGGTGAGAGGAGGCATGGAGAGAGTATCGGGCATGGGGTGCTAGGATCCCCACAATTCTGGACCCAGCTCACTATGGCTAACTCTGGTGCCGATTCCAGGCCAACCCTCACCTTCCAAAGGATCTCCTCATGCCCCAGGCCCCATCCCACCCAGGTTAGGGGCCCTCCACATACCGCCATCATGGGCTCTGGTGGACCCAGGTGGGCAAGGTCGCAGATGCCAACAATGAAGGCGCGGCCAGCGGTGAGATAATGACGCCCACTTTCCAGGAGGCTGGTACCTAGCTTGAGGAGCTGGGAAACAGCAAGGGTAATGGGGACCAGTGCTGCCTGCCATCCCCCCCACCCCGTGACCTCCCCCCACCTTCCCGATCCCTTCTGCCCTCCTGCTGGGTCCATGTGCCTCTTTTCCAACCTAGCCTCCACTTTTCTCCAGACCAGCCTGGCTCTCCCCAGTTTATAACACGCAGCTGGCGTGTTCTCTTCTCTCCCTCTGCTCCCATCGCTCCACGCCTAAGACAAACTCCCCGCCCATTCCTCCTGGACTGTCACTAAGGCCAGCGTCAGCTTCATCCCCAAAATGTCTTTCCCTTTCCACTCCCACACATCTCACCCTACCCTGCCCCACTTGTCTGGAACAAGAACTCCTCAGAAACTGCACTTCCTGCCCTGGTTAGCTTATAGGATCAATTCTCTAGATGGTTAGTATTAAGTTCTACAGTATTTACCATCTGTAGTTGTCCCATTCTGTGCTCATTGAATGGCCACTCAATAAATACTAATTGGTCACCTACTACCTGTCAGGCTCTGGGATAGGCACTGGGGATTAATCAAGAAACAAAACTTAAAAGCCCCCATCTTCATGGCATTCACATTCTAGTGGGAAGAAAACGGACAAGAAACGAGTAGGCAACTGGGGCAAACCCCCAGGGATTCACAGCCTTGAGGGGCCCCACCCCTTGAGCGCAAGTGGGACCTGTGACTTGCTGCCAACCAACCAAATGTGGCAAAGGTAATGGGGAGTCACACCATGATTACATTCTGATATATATTGACTCCATCCTGCAAGCACACACTGGAGAGATTCTCCTTGCAGCCTTGGACAAACAAGCTGCTATGATGTCAACTATCTATGGACAGGCCCCCATGGCAGGATCCTGCAGGTGGCCTCTAGGAGATGAGGGCCTCAGGCCTACAACAGCCAGGAACTGAATTCTGCCCAAAATCCCGTGAGCTTGGAAGGAAACCCTGAGCCTCAGATGAGTGAACAGCCGTGGTCAGGACCTCGATTGCAGCCTGTGAGACTTGGAGCAGAAGACCTGGTACAAGTGCTTGGATTCCTGACTCATAGAAACTGGGATAACAACTGTGAATTGTTCTAAGCCTCTACATTTGTGAAAATTTGTTACACAGCAATAAAAAACGAATGCGGCAAGTAAATACATAACATGCCAGATAGAGTTAAGTGCTAGAAAGAAAAACAAAGCCGAATGTGTGTGTGTGTATAAAATGTGTCTGTGTGTGTGTGTACCATCTTACCTAGTGGTTGGGAAAGGCCTTGCTATGTCATGTTAAAATGTTTTACTGGGGAAGTGGACTTGACCCAATGGATAGGGCATCTGCCTACCACGTGGGAGGTCCGAGATTCAAACCCCAGGCCTCCCTGACCCGTGTGGAGCTGGCCCACGTGCAGTGCTGATGCGTGCAAGGAGTGTCCCCCACGCAGGGGAGCCCCACGCGCAAGGAGTGTGCCCCGTAAGGAGAGCTGCCCAGTGTGAAAGGAAGTGCAGCCTGCCCAGGAATGGTGCTGCACACACGGAGAGATGACACAACAAGATGACACAACAAAAAGAAACAGATTCCCAGTGTCGCTGATGAAGATAGGAGCGGTCACAGAAGAACACACAGTGAATGGACACAGAGAGCAGACAACTGCGGGGGGGGAGGGGAGAGATAAATAAAAATTAAATCTTAAAAAAAAAAATGTTTTACTGGGGAAGCAGATGTGGCTCAAGCAATTGAGCTCTCGCCTACCACATGGGAGGTCCCTGGTTCGGTTCCCAATGCCTCCTAAAGAAGACAGCAAGCTGGCATGACAGGCAGGTGTGGCAAGCTGACACAAGATACACAAGAAGAAAAAAACATAATGAAAGACACAACAAAACAGAGAGCAGAGGTTCCCAGTGCCTCCTAAAAGATGAGAAAGACAGCAAGCTGACGCGATGGGCAGGCACAGCAAGCTGACACAACAAGATGACACAACAGGATGCACAAGTATAAAAACATAAGGAGAGACACTGGTAGCTCAAGCGATTAGGCACCTCCCTCCCACATTGGAGGTCCCAGGTTCAGTTTCCTGTGCCTCTTAAAAGAAACAAGATGAAAAGACACAGCAAGTGCGAACAACAGTGGGGTAGGGAGAAATAAATAAATAAAATAAATCTTTTTTTAAAATCTTAAAAAAATTTTTGTTTTACTGGTTTCTCTCTCTGTAGCAGTCAGGCTATGGGCTCCCTGGGGGTAGATATGGTCTTGCTTTCCACAGATGCCCACGGCCTGTCACAATGCAGGTGTTAAGAGCTGAATGAGTGAGTCTTTGTTTTCCAAGTTCCTGAGTTCTTTGAGGTCATAGAAACACCTTTTTGGCTTCTTGGTCACCCCCAAAATGTCTACCCCAAAATGTAAGCATTGAGTCATCCCTGGAACTCCTCAGTTCCCCCAGCTTTCTCCCCTGGCCCCACCACTGTCATCCTAATCCCATCACTTCCTCCCTCTCTTGCCACTCCTGGGTGATCTCTCCGCGTCAGGATCACCTTTTCCAGACGGGTCTCCAATTCTGACACTTCGGCTTCCACCAGCTCGATGGAGGCTCTAGGAAAGGGGGGATAGGGTCACAGGAGCCAAGCTTGGGTCCATCTGCTCTGCCAGCCTCCCTGGGGTGGGGGGCTGGGGTGGGGGATGGTGGGCTCAGTCTGAGAAAGCTGCCGGCTTGAGGGCTTGAGGAGGCCCGCCCACCCTTGTCTCTTGCTGGCTCACTCCCCACTGCCAGAGAGACTATAGCCCAGGCCAGAGCAGGAAGGGTAGAAGGGGGTGGATGTGGCCAGGGCAGGAAGTTGCTAACCGCCCCAGGGCAGGTGCTGGGGGAGGGGCAGGGGTCCCAGTGCTAGGGAGGAGGCAGTGCCAGCTTTAGGGGAGAGATGGAGTTGGAGAGTCCAGAGGGTGCATGCAGGGGCCAGCGAGCATCGGAACACCTGGGCTTGATAGCAGAGGTACCACGTTGGCCCACAACCTCGCTCTTGTCCCTTTGAGGCCTACTCCTCAGAAGGAGGCCTGGCCTGGGGAAGGTTGCACCCATATGCGTGTGTGTGTGTGTGTGTGTGTGTGTGTTGTGTGTGTGAGTGTGAAGGGGAGCTCCTCGGACCTTGCCTCCCCTCCCCCTAGACCGGCACAAACTTACCGGAACCGGGGTGAGTCCTTGAGACACTCCTCAAAATCCAGCTTGACTGTCATCTCGGCTGCTGCCGGGGCCAGCAGGCCCTGTAGGCTGGGCAGGTGGGGACGCAGTGGAGGCACTTCCTGCCCCAGGAGGGGAGCCGATGATGGAGGAGGTGAGGGTCCTCTCCTGGGTGGGGACTAGGGGGTGAAATTCTTTCCCCAAAGGGAAGGGGTGTCCTAGGAGGAGCTCTCACCCCACACTTCCAGGCTGGGTTGGGAGGGGCAGGGGCGGGGCCTGGGTGTGGGGGGGTTGAGATTAGAGAAGCCACAGCAACGCCCTCAGAGACTATTTGCTGTCACCTTCCTATCCTGGCTCTCATCTCTGCTTCTTTTTCCTTTAGTGGTTGAGTTTTCAGAGCCTGGCAGACCTAGGTTCAAACCCCAGTTCTGTGACCCTGGGCGAGCTCTCTGATCCTCAGTTTCCATATCTGGAAGAGGCAGGATAACCCCTACCTCCAGAGTGGCTGTAGGAATTTTAAAAGGTGGCGCTGGTATGGCTACGACCAACTCAGTCACAGCACTCGCTGCCATCCTGTGCAGCTTGGTCCTGCTTGGGCCTTTTCGGGCTCCTCGGTTCTTAGCGAGTCCAGGGCCCTGAACCGCACCAAGCTTTCTTCTCTCTGCTCTGCCTGCTTGTGGTTTCCTGTGTGTGAATTCCGTCCCCCCACTTCTTGATGACATACCAGGCCCAGCCTGGCACTCAACGCACGCACAGCACCCAGGCTGCTGCTTGTCTCTCTTTATTGCCCACCCCTAGGGAGGGGAGGGCAGGGGAAGGCTGCCCCCATCCTACCCACATTGGCTACATTTTCCATTGTCTGGTTTCCTCCTCCTGATTCCATTGAAGCTGCAGGGTTTCACCTGGAGAGAGAAGGGGTTGAATTACTGGCTTCCTGGAAGCAGGCCTGAGACTATGCCCATGTGACCCACCCAGACTCCCCCAAACCTACCCCCTCCGCCCCTCTAACTCCCTGGCCAGTGCAAGCACCCCTCGCCCCTGCCCAGGCTCACGTCTGTAGTTGCTCTGGTGGCAGGGGTTTGGGTTGTTCTCAGATTTCCTTTGTGGGCCCTCTGAGCTTTGCCAGCTCAGCCCCCTGGTCACCAGCCACTGACACCATCCAGACACCACTTGGGGCCCACTGGGCAGGGGAGTACCTGGAGTGGGGTGAGGTGATAGAGAGGAGTGAAGGAGAAGGCATGAGTCTGGGTATGATGCCAAGCTGGAGGGGTCCCCAGCCCTTCTGAGCCTCACTGGCTCCTCTCCTGTATAGCGAGGGCCTTGGGCTCCGGGAAATTTAGAGACTCTCTCACCACCTATTGCCCCCAATCTACTGGCCTGAAAGGAGAGCCCTGGGAACCAGGGGATGTGTGGGTGAGGATGGGGCCTTTCCAGGAGCCAGGCCCAGGAAGGAGGTGTCCTGGTGCCCTCACCAGGTGTCACTGCCACCATCAGGGTGCTCTCAGCCTTGTGACCCTGAAAGGGGCTTTCCGTGAAGTCCAGCCGACGGACCTCAGTGCTCATGGGCAAGCTGATGGAGGAGCCTGGAAGCATTGTGGGATCAGGGTTGGAGCATCCTTTGGACGGTGGGTCCTCATCCCCCCACCTCCCCTCTGACCTGACCAGGTTCTTACTGTCTTTCAGCTCTTCATCTATGTCGTCCTCCAGCTCTGGCTGGGAGGAGGACCGAAGGTATCTTCCTTTGCTGTAATACTCCTTGCGCTGGTGACCCATCTCCTTTTCCGACTTGGTGGTGGCCGTGGCTGGGGGCTGATTTCTGCCTGTATGGGAATCTGAGGAATCACAAAGTCAAATCTGCCCATGGCCGTCTGGCGCCTCCATGCCCCCAGGTCTCCACTGTCAGCCCCTTTCACAGGTTCTCACCCTCCTCCCACTTAGAAAACCTTAAGGGACCTCCCATCCCCCACAGTTCACTTGGGTTTTCTGGACCTCCTTATCAACCATCCTTCTCTGAGGGCTCTCCTGAGTGCAGATCCCACCCCAGCTGTCCTCTGTCTGCCCTAAGGTCACCTCGCAGCAGGACCTCCACCTCTGACAGCAGGGCCTGGGCCAATTATGGTGGGGAGGAGAGGAACTAGCTCTGCACTACAACTCCCTTTAGTCGGTGCCCCCCACCCCCTATCACTAACCTTTGGCTTCTAGAATGCCTCTATTGGCCACCAGGCCAGTCTCATCTTTGACTCCTCTGGCTGATCCTCTTTTACTGGCTCTCTCCACTGGCCTGGGCTCAAGGTCTGGCATCACACCTCGACCTCCACTGCTGACAATGACACCACCCCCAGTGCAGCTTTGGTTATTGCCCAAGGGCAGGGTTTTCTGAGACTTGAGGAACTTTGCTTCATCATAGTGTGCCTTGCGGTGATGGTCAAAGTCACTGGAGTCTGTGGGCCAGTGTGAGAGTTTGGCTTTCCACTCAGGTTCTCAGGGAGGTTGGCTCCATCTCCCCTTCTCCTGTAATTCCCACCCTTCAACTCACATGTCTTGGTAAAGTTGTCTGGAGACTCAGAGTATCTGTTGTCACCATACTGGAGGACCTTGGGGTAGAAATTGTCCATTGTTGCAAACCTGAAGGGAAGAGAGACTAGTTGTGGGTACTGAAGAGACGTGAACAAGGGGGCAGGTGTGTGCGTGGCAATCTGGCTAGGCCCCCCAGATGGGTCATGGTCACGCCTAATGGGAACTCTAGCAACACCTATTTTGGGGGTTAAAGAGCAGAACTGGCTCAGACCCCCGAGTTAAAGGGTGGAGAGAGGAAGAGCCCCCCTACCCCACATGATCTTTGGCAGGACTCACCTTTCAGCCAGCGCCTCGGGAGTCACCATGTGGGAGCCTGCAGGCAGGTCCTCAAGGCTGTCCTGCAGCCTGCAGAGGGGGAAGCCAGGGAGGGAGGGGGAGATCAGGCAGCATCCAGTCCCTGAGGCCTCCGCTGCGTCCTCCCTTCCCTACCCTGTGGAATGGCGAGAAGAGTCTGGGCTGAAGGTCTGGAGCTAAGGGCTGAGTACCTGTGGTAGGGAGTCCTGGGCTCATCCACCTTCATAAACCCGTAGTCCTTGCCAGGAGGGTGGTAGGTGGAGAGAATATTCATCTCATCCCAGCGCTGAGACTTTTTCCTGTGGGCGGGGGTGGGGTGGTGGTGAAGGAAACTTTGGAGTGATTGCTCCTCACAGCCTTTCTTCGCAATTTCAGAAAACATTTGTTGCACACACACACACACACCCCACCTCTTATTCCAGGCAAGGTACAGATAGAAGTATAGGGACTGAGAATGGAGTCACCCAGTGATAATCAGGGTGCTAAGTAGCTGAGGTCAATCAGGCCCTGCTGGTCTCCCCAAAGGCTAGGAACCTCGGGTTTCCCACCCAAATGCTGCTCCCGGCCTTCTCTCACTCTGGCTTCTCGGGAGTCCCTCCCACCTGCTCTTGGCTCTGCCCCTCCGGTGTAAAACCTCTCTCCCTCCAGCTCTCGGCCGCTCGCCTGCAGAGCTGGGCCGGTACTTTCCCACATTGGGGAGTTTCTGCATCAAGATGCAGCTGTTGTTTGTGAGGATACTCCGGGGCTGGTCTTCATGGGCATTGGGGGAGTGCGGACTATACCCGGAGATGTACCCTTTAGGCCTCCCGGAGCAGGAGGTGGACGCTCGTGATAAGCCGGTTCCAGGGCAGGGGGTGTTGATTACGGCGGGGTATGTGCCAGACTGAAGACTGCGACCTGCCACCTCGCCAGGGGGCTGGCTGGGTCCCGAACCGAGGACCGCGACCTCCCCAGAGGGCCGGCTGGATCCCGAACCGAGGACCGCGACCTCCACAGAGGGCCGGCTGGATCCCGAACCGAGGACCGCGACCTCCCCAGAGGGCCGGCTGGGTCCCGAACCGAGGACCGCGACCTCCCCAGAGGGCCGGCTGGGTCCCGAACCGAGGACCGCGACCTCCCCAGAGGGCCGGCTGGGTCCCGAACCGAGGACCGCGACCTCCCCAGAGGGCCGGCTGGAATCAGGCTTGCGAGCCTCGGCTTCCTTGGATGGCTGTGAGGGCTCAGATACGTCCAAGTCTGAGGTCGAGGGCTGCTCGGAGCCTGCCTCGAGCCATCTGACCCCTCCGGGCACCTTCTTGGTTCCCCTTCCAGATCTTTTGAGGCCAGTGGCCCCCTGAGGATCTTTCTTCTCCATGGCCCCACCAGGGGGTCACTCCCAGCCACCCTGCGCCACCTCCCAGCCCCACATAGCCCCGCCCCCAGGCCCCGCCCCCACGGGGGGGGATCTGGGGGGCGATGGGCCCGAGGACCAGGTCCCCTCCCTCATTGCTCCCAGGAGCTGCGGGGGGCGGAATCAAGACCCGGTGTAAGGACCGCGGGCTGTGAGCCACTCTGCTCGCCCCTCCCTTTCGGTCCCGCCCAAAGAGCTGCTTTCTTTGTCTCCGGGATTTGTTCCCGCCCTCCTCTCCATCCCTGCCCTCCTCCGAATCAGCCAATCGTAAGCAGCGGTCCTGGCCAGGGGGCGGGAAGCCTTCGTTGTGAGGTCACAGGCCTCCAACCTGAGCGCGAGCGTGGGAGAGTTGGTTTGGGACCAGTTAACAGGTCTGGGGGGACTCTGGGGACTGTCCGTGCCCTGCTGGAAACGGCCTGTCGTGGTTTTCTTTGAACTTTTTATTCGTGGATTTAAAATTTAAGAGTGTAGTTGAACTGGAGCCCTAGCTACGCTTGAATGGAGACATCCGCGGGCTTCGTTTTTTCCCCCTCAAGCTGGCTCGGCTCGCTCTGCCTCTCACGAGAAGTGTGAGGCAAAAGTGAATGGTGGCACTAGCGTGGCAAGACATTTCCTGTCTCGGTGGTGCTAAGCGCAGAGTCTCATTTTTAAAGCTACCGCGTCTCATAGCGGGGCCCTTCACCCCCTCTCTCAAAACTTCGACGCGCGAAGCGAAGGAAGCCCCTCCTCTTGCCGTAAAGCGAACACGTTTTAGGTGTCGCCTCCCTCGATGGAGGGCGGGGTCGTCGGTGCCGCTGCCGCAAAGCTGGGAGCGTTGGGGCGCCAACAACCCTCCGTCGTAACTCTGTCTGCGGCGGTCGTTTCCTCCTCGCACTGTCGCAAAAGCTCCCTGCCCAAGTCTTCGCCCCTCTCAGAGCCGTTACCTCGCCGTGCCGTAAAGCAAACCTTCCGACCCCGACGTCCTTCTGTTACCACCGTAGTAGTCAGTTCCGTCGCCCGGGATGCTTCATTGCCCACGAGTGCCGTAAAGCATATCTGGTCCCCGCCCCCGGTCCATTTCCCTCAGGGTGTCCGTCCGCCGTGGTTGCCACGGTGCCGCCAAGCGCAGCTGTCGCGCGGCCCCGGTGTCAGCGGCGATGGCGGCGGGGTCGGGTGGGAATGGGGGCTCTGGGGCAGGCCCCGGGCCGGGGCCGGGCGGGGGTGGAGGCCCCAGCGAGAGCGGCCCAGGACCGAGCTCCGGCGGGGGTCTCGGCAGCAGCGGGGAGCTGCACCCGCGCACCGGGCGTTTGGTGAGCCTCTCGGCCTGTGGGCGAACAGCGCGGCGGCAGCAGCCGAGCCAGGAGTTTAACCATGGGCTGGTGTTGAGCCGGGAACCCTTGCGAGATGGATGCGTCTTTACCGTCCGCATCGACCGCAAGGTGTGGAGCCGGGATCGCGGAACCGGGATGCGCAGGGTAGTGGGAAGGAACCGGAGGGAGACAGGGTAGGGCAGCCGGGAGAGTCCCATCCCTGGGTACCGAGAGGGAACCTGCCATCGGGCACCAGGTGACGGACAGGCAGGGACCATGAAGCAGAAGCATACAGTGTGAAGGAGAAAGAGAGCCAGAATCTGGGAAAGGAGGCTAGAATAGTTGGGGAGCAGACCTTCTGGAACAATTTCTTGGAGGTGGAGAATTAAGAGTTGCCAGAGAGCTGTGATGGCGGGAGGAGAGAGATACCAGGGAAAGAGCAAATCAATGAAAGGCAAACCCAGGGACAGGGCCACAAAGCTGGGTGAGGGGAGAGACTCTGGGAGAGGGAGGTGTGTACGCTTCTGAGTGACTCGTGAAGGGGCCATGCTCACAGAGATAGAATTTGGGAGGAGAGTGAATCTAGGTAGATCGAGAGCCTGCGAGAGAATCAGGCCAGGGGGTAGAGATGCTGCTACCTGATGTCAAGAGGTGTGTGAATAATTTTGGTGGCTGAGGGGCCACAGAGACCAGGGAAGTTAGAGGAGGCAGGGGGCTGGAGCCCAGGAATTCAGACAGCAAGGTGGGAAAAGGAGCAGTGTGGTAGACGCCAAGGACCTGAGTACAGTGCAGGGTTGCCAGGGGACAGCTAGCCCAAACAATCACTCAAACAGTCTAGAAAATTACCTGCGGGTCTGTCTTTGAATTAGTGTTTCAGAGAGAGTGACTGCACACCAGTTAGCTGTTTGATAGATAGGAAGAGGGAATGCTGTGGCCTGTGGAATGTAGATTCCCGGAGGTGGGAGACCCACTGGTGGTCCAGTCTGAGCCCTTATCCACCACTCCTGTCACAGGTCAACTCCTGGAGTGGCTCCATTGAGATTGGGGTGACAGCGCTGGATCCCAGTGTACTGGACTTCCCAAGCAGTGCCACAGGGCTGAAAGGGGGCTCGTGGGTGGTGTCAGGCTGCTCGGTGCTGCGGGATGGACGCTCTGTGCTGGAGGAGTATGGTCAGGACCTGGACCAGCTTGGCGAAGGGGACCACGTGGGTGTGGAGCGCACAGCTGCTGGAGAGCTGCGGCTCTGGGTGAATGGGCGGGATTGCGGTGTAGCCGCCACGGGCCTGCCCACGCGAGTCTGGGCCGTTGTGGACCTTTATGGCAAGTGCACTCAGATCACCGTGCTACCCCCTGAGCCAGGCTTCAGCCCCCCTACTCCCATCCCCACGCCTCCCCTCGAGTCCTCCGCCCCCCCTGAAGATTCTACCTTGGCTGAACAGGGGACTTCTGGAGATGAAGGTGAGAACCCAGGTAGGGTGGAGGTGGAGGAATGAGGGCAGAGGGCATGGCTGAAGGAGTGGGGGAAATGCAGTGACAAGTGAGGCTGGGTGTGGGCAGGGCCTTTCAGCTCCCTAGTGGGTCACTGGGGAGAGCACAGACTAGGGGAGAGGGTTTCCTGGCTCTGGACGCTGAAGCAAGGGCTGAACCCTTATTCCCCTCCATCCCACCTGGTCCCCAGCCTTCATGGTGTCCCCAGCGCAGTCCCGGCCGGAGACGTTTCCTAACAGCCTTGAGTCGCATAATGGTGAGGGCTGTGGGGAGGCTCTGGGAGGGGGAGGGGGAAGTGAGGTGGACAAGGGTGAGGTTTTCGGGAGAGCTGGGGAGGGGCCTCGGGAGAGGCAGGGAGAGAGAACCCCAAGCCTGAAGGTGCAGAGCCTCATTGCAGCTTCCTGCCTCCATCCTGCTGCCACAGACTTCGCCAACATGGAGCTCTCTGAGGTGGTGAGCAACGCCATCCTCTCTGCCTACAACGGGGGACTCCTGAATGTCAACCTGAGCTCTCCACCGGCCGGGGAAGGGTCGGGGAGTAGCGGCGCTGCCACCTCACCTATTCTCACTTCCAACGACGCCCTTCTCTTTCACGAGAAGTGCGGGACCCTCATCAAACTCAGCAACAACAATAAGACAGCCGAGCGCCGCCGGCCCCTGGACGAATTCAACAACGGGGTTGTCATGACCAACCGCCCACTTCGAGACAACGAGATGTTTGAGGTGTGCAAGATCCTGCAGCTTGGCTGGTGCCTTCGCCTCTGGGTGCTAACCCTTGGGGGCAGGGCGGGGAGGTGGTGGTCCTTCCTCTGCCCTGACACTCCCTGCTCCCCCTTCTGCTGCCTCCACCCCAGATCCGCATCGACAAGCTCGTAGATAAGTGGTCTGGCTCCATCGAGATCGGCGTCACCACCCATAACCCCAACAGTTTGGAGTACCCAGCCACCATGACCAACCTGCAGTCAGGTACCAGCCCCACCTGGGGCCCAGGCCTGGGGTTGCCGAGGGGAAGGAGGCCCAGAGGCTGACCAGGGTGTTCCCCTCACTCAGGCACCATCATGATGAGTGGGTGCGGGATCCTGACCAACGGCAAGGGCACCCGCCGGGAGTACTGTGAGTTCAGCCTGGATGAGCTGCAGGTGAGGGTGGGCACAGAGCTTTGGGCCATGCTCTGGGGGAGCCACAGTTACTCTGTATCCCTGTCACAGCACCTTTTTTCTCTGGGACCCAAAGGAAGGCCCCTTTCTCTTTTGCCTGAAGAGTCCTTCTGAGAAGGCAGGGTTGCCTGGGTTTTGGAGTTAAGCACTCCAGTTTTGGAGTCAATTCTTTGATTCTGAGTTCTTACTGTCTGGCTGTTTGTGGTGGGGACGTGAGGCAAGAAGCTTATCCTCTTTGGTGTGTCCCCTCCTCATCTCCAAAATGAGACTGTTAGTAGTACTTACTATATAGAATGTTGTGAGGTTTAAATAAGTCAATGTTTTTAATGACGTAACTTGCGGCCCGACTTGCATGGAGCATTCAGTAGATGTAATCATTGTTCATGTCTGAAAAACGGGCACCCATGACCTCCCCTCCCTATCCTCTATGGTGGTGTGAAGCTCAGGTGATCCCTGAGGAATGGAATTGTGGGAAGCTCCAGGATGGCTCTGCTGTCATGGGCCCAGGGCAGTTCTGTAGCCTGGTTGTGAGTGGGTTCCAGACTGAGTTCTCTCTCTGCTTGGAACAGGAGGGTGACCACATTGGCCTCACGAGGAAGTCCAACTCTGCCCTGCACTTCTTCATTAATGGCATCGACCAGGGTAAAGGGGAGCTCAGAGAGGGCTGCTGGGCAGGGCTTGGCATGGGGATGGGGACTGGTGTCTGTACCGCTTCTTCCTGCCCCTCTCTGATGCTCAGTCTCCCTCTGCTTGAATCCTCTCCCCTCACCGCCTCATCCCTGTGCCTTCTACCCCCATAGGCGTGGCTACCCCCTTGACACCCCCAGTGGTGTATGGAGTGGTGGACTTGTATGGGATGGCGGTGAAGGTGACCATTGTCCACAATAACAACCACAGTGACCGTCTACGCCGGAACAATGCTATCCTGCGGGCGCTGTCCCCGGAGGGTGCTCTCCGCCGCACTGCTCCTGCTGCCCAGGCAGAACCTGAGCGCCTGCTTTTCCACCCCAACTGTGGGCAGAAGGCAGCCATCACCCACGAGGGACGCACTGCCCTGAGGCCCCAGTATGGCCCATGGGGTGGGGAGAAGCTTGCAGAAGGGCTCTAATGGGATTTGGGGGAGGTGTGGAGAAGCAGGAGGCAGAGGCAAAGAGTCCGGTCTGCAGAGTCCTGGACAGAAAAGGGGGAACCTCCTGGAATGTGAGGTTTAACTGGTTGACTTGGGCAGTGGGTGTCAGGCATCGCTGAACCAAGCTTTGTCATGTGCAGAGTGTGTGTTGGGCATCTGAGTCCCTACTTGCTGTGCCCTCAGTGCCACCGACGACTTCAACCATGGCGTGGTGCTAAGCAGCAGAGCCCTGCGGGATGGAGAGGTGTTCCAGGTGCGCATCGACAAGATGGTGGACAAGTGGGCTGGCTCCATTGAGATTGGTGTCACCACCCACAACCCTGCCTACCTCCAGTTGCCCTCCACCATGACCAACCTGCGCTCTGGTGAGCTCCCAGCAAGGGCAGGGCCAGGCTACGGCCCTAGGGAAGAAGCCATCACTGCAGCCCTGCCACTTACTCACTAGCCCCTTGTTACATTTGGGACGACTCATTCAGTGGGTGGGCAGTGCCATGTGCTGGCCTAGGAACTGCGGCCTTTCCTTGGTCTGGTCAGGTTAGAAGCTGACTGCCAAAGAAAAGGCAGGCTTGGGAGCAGATGTAGCTTAGGTTGAGCACCTGCTTCCCATGTACGAGGTCCTGGGCTCCATCCCTGGTACCACCTAAAAAAGGAAAAAAGCAGGCTGGACTAAGTGGACTTGTGGGCGTCAGGGGGGCTGCTACCTGCAGCAGAGGAGCCCAGCCTTCCCCCTTCTGTCCTCTGCCACTCCTTGCCTCTCCTAGGGACCTGGATGATGACTGGGAATGGGGTGATGCACAATGGGACAACCATCCTGGACGAATACGGGCACAACCTGGACCGCCTGAAGGTGGGAGAGTGGGTGCAGCTCCAGGTGGCAGCGCTGGGGGCAGGAGGCACGGCGGGGCCAGTGTGGGACCAACCCAGGTGGGGACTCTGCCTGACTCCTCACTCTAGCCCCCCTTCTTCCAAGGCAGGGGACACGGTGGGCGTGGTGCGGCGGGAGGACGGGACTCTCCACTTCTTTGTCAATGGGATGACTCAGGGCCCTGCTGCCTGGAATGTGCCTCCGGGCGTCTATGCTGTCGTGGATCTCTACGGCCAGGCGGCCCAGGCCACCATTGTGGACGACGTGGGTGAGGGCCAGGCTGGGCTGGGTCAGGGTGCTGGGGTGGCCTTGGGAGACCTGAGAGACACCTGTAGGCCTAATGGGGTGTGTCCACTCTTGCAGAGGTGCCTCCAGTCCCTGAGCCACTCCCCGAAGGAAATAACCAGGTGTCCCCAAGCTCCCCATCTTCAGGAGCCGGGGGCTCAGATCTACGCTTCCACCAGCTGCATGGCAGTAACGCAGTCATCACTAATGGGGGCCGCACCGCGCTCCGCCACAACTGCCGCAGCGAGTTCAATGACGCTATCGTCATCTCCAACCGGTCAGTGTCCAGCCCTTTGTGCCCCCACTCCCCTGCTCCACAGCCTCAACTACCCAGGTAGTCTTTCTGATCACCACTCTCCCTGGCAGGGCCCTCCGGGATGGGGAGCTTTTTGAAATTGTCATTCAGAAGATGGTGGACCGCTGGTCAGGCTCCATTGAGGCTGGTGAGGGGTGTGTGTGTGTGTGCTGGGACAAGTGCTGGATGCCTGCAGCCTAGCCTGGGGACGCCTGCTCTGACCCACCCCTGCCTCCTCCCAGGAGTGACCGCCATTCGGCCTGAAGACCTCGAATTCCCCAACACTATGACGGACATTGACTATGATACGTGGATGCTAAGGTTGGCTGCCTGCGTTAGGGAGCAGCTGGGCAGGGCTGGGCAGAGCTGGCTGGGGCCAGGGCAGCAGGGTTTGGGGCCTGTGGTGGCCATGGGTAGTGGCAGACCTAGGGATCCCGCTGCCCTCTCCCTCCAGTTCCGGGAAGTCTCCCAGCGCTGTGGTGGTAGAACCCCTCATTCCTCTTAGGGTAGTCCCAGCTTTTCCCCCTGGGTGATTGCAGGCATGAAGGAGACAGAATTGGGCCTCAGACCAGATCAAGGCCCCAGTCCCAGGCACTGGAAGGTTCTGACAGGCGGAGCTGGGCTGGGGTGTGAATGGGCATGAAACTGGGAGGCTGACCCAGCCCTCTCCCTCCTATCTCCCCCAGTGGCACAGCCATCATGCAAGATGGTAACACGATGCGTAACAACTACGGGTGCGACTTGGACGCGCTGGGCACGGGCGCGCGCATCGGCATGATGCGCACAGCCAAGGGCGACCTGCACTACTTTGTTAACGGCCAGGACCAGGGTGCTGCCTGCTCAGGCTTGCCTCCGGGTAAAGGTGACTGCTCTGTGGCTTTCCACCTGCCCTCCCTCAGCCCGCCACACCCTGGGCCATAGGCCTTCTGAGCCGCCCTCTCCCATCCAGAGGTGTATGCAGTCGTGGACCTATACGGCCAGTGTGTCCAAGTGTCCATCACCAATGCCACCGGTCCCATGGACAACAGCCTGGCGACCAGCAACACCGCCACTGAGAAGTCATTCCCCCTGCACTCCCCAGGTGCAGCCAGCGGGGGCAGGGAGGCTGCGTTGGCCTGCTTGGGCTTGAGGGTGTACAGCATCCAGGTCAGAGAAGCTGCTCAAAGACAGGCTGCCTGGTGTGGCTGCGGGCTGAGGCCAGGGATCAGCCCGTGGTGGGAAGTGGAGGGTGGGGCAGGGGAAGCTTCCGCCGGGTACCCAGAGCCCAGACGCTTCCCTGCTGCCAAGGGCACCATAAGCTGGGCATACCTGACTTGGGAATGAATCTTGCTCTTGTGAAGAGAGGTATCAGTAGGTCCTGAAGGAGTACTTTCTGCCTACTTCCTACTACATCTGTGAGCTTTGCTCTGTGTCCTGTGGCAAATCCCCACCTGAAGCTTGGCACCCCAGGCCTTACTCTGGTCCCATCTTTCCATAGTGACTGGCGTGGCTCACCGATTCCATAGTACTTGTGGCAAAAACATCACCCTGGAGGAGGACGGCACAAGGGCAGTACGTGCAGCTGGCTATGCTCATGGCCTCGTCTTCAGCACCAAGGAGCTCAAGCCTGAGGAAGTCTTTGAGGTGAGTTGTGGGAGTCGACAAGGGGACTGCCGGGAGTATCACAACAGAGCCAGGGTGCCTTCTCCCCTTCCAGCCCCAGCTCATGTCAACTAAGGTTTTCCTTCTTCCAGGTGAAAGTGGAAGAGTTGGATGAGAAGTGGGCAGGCTCCCTCCGGCTGGGACTGACCACACTACCACCAGCGGAGGTGGGGCCTGGCGCGGGGGCTGGCTTGGGGCTGCCGCCCTCCCTGCCAGAGCTCCGGATGAAGACCACTTGGATGGTGTCCAGCTGTGAAGTGAGGCGGGACGGGCAGCTCCAGAGGATGAACTATGGCAGGAACCTGGAGAGGTTGGGGGTGAGGCAGCTGGCTCCAGGGACTGGGGCAGAGTGGGGGTAGCAGGGAGAGGTGGGCTGAGTGTCTGCCCTCATCTCCCCTCTCTCCTAGGTGGGGAGCCGTGTAGGCATTCGTCGGGGGGCAGATGACACCATGCACATCCTGGTAGATGGAGAGGATATGGGGCCTGCAGCCACCGGCATTGCCAAGGTAGACCGAAGACCTTCCTTGGGTTCTGAGAGTGGGCTGACCTTCCTTGGGGCTGAGGTCTTGTGCTGACCTCTGACTTCTTGGGTCCCGTGTGCATCCAGAACGTGTGGGCTGTATTGGATCTGTACGGGCCTGTGCGCAGTGTGTCTATTGTCAGCTCCACAAGGCTAGAGGAGCCCGAAGGCACCCAGCCTCCTTCCCCCAGCCTGGACACCAGCAGTGAAGGCGAGGAAGAGGACGACGGCGAGGAGCATAGCCTGGGAGTAAGAGGCTGCAGCAGGGCCTGCCGGGCTCATGGCTGGGCAGTTGGAGGGCCACCAGCTGCCAGGTCTTCTGGAGGGTCTCTGGCCCACACCTGGGGAGGCAGAGGCTTATGTTCAAACTCTGCATAAGCTCCAGTGGGGTGGGTCAGGCCCAGCATCGGCAACCCAAGCAGCTCAGTTTCTCCTCCACACCAGGGCCAAGAGCCAGTGGCTGTTCTGCCCACAGCCCTTGAGTTCCTGGAGAACCATGGGAAGAATATCCTCTTGTCCAATGGGAATCGTACAGCCACGCGAGTGGCTAGCTACAATCAGGGCATCGTTGTCATCAACCAGCCCCTGGTGCCCCAACTGCTGGTCCAGGTGGGCCTTGCTTCCTTAACCCCCAGCTCTTCTTGCTCCAGATCACCCAGGGCCAGTCCTCCCGGAGAAAAGCCTTTCCAGGTTGAGGGAATAGTAGAAGGTTTGCCTCCTGGCAAAGTGAGCACCTGGAGTGCTAAGGGCTGTGTGAGGAAAGCAGTGGTAAGGGGCTGGGAGAGTCCAGGGAAGATGGCTGACCCTCTGTGTGGGAGCAGGGAGTGCTTTCCAAAATTCAGCTGCAAACGTGGTAAAGTTAGCCAGGTCAAAGAGGCCCTTAGGGACAAGGGTCCCTGCAGAGGCAACAGCAAGACCAAGGCTCATAGGGGAAGTAAATAGCTGAATTGGCAGCTTCTGGGCCCTCTGTGCACCAGAAGAACGGGACAGCGTCCCAGGCCACACTCTGGGAGGTGCAGTTTCCCTTCCCCAGCCGAGTGAGGAGCCTGTTTCTGCTGATTAGGCAGCCCCTTCCCAGGATGCCATGGCTGAGAAGGAGTCGCTTTTCCACCAGGTGCAGATAGACTTCCTGAACCGACAGTGGACGTCGTCCCTTGTCCTGGGAGTCATCACCTGCCCACCTGAAAGGCTCAACTTCCCTGCCTCTGCCTGTGCCCTCAAGCGAGCAGCCTGGCTACTGCGGGGCCATGGTGTCTTCCACAATGGTCTCAAGGTGAGTGGGGAGCTGAAGGGAGGGGGCCAGGCTGAGCCTCTGAGTAGGAAGGGACCGAGACAAAGGGAGAAGTTGTGCTGCTAGCCCTGGTGTCAGGAGTAGAGGGGGCTGTGCTCCCAGCTTGGCACTAGAGTGGCCAGTAAGGGCCTGGGTGTCCTTAGCTGGGTCAGGCACAGGCTTACTGCTTCCTCCTGTCTCCCTGCCATTGAAAATGGGAAGCGGATGTGGCTCAACTGATAGAGCATCCGCCTACCATATGGAGGGTCCAGGGTTCAAACCCAGGGCCTCCTGGCCCATGTGGTGAGCTGGCCCACATGCAGTGCTGCCACGTGCAAAGAGTGCTGTGCCACGCAGGGGTGTCCCCTGCGTACGGGAGCCCCATGTGCAAGGAGCGCACCCCACAAGGAGAGCTGCCCCGCGTAAAAAAAGTGCAGCCTGTCCAGGAGTGGTGCCGCACACACATAGTTGATGCAGCAAGATGACACAACTAGAAGAGGCACAGATTCCCAGTGCCGCTGAGCATGCTTGTGGACACAGAAGAACACACAGCAAATGGACACAGAGAGCAGACAAAGGCAGGGGAGAGAAATAAATAAAAAAATAAATCTTAAAAAAAAAAAGAAAGAAAGAAAATGTCCCAGTTGGGAGGAAATGGGTGTTGGAGTCTAGGTCTGTCACTGAAGTGAGGGCTAGGGCTTAGAAAGTGGGCAGGTACAGAGGCAAAGCCCAGGGACCAGCAGTTGGCCTCTGAGTGACGAGTGGGGGCAGTTGGCATTGCTGGTGGCTGGTCCCTGGGAAGACAGCAGATCTCTCCTCCCAGATCTGTGAGAAGTTTGGGCCAAATTTGGACACGTGTCCTGAAGGCACCATCCTAGGACTACGGCTAGACAGCTCTGGGGGGCTGCATCTCCATGTCAATGGAGTAGACCAGGGGGTGGCTCTGCCCGATGTCCCCCAGCCCTGCCATGCACTAGTGGACCTCTATGGGCAGTGTGAGCAGGTGAGTGGCCGTGAGGTGGAGGTGGGGAGGCGCTTGGGAGCTGGGGATGGTGGAGTAAAGGGGAGTACCTATGGTCAGAGAAGACAATCAGCAGGCCCTGGGGGCTGACCAAGCTCTGGGTGACTCCCCTTCTAGGTGACAATTGTGAGCCCAGAACCAGGAGCTACCAGTGGCAAGGGTGCTGGAACCCAAGGGGACATGGAGAAAGCTGACATGGTGGATGGTAAGGCAACCTGAAGGGCCCAGGCTCCTACCCTCTCCCCAAACCTCCAGCCCCAGCTCTCGTGACCTTCTCCACCTCTGTTCTTGCAGGTATCAAGGAGAGTGTGTGTTGGGGTCCACCGCCCACTGCTAGCCCACTAAAGAGCTGCGAGTACCATGCCCTCTGCTCCCGCTTCCAGGAGCTGTTGTTGCTTCCTGGTGAGTACCTACTTCTTGCTGGAACCCGCCTCAAACTCCACAGCCAGTCTAGGGCCAAGCCCAGAGCCCTAGAGACCAGTTGGAAGGAGTCAGCATGACTGACAGCCAGGGCGGGAGCCACGGCACCAAGCCTGCCACTCGCTCTCCCACAGAGGATTATTTCATGCCTCCGCCCAAGCATAGCCTGTGCTACTGTGAATCTTGCCGGAAGCTGCGAGGCGATGAAGCCCATAGGCGCCGAGGAGACCCCCCCCGGGAGTACGCCCTGCCCTTTGGATGGTGCCGGTTCAATCTCAGGTACATGTGGGTGGGGTCCCAAGAGGGTGCATGGAAGAAGTGAGAGAACTTTCCGTCTAGGAGATGACCTAGGGGAGCTCTGCCCTGTCTGTCCACCTCCTAGGGCAAATCCCCACCTGGAGGCTGGGACGCTAACCAAGAAGTGGCACATGGCATATCATGGGAGCAATGTGGCTGCTGTACGCAGGGTGCTGGATCGAGGAGAGCTGGGAGCAGGTACTGTGGAGCAGGGGAGGCAGGGCAGTCTGGGCGTCTGGGCCACAGGAGGAACAAAAAGGGCTGTCCTGACCCTGCTGTCCTCACAGGCACTGCCTCCATCCTGAGCTGCCGGCCCTTGAAGGGAGAGCCTGAAGTGGGGTTTGTGGAGCCTGGCGAGAACTGTGCACCTCCTCGGGAGGAACAGCCCCCTCCAGTGCTGCTTTCCCCCTCCCTCCAATATGCTGGGGCTGAGACCTTGGCATCCAAAGTGCAGTGAGTACACGAGAGGGGAGGGGAGAGATCACCAAGGGGTGAGACCAAGAGGGACCCCAGCACCACTTGGTCTCCATGATTTCCCCTCCTTTTTGTCCTTATCTTGCTAGTTGTTCAGTCTCCCCCTCAGCCTTTTTTCTTCTTTCATTCATTGAACAAACAGCACTCATGTGCTTTCTCAGTGAAGAAAAAAAGAACCCTTCTCATGTGGAACTGTGTCCTCTCCCTCTTGAATGTGTTTATGCATATAAGTACATTGTATTTTTAGAAGACAGAAGTACTATGGAAAAAGAAGAAAAAGGAGAGTATGTAAAGTGGGTTGGAAGTGGAGTTGGAGGAAGAATTAAATAGTGTAAGTCAGGGTGGGCCTCAGGGGCTCAGGGCTCACTGAGAAGGTGGGATTTGAGCAATGACTTGAGGGAGGAAGCCAGGCATTTAGCAGAGAAGGTACAGGGAGAAAGAGCATTTCAAGTTGAAGAGAGCAGCTCTAGCCAAGTCCCTATGGTGGGAGTATCTTCTAGAACAGCAAGGTCAGTATGTCAGAGCAGAGTAAGCAAGGCGGAGAGATAACAGGGATGGAGGCCTCACTCCTCTGGCTCTGCTTCTTGCCCAACAGATTCCGGGACCCCAAATCCCAGCGGACGCACCAGGCCCAAGTGGCATTCCAGGTGTGTGTGCGCCCTGGCTCCTACACCCCTGGCCCCCCGTCCGCGGCCCTCAGAGAGCCTCCTGATCCTCACTTCAGTCCAGCTGAACTTGAGTGGGTCACCAAGGAGAAGGGGGCCACACTCCTCTATGCCCTGCTGGTACGGGTGGAATGAAGAGTGAGGCCCCACTACGACAAGCACAGCTGGGCCCTGGGCCCATGGACTCTTGGTGACCTCTGCCTCCACCTCATTCCAGTGGCCCTTGGCCTGCCTGGGGGCGCAGTCTTGGCAGACACACAGGAGCACATAAGCAGGCTCTCAGATTAGATGGGAAGTGGAGCACACCTCCATGTGCGGGGGACCCAGAGCCCTCCCTCTCATGATGCCAGGGAGCTTGTGGGGAGCCAGCCCCAGGCCCTGAGTACCCCTCTTCATGCACTGATTTGGGGAACATGACTCCCTATTACCCTCCCCCTACCACTTAATTTATTATTTCCGTGGTTTTTTGTTGTTTTGTGTGCGTGTGTGTTTGTTTTTCTGGTTACTGTGAATCCTGGAGGAACCTCCCCCTGTGCCCCACATGAAGCTGCTTTTTCCGGGGCCATCGGGCGGGAGTGGGGAAGGGCGGGCGCGAGGAAGACTGGCCCTGTGTACAGCTGTCACGACTCTGATTTCTAAGGAGCCAATAAACACCGTCTCAGAGCAGCAGCCTCCGCCTCTTTCTCGCCCGCCCCTCTCAGGGGAGCCTCTCCCCTAGGGCTGCCCCCGGGCGCCCGGTCCTGGAAGGAGTTAAGGGCTCCGTTCGGCGGGCTCAGGCCCGGCTCGGGCTCGCCTCTGGCGCGGAGCGTGGCCCTCACCTGGTGCGCAGCCAGACACCGCCGCTCCGCGCACGGCGACGGCCGGACGCCGAGCGAAGGCGTTTGGATGCCGCCGGCACCCGTCAGCGCCGCACTTCCGCCTTCCCCTCTTCACCCAACCTGCGAGGTCGGCCGCTCTCCTGACTCCGGAAGTATTAGTCCCAGTCGCCGGATGTGACGCAAGGGGTACGGGCGCGCTGGGGGCCGCGGAGAACGCGGAGAGAAGGTGGGTAGGGCGGGCTCGGCGGCCCGGGCGGGCGGGGAACACCGAGCCTGGAGGCCCCGGGCCCGCCCGCGCACTCGGGGGCTTGTGGCTGCGGGCCAGGCCGGGCCGAGCGGCGGGGCCCGGGGACACGTGACCGCGGCGGCGCGCGGGCTTCCGCCTCGGCCGGGCGCGGTGCGGTCCTCCCTGAACGCGCGCCTCTCCGCAGGGCCTGTTCGAGGTGTGGCATTCAGTGACAAAAGTCGGGTGCCCACAGCCCGAGCGACCCCGGCGGCACCATGCCTGCGCTCCTGGAGCGCCCCAAACTTTCCAACGCCATGGCCAGGGCGCTGCACCGGCACATCATGATGGAACGGGAGCGCAAGCGGCAAGGTGAGCTGGTGCCAAAGCGGGCGGACACACGGTCCAGGGCTGACCCCCACCCATGGGCAGACCGGTGCGCCAGCCACCCAGGCTAGTGGAGGGAGGGAACAGCCTCGCGGTCGTGGCGGGAGGCTCGGTCTAAGGTCCAGAACCCTTGAGCTGGGAAGGACCTTGGAGAGCACCTCATAAATCGTCCCTCTCCCCGACACCTTTGGCAGCAGTGGGGAAACCAATTCCCTCGAGAGGGAAAGAGCCATTACCAAAGGCATGCAAGGAGCTTCGGGGTAATTGATGTTTGCTGCTTTTCAGTCCATTTCTACTATTTTATCCACCCAGCCTCTTTCTTTCTGTCTCTTTATCTAGAGGAAGAAGAGGTGGACAAAATGATGGAACAGAAAATGAAGGAAGAGCAGGAGAGGAGGAAGAAAAAAGAGATGGAAGAGAGAATGTCACTAGAGGAGACCAAGGAACAAGTAAGCACTCCTTTAATCTATTCTAGCTCTAATTTCTTCCCTCAGCAACCCTGCCTTCATCTCTACGCTTCCCTTGCAGATTCAGAAGTTGCAGGAGAAGCTTTCTGCCCTACAGGAAGAGAAGCACCAGCTTTTCTTGCAGCTCAAGAAAGTTTTACATGAGGAAGAAAAACGGCGGCGAAAAGAGCAGAGGTGGGATCAGAGACCTAGAAATAAAATTGGGGGACCAGTGGAAATGGAATCAGGTAACAAAAGATCAACACCTGTCCTTGATGTTGCCCTGCCTTCCTTTCACTCCAGCGACCTAACTACTCTGACATCAGCTGCATACCCGCAGAGCCTGACCGTTCACACAGGAACTCACCTACTCAGCATGCAGGGTGAGGACAAAAGAAACCATCTGACAGAATGGGCCCTTTTGGGGGTTGCAGCCTCCCATTTCAGCATCATGAAGCCTCTCCCTTTCTAGGGAGCCCTGGAGGACACAACCGCCCAGGCACGCTCATGGCAGCCGACAGAGCCAAACAGATGTTTGGACCCCAAGTGCTTACGGTGAGAGGAGTAGGATTGGGTGTTTAACCCTGGTTGATTTTTGCTAGTGCTTCTTTCACTCAGACCTAGGCATCCTTGCTCTCAGTATTCATCAGGAATGTACCAAGGATTGTTTAGAACAATGGTACATCTGGAGAGAGACACAAGTCCCTGAGATTCTGCTGTCAAGTTTACAGGCAGTGAGTTCTTGTTCTCTCCTTAGACTCGGCACTACGTGGGCTCAGCAGCTGCTTTTGCAGGGACCCCAGAGCATGGGCAATTCCAAGGTAGCCCAGGGGGCGCCTATGGGACTGCGCAGCCCCCACCTCACTATGGGCCCACACAGCCAGCCTACAGTCCCAGTCAGCAGCTCAGAGGTGAGTGGTAGAGAGGGGGAAGTGTTATAAAGGGGATGGGGGATGTTCTAATGGCTGCACCTATTGCCTTTTGCAGCACCTTCAGCGTTTCCTGCAGTGCAGTACCTGTCTCAGCCACAGCCACAGCCCTATGCCGTGCATGGCCACTTTCAGCCCACGCAGACAGGTAACCTCTTGCAGGAGCCCTAGCTCCCTGGATCCCCTCTTCCCCTGTCCTTCCACTTCATACACTCTCCTTCCCCTTCTAGGGTTCCTCCAGCCTGGTGGCGCCCTGTCCTTGCAAAAGCAGATGGAACATGCTAACCAGCAGACTGGTTTCTCTGACTCTGTAAGTGTGGAACTGTCAGAGGGCAGGGGAAGGGGAGCCACAGGCTGCTCAGGGCCTTACTCTGTTCTCTTACAGCCATCCCTGCGCCCCATGCACCCCCAGGCTCTACACCCAGCCTCTGGACTCCTTGCTTCCCCCCAGCTCCCTGTGCAGATGCAGCCTGCTGGAAAGGTGAGAATGCTAACCAAACCTAGCCAGCAGAATCCCAGGAAAATGGGCTAGAGTAGGACAGGGGGCCAGTGGGCACTACCCCTGCCTTTCTCTTTCTCCTTGGGGGTATAAATGGGTATCAATAAAAGTTTAAAAAGCAGATGAAGGAAGAATATACATATTGACCAAAAAAACCCTCATTTCATCACCACCAGTCGGGCTTTGCAGCAACCAGCCAGCCTGGCCCTCGACTCCCCTTCATCCAGCACAGCCAGAACCCGCGGTTCTACCACAAGTGACCATCAGACTATATCGTCAACCTCATGGCCCTTCCATGTGTCCCAGGCCAATAAAACCTACCTGCCACTGCCCCTGGCTGCTGCTGTTTCTGTTGCCTCCAGTGCAAATGTCCAGAATACACCTGGTGTCCTTTGGGGGTGGGGGACCAGCAGGTCCAACCCAGGGCAAGTCACAGTGGGACCGTGGGTTAGGATTAAGTCAGTGGTAGACGTCAATTTCCTTCCACTCAGCAAAACCCCATTTACTCCAAACCCCTAAAGCAGCAGCCGAATTGGGAGCTTCATATTAAACTTGTAGTTTTATTCAGGTTTGATTTTAACAAATGTGTCGGGGAGAGAGCCCGCAGGAAAGGGTGAAGCCCATGGAGGCAGGGCCCTCCCAGATGCCTGAGGAGGGGGCAGGTCCCCTCCCCTCTCCTCCTCTTCCCTCCCCATCTAAAGGGGTTTGGGCAGAGATATAGGCAGGGGAAGGGGCTGGTCCCCAGACTGTGGGGATGGTGCTTGGGGTAAAGGGCTATAGAGATGGGACCAGACTAGGGATAAGTAGGGGAAGGGCACAAGGACCATTTGCCAGAATCCATAGCTTTCTGACTCCAGATTGAATTAAAAAAAGAAACAAGAACAAAAAATCTAAACCACAAGCAGCACCCACCCCTTCTCCCCCACCAGGGCTGTAGTGTGAGGGGAGAAGAGGAGGGCAGCTTTACCATGGCTCGCTCCTGGCCAAGGGAGCAGGGTGAAGGGCAGGGCATCCCCGACAGATTGAGGGGGTGGGGGGAAACCAAAATAAAACGTCAAATAAATCGTGTAGGAGGAATCCAGCCAAGGGCCAGGCCAGAGCTGGGCCAGGCTTGGGGAGAGGGCCTCTGCAGGCTCCAGGATCACTGCTGCCACCACCGCCACCCTGGGGAGGAAAGAGAGGCCAGGTAAGACAGGATAACACCTTCAACACAGAACACTGGGAGGACAGGACCAGGCTGGCATTAGCTTAAGCCTGAATCAATTATGACAAGAGCAAGTCTCTTCTAATAGGGGCAACAAAATGGGTAAGCAATTCTCACACTCACCTGGGAGCCAGTTATTTTGCCATGGCCTTGATTGCAACAGCTGCCTCCTCTGTCATGGCTGACAGCACCGTGATCTATGTGAAAGAAAGAAGGCTAGTCAGGAGATGCCCAAGTTCAGAGAAGCAGAAGAAAGCAAAGTTGGACAAAGGAAGAGGGAAACCATACCAGAATCTCTTCTCCGCAGTCATATTTCTGTTCAATCTCCTTGCCGAGGTCTCCCTCAGGCAGACGAAGGTCCTCCCGCACCTCCCCACTGTCTTGGAGCAGCGATAGGTACCCATCCTGGATGCCAATCAGCTGAGGGCCGATAGGAAAGGAAACTGAAGGTAGGCCCAGGTAGGCTCAGGGTAAAGGGCAAAGAGGTGGCAGCAAACTGGTAACATCAAATGCTGTCTCCTGCCATTTCCTCCTCTCCCAGCACAAGCTCCTTTGGTTAATTATATCCACACACCGCGCCCCCCCCCCCTCCCCAGCCTCCCCAGAACATCTATATACCTGGAAATCATTCCTTTTGATGTTGGGGACATCCATATTATGAGTTGAGGGACAGATATCTTCATATTTCTTCCCAGTAAAGATGTCGATACCAACCAGGTGAACCTGTATGTATGGATTATATCAAAAAGAAACCCAACCAAACTCTAGGATGGGAGAGAGAGTGGCTCAACAAGACATCCCTTGCTGATAACAGAAAGTCAAACTAGATTGTTAGGGCAAAGATTAGATGAGTTGGAATTGAACCAATCAACTCAGAAAAAAATAAAGCCTCTTAAAAAAAAAAAAAAACCGGAGGCAAAAGAAAACCACTGTTGGGACTAAGATGTTTGACAGCACAAAGTTACTCAGCATGATTGGAAAAATTCAGTAATCTTGAATTAACAAGACACTGACAGGCAAGATGCTAAGAATTCATGGAAGTGAGGAATAAAAGCAAAGAATTTTCTGAACATCCATGTAAGGGACTGAGGACTTGGGAAATGAGGAAGACAGAAGGGAAGGAACAGAGAAAGAAAGAATGAGAAAAAGAGCTGGGGGTGGGTGGGGGGAGGGAGGGGGAAGGGCCTGGGAAGACCAGGGATAAAAACTATACAATTGGGAAGAAATGAAATCAGGGCAGAGAGGAACTAAACATTAAGGGGTATCAAACATAGCACCACGTCAACTGAAAATGGAAAAAAAAAAAAAAAAGCTAAGGAAACAAAACCATACAGAAATCCAACCAGAAGTATGAACTGGGTTGAACTTTTGAGGAAAAGAGGCAGGAAACGTCTGAGGTGAGAGAAAGTAAGCTCTAGCAAGAACATTGCGGAACCAAGAAAGCAAGGAAAAGGCTTAAAGAACTCAAAAGGGTACGCAGAGGCCAGTTTAAGACCCTATCAGGGACGCAACAAAACGAGACAGGTTCTGGGTGTCACTGACAAAAATACAAGTGGACACAGAAGAACACACAGCGAAGGGACACAGACAGCAAGGTGGGGGTGGAGGGGAGAGGAAAAAAAAAAGACCCCACCAGAGATCCAAAGGGAAAAGCTGAACCTGGAGAATCACAGGTACAGTGAAGCAGAGAAAGGCTACCTCCTATGTTAGGACCTAAAACCCTGGGCAGTGATGGAAACAAAGAACACCTATACAGGCTCAAGGAAAGAGGCAAACAGAAAAACCATGAGCCAGGAAACCAGAAATAAGGAGATAAACAGCCAGCCACTGGCATAAAGAGCCAAGAGAAGTTGGAAAAGGGGGGAGATTACCAAATAATGGGGGCACAAAAAGGAATGGAACTGGATAGTAGGAAGAGGGCTAAAGGAAGACAGAGGGCCAGAACTGATGACAGCATGTGGCCAGGAGCCCCGCAGAGGCTAGAAATTCTAACCTTGGCATGGCCGTGCTTGCCAGTCTTAGAAGTAGACATCTCGACGATCTTACATGGCCGGCCTTTGAGCACCACAAAGCCATTCTTACGTAACGCTGAGCACTGCATTGGGAAGGTGGCTGAGGCACCTGCATCTCCTGTCTCGAAGTCCAAATCATCTGCCATTTTAAGAGGCTTCAATTCCAACTGAAGTCAAAAAGAAAAAAACTAGGGTCAGTGAGGACGGAGAGTAACAGCTCATCCCATCTAACCCCCTCCTCTCTGGGGACACTGCTTTATTTCTCCCACCCCTTTACTGCCTTACCTACCTAAAATAGGGTTGACGTTCCTGGATTGAACACTCACTGGGATCACAAATACCTAACTTGTGTGCATGGAGGGAAGCCATTGCTGGACCCCGCCAAAAATGAAAACTAAAGTGGTGCTTGGAAGCTGGGATACCAAATCTCAGGAATGGACAAAGGTCTAACTCCTGGGAGGGGGAGGACTCAGGTCCTTCTTGTCACTGAAACCACCCACCCCTCTCCCTACACATTAAATAACCAGGGCTATAATTAGGTGAAGAGCTATGAGCCAGCAAAAGGGCGGGGCTAATGTGGGGGGGGCGGGGTAGGGTGGAGACTGAAGGAAAAGGCCCCACCCGCCTGTTACCCCCCCCCCCACCATCCACATAGGAGTCAGTCACTGGTACAGGAAACCACAATGCCTCTTTGGGGGATTCCCACCTCCCCAACATGCATTTGCAGATGCAGACAACTGGGAGAAAGGAAAGTTATTTCCTAACTGATTCTCCTGCCAAACACCTCGATCTGGGTTCCCGAAAGGAACCCAGGCACCCAGCCTCTCAAGGGCCCTCCCACTTTTCCCAGGATGCATCGGTTCTGTCGGCTTTTCAGGCTCGGCCTGTACAGTCAGGAAAGTGGAGGAGTGGGGGGTGAATGACAATAAAATGAAAGGAAAAGTTGGTAGTAGTGAGTAGTAGAAATTATACTAGGCTGGTAGAGTTAAGAACTTGTAAAGCCTAGAACTCCCTAATCAGGCACAACGGGGAAGACAGTGACAAGGTGAAGAGTCTATATAGAGGTGGGTAGCGCAGCCGCCGGAGACTTTGAGGCGCTGTCGACACAGGCAGAGAATTATCGGGCTCTCATCCAGTCGCCCTCAGTTTCCCCATTTCTTCAGCCACAAGCCACTTACACCTGGCTGGTGGCCTCACTTCATATGAGGACTCGGAGTAAAGCTTCCAGGGGCCCATGAGTTGGGGGAGCACCTAACATATGCCGGCAGCGGGCCCTCTGGGATGGTGAGTACCCGAGCCTTGGACTCTCACTCCCCAAAATTCCAGGCTCCTTTAGGTGCCCACGAGGCCCAGCCCTCGTCGTGCCGGGGGTTGCCGGCTCGCTCCCGCCCACCATGTGGCCGCCCAGGGCTTCCGGTGGCCCAGACCTGGGGGGAGGGGAGGGGTCCCTGGGCTGCCATGCGGCCCTGGTCCACGTTTGGCCATGCGGCCTACGACCCCGAGGGGAGGCTCGGGGGGGGGGCACTTCCGGTGCCGCGGTCGCCCCCTCCTCAAAGGCCGTGTCAGGGCCGGGACCAAGCCGCTTCCCCTCCCCCCCCCCGCCGGCCGCCAACCCCCCCCCAAGTCCTATCACCGAGTCGCCCCCTCCCCCACCTCACGTGGCCGCGCGGCGCCCGGTTCTCAACGGTCCCGGTACCTCTGCCCCGGAGGGCCGATCCGGCCCCCAGCCCTTGCCCCGGCGTGGCCGCCCGGCGGCCTCTCCCGCGTGGCGGCCTCGCGGCCCGCCGTCCCCCGCCCTGCGTCGCTCCAACGTCACCCGGCCGGCCCCAACCGCCATCCCGCGCGCCAAGTGGGGCGCGCGCCCGCGCCTCTCGGCACCTCGCGCCGCTCCCCGACCGAACCCCATGCGGCGGTGGCCGCCGCTCCCCTCTGCCCCCTCCCCGACCCCCGCGCAGTTCCATCTCTCCTTCCAGGCTCAAGCCAAGATTCCGCGCACGCGCGCCCTGCCCGCTCTCACCTCGCGCGAACGCACTGACTCGACCCCGTCAGCTCGCGACGAGCCCAACTGCTGCCTCGGAGTCCGCTGCCGCTGCCGCTGCCGCCGCCGCCTCTACCGCCGCCGCCGCTGCTGCACACGGGTCTTAGTACGCAGGCGCCGACTCCCCACTGACCAACCAAGCAGCCCTATGACAGCCGCGCAAGCGTGCTATCTATCTCCTCCGCCCTCCACCCCCGCACTGCGCAAGCGCATAGACCCTCCCCGATCTCCACCCTCCCTCCCACCTACCCATCCAATGACGCGCAGACGTGAACCCGCCCCTCACAAATTCGGAGCGCTTCCATACAGCCAACAACGCGCACGCGCGCCCGGTGTTTTACTCCCTTCATCCTTCTCTTGCCTCCTCCCAATAGACCCCTAGCCCTACCGGAGAGGCCTTGCGCCTGCGCAACAAGGAACCCTGCACTCCACACCCTCTGAAGGAAACGCCTCGGTTTCCGAGCGCATGCGTGTTGGGAATCCAAAACGCCCCTTCCACCTCAGACGTCGTCTGTACGCCACACGTTGAAAAGACCACGCCACTGTATTGCTGGTCTCTTCTAGAACGCATGCGTCTTAGTGAACGTCTCACCTCAGCTTAACGGGACTTAAACGAATCACACGTTTCAGAAAATTTGTGTTGTGGGTTGGGCCCCTTGTCTGGAAGCCCAAATCCTCTAGTTCTACACATGCGCAAGAGTTTCCTTTCCGTTCCGTTCCTGGTAGCGCGCTAGTGTGGTCGGGTTACCACCCATCCCAGCTTCACTTTTCTAAACTGTACGCCTCTACTCTGCCATAGAGTTTCACCCGGACAGATAGAGCGGCCCTATCCCGGCCACCATCTTGTTTAAGCCTCTCGGCTCGTTTTGGTCCCCATGGTTTCGGTAGAGCCCCTTCGGCTTTTGACTCCTAGATAGGGTTACAGAGCATTTCTTTTCGTTCCCAGCTGCGCTCTGCGGTCTTCAAAAGAACTGCCTATACAGGCACCCTTAGAAAAAAATTTAAAGAACGGTGGTATGTTAAAATCCACTGACATTCTAAGTCAGAGAAGATGACCGTGAAGCTGGAAATAAGCTGCCTCCCAGAATTTATTTCCCTGGACCTCGTTCTAGAGAATAAAGCTTCTTTTTCTTAAACTTCGTAGTTTTCCCGAACCTCCAGTTCCTAGGTTTCCAGTATTATTTTCACGGCTACTTTATTCCATTTAGCAAGGTGGACAGTAGAACTATGGGACAAAATAAGCGACTAAAGATCTAAATTTGGAATCCAAAACCCTGAGTCTGGTTCTTGGTTTCTGTGTGGCTTTGATTTTTCTGCTTTAGATACTTCTCTATAAAATGAGGGTACTCGTGTGGAGCTGGCCATGCGCAGTGCTGATGCGCAAGGAGTGCCGTGCCACGCAAGGGTGTCCCCCGCGTGGGGGAGCCCCACGCGCAAGGAGTGCGCCCGTGAGGAAAGCCGCCCAGCGTGAAAAGAAAGTGCAGCCTGCCCAGGAATGGCGCCGCCCACACTTCCCGTGCCGCTGACAACAACAGAAGCGGACAAAGAAACAAGACGCAGCAAACAGACACCAAGAACAGACAACCAGGGGAGGGGGGGGAAATTAAATAAATAAATAAATCTTTAAAAAAAAAAATAAAAATAAAATAAAATAAAATGAGGGTACTATTGATGTCTGACTTTCTCAATCACCAGAATGTTTTAAGAAGCCTTCAAGATGCATGTGAATTGCAAACACTAACTTGAAATTTACATTTGCGTTGCACGTTACACTATCACCCTCAGCGCCTTCCATTTAACCCTCTGAAATCCCTTCCTGAAATTTCCTTTGTAAATAACATCCTGGGTGCATCCTTTAAAAATCCAATTATCACAAAGACGCATTGTCCATAAGACCCAGCAATTTCACTCCTAGGTATATACCCAAGGGAAATGAAAACATGTCCACACAAAAACTTGTACATGAATGTTCGCAGCAGCATTATTCACAATAGCCAAAAGGTGGAAACAATCCAAGTGTCCATCAGTAGAAGAACGGGAAAACAAAATGTAGTATATACATACAAGGGAATATTACTGAGCTGTAAAAAGGAACAAAGTTCTGATTCATGCGACAACATAGATGAAACTTGAAGACATCATATTAAATGAAATAGGCCAAACACAAAAAAGACAAATATCTCACTTATGCGAAATACCTAGAATATGCAAATTCATAGAGATGGTAGAGTACAGGTTACAAGGGGATATTATTGCTTAACCAGTACAGTGTTTGTCAGAGGTGATGAAAAATTGAGATAATGGATGGTAGTGATGGTAGCATGATATTACGGATGTAATTAATACAGCACACTTGAAAGTGGTTAAAATGTGAAATTTTGAGTAAAAAGGCTTTGTTGTTGTTATTTTTCAATGAAGCTGGACTGGAAGCAGGAGACCAAGGAAGAGTCTTTGACATTAGCCTAAGTGAGCAAGAATGAAGGCCTGGATCAGGGCAGTGGTGGTGAAGTGGGAGGAAGAGAGGAGTACCAGAAATATTTTGGAGATCTAACTGATGGAACTTAGTATTTAAATGAATAAGGATCAAGAGGTCAAATGGAAGGTCAAAAATGCCTTAGGTCTATAGGGTTGGGGGACATATGATATTAATCAAGCCATTCCTGAAAAGAAATGTGCTAATGCAATTGTTGGGAAATTCTCTTAAGATTCTGGGATTCTGAGATTTTGGAAAGCCTGCTCAGAGTTGGATTGGGTGTACATGCTAGTCTCACAGCAAAGTTGGACTTGGAATGGTGGGATAGGACTGGGGTCAGGCCGAGCCAATTGTTTGCTATACCTCACCTCCCTCACCTCAAAGCAAAAGGGCTCCAGTTATAGCAAGAGTAATGTTTTTGCATTATTATAAAGATTCTGGCTTGCGGTAAATGGAAAAGTTGTGGTAACGGGTGGTGGAGATGGCATTGTAAATATAATACCACTGCATTGCATACTTGAAAGTGGTTAAAATGGGAAATGTTACGTTGCGCATGTTACCAGGATAATATTTTTAGATTATTTCAATTTCTATTATAAAAGTACAAGTCCATTTTGGAAAATATAAAAAAAATAAAAATTTTCTTCCATTTTTTCTATGCCTTTTATTTTTATTTATTTTTAAAGATTTTATTTATTTATTTCTCTCCCCACCCCCCATCCGGGTTGTTCTCTGTGTCTATTTGCTGTGTCTTGTTTCTTTGTCTGCTTCTGTTGTCGTCTGCGGTGCCGGAATCTGTGTCTCTTTTTGTTGCATCATTTTGTTGTGTCAGCTCTCCATGTGTGCGGCACCATTCCTGGGCAGGCTGCACTTTCTTTCGTGCTGGGCAGCTCTCCTTATGGGGTGCACTCCTTCCACATGGGGCTTCCCTATGGGGGGGACACCCCTGCGTGGCAGGGCACTCCTTCCACATATCAGCACTGCGCATGGGCCAGCTCCACACGGGTCAAGGAGGCCCGGGGTTTGAACCGCGGACCTCCCATGTGGTAGATGGACGCCCTAACCACTGGGCCAAGTCTGCTTCCCTTCTATGCCTTTTAGAAAAAGTACTTCCGAGACCATACTGAACATATTTTGTGTTGTACGTGAGGGTGAATTGAGTCAGCTGCTGGAAGGAACTTCTAGGTGTAAAGAAAACAAGCAAGGGGTAGGGACTTCTCTGTGGTACAAATATTTTTCAGTGAGAATTTGTCCTTATCAGGGAGCCTGGGCAAAGACTAGTCTTCCTTCCACCCTCAAGGGCTTGCATAAAAGTCAAACACACTGAAAGAACCTTGAGAATGGGCAAACAGTTCATCCTTTTTGGGGATAGGGGTGGTGGTGGTCCTGGACCTGCTCTCTCAGCACCTAGCTGCTAAAATTATAGCAGAAACCTTGTTTGCATTCACTGACTTATTCATTCAATTAATATTTACTGAGAGTCTGTTAAGTGCCAGCTACTTAGGACACAAGGGTGGTGTGCTTAGCAAGCATGATCCCTGCCCACAGGCAGGAGGGGGAGATAATCAGATGATAAAAAGAAATAATTTTGGTCTGTCATGAGAGGCTGCTGTGTCTAGCATCTTGGTATGAGAATGGTCTGGAGGAAAACCCTTCCCCCAAATCCTCCCACTCCCATTCCACAGGGCTTGCTGAACTTGGTTCTCTCCCCTACTGAGGGAAGAGGCGAATGCTAGGGAGGGAAGTCAGAAAGTATCTTAGAAACTGGCCTAAGTGAGTAGGGAATAGGGCTGGAAACACAACATAAACCCAGCTTCTAGGGGGAGGAGCCTCAGTGGACCAATCAGCAAGTGATTCTGAAGTGTTCACTGTGATCATACATTTGCTCCTTCATTTGCCCTCCAGTTGGTAAGTGAGGCTTGCTCTGTGCCAGGCCACTGCAGAGCGGAGTGATAAGGCCCACTGCAGGGAGTGTGGGGGCTGGGAGAGTACCAAGATGGGAAGACCCAGCCTGGAAGCCTGGAAGGTCCTCTGTCAGGGAGCCACCCCAGAGCTGAGGAACCTGAAGGAAGATTGGCCTTCAGCAAGGTAAGGGAGGGTCTGGGCATTCTGTGGAGGTAAGTAGATAAGTAGATAAGTAAAGAAACATTTATCCTATTTAGCTGGTCTAACCCCATGAAAATAGTAGCTCAGGTGTAAGAGAGTTGATGAGAGGCAAATGAAACCTGCATTCAAAGAGGAAAAATCTAAAGGGCTAGGCAGGTCAAGGCCTCAATGACTGGGCCAGAGTCAGGGTCTGGCTGCACTCCTCTCCAGCCTCAGTTGATGCTCTGGATCCACGCACACGATGCCTTGGCTGCCTCCTGGGGCCCAGGCCCTGGCACCTGCCCACAATTACTTGGTCATACCTAATCCCATTCCTGTCTGCTCCCTTTCACCTGGCCAATTTCAATGTGCCTTTCAGACCTGGGATGTGGCTTCACCTTCCCCTGGATGCCTTCCCTGCCATTCCCAGGCTACCTTGAATGGCATCCTCTCTGCCTCACAGCCCTCATGTTCACCTCTACTCAGCACTGTTCTACAGACACACTTGTCTGCCCCTCTGCCAGGCCAGGTGCTCCGTGATGGCCAGGGTCTTTGTATCCCTAGGACCCACCACAGTGCCTGACACATGGTTGGCCCTGAATGTTTACAGAATGAATGAATGAATGAATGAATGGGAGGACAATCTTAGCAGGAGAAACTACCAGATGCTTGGAGGGAATCAAGAAGGAAGAGTGTTGTAAACAGTGAGCTGTGAATTTGAATTTACCAGTTAAAGGATATACACAGGCATGCTTCAGGGGCCACTCCTTTCTGAATGGCCAGTCCAAAGGCCTGAGACCTCATGCCCTTCCTCCTGTGCTACCTCCCTCTCCTCTGCAGGATGCTTGGTCCAGCCTAGATAACCTGCATGTTAGCCAAAGGGGTGCTGATGCAAAATACCAGAAATTGTTAGGTTTTTATAAAGGGTATTTATTTGGGGTAGGAGCTTAGAGATACCAGGCCATAAAGCATAAGTTACTTCCCTCACCAAAGTCTATTTTCATGTGTTGGAGCAAGATGGCTGCCAATGGCTACAAGGGCTCAGGCTTCCTGGGTTTCTCCCTTCCTCTGGCTTCTCTCTGCATTCAGGGTTCCTCTTTTCCTGGAGCTTGCTTCTACCTGGGGCTTGCTTCTCTTTCCTCTGTGTGCTTACTTCCTGGGGCTCCAGCTTAAGGCTTTAGCATCAAACTCTTAACATCAAAAACCCCAGCATCAAACAGCTTCAACTCTGTCCTTTGCCATGCCCCATTTTTTTCTTTATTTTTTTAAATGTTACATTAAAAAAATAAAAGAGGAATATAATATTCTTGCATCTATGCAAAAAATGTACTGTGTTGATAATGAGGCAGTATGGAAAAAGTGAGCCAAATGTACGCTATGGACGTGGCAATAATCAGATGATATTATTTTATCTGTAGCAAATGACACCATATTGTGGTGTGTTGATGGAGGGGTACTGTTTGGGAATTCTGCACATGTGCATGATTGTTTTATAAGTTTACAACTTCTGTCATAAAAAAATATATTTAAAAAATAATAATAGGGTGGGTTGGGGGAAAAACACACCATTTGGTTTGTAAGATAAGAACTATGATTAGTAGTAAGATTTTGACAGTGTTCTTTCATATTTTGTAACAAACATCTCATGACAATGCAAGGTGTTGGTGAGGGTTGATGTATGGGACCCCTGTATGATGTTATGGATGTTTGCTTTGTGAGTTCACAACTTTTACTATACATTTAATTGTTTATGTATGTCTACATATAAATGATATAAAGATAATAATCAGATTGGTTAGGGGAAAAATACTTTGTTTAGTAGTAATATTTTGACAATGCTTTTATTATTTATTTTTTTTTTTTAAAAAAAGATTTATTTATTTATTTAATTCCAATCCCCCCCCCCCCCCCCCCCCCCCCGTTGTCTGTTCTCTGTGTCTATTTGTTGCCTCTTGTTTCTTTGTCCGCTTCTGTTGTCTTCAGTGGCACGGGAAGTGTGGGCGGTGCCATTCCTGGGCAGGCTGCACTTTTCTTGCCCGCTGGGCAGCTCTCCTTACGGGTGCACTCCTTGCGCGTGGGGCTCCCTTACGCGGGGGACACCCCTGCGTGGCACGGCACTCCTTGCGCGCAGCAGCGCTGCACATGGGCCAGCTCCACAGGGATCAAGAAGGCCCGGGGTTTGAACCGGGGACCTCCCATGTGGTAGACGGACGCCCTAACCACTGGGCCAAGTCCGTTTCCCGACAATGCTTTTAATCATTAGTTAAAAAGGTTTAAAAACAATGCAAGTTATTGGTGGTAGGGTGAGATGTTATATATGTTTGATGTCATATGTTTGTGTTGTAAGTTCACAACTATTATACATTTTTTATGTATGTTTATGTATGAGTGATATATTTCAATTAAAAGAAAGTTTAAAAAAATATATAAGAGGTCCCCATATACCCCTGACCCCCCTCACCCCACTCCTCCCACATCAATAACCTCTTTCATCATCGTGGGACATTCATTGCATTTAGTGAATACATTTTGGAGCACTGCTGCACCACAAGGATAATGGTTTACATTGTAGTTTACACTATCCCCCAGTCCACCCAGTGGGCCATGGCAGGACATAAAATGTCCATCATCTGTCCCTGCAGTACCACCCAGGACAACTCCAAGTTCTGAAAATGTCTTCTTCCTCTTGCCATGCCTTTTATCTGTGAGTCCCCACTCACCAAGGCGGGGTGGTGGGACTCAACACTCTAATGATGTGGCCCAATCAAAGCCCTAATCATAACTTAATCATGCCCAGGTACAGACCAGATTACAAACATAATCCAGTATCTATTTTTGGAATTCATAACTATATCAAACTGCTACAACCTGATTCTTCTTGGCACCAGTGCTTTCAATTTGCCTTCTGAAGAAAAAGGGGCTGGACAGCCCAGAGATAAATGGAACTCACCAAATCCTAGTCTCCACCAAGGGGAAACCAACCTTAGAGATGAACTTGGACAGGAAAGAGGATTCCCTCTGCAGGAACCCCAAACTTACTGGCTATTTAGAGAGGAGGGAATCTCTCTTCTTGGAAGCCTGGAAGGGAAAGTATGCCAGTGCAGCCTTGCACAGGACACAGGCCATCTTAAAGGGTTCCTGGGCTCCTCAGACTGAGCAGGGAATGTTGGAGTTTGATCTGAGAGGTTCCAAAGACCTGCCTGTCCAGAAAGACATCACCCCACCCTCACTGTCAGCCAGAGCCTGCCAGAATCAGTTCCCAGGAATGATTCAACTCAACCAAGAAGAACTTAGCAAAGGGCTTTAGACAGTCATTCAGGAGCCACTCAATTTAGGACAAGTTTTGGCCTGGATTCTAGGGCTGTCTGAATGAGGCTCCAACCTGTCCATCCTAGCTGTTTCCCTATATAGAAACCCTGCAGGCGTCCTGTACTACACAAACTTATTCACACCTTCCCCACTTCTGGCCCCTCTCTTTCATTTAAATTTGGCTGCACTTAGCCTCACTGGGACTCAATTTCCTCATCTATAAGAATAGAGAAAGACCAACACTTACTTCACATAGGGCTCACCCAATCCTAGGGCTCTAAGTAGTCAAAATGAGAAATGTTATGTTGTAGATATGTTACTACAATAAAATGATTGATATATCCCTACGTATATACATACATACGTACCATTAGCACTCATGATTCTAGACATCTAACTCCAGCCCTGACTTTTCTCCTGAGCTACAGACTCATACACCCAACTACCTGCTTGAGTTCTCCACTTGGATGTTTCAAGCTCAAAAGCAAACTCCTGGTTATGTTCTTCCTTTAAGGTTTCTGGTTAAAATAAAGAGTATCATCATCCAGCCGAGTTTGCTGGAGCTAAAAATCTAGGTTCCTTGATTCCTTCTTTCTCATCCCCACATCCTGTCCACCACCTTATTTCCAAAACCTACTTCAAATTGGTCTTCTCTCTAGCCTCACTGCCGCCACACTAATCCAAGCCCCCATCACCTCTGCCTCTCTCCGCTCTGCAGTCAAGTAAGTGATTTGTTTTAAAAACATAAATCAGGCATATCACTCACTATCCTTTTAAAACCCTTCAAGGACTTCCCATCACTCTTGGAATAAAGTCCAGACTCCCAGATTTTGCTTGATGTGGCCCTGCTTAACTCAGCAATCTCATCTCCCTCCACAATTCTCTCTAGATGCCGAGCACACTGAACTTTTCCCTCCAATAGGTGCAAATCTTTCCTACCTCAGGACCTCTGTACTAGCGATTTCATGTGCCTGGAACTCTCTTCCTTCATCACTTTATTTGGCTGTCTTCTTCTCCTCCTTCAAATGATAGTAAAAATAGACCACTTCTTAGGAACATCCTCCTGTCAGTCTAATTCTAAATTACCCTCCAATACCCTAGACTCTACCACATTTCACTGTCTCCTTTGGTGGAATGTGAGTTTTATGAGGGCAGGGATCTTGTTTGTGTGTCTTAGCCACTCCTTTATCCCCAACACCTGTTACAGCACCTGGCACACAAGAGTGGTCAATGTTTATTGAATAAATAAATGAATATACATATGTAACTGTAAATCACCGGAACTATTTTTAGAAGAATCACAGAATTAAATAATTTACATCAGTGATACGTGCCATATCATTTCAGTTACTGGTGACCTGGCCTTCCATATCAGATAGAGGAAGATACTCAGTAAATATTGTTGAAAGAGGCAGTCACCGGAACTTTGAGAACAGATATTTAGTAGGATGAAAGCTGATATTTAATGAGATGGATGGGGGTGGGGAGGGGGGAAAAGGGAACATCTTATGTTTTTTAACATAACGTTTTGTGTGATATATTTATCTTTTTAAAAAATACAATAAAAAAAGATTAAATATAAAGCCAAAAATTTTTTTTAAATTAAAATGATCAAATAAAGAGATGGTTGTATAGCAAGGTTGTCTACTAGAACTTTCTGTCATGACAAGAAATATTCTATATCTGTGTTAATACAGTTTCCATTAGCTGTGGGTGGCTGGTGAGCCCTTGAAAAGAGGTTAATGTGGCTGAGGAACTGAATTTTTTATTTTAAAATTTTTTTAGGTGGTACCAGGGGATGAACCCAGGACCTCGTACATCAGGAACAGGTGCTCAGCCACTGAGTTACATCTGCTCCCCAATGATAGTTGGTGTTTTTTTTAAATTTATTTTGTTTTTAGGAGGTCCCAAGGATCAAACCCAAGACCTCGTACAGGGAAGTAGGTGCTCAACCACTTGAACTACATCTACTCCCCTTAACTGAATTTTAATTAAACATAAATAGCCATGTGTAGCTAGTGGACAGTGCAGAGCAGCGTCTGGGAGACCAGGCAGGAGGGAGTGCTTGAGATCTGGATGGGTTAGGTGGCAAAGAGAAGAGAGAAGTCTGAATCTTGGGCTTTTAGAGCTAAGAGATTTGGAATTTACCTATGAATCTTCAATGGGAAAGCACTGACAGGTTTTCAGCACAAGAGAACATTTCATTCATTCACCCATCCTTTCATTCATAAGTTTCCCTAAATAATTATTTTTTCTTTCTTAACTCCTTATCCCATTTCCATCCCTTCTCTTCCATAGCTAATTATCTTGTGTATCATTTTATTTTTATATATTCTGATGAGATATGATTTGTTGTTCACTGGAATGGGTCTTTTTAAACAAATGGTATTGTTGTATAAATTTAGTTGTGTACCATGTTTTTAAGATCCATCCATGTTGCCATAAACTGTTTAATCCATTGTGTCTAATTGCTGCATAATACTCCATGGTGTTCAGCCACCACATTGTATCCATCATGCTCCAGCATGATGTCCAGGCGGCCTCCAACATCTGACCTTCAGATCCTCAGGCATGTCCCCTTACGTACCTGTAAAAGAATCACTTTAGGTCGTGAGCTTAGAAGAAATACTGGGGAAGCGGATTTGGCTCAACTGATAGATCATCTGCCTACCATATGGGAGGCCCAGGGTTCAAACCCAGGGCCTCCTGACCTGTGTGGTGAGCTGGCCCACGCGGAGTGCTGATGCGTGTAAGGAGTGCCCTGCCACGCAGGAGTGTCCCCCGCACCAGGGAGCCCCATGCTCAAGGAGTGCACCCTGCAAAGAGAGCTGCCCCATGAGAAAAAAGCACAGCCTGCCTAGGAGTGGTGCCGCACACATGGAGAGCTGACGCAGCAAGATGACACAACAAAAAGAGACACAGATTCCTGGTGCTGCTGACAAGAACGCAAGCGGACACAGAAGAACACACAGCAAATGGACACAGAGAGGAGACAATGGGGGCAGGGAGTGAAGGGGAGAGAAATAAAATACAAAATAAATAAATCTTTAAAAAAAAAAAAGATGAATGACTGGGTCATAGGAAATGCATATATTTAACACGCCTGAGTATTGCCAGTAAAGGAATGCATTTTAGAAAGCTCTTTCTAGTGTCCTTCATTCCTTCTTCTGAATATTTACTGATCACCTACCAGGTGCCAAGCACTGTTTTAGATGCTGGGTGTACAGTAGTGAACAAGGCAGATTATGAGCTCTTAAACAAATGACCAAGAAAATATCATATCCTGATACATACTACAGTGAAAACAGAGCAGGGCACTAGGACAGAACAACTGGGGGGCATTTTGCTTTCAGGTACCTCATAGAAAAATGAATTGGAGGGGGATGGAACCAGAGGTGGGGAGATGTAGGCAGTAGGCTACTTCAGCATTGCAGGTGAGAGATGCTGATGGTGTGAATCAGGTAGGGCAATGGGATGGGAGGAAATATATGGAGGGAGGGTGTAGGTCTGGCGGGCCCAAGAGACAGTCAGATATAGGAGGTGAGGGAGGAGAGGCAGATGTCAGGGAAGATTCAAGGTCTCTGCAGCCAGATATGCTGGTACCCTTTACCAAGGCAGGGGACCCTGAAGCCATTTAGTTGGCAGGGGGCCACCACAGGTCTGGAGCACAGGAGAGTGGTCTGGGCTGGAGAAGTAGATTTGGAAGTCATCTGTGTTTGGGTCATATCTGAAGCAGGGGGAGTGGACGGGTTCCCCAAGGGAGAGGTTAGAGAGTCAGAAGAACAGAGGGCTGAGCACAAAGCCTGCAGACCCTGACTTTTAGGAAGAGGCAGGCAAAAGGTCGAGGGAGCCATGAAATCGGAGAAGGAAATGGCCTCTGGTTACCTCTGCCACATAAGCAGAGGTGAAGGAGTAAAGGCAATAGCCTGTCCCTTGAAGTATGGCAGATGGCAGCCTCTCTTCTGAAAGCCAGGACCAAGGCAAGAAGCAGAGCCTGGATAACGGCAGATAGTATTTTTCAAAAAATTTTAAAGGAGGGACCAGGAAGCAGGTGCTCAACCACTCAGCTACATCCATTCCCCAATAAGTGTTTTTTGCTGTTGTTGTTGTTGTTGCTCAGTGTATTTGTTTTTTTTTTTGTCTTTAGAAGGTACTGGGGATTGAACCTGGGATCTCATACATGGGAATCAGGTGCTCAATCACTTGAACTACATCCATTCCTTGACAGATAGTCTTTTAAGAAATGCAGTTCAGAAGGAAATGCCCAATATATAGAAAGATCTAGAGGGAGTATGGGGCCAAGGAATTGTTGAGAAAGAAGGAAAAGTGTAGTCCCAGCACAGTGGAAGGAGGCTGGTGACTTAGAACTTGGGCTTTGGAGTCAGGCTGCTCTGCCTTTGAATTCCAGCTTGACTTGATCCCAGCTGTGTGATTTTAGGCCAGTTACATCACTCTCCTACACCTCAGTTTCCCTACCTGGAAAATGGGGATAAGCAAACAGTACACATCTCCCAGAGTTGTTGGAGGAACTAAATGACCTAATGTGTCTAAAGTGCAGGATGTGTGGTGCATAGTAAGTGCTCAGTGTCAACTCACACTGCTGTTACTCTTAAGGAAAAACTGAGAGGAAGTGGTGTCAAGAATGAGGTAGTAAGTAACGGTATCAGAGGCAGCAAAGAGGATGAGGAGGTAGAGGGCTGGGACTAGGTCATGGATTTGGCAGAGTGCTAGCAGAGCCTGCCAAGAGCCAGGACAGAGGTAAGAGCAACTAAGGAGTGAGTGGGAGAGGAGAGGGTGGAGGCTGTGGAAAGGGAACACTCTCTGTAGCAGTAAAGAACAAATGGGAGAAATAAGGGTAGGTATTAGGAGAGGCCAGGAAAGCCAGACGGGAAAGTTGCTGAACTATTTGGTACTAGGTGGCTGGGATGATACCATCTTTTAAATCTTTCAACTACTATCTCAATTTGAAACCACAGGCCTTCGCCTATGCTGTGCTAAGCTGGACACCCATTGGAGACAAAAGGAGTGGGCATCGTATGAGGGTCCTAAACGAAGATGGGACAAGTGGTGAGGACACTACTCAGCGAGGAGGGGGCAGTGGGAAAAGAGGAGTCAGAAGAGCTTGGGTGCGGGCTTGAAGTTTCAGAAGCCTGGGGAGCAAGTGGCTGGAAAGCAGCTGCTTCAGAGTCCGGTAGAATGTGGGAAGGAGTCCGTGCTGGAGACACAGGTGGAGGAGAAGGCGTCACAACAGGAGAGGTGGGAGGGGATGGGGAAGGAGTGGGCAATGGCAGCTGCTGCAGGGACACAGCAGAGTAGAAAGAGGACCAAGAACCATCTGCCGAAGGCCTCATTTGGGAAGGGATTGGGGACCACTGCCGGAGCCATCTCCGTGGTGGAAGCAGAAACCAGACATGGGTTGGTAGGGTGTGAAATGTGAGGAAGTAGAGACAGTAGGATGGCTTTCAGGAAGTTTGGTGTTAAATTGATGGAGATGTATAGGGAAATAGTTAAGGCAGCTGGTTTGTTTTGTTTTGTTTTAAAATAATGAACAAGACAGACAGGTAAGGGACAACTTCAGATGGACAGGAACAAATTTAAAGGGAGTGACAGTAAATGGAGGAAGCCTTCCCATTAGAACATCTGAGGCACTTGTTATCTATAGTACCTAAAAGAAATAGTTAAATAATTGGAAAATTACAGGCACAAGCCCTTCAAGTGAACATGGCAGTTAACTGCATCTCTCTGCAGCATCTGCTGATTCTTATCCATGGGGACAGAGAGGGTGAAACTATTTGATATGGCCTTATCCTGGGCCTGGACCCTTTCCCTGCAGCCCCCAGTGTGGTTACCTGACATATTCTTACTCTAGCTACAAAAAGGCCTCACCCTTCCCTTCCCATGAACCTCGTCCCATCTCACCCTCGAACCTTAGAGTGAGTCCGTTCACAAGTGAGCTCTCGCTGTACCTTCCATGATTCTCTCGTGGCCAGGGTCGCTTACTTGCCTTCCCCCTGCTGGGGAGCGGCCTGAGGACAGGGCCCAGGCCCCAGGCTGCTGGCATTCCTTGATCTCAGGGCTGGAGGAAGGGTGGTCATTCATCTCCGTGTCCTTCACGGTCTCGCCTTTAATTTAGTTGTTTTTTCATCTTTCCACCTTTTTGTCCACAATGAATGCCCAAAGCCCTGGGAAAGAGAATTTTCAACTCCTAAAGGACCGCAAGCGTGGGATATCCGGACGAAGTAGTTGGAAGCAGAGCGAGGAAGACAGACTCGGGAGCGGCCGGCAGAGGGCGCGCCGGGACCGGGAGAAGGGGCGGCCGCCGGGCCTGGCCCCCGCCCTGGCGGCCCGAGGTGGAGGACACCGGGACCGAGGAGCGCACGTGGTCCGAGCGGCGCGGCGGGCACGTGGGCAGCCCCGGGCCGCGCTGTCCCCGCTAAAAATACGCGCTGCCGGGAGCCGCCGCCCGGGCCACGTCCTCCCCGGGATGGGGAGGAGCATCTTCTGGAACCGTCTTATCGGGGAAGGGAGTTTGCGGCTTTTGGGCAGAACCTCTCGGGCTCCCTAGAGAGCTGGGGCAAGCCCGGCCCCGGGCCTCCGTCGTCTCGCGGGCGGAATGGGGACCATTCCTTTGTGCAATAAATAATGAGAGCCTGCGTGGCTCCCGGCGTCGGGCATAATTATGAGGCTCCCCTGGCTGTGGAGTTTACAGTCGAGGGGGTGGGGGAAGCACTACGCAAAGGAGCAGGACACAAAGGAGCAGGACGCTCTCAGGTGTGACGAGTGCCTTGAGAACAGCAAAGGATGATGTGATGGGGGGAGTGACATGTGAGCAGGCACTCGAAGGAGCAGAGCCGAGCTCCAGCCCGGCTGCTGGGAGGAAAGCAAGAAGGCGGAGCTCAGGCAGGGGGCGAGGGCGAAGGCGCGGGGCAGCGGAGGGAGGCCCGGCGCGTCCCAGCCCAGAAACTCATCTGGGTGGGAGAAACCAGAGCAGCCGGGGGGGCACCGCGCCGGCCGGGGGGGGGGGGGCCCTGGGGAGCGTCCTGGTGTCGGTTCCTGGACGGATAAACCTCTCAGAACTCAGCGAATCGCACTCCGGGGATCCGCGCGTTTCAGCATAAGTAAATTTTACCTCAAAAACAAAGTAAAAGGGAGAAACCCTGGCTCGAGAGGTGACTCTGTGAACTTTGCAGCCTGCCCCGCGGGCGCATACCACAGCCCAGGGCTGCGCAGAGGCGTCCTCTAGGGACAGACTGGCCACCGCAGGGGGTGGGGGGCTGGTGGAGGGCGTCTACACCGGGCAGCGTGCGGGCAAGGTGGGCCTGGAGGGCGGAGGTCGTGTCCACACCGCGGTACCGCTCAATGCCGGAACCGAGGCTGCTGGCTCCCCCCCGGCCACCCGGGTCGTCAGGGGCAACCCTGGAGGTGAGGCCCCGGCCCCGCCCTGCGCGCAGAGGCCAGGTGGCGGTTGGGGCGCGACGAGCCCGTTTGATTTCCCGCGGCCGGTGGAAAGGAGCGGGAGGGGGGAGGGGAAGGGGCCTTCGGCCAATGGGTTGGGCGAGCGGAGGTCACGTGGCGGCCTCGGGGCGGAGCCCAGGTGTACTTACAGAGCAGCGGGCGGGGGCCTCCGCTGGGGTGCGAAGTCCAGGAGGTGGGGCCGGCTTGCCGGCGGGGGCACTGCTCGGCTGGGATTGGCCTGTGGCCGGGAGGCGGGGCCTGCACGCGCGGCGGCGGCGGGCTACGATTGGCCCCCACTCAGCGCCCGGTGCCGGTGTGCGGGCGCGGCTCGCGGCGCGAGGACCGAGCCCCGTGGCGGGTTCGCGAGCCGGGGGGAGGGGCCGGGGCGGTGGCGGTGGCGGTGGCGGCGGCGGCGGGGGCCGGTACTGGGCCCGGCGGGATGAGCGAGGCGGAGGCGGCAGCGGTGGCGACAGCGGCCCCCGCGGCGACGGTGCCCGCGACGGCGGCAGGGGTGGTAGCGGTGGTGGTACCGGTACCTGCAGGGGAGCCGCAGAAAGCAGGCGGCGGGGCGGGCGGCGGCGGGGGCGGAACCGCCTCGGGCCCCGCTGCTGGGACCCCCCTCGGCGCCGGGCCCCCGCAACCCTGGCAACCCGGCAACGGCGGCCTCGGGGACCCCCGCGCCTCCGGTCCGGAGTCAGGCGGACAAGCCGGTGCTGGGTGAGGGGGAGGCGCGCGCCAGGGCGGCTCTGGGGGGCCGGGCGGGCTGCGGGAGGGCCCGTGTGGAGTCCAGCGGGGTCTGGAGGCCCAAAGGACTGGCCGGACCGGGGGCAGCGGACTACAGAGTGGTACTGGTGGGAAATCCGGCCGTGTCTTCTTTGAGAGGGGCGGGGCCGGCAGGTCCAGCGAGGGCCACGCCCCCGGGGCTAGTACTGGGTAAATCGCTGAGCCCGGAAGCAGGTGCAGGGGGGGCGGGGGACGGGACACGACACACACTTAGATTGCGAGGGCTGGGACTTGGTGGACCAGGTGAGTATAGAGTGGTACATGAAGGGCCTGGGTTTGTAGGATGTGGGTAGCAGGCCTTAGAGTTGGAAGGGTTTTGAAAGCCTGAGCCCCCGCCCCCTCTGGGTATTTCCATTTGGCCCTGAAGCTGTTGGGTGAAATCTGGTTGGCTTCGAGTTCAGCTGAATAGGTAATTGGGAGGTAGGCTAGGTTTTGAAGTGTCTCAAAACTGAGGCCAGCTCCACCTCTTCCCTCATCTTACTGTCCCCACTGCATCTCTGCCTGGCAGCAATCCAAGTCCTGGGCACTGTCAAATGGTTCAACGTCCGGAATGGTTACGGATTCATCAACAGGTATCTCAGGAGTTCAGGGAGAGGGTGGAATGGGTGTCTTTCGAACTGGCCTGTGGGACCGAACACCTTCCCAACTTCATCTCCACCCCTGGGAGACATATGATTGCCCTCAGCATTGTCCACCTGACACTGATTGAAAGACTTTAACCACAGCACAAATGTGTGCTTAGTGGCAAGATGAGGCCTCGTTGACCTCTTCAAGGGCAGCAGAGGGTTAAGGATCCAGGAACCTGATAAACCTGGCTCTGACCCTCCCAGCTTCTTTGTCTCACCTTTTGGAATTGCCTCATTATTTTTAGTTTGCCAGGCCTTTGGGGCAGAACGTACCCTCAGGGCAGCTCTGGGGCTTGAATCCTCACTGATTTCCTGTTAAGGGCAGCCAACCACAGCATTCTCACAACTTCTCTCCCTGAAAGAGCTGTTGGCTTCTTTGAATCCCCCACCTGGTGGGATTGAGGCTGGGCTGGGGAGAAAAGGAGCCAGCCCTGCTGGAGGCTTTCCTGCCGTTTGGCAGCTCCACTCCCTCCTAGCTTGAGAGGAGTTTGTAGTGGTGGATTCCAGCTGATCCAGGTCTCCCCCAGTGGGCTCTTCTCCAGCCAGGCACCCTGCCCAGCCCAGCCCTCCAGGGAGGCCCTAACTGTGCCCTCTTAGCAGGCTGACCTTTGTGCAGATCCAAGTGCTTTAAAGACAAAATACTTGTTCTGGGAAGGGTCCCTCTCTAATTCTGGAAACTGAAGACTCCTAGAAGGTTCTGAAGGAAAACCTCTCCATTCCCCACCACCCCACCCCACAACACACACTGAGGTTCTAAGATGAACCGGGATACAGGCAAGGTAGTGATAGAGAACCGGTAAATATTTTCTTCCTCAACCTTGGTTCCTCGGCTGTTGAGGGAAGGTCTCTTCTTGGGTTCACCTTCAGGCTGAGTGTGAGAACAAGGTTTTTGTGGCTGCTTGGAACATGTTCCTGGCTCCTTGTCCCCATCTCAGACTTATTCTAGCCCCTGTCTCTTTTCAGCCGCCTCCTTGAGTGTAGAAGGAAGAAGACAGTGGAATTTTCCAACCACAGTGGGAACTGGGAGGAGGGGGTATTAGCCAGGGACAGTTAACACCCAGCACTACAAGGTTCTAAGGTGCCCCTGGGGTAGAGGGTGGAGTCCTCAGTAGGAAAAGGACTGCCCAGCTTCTTCAAGGTGCCTTTGCCTTCTCCCTCCGCCCTTTCTTCATCAGGTCTAGGTTTTCACTGAGGTTTTAGATAGACTTCTCTGTGTACCAGCTCCTGGGGCCTTGCTGGCTCCTGCCTTTCCCTCCCCGGGCTCTGTCTATCCCCAAGTGGTTGTGGAATGCTGGAGAGGATGGGCCTGCTGGTCTTAGGAATGGGCAGCCAGGAGCCTCCAGTGGAGGTAAGCCCCTTATCAAGGCCAGCCCGTTAACTACCCGTCGTGTTCTGCAGGAATGACACCAAGGAGGATGTCTTTGTTCACCAGGTAAGAGCTAGGCTGCCTTTCGAGCAGAGGAATGACCCTCTCTTCAAAGGTTTTTGCCACAAGCCTTAGCAGCTTCATCTTGTTTCTCCAGCTTTTATGTCACCACTGCATGCCCACCAGGAAATAGTTCCCCTCCCTGACTGACTCTGGCACCCGTACTGGCCACCATTAGCCGCACTTGTGTTGTGCTACTGCTGGTCTCTAAGAAATGTATATGTGGCCCTCGGGGCCTGGCATGCTCATTACACGCTGGGACCTGGTAACATGACAGGAATGAACCACTGGTAGTTTTCTGAGGGAAAGGACACAAGCTGGAGACACTTGGGTGCAGTGGTTCTCAAAATGTGGTCCCCTCACCGGCGGGATCAGCATCACCTGACATCCAAATTCTCAGGCCCCATCCCCAGACCTCCTGAGTCAAACTTGGGAATGGGGCCCCGCAGTCTGTTTTAACGAGCTCTCCAGGTGATTCTGATGCACCACACAGTTTGAGAACCACTGCTTTGGTGGAGAGTGCGCTCAGTGGGATTGAGGTAAGAAGGACGCTTTACCCACTTGCAACTTAAGGTTGTCTCTGTTTGAGTTTGCTTTTGAGTTCACACAGCTTGCCTCCCTTTTTGAAGTCCCTAAGGGAAAAGGGGGGAGGGACTGTGTCATGAGGACAGTGGAAACTGCACTGTCATTCCCAAAGCCCCTAGTTCATGGCTTTTCCCCAATTAAATTTTGATCGCCTCCCTCCAGCCCCAACCCCCAAGTAAACTATTGAATGAAATTGGGTGGTGGATCCAAAAGGGGTGAAACTGCTGGCCTGCTGCCCTCACTTTTCTCCTGGCCTTTCCCCCAACCAGACAGCTATTAAAAGAAACAACCCCAGGAAATTTCTGCGCAGCGTTGGAGATGGGGAGACTGTGGAGTTTGATGTCGTGGAAGGAGAGAAGGTTTGGGGGCGTCTGTGGGGGATAGATTCTGCCAGGCTTTGGCCCTCCTGGGGCCAGCTTTTCCTCTGGCCTTTAGCCTTGTAGCCCAGGCCCGTGGGAATGCGACTGCATTCTGACCCAAGTGTCATCTTCCTTAGCACTAAAGTTGCTCTAAGTGAAGTCCTAAAGAATGTCATCATTACTATCTGGGTTTTTCCTCTGTGGCTCACCAAGCACTTCCATGGCTGTTCTTCCTACAGGGCCCTGTCCCCGGGTGCTCGGCAATGAGAAGTGGACAGTGGGACTCATGTGCTGCTGCCAGACCTTTCGCCCCACCCCTACCCCCAGCCTTAAACTCAAGGAGGCCTGGTAGCAGCTATTTCAAAAGGACAGGTTGCAGATGTTACCTCTTCCCAGAAGAGTGCAAACACACTTCATTGCCCCCTTGGCAAGGGTAGAAAGAAGTATAGTTAGAAGAGTTAAAGCAAGGCTTCTTAACCTTTTTGTTCCACGGATTCCTTTGCCATGGTGAAAACCACGGACCCCTTACTAAGTTGATACTATACTGTGTATTAATAAATATATCACATCCACACTAATACGTCCCCACAAGAATAATGTTTTTTTTGAATTTCAATTCACGCTCACAGGCCTCTTAGATCCCCTAAGTGAAAGGAAAGCTGAAGAGAGTTTAGGTGGAGGAAGGGGAAGTTTCAAGCAGGTTTGTGAATGGGCATTTGGAGTTGGAGCAAGTTCTAACTCTTCCTCTCTACCTCCTCACCAGGGTGCAGAAGCTGCTAATGTCACTGGGCCTGGGGGGGTACCAGTGAAGGGCAGCCGCTATGCTCCCAATCGACGTAGGTTTCGCCGATTCATCCCCCGGCCTCGCCCAGCTGCCCCACCGCCCATGGTGGCAGAGGCTCCCGCGGGTGGGACAGAACCAGGCAGCGAAGGAGAGCGGGCCGAGGACTCTGGGCAGCGGCCCAGACGACGGCGCCCACCACCCTTCTTCTACCGACGGCGATTTGTGCGAGGCCCTCGGCCCCCCAATCAGCAGCCTATAGAGGTGAGGGAAACGGGAATACAATTACCCGAGCCCTGGAAAAGGTGTTGGTGAGGAGGGAGACCAGGGAGTCTCCCAAAGGCGGGGGAGGGCTGTGGATGGTCCTGGCCGCTGGTCTTCCCGTGGCTCACCCAAGCTCTGATGTTCTCAGGGCACCGAAGGGGTAGAACCCAAAGAGACAGCCCCACTGGAGGGGGACCCACAGCAGGGTGATGAGCGGGTCCCCCCACCCAGGTTCCGGCCCAGGTACCGAAGGTAAGACTCCCTTGTGGCTCTCCCCCCTTCCACCCTGCAGGGGGATGGTGGGACAGCAGGGAAGGGGTGCCAGCGGGAAGGGGGTTTTAAGGACTCGGAAAAGCCTGAAGCTGGTGGTGAGGAGGGCTGGGTAGCTGAGAGATTCCTGCTTAGGTGTTCAGGGAGACGCAGGCACTGGAGGGACGGATGGGGAAGGCAGGCTGGTCCATCTCTGCTGGAGGGAAGCAGTCTAGCTTGGTCTCCCTGGTAACTTCAGGTTCTGAATTCTCTCCCCAGGCCTTTCCGCCCCAGGCCACCCCAGCAGCCTACCACAGAAGGTGGGGACGGTGAGACCAAGCCTAGCCAAGGCCCCACTGACGGCTCCCGGCCTGAGCCCCAGCGTCCACGAAACCGCCCCTACTTCCAGCGGCGACGGCAACAGCCCCCTGGCCCCCGGCAGCCCACAGCCCCTGAGGTGAGAACTCGGGATAACCCTCTGTGGAGTGGGGTGAAAGAAAAGGCTGGGGCCAATGTCCCCCCTCTTCTCTCCATCCTTTGCTTTTCCTTCCCTTCTTCCTCTGCCCCCCTTGCTCCTTCCCTCTCCTGGCTCATCCCCCACCCCCTCACCCACACACTCTTCCATGTAGACGGATACCAAAGAGCCAGGGCTGTTGGGCCCACTCCTGGTAGGCACCCCACTCAGCAGGAAGCCCCAGCAGAGGCAATCGAGCCCCAGGCACCCCCTGCAGACCCCTCCTCATGTCACTCCTTGCAAACCCCCTCTCAGCTTCACTTGGGGCCACAGCACCAGCGTGCAGATGGGGATTAGGGGAATTGGTTGGGGAAGGAATGGGAAAGGGCTATGAAAATGGGAAGAGAGAAGATGGGAGAAGGTTAGGGGTGGGGGCACTAAAGAACAGGGGTCTCAGTTGGCCACCCCTGTTCCTCAGACTTCAGCCCCCATCAACAGTGGGGAACCCCCAACCACCATACTGGAGTGATTCCAACTCAAAGGACACCAGAGCTGCCATCTGGTGAGTGGCTACTCCTGGGCAGGCCAAGGCAGGTGGCCCAGAGGCAGGGGTCTGGGTCCTGATAAATTTTCTTGATTTGTCCATTTCTTTTTCTCTCTCAGGTATCTGCCAGTTTTTCCACCTAACTTGTACCCTACCCATCATCCCCTCCTCCCTTTCCCATAATTCATGACATCAAAACAGCAGCTTTTCCCCTTTTCCTTGAGCCTCAGGAGGGCAAAAGCAACAGCCTTTTGGTTTTTCTTTTTTTTTTCCCCCTCTCTCCCTTACCAAGGGTTGAAGGAAGAAATCCATCCTTATTGTTCAGAGGCGCCAACTCCCACCCCTAAATCAGGCTGAGAAGGAACCAGCCCACACTTACCTCCTTCTGGTTGTTTTCCTTTCCCACCCCAGTTTATTTTTTGTTTTCCTTCTACCCTAACTCTGAAGCCATTTTATGAACTGTCATGTGCCACCTGAGCCTCCAGTAAAAACAAAAACAGGCTTTCCTGTTGTCTTGGTCTCTGCCTCACTTCTGTTCAGAGAACTGCTGGTAACTCGCTAAGGTGGGAAGGAGGGGGGTGTGGGGCAGTGGGCAGGGCTGGGCTGGAGTCCTTGCTCGAATGTTTCTAGCCGTGCAGTCGTGGACTAGTGCCAGAGCGTCACTTTCCCTTCTGCAACGTGGGGGTAATACCTACCGTGCAGACTGAGTGTCTGTAAAGTGCCAAGAGCAGTGCCTGGCACTTGCAGCTACTATTTATTGAGTATTTCTGCCTATTAATAAAAGCAATGGATAGAACTGGCAGTGGGGGCATGAGTGGCAGCAGCCAGGGGCTTCATAGACCTGGCACTAAGGCAGGACTGAGGGGGAGCTATGGTTTCTCTCAGCCCATTGAGTGCCTCCACGACAGGATGCTCGTCCTCACACAGTGACTTTATATATATATATATATACACACATGTAATAACACATATACACATGTAATAACACAACCTTTGCTTTCTTCCCTCTACTCCTTTTTTCCAAACATATACAAAAATATCCTAAGGCTTCTCCCAGCTCAGTGTTTACAGGCAGCTTTTCACATCCCCTCTGCCCCTTGGTTGGTCAAAAGCCTGTGGGTACAGCACCCTTCCAGGGTGGGAGGGGAGGAAAGAGCTGGAGTCCCCACTTGGCAGCCTTGGTAAGCAGCCTGGGTGGGGCCTAGAGCCCTGAGGCTAGGGACAGGAGCCTGCTGTCCCTTCCTCTGGCCACACATGGCTGCACTCGTGTTCCCTCTCACCCTGGAAGGCTGACTGAGAGACCTGAGCCCACAGTCAGCCAGGTGAGATTAGACCCTGAGAGGGTGCAGCCTCTGCCCTGGAGGGCCAAGACTAAGAGCCCTCTTCACCCATAGTCTATGACAGGAAATCAGAGAAAGTGCCAGATGGTGAGAGGAGTACAAGGGGGCAGGAAACTTGATTTCCCTTCTCCCATCATGCCCTCTGCTTCAGTTTGCCCCCACCAAGAAAGTCAGTCCCAGATCCTCCCCTCCCTCCAGTCCCCCTTCTCTAAGCAGGGGATGAAAGTGCTCTGGAGCTGACACTGGGTGGGGTGGGAGAAAGGGATGGGCTGTGGAGGGGGTGGGGGAGGGGAGGGGAGAAGGACCCACCCTGCTGGCCACGGCCTAAGCACACCACGTCAATATCCAAGAGAGCCACACGAAGGGGGTGAGGGGTGCTCAGACCACCCTCCCCTCCAGCTTCCCAATCCCACCAAGCTGGAGGGCTTTTCTCCACCCTGGAAATAATGGGGAAGAGGAGGGTTTAAGTGCTGCAGAGGAAAGGAGGGGGTCTCTGTGAGGCTAGAGAGGGCTGGCTCTCCGCCTGGCCTTGGCCCTCAGTCGTTCTCGTCGGGCCCTAAGTATTCCAGTTCCGTGCTGGGTTTCACCTCCTGCTCTAAAAGAGAGGGTATCCGGCGGAAGGCGGCTGAGATCTGGTCAAATGTCCGGCCTCTGGTTTCGGGCACTTTTAAGAAGGTGAAGATGAAGAAGCCAAGCAGGAGGACCGCAAATAGAAGGAAGACGTAGGGACCCATAGCCTCCTGGGACAGATGGAGAAAGAAGTGTTGACAGAGTGGGGTGGGGAGGGTGGGGGTGGGGCAGGGGTGGCCTCAAGCAAGTTAGGAACTAATGACCTTGGGGTACTGGAGAAAAGCAGGTGGCTGCTGGGTGGGGCAGTGGGCAGGACCAGGAATGAGAACTTGGGGAAAAAAGGAGGAGCCCCTGAAACCCACTCTCCCTTAGTGTGTTGTCCTCTTTCCTGTCCTGAGTCACTGTGCGCAGAGTGGACTCCCAGCCAGCCATGGTAGTAATGAACAGGCTGATGGTCTTAGCCCTGGCCTCAGTAAGTTACACCACACCAAGGCTTTGAGTCGCCCCTGCTGCGAGCTGATCTAGTACAGCTGCATCCTTCCCAAGGATTCTGCTGGAGCCGGTGGTCTCCAGGCCCCAGGTGGTCCACCAAAGGGAGCCACAGGCCAATAGTCTGTGGGCGGGGGTAGGTGGGTGGGTGTCCCCATCTAGAAAGTAAGTTACCTAGCTGTGAGCTGCCCCTCCAGCCTAGGGTATAGGAGGTTGCGGCAGGGACAGGACCTACCGCAACATACTGGAAACCCATGCCAATGATGAAGTTGCAGGTCCAGTTGGAGAAAGTGGCCACGGCCATGGCTGCCGGGCGGGGCCCCTGGCTGAAGAGCTCGGCCACGATGAACCAGGGGATGGGGCCAGGGCCAATCTCAAAGAAAGCCACAAAGCCGAAGATGGCCACGATGGAGACATAGCTCATGGCTGGAACCCGCTCCTGGGGGCCAGGCAGGGAGGGTGCAGAAGTCAGGTCAGGTGATCCTGGGTCTTCCTTAGCCCCCAGCCCCAAGGGGAAGTGAAAGTTCCCCCTCCCAGCAGCCCTTTTTTAGAACAGGCCCTTGAGCCTTTCTGAACACTGGTGTCCCTGAGCGGACTCAGGGCAGGGGGAAACTCAGCTCTGACGGTGGTCACTCCTCCCTTGGCTCCAAATCTGGGTCCTTAGGAACTATTTGCTCCTGAGGCAGGACAGGGGTTCTCCTCCTGTTTGCAGAGCTATAGCTTCCTTCCTGAGCAGGCCCGGTGCAGCTGGGTCCCTTGGGAGTAGAGCCCACTGTGCCAGCAAATCTGGAGTGACGCCCCCAGGGTCCCGGCACACTGGCTGGCCCCGGCCTGAAGGGCATTATGTGGAGGAACGGCCCTGGCCTCTTCACAGGGCTGCTGGCCACCAGGCCTCCTGGGGCCGCTCCCATGGGGTGGGCTGCTGGTCCCTTCCCCACCCCCAGGCCTCACCAGCAGAAGCAGAGCCACAGTCATCAAGATGGCGCAGCCACACATTCCTGCCAGGCCCAGGAGGTGGAGTGTCCGGCGCCCGGCCCGCTCCACCAAGAACACCTGTGGAGAGAGGCAGGGCTTGGCAGGGCATCCTGAAGGACACAGGAAGTAGGAGGGATTGGGTGAGCAGGGGTGGGGAACCAAGAAGCAGTCCACTGGGACCCCTGGGGGATTTGAAGCCGTGGGGGAGGGGGTGGCATTCGTGAGGCAAGCAGTTACCGAGACCAAGGTGAAAACCGTGTTGACCACACCAGCTCCTATGGTGGCATAGACCGGCTGCCCCACCCCTGCTGCCTCGAAGATGCTGGTCGAATAATAGAAAACCTGGGGAGGAAGAAGAAAAGGAGGAAGGCAGGGATGTCCTCCCCTGTAGCCAAACCAAGCCGAACCAACCCCGAGCTTCAAAGCTGGCTCCGGGCTCTCTCGCCTCCCCGTGGGCTTGCACCTGGCCCGGGCCCTGTCTGGGGCCTCCATACGTACGGCGTTGATGCCTGAGAGCTGCTGGCTCAGCTGCAGCACAACTGCAATGACCAGGGGCTGCCGGTGGGTGTGGCTGCCCAGGAGCTGGAGCAGGGACAGTGGCCGCTCCCGCTCCAGCTTCCGCTTCTCCTCCTTCAGTTCAGCCAGCGCTCCAGACACATCGGCCCAGCCCGTCAGGCACTTCAGACCTGGGGGTGGGGAGGGTCAGGCCTGAGGGGGGTGAGGGACATGGGAGGACAGTTGCGAGGGGTGCAGGGTGGAGGCCTGGCCCTGGGCTGGAATTCTGGGGGAACAGGGGAGCACTCACTCTTTCGGGCAGGCCCCTCCAGGTTCCGGATGATGTAGAGGTAGCGTGGGCTCTCTGGGCAGAAGGGCAGCAGGATCATCTGCAGGATGGCTGGCAGCACGGTGAGGCCCAGGAGCAGCGGCCACCGGGTGGCAGTGCCCAGTATGGACTCCAAGCCCAGCACCTGGGGAAGAAGGGTGGAAGGAGGCAGCCCCCCAGTCCTCCAGCCTTAGCTAGGGGCTCCACCCTGCTCCCCGGAGCCCCGCCCCAGCCCCCTGCCCCAACCCCCCAGGAGGCCAGACCCGGGCACCTGGGCAATCAGAATGCCGATGACGATGGCCAGCTGGTTGAGCGTCCCCAAGGCACCCCGCAGGTGAGTAGGGGCAATCTCCCCCACGTACATGGGCACCAGCCCTGACGTCAGCCCTGGGCAAGAGGGAAGAGGGAAGGGCTGAGAGCAGCTCCCCGCTCCCACCCTGAAGCCCAGGGGAGGTGAAGGGGAGCAGGGCACGGGGTAGGGCCGTGGGGCCTGTGGGTACCTGAGTACGCGCCAATGAGGAACCGCCCGAGAATGAGCATCTCGTAGGAGGAGGCGGCCTTGGCCAGGCCCATGAAGGCACCCCCCAGCACAGCCAGGGAATTGTTGACCAGCATGGCCCTCTTCCTGGCAGGCAGACGGAGAGGAGTCAGGAGGGTTAGGGCACGTGGGCAGGGCCTCCCATCCTGTCCCCCCTCCCCTGCCCTCCGACCCCATACCTTCCCAGCCACTGAGAGACGATGCCAATGAGGAAGGAGGAGACCATGCCGCCCACGGAGAAGATGGCCACAGAGAGAGCCCAGAGGGTGGTGAGGGTGCCTGGCGGGATGGAGCGGGGCCCCTCGGGCCCCTGCCTCGCCAACCACGTCTCATTGTAGCTCTGTTCAATCACCTGGGGTGAGTCGTAGGCGTGACTCCCTGCAGACCCTGCCCTCCTTGTGTGAGCACCCCCACCCTGCCTGCAGGTCCCTCACCTTCTGCGGGGCATTGATGACCCCAATGTTGTAGCCAAACTGCAGGGAGCCAAGGACAGCAGAGAAGACGGCAAGGACCAGGGTCCCAGTCACTCGCTGCTGGGGGGGCTCCCCATCCTGGGCAGAAGCAGGGAGGCAGCATGTCACATGGATTCACTGGCCCTTGCCTTTTCCCTCCGGGGGCCTGGGCCCAGCCAGAGGCTCAAGACGCTGGGCTCCATCCAACACGCTGGGTGAGGGAAACTGGACCATATTAGGAATCGCACAAAGACCTCATCTAAACAGGGGCAGACAGAAGCCAAGCATGACCAGGGCATGGAGGAGAAATGGGATGTCTGAGTGGAGGAGGCAGAGAAATGTCTGAGGTGGTTTCAAAATGCCTCCGTGACCTTGGGACAGGCTTGATCTTAAGAGACCCAAGTTCAGATTTCTGTGACCTTGGGCAAGCCATTTCCCCATTCTGAACCTAGGTTTCCTCCTCTGTGAGACGGGGATGATGTGGCCTGCCTAGCCTACCTGTCAGTGAAAATCAAAATCAAGTGCAAACGGTATCCTTGACAGTGCTGGCTTTCCGAACTGCCAAGTGAATTATCAGCATCAGCCTCCCCGGGGGGGGGGGGCTCTCCCAGCCTGCTCCAGGAGGCCCTCACCAGGCCCACCAAGGGCAACTCCAAAAAGGACATGGCGGTCACTCCTCCCACCCTATGGCTCTCCTGGGTGGCGTCCTCCGTCTCCGCCCTGGCTTTCTTCCCCCCACCCCCCAAGCTACAATGTGTGTGCGTGTCGGGGGGTGTGCCAGAGTTTTGCAGAGGCCAGCCATGCCCAGGGGAGGGGGGCGGGAAAGTGGTGTGAGGGGCGGTGGCAGCCGCTTGCTGGCGGTACAGACTGTCTCCAAGCGGAAACCTGAGCTGGGGGGTGGGGGGGGCCCCGACACTCCCCTCAGCCCATCCACCAACCATGGGGCCAAAGGAAAGTTCAGTGTCCTGGAGGGCGGCCAGGAGTGGGGGTGGGGGCCCACGGAAAGCCTCCAGTCCTCGAAAAACTGCCCGCCAGTAGGGACAGATGGACAGCTCCTGGAGGGCAAGACCCGCCTGGGTCTGCTTTCCCACGCTGCCTCGAGGGCAGAGTGTCACCGGTCCTGGCGCAACGCACGCGTACTAGGGGAAGGGGCGAACGCTGCGCTCCTTAAATCCCCCGCGCCCGGGAACGGACCCCCAGACCCACTCCCCTTCTCAGCGGGATTGGAATCCGACGGCCACGGGTAGTTCAGACCAGGTTTAATTACGCCTGCGCCTGCGCAAGGACCGCCCCCTAGCTGACCCCGACCGCGACCCCAGCCCGGGAAAAGCGGGGCCGGCGCCCCGGCCACGTCCCCGCGTGCCGACCCCTACCTCGGAGCCGATCTGTTGGAAGCCCGACGGCATCTTGTCTTAGGAGCTGGCAGCCCAGGGTCTGCTGTAGACGAGTGCCAGAAGACAGCGGGTCTGTGGTCCCAGCCTAGCTGACAGAGGTCGGGGGTCCCGGGGGTCCCGGAGCGATCTGCGGAGGGCGGACCTGGAGGGACCCACAGCCTCAAGCCTGGGAGCCAGAGAGCAGCGGGGCTCCCGGGATCTATCTGGCTGAGCCTGGGTCTCGGAACAGACCGAGAAGCCCCAGCCGCCTCACCCGGGTCCCCCCCACCCCGACTTCACCACCTCCGTAGGCCACGCCCTTCACAACGCCCATTGGCCCGGAGCCCGCACTCCCCAGAAGGCCACGCCCCCCAAGCCTGGGCTTGGAGTCTGGCACGAGGTGGCGGGGTCGAGTCCCCGGCAGCGTGGCGGCCGAGACACGCCCCTGCGGTTCTCGCCCGCCCAGTACAGGAAGGCCCCGCCCACCCCACCGGCAATTGGCTACCGCTCCCGAGGCCCCGCCTGCTGGGGTGTAAAGGCTCCGCCCATCGGCCGGTGTTCGGAGTCGAAGAAAAGCCACTTAGAGTCGGTCGCCGCGGGTTGGGACCTTGGGGTCCGGGAGGAGGGGACGGGTCAGGTTTACTTGCTGGGGGGGAACCCGGGCCGCACGAGACAGAGCACGCGGGCCAGCGCGCGGGGTGGGAGCAGAGCAATGGCCCCAAGTAACCCGGAGCGGCTATTTTTAGCTCCCACGTTGTGAGCCGCCAAATGTCAGGTCCCGGGTGTCCCCGCCAGTCCCGGGCTGGGGCGGGTAGGGAGATGGAGACTTAAAGGGTCCGCGACTCGCTTCTCACGAGGGGGTGGCCCTGGGGGCCAAAAAATTCCTTTCCTAGCGGGTGCCCCTGCCGGATTCGGGTTGAGAGGTCCTGTCTTAACAGGCATCCCTGCTCCGGGCACTGCCTATCCCACCCCTCCCTCCATCCATTCCCCCCCCCCCCTCCACGAAGGTTCTTGGGGAGGCTCGAGAGACAGGTGGCCGCGCGGATCAACCACCAGCCCTGAGGTCCCTGAGGCGCCACGCATGTGCTGACAGCGTGGATGACTTGGACGCGCTCTCTGGAGGTCCTTCCCGTCTTGGATCCCTACCCTTATCCTGCCCAGTAGAAGAGGGAGGGAAGCGCGACACCCAGGGTGCGGAGGCTCGCGCTCAGAAAACGCGCCCTGGAAGCGCGGGGCGCTGGTGCCACCTGGAGGGAGAGCGAGGACCTGCAGCGGAGCGGGCCGAGGTGGTCTCTGGTCCCGGGTTCCTCGCTACCCACCCTCGCTAAGGCTTCAGTCACACCAACCCAGGCCTCTCTCTGGCGCTCTGGATCTGGGTGTCAGACTACCTGCCGGATGGGCGCCGGCATGATCAACATGTCGAAACCCGCTCCCTTTCCTAACTTCCTCCTCCCAGTGAATAGTCCCATGAGCCACCCAGTCACCCCTTCAGCATCCTGGAAGTCAGCTTTGACTCCCCCTCTCCTGCACCCCAGTTTATCCAGTTAGATGCCAACAAGGGCATTTTTTACCTCCTAAACTCTCACATATGCCTGACCTTCTCCACCCGTCCTGTCACCTCCTCCAGTCCAGGCCTACCTCACTCTGACTGATTTTTCTGCTCCTCCTTTTCCCTGACAGGGAAGGTAGGCTACCAAAAGAAGAAAAAAAGTCCCACCCAACACTCCCCTGTTTAAAACGTCACTGACTGGACTCTCTGTTGCCCCCACTGTGAAGTCTGAACCCCTCTTTAGAGTGACCAAAACCTGCCTGTCCTCTCGCCCTCTGCCTCACCCATCTCTCCTTCCATCCACTGGCCTCCTGTCTTAGCCAACACTTAACTCCTCCTCGTACCCAACGCTGTGTGCTCTTTAACCCCAGGGTGCCTGGGCCCTACTAACCCCACAGTCTGGGGGTGCTAGAGAACTCCTATTCATTCTTCAAAAAGAGCTCCCTGGCTCCGTGATGCTTTCCTTAGGTCCTCATCTCTTCTCTCTGGGCTTCAACCTCCAGAGCAGAAGGTCATCTTGTTTACCTCTACCCCAGCACCCAGTCTAGGGGTGGGCACGCAGTGTTTGTTGAATAACAAAAAATAAGGGTTTGCTACTTATGCCTGAGGGTGCAGATTGGAAGGCAAGGAGAGGGAGCCATTCAGCTGATGTTCTGTGGACTTGCCTAAAGGAATGTAGACAAAGAATGAAGATATGAGTTTTAGGAAAGAACCGATCGTTTATGAACAGAAAAGAGAAGTGACTGGTGGAAGCAGAGAGGGAAGGAAGGTAAAAGGAGAAGCAGGGACGCTGAAGCCCTGGAAGCCAGGGCGGTTTGGTGGCTTCCAAGTGAAGGGACTGATCTATGGAGTCAAAGACAAAGAGAACCCAAAGGCTGGTGTTTTCATACCACAAAGGGAAGAGGGCAGAAGAGGGGAAAGAGCAGAGAGAGGTACTGAGAGAAAAATGAGAGTAGGGGGGAAACCTGGGTTGGGGCAGTAGAAAGCCAGTGCAGTCGTTGGAATTCAGGGCTGGGGTTTGGTGCCCTGGGGTCACTCAGGGGCAGGGCACATTCCTCTAGTTCAGATGCTTTGTTTCTGATGCTTCTAGGGGGGTTGAACCCCAGGAAAGTGGAATGAAAGAGAAAGCATGAAGGGTAGATATAGGAGACAGGGAAATTTAAAGAGTGTGGAGAAAGCAATGAGGAAGTAGAAAAGGACACACAGAAATGAGGAAAGAGATGGGAGGGGAAAAGGAAAAATGGCAGGTGGGCTATGAGGCTGATTGATAGGGGACTGAATAGGAAAGAGAAAGATCAATAGAAGTGGGAGCTTGACAGTGGAGCTATCATATGCATGTGCATGTGATCCTTGGCCCATTTGATGTCAGGACTGATTGCAGCCCTTCCTAAACTCTGCCCTGTATCATGGGAGCTGAACCCTGCAGGCTTTTAATTCCCAAACTCCTGTGTCCTCTGTCTTCTGCCCATGGCAGGCTAAGAGCTTGGAAGGCAGGAGAAAGGCGGAATGTTTCTGCTCCCTCACTCTCTGCCTCCAGCTCCTGCTCCACAGGGTCTCAATGCGTCCAGCTTCTGAGGAGAGCTCCAGCAACACTGTCTCCTCCCTTTGTCCCTTCACTGTATTTTTAAAATATGTTTGGGTCTTGGGTGCAGAGGATTGCACTAATGACACAGTTCTTGGTGCATTATCATCACTGATCTCTGCAAGGCTCCTCTCTCATTTTCTTTTTAAAACCATGCTCTTTTATTATTAATTTCTCCACTTAAAACCATGCTCTTTTATCTCCACACCCATTTCTCAATTGTCTTCCCTCAATAGGCAAGCATTCCAATGGACTTAATGCTCATTTTTTTAAACTTGTGTTCTTGAAAAATGCAAATTGTTTTGTGTGCCAATGTTTTTAATTCATGTAAATAGCTTCTTGTTATAGACCTCACTCTGATCTTACTTATTTTCAGTAAACACTATGTTTTTACAATATACCCATGTTGTATGATTATCGATTATATTGCTGCATAATACCCCATGGTATCAGTCCAGTCCATTGCATATATATATAAAACTTTGGGAGCTCTATCAATGTGTTTTATGGCTATATCTATATTTATATCTCTGGAGCACAACTGCTGAGTCATAGGGTGTGCTTTTACCTAATTTGAATCAGTACAGAGAGATTGCTCTTTAGAATGGCTGTCCCAGTCTCTACTCCAAGCGGTGCAGGAAGGTTCTGCTACCACCACCTGCTCTCCAGCAGTCAGTCTCCACCCAGAGGCAGCAGAATTAAAGGAGTATGGGTGTGGGCCCCAGTTGCCAGAGTGGAAGCCCTGGCTCTGTTACTTGCTAGCTCTATGCCCTTGGGAAAGTTACCTAAGTTCTTTGTGCCTTATTTACCCCATCTGTAAAAGGAGAAGGGAGATAATAATAGTATCTACTTCTTAGGGTTTTCATGAGGGCAAATAATATAACACTAATATAGTGCTTAGAATGGTTTGGATTGCATAATTCTGTTTTGTTTTAAAAGGTTTTTTTGAGGTATAATTGATACGCAATAAATTGTACATATTTCAAGTTTGATAAGTTTTTTTAAAGATGTATTTTATTTATTTCCCGCCCCCATTGGGCGAGCCACCTCTGCTTCCTATAAGTTTTTTTTCTTTTTTTTTTAATTGATTTTGTAAAAATATTACATTAAAAAAATATGAGGTCCTATAAGTTTTGACATATGTATGCATCCTCACCACAATCCAGATAATGAACATAATTATCATTCCCCAAAATTTCCTGGCTCCCCTTTGTTACCATTCCCTCTAAGCCCCTCCCCACCTATCCTCAAGGGGACCACTCATCTACTTTATGTCATTATAAACTAGCTTGCATTTTCTAGAATTTTTATGTAACTGGAATCATACCCAATGTACTCTGCGTGGCTAGCTTTTTTTTTTTCCTTTAAGGAACCAGGGGGCGGGGATTGGACCTGGGACCTCTTATGTGGGAAGCCAGCGCCCAACCACTGAGCCGCATCAGCTTCTCTAAGTTGTTTTTTTGTTTTGTTTTGTTTTGCTTGTTGTTGTTGTTTTTTCAGGAGGGACACAGGAACTGAACCCGGACCTCCCATGTGGGAAGTGAGTGCTCAACCCCTTGAGCCACGTTGCTCCCCAGCTTCCTTCACGGAGCATAATTATTTTGTGATTCATCTGTGTTGTTGCCTGTATCAAGAGTTCATGTCTTTCTACTGCTGAGTCATATTCCGTTGTATGAATATACCACAGTTTGTCTATCCATTCATCTGCTGATAAACATTTGGGTAGTTTCCAGTTTTTGATTATGGCACATACAGCTGCTAGGAACTGTTGTCTACAAATCTTTGTATGGACACAGCAGAGTCTGAGAGCTCCTGTTCCTCTGTGTTCTCACCAACACTTGAATAGTCAGTCTTTTTAATTTTAGCCGGAATGGACTAAATGAAATTTTTATCAAATAAGTGAGAAATTGTCTGGCTATCCAATTTTTGTCAGTATCACAGGTGAAAAGTGATATCTTACTACAGTCTTCTCTGATTGTTATGACTCGGAGTATCTCTTTAAGCTCTTGTTAGCTTTTTGGCTTTTCTGTTCTGTAAATTCCCTCCTTATATTCTTGGCTTATTTTCTCTCCACTTGTCATCTTTTTCTTGTTGACTGGCAAGAATTTAAAATAAAAATTCTTATCAGATTTGAACAAATGTTGCAAATATCTTCTCCCATCCTATCAACTGCTTATTTATTTTTCCTTGGTTAACTTCATTAAATAGAAATCCTTAATCGTGGTATAATTATAATGACCATTTTTCCCCCTATGAAATGTGATTTTGAAAATTTCTTTATGTCCTTTTGCATCTTTGCACCACACAGATATTCTCCTACAGTTTATTTTGAGTAACTTTTTCACATTTAGGACTTTTTAATCCATCTAGAGTTCATCCTTATTTTGAGTGTTAGGCTCCCCTTCATTTTCTCTTTAGTGACCACATTTACCATATATCATATTCTGACATATATATGTCTGTCTCTGAGCTTGTATTCTGTTCTGTAGTCTGTTTATTGGTTCTTGCACTAATAATATGCTGAAGTTTTTGTTCATTCGTTTTGTTTTTCACAATACTTTGTAGTAAGTTAAATTTCCGAAAGGGTGAGATCCCTCTCATTACTCTTTATTTTCAATGTCGATTTAACCATTTGTGGTCATTTTATTGTTTCATACAAATTTGGGGGTAGATGTAGCTAGATCTTTGAAAAAAAATCAGTTGGATTTTTTATGTAGTATATTGAATTATAGATTGTTCTAGGGACAAATGATATTTTTATGTTCGGTCATCTCATTCAAGAGTATGAACTATTTCTCTGTGTTTTCAGATCTTCTTCTATGTCCTTTATTAGATTTAATTTTTTTTCCCACTGAGGTCTTATAAATACTTGACTAATTTCTAGGTGTTTTATCATTTTTGTTATTGACGCAAACTGAATGCTAGTTTCTAATGACATTTTCTAAATAGTTATTGCTGGAATGAAATACTAGTGTTTTTTGCTTTTTTGGTAGGTTGATCTTATATCCAGCAACCTTGCTCAACACTCTTGCTGGTTCTAATAGTCTTTCCGTACTTCTATTGGTTTTTCTAAGAAGATGATTACATCACTGCAAATAATTGGTTTTATTTTGTCCCTTCCAATCCTTGCACTTATTTATTTTGCTTCCTTGCAGCATCGGTCAAGACCTCCAGGACTTTGTCAAACAAGAATGGTAAGAGTGAACATCTTGTCTTTTTCCCATAAAAGGGATGAGTCTGAAATTTCTTCACTAACTATAAGAAGTTCCTTTCTACTCTTTGTTTGCTAAGAGTTCTTATCATAACTAGGTGTTGAATCTTATCAAATGCTTTTTAAAAATGTCGATTGAATAGCCATATGATTTTCCCTTTAGTCTATTAATGTGGTGAATTACATTGACGAATTTTCTATTCCTGAAGCACTCTTGTATTCCTAAAAGAAATTGTCCTGGGTTTGTGATGTGTTACTCTTTAAATACAGTTTTACAACTGGTAAAGTAATATTTTACCAAGGGTTTTTGTATCTATATTCATAGATGAAATGGGTCTATAGTGTTTTTTCTTAATTATCCTTAACTTAGTTTCAGAGGCAGGATTACTATAGCCTCATAAAATAAGGGGCTCACTTTTTGCACTCCTTTTCAAAATCTCAAATGTTTACTCCAGAACGAACTATAAAAAAGCATCTGGCTCAACCTTCTGTTTCCTAAGCAGGCAAAATATTCCATCCTATTTTATAGGCAGGACAATTGAGGCCCAAAGATAAGAAAGGCCCTGAATGAGGTGGAATTAGAACTCAGAATATTCTGTCTGCTTTGGTCTGGCCAGTATAATAATCAGTAGCCACTTAGTTTTTAAATAATATTGCATAAGTTAAAATAATACAGCAATTTGGCAGCCTCCAATTTGCAAACAGATGGTTTCCCACATCCATTTATTTATCAGTTTTTCAGAACTCAGAGCCCATTTTCTCATAGAAACAAGCAAGTTGGTCAGGTCCTAGACTAGGTTGCTTGCCTCATAACTCCATTGTCCACCCTCCGCATAACGTGGTGTGTATCCCCTAATCTTCCAACCAGCCTTAAGTTGTCAAACTCTTCTACTGTGACCTCTGTACTCAAGGTCTGTTGTCATCCTTACATCCCTAGCCTCTTCTATGAACACTCCTTTCCTTGACCTTACTGAAACCTGGCCATCCCCAAGGATACAGTTCCCTGGCAGCCCATTTTATTGGGGCTTGTTCTTTAGTCTTACTTCACATACCTCAGGGGCCGAAGCTGGGAGTATATGTCCTCCTTCCACCCTAATGCTGCATGTAGACCATTATTCTTTCTTCATCCTTCAAAAGCTACTACTCCTTTGAAGTTTGTGTCTTAAAGTATATCCCCCACTACCTCTACTTGTTGCTAGGATAGTCAAGCATAGCCATTCACTCATATCCATTGATAAGTGTAGCACCTGGCTCATTGTTTTCCTCTTGACACTTATCTTCTCATCATCCTTGTTGTGGACTTCAAAATCCATCAGGGTAATCCATCTAATTGTAATCTTTCAGCTTCTCAGTCTCATCTCCAATGATCCTTTCTTTGCAGCCCATCCTCAGCAGCCTACCCCAGGCTTTGTCCTCTCCAAAAGCAACCCCCTCCAATTTCTCGAATTCAGGCCTCCCACCTCTGATGATCACCTCCTGACCTTCCAGTTCATTTAGTCATATACCTTGACTCCTTCCACCTCAGGTAGACTTCTAGCCATTGACTTGACCTCTTTTTCACGCTTCATTATGTGTTTACTTTTCACGCTTTATGTGTTTACTCCCCTTGTTACCCAATTTATATCCAGGATCTAACACATAATCACCCTCATGCAAATACTTTAAAATCCCTTCTCCCTCTTTTTTAGCAAAACCCCAACCTTGGATAATTCCAAACATCCACCTACTTGCTCCTTGCACTCAACTGCTTACTTGAGTACTACTAGAGAAAAAAATCTACAATGACGCTACCTGGTCCCATTTTAAATGAGTGGTTCTGAATTAGGAGAAATTTTACCCCCTCCCCTCATTTTGGCAATGTCTAGAGACATTTTTGAGTGTCACACTGGGGAGGAGGGCATAGCATCTGATGTATAGAAGCCAGGGACGCTGCTATTAATAAATAACCTACAACGCACAGGAACAAAAGAAATCTTGCTTTCAGTTGGTGACTACAAGTCACAAAGGGGTCACTCAACACAGGACATTTGCACTTGCTCTTCTATAACAAGGTTCCCTCATGGCCAGTTCATTAATAGGCATTTCCTCAGGAAGGTCTCCCTCATGTCCCTCTAGAGTGGACACATCCTCTTCATTTTACCCTGTTTCATTGCCTTCGAAACACTCATGTCATATGTTTAAGATTTCATTGTCTGGCTCCTCCCTCTAGAACATGGGCTACATGGCAGCACTGTCCTTATCTGTTTTGTTCACATTAGCATCTAGCATAATGTCTGGCACTTTACAGGCACTCAGAAGATATCTGTTGAGCAAATGAATTTTAAAAATTGTGTTTATTTTTAATTTACTCATTCATTCATCAAATATTTATGGTTGAAAAAATCCAGACGCATCTCCACTCTCTTGGAACTTATGGTACAGTGGGGAGACTGACACTGAATAAATAACCACACAATGAAGTTTCAAACTACAATAGGAGTGTTGAAAGAAAAGTACAAGGTGGCTGTGAAAGCATTCAGCTGGCAACCTGACTTAGCCTGGAGTGGGGTGGTCAGGCTTCCCGGAATTGATATTGGAGCTGCGAGCCGAAGGGTGGGTCAGTTAGCTGGGCAGAGGAGGGTGGGCGGGGATGGATGGAGGAGCGCACTCAAGCCTAGAGAACAGAGCGTGCAAAGGCAGTTTGGTAGGAAGGAACGTGGCGTGTTTCGGAACAGAGAGACCAGTTTGGCTGGAGCACAGAGAGCTGGGAAGCCATGGTATGACATGAACTTGCCAAGTCCTGTGGAGTGACAGGAGCAAAAGGCTACCATTGAGAGAATTTAAGACTTTTAAACAGCAAGTGACAAGTTCTGAGCTTGTGAAAAAAAGATCACTCTGGAGAACAGACTGGAGGACAAAAGAGAAAGCAGGGAGAATGGTTTCCAGGCAGTTGCCTTGTTCAGGCAAGATGCGGTGTTGGAACAAGGCAAGATGCGGTGGTGGCTTGGCCTGAGGTGGTGGCAGTGAGTTTGGAGAGAAGTTGGATATATTAGGTAATGAAGTGCATGGTGAGCTGGAATACACCTGTTAAAACAACCTCATCATTAATTTAAAAAATACAACAGTAAAATGAATACCAAAGGCTTTATTAATTCTGCATTTTATAGAAAAGCAGAGTCATGAACTTAGCATGTGAGGGCCCTTTAACAGGTTTACTGAATAAATGAAAGGAAGATTTAGGGAAAAAATGTTTGAAAGGGTGGAGCAATGGTGGGAAATGTGAGAGAGCTGTGGTTAAAAATGAAGAGCTGAAAATGAAAAGGGGGAGAGACAGGGAAAGAAAGGTATATAAGAGTCTGAGAGGTGTGAGGAGACTGGAGGAGATGTAGACTGGGAAGAAACTGGACAAGAAGACAGAGGGATGGGGCCAGCAATGTGTACATGGGCAGATGAAAAGAAAGACTGGGGATGCTAGGCTGTGATGGGTGGAAGGTGGGACACAAAGGTCGACTACAGGAGATGGGAGGGGGACACAGAGCAGAAAAGGCAGGAAGGAAGACAGGAGATCAAGGAAGAATGAGCACATGGAGATGCTGAGAAGAAATGTCTGGAGGAAGGATAGGAGAGTAGCTTGGGGAAAGTACAAGAAAGAACATGAAGGCTGCTAGATGTTAGGGAAGATATGGCCATGGGAGAAGGGCACACAAATGGACAGGTCCAGGCTCAGATGGAAGGAGAGGAGTGTGGGAGGGGCAGGTTTCGAAAGACTCCAAGGGAATCGAAGGACAGGTGTGGCCAAGAACCTGGTCCTTACCTGCTCCCCACCTTGCACTGGCTCTCTCCTCGGGACTCATTCCTTCTTTCTAGAAGGAACCTTTGATGCTAGAGGTGATACTGATAGGTCCAGAGGTGAGGCAAGTAGTGGCCCAGACACTAAGTCCTGTCAGGAATGGGGGGCTAGAAAGATGGGAGATGTTGGGGACCATGGCCAGGTCGGGTGTCTGTTGGAGGGTGGCCGGGACAGAGGCGGGGAGCTGTGTGGGAGGTGACTCTGGGAATGGAGACCCCCAAAGAAGCCTGCTGAAGCCCGGCGTTCTGGGGGATTGGGGCCAAGGCCCCCGATGGTGGTATTGGCCATGGGAGGAGACTGAAGACAAAGGAGAGGTCAGAGCAGAGGGTGGGGGCAAAAGTAGGGCAGGACAAAGAATACTTAAGGCTGAAACTAGGAGTCCCGGCAGGACAGGGCGGAGCCGACGCTGCCTGGGGCTCTCCCAGCTCTGGTCCCAGCGTCCTAGACACACCTGTTGGAGAGAGAGAAAGGGGGGGTCCAGAGGTCCCCGAGGAAAGGTGAGTCCTGAGGGGCTGAATCTGAAGCTGGGACTTGGGAGAAGCCACCGCCTCCCCACCTGCGGTCACAGCCGGGCAAGAGCAGGGGCGTGACCCTGGTGCTCAGATTTCTTCCTCTTCACCTTGGCAAGGAGGGGTAGGGGCCAAGACTTCCGGTTCAGGTGAGTGTCCCTTCGATGACGTCAGGTCACCCTCGGCCGCCCCTCCGGTCCCGCCCTCTCTCCCGCGCGCCCGGTCCCCGCGGGGGCGCGCCCCCGACGCCCTACATATACTCAGGTGCGCCGCACCTGCCCGCCCGCACCTGCCCGCCCGCACCTGCCGGCCCGCACCTGCCGGCCCAGTGCAGAGAAGCCTCTTCGCGCACGGCAGTCTCCCGCCGACAGCCCCAGAGACTTCGGGGCCCGCCAGCACCCAGGACCGCGCCCAGACGTCTTTCCACCTTTTGTCTGAGTAGGGTCGCCGGGACGGCGCGCTGGGAGCCCTGGGGGAACCGCCCGGCCTTCCGCAGCGCTTTCGTCGGGAGCCACTCCTCCGGGCGCAGCCTGTTCTGCCGTGAGACCCTGGTCCCGCCCGGGCGATCGATTTGTGTTTACTTTGAGTGAAAGAGGATTTGCAGTCACCTGACCAAAAAGTTTTTTGGCCTCTTTGGGTGACTTACAACTACTCCAGGTTGCTTTTTTGAGGGGCTGCCCCCCGCCCCAGGTCGCTGCAGGGTCGCCCGCCCGGTGCCCCCAGGCTTTTCCGAGGGCGGAAATGGCCAATTCGGGCCTGCAGTTGCTGGGCTTTTCCATGGCCCTGCTGGGCTGGGTGGCCCTGGTGGCGTGCACCGCCATCCCGCAGTGGCAGATGAGCTCGTATGCAGGCGACAACATCATCACGGCCCAGGCCATGTACAAGGGGCTGTGGATGGACTGCGTCACGCAGAGCACGGGCATGATGAGCTGCAAAATGTACGACTCGGTGCTCGCTTTGCCGGGTAAGGCCGCGGGACCGACGGGGCGGACGGGCCCAGGGCCGAGGTCGCGGGGTGGGAGCGGGGCAGGGCCCGAGGCTCGGCGGCCGGCGCCCTGGGTTGCCGGGGAGCAGGCGGGGAGAGGAGGGAGCGGAAGCGGCCGGGCAGGGGCAGCGGGGCTGGGCAGGAGCTGCCCGAGTCGCGGCGGCCGCACGAGGGCCTGCGCCGGGGCCTGCGGGCCCCTCTCGCGCCCTCCGCCGCCCGGCGGCCCACCCGTCTTCGGGCCGGGGTCGCCTCCTCCCCCGGCGCCCTGGGCAGGTCCTGGCCTCCGCCACCTTCTGCCCTTTTCTCCCGGACAAAAAGGGGCTCGCGGCGAGGCGGGGGCCGCGCGGGCTGCCAGCAGCGGCCCGCTGCCCGCGGCCTCTAATCTTATCGGCTGATTAGGCGAAGCCGCAAACCCGTGGCCTCGATAGCGGGGTCAGAGCTGGGCCGCGGGCCGGGATCCGGGGCGGGTGCCGGGGCCCGAGCCGCAGCCTCGACTTCTCCTCGCCGCCCCCTTTCACCCTGCCCCCTGCCCGGGGCAGTTTCATCGAAACCCTGGCGCCCCGGGCGGGTCCCTGAGCCCGAGAAGGGCGGGGCGGGAGCGGGAAGGCCGCGGCGTCGCGAGGGGGCGGGATCCAGCCGGCTCAGCCCGCGGCCGGGGCCTCAGGCCGGCGGCGCCACCCGCGGCCCGGCAAGACGCGGCTCCAGGGCCTAGCGGGCGCGGCCGGCGGCGCCGAGGCCCGAGCCCGCGGCGTGCCCGCCAATGACGACGCCTCCCCGCGCGCCCCGCAGCGGCCTTGCAGGCCACTCGAGCCCTCATGGTGGTATCCCTGGTGCTGGGCTGCATGGCCATGTTGGTGGCCACGATGGGCATGAAGTGCACGCGCTGCGGGGGAGACGACAAAGTGAAGAAGGCCCGTATAGCCATGACCGGAGGCATCATTTTCATCGTGGCAGGTGAGCCACAGGGCTGAGGGCAGCCCCAAGGGCTCTCCTGGGCTGTGCCGGCGGAGTGGGGCGGGCGAGGTGCTGGGCTGGGGGCTCCCACAGTTCCATCTCCTTTCTCTGTCCAGGCCTCGCTGCCCTTATAGCTTGCTCCTGGTATGGCCATCAGATTGTCACAGACTTCTATAACCCCTTGGTCCCCATGAATGTGAAGTAAGTCTGGTTGCCCAGCCTCCTTAGGGGACGGGTCTGGGGTCCTGGGATGAAAGGAGGGCAGGACCACGACACTGGTTTTCTCACCCCAGTTCCTTCTCCCCACAGGTACGAGTTTGGCCCTGCCATCTTTATTGGCTGGGCGGGGTCTGCGCTAACCCTGCTGGGGGGTGCCCTGCTCTCTTGCTCCTGTCCCCGGAGTGAGGGCAAAGCTGCGTACCCCCCACCGCGCTCCTACTCTAAGCCCAACTCTGCCAAGGAGTATGTGTAAGCTGGGATGCCCCTGCCCCAGCCTGTGGGCACGGTGTGGGGCAGAGGTGTCCTGGTCTCTCCAGTTCTGCACAGCATGTACAGTTCTGAGGGGGGATGGGGGGGACAAAAGGGGAGGGTGTGCTTTTTGTACAGTAATAAAAAATGTTTTTCAAAGTAGGCCTCGTTCCCTTCAGGGCCTCTGCTTTATTACGGTCCAGATCCTTGTACCTCAAGTGTACCTACTTCAGCTCAGTCCAAAAGAAACACTTATTGAGCACCAATGGTGTGCAAAGCCACCTCCCCCACCCCCATTTCATTTTCATTATTTAGACCCCAATACCTTGGCTTTTAGAAGATCCAGTGCTCTTTACTCACTCGTTTCTACTCTAGTCCCAACTTTCAACTCTTGCTTAAAGAGTTAACAAAGAGTTTTTTTTTCTTTGTTTTAATTAAACAAAAAATATATTTTTAGGCATTGGGGGGGGCCCTATTTTCTTACCTTCCCTTATGCCCTTATCCCATTTCCAGGTGTGTCACAGGGGAGGGCCTCTGTAGACACACGGAATAAAGGTGGGGCAGGGACAGGGACAGGCCAACAAACAAAGGAAGCATGATTCTGGGCCCAGGCGCCCTCCCCCACCCCTCCAGTCACGTTCTAGCCAGATCTCTTGGCCAGTCAAATATCTAGGTCATCGTCTGGGTCTTCTTGGTCCAGGTCATCATAGGCATCTGGTTCATAGAAGATATGGCTGGAAGCCTGGCTTGGCCCGGAACGCAGGAGAACCTGCTGTCTGAGGAGGGATAAGTAAAGAACTGTTGCTGGTGAGGGAGGGTAACGGAGGTCATGCCTGGATACCTCGCCTCCCAGTGACAGTGACTAAATTGGACCACTGCTCTTGGGCCTTCATGTTTTCTCGGTCCAAATCCACCTCCCCTTTCTCTGATCTCCATGTTTTTAGTTAGTGCGGAAACACCATTTGGTACTGGGATACTCTTGTACCACTGTCCTATACCATTAATTCTCAGCAGCTTGAGGGCAAGGATTCTGTCAGTCTTGCTTTACCCACCCCCATACTGGGCATGAAACAGCAGGCATCTACTAAGTCCTGTCAAACTGCCTCTGCCACACCCACCTAGCTTAGCTTCCTGTGCTCCTAGCACTGTTCTGGAGACAGTGGCACCTTCCCAGGGTCGGGGCTGGTTTAGCCCAGGCCCAGGTTGCTTTGGGGACAACTATGGAGCCAGGGAACAAGGCCCAAATGGAGAGAAAAAAGATATAAAGGCCCTTTGCCACCATGGGGTAATGAGTGGATAGAGAACCACTCCCTGAACTCGTCTCTAGAGGTGGACTTCAGCCCCTATAAAACGTCTAAGAAGTTAATCAATAACCTGTTGTCACTCCACCTCTCTGGCCCAGATGCTGGGCTCTACTTGGGGACCCAGGTGCCTAGGCCCCAACCTTACTTTTCAGAGCTGAACTGGAAGGGCAGGGTCAAGCTATCTTTGGCTTCTCTTTCTTTCTTGGACAGGCGAAGGTTAAAAGTCAAATGAGCTGTGGGGTCCACCTGTGGGTACAAAGCATGCTGCCGTTCTGCCCCATCCCTGGAACCCCTGATTCCCAACCCCTCAAACTCTGCATTCTTAATTCTTTCCTGAACATTTGCCAAGCCCCAAGCTCCATTCCCTTCCTTTGTCCCTCTTAGATACCGAGGATGTGTGAGGAACTGGGTGGGGCTGGGACTCTAGGGGAGGCCCTCCTTGGAGATCCAGGCTGAAGTCAGGCAGGATAGAAAACCACTGCGTCTAAGGAAAAGAAGAAACCAGTGAGAGCAACTCAGTGAGAGCATTTCAGCCCTTGCCCGTGACTTCTAACCCTCCATCAAGCCTCTCTACATGGACTTGTTCTTTTCCCCGTAGTAACCTGTCTTTTCTCCTTTATCATTTCCTGGGAGACAGTGTCTTTCAGTGATTACGCTCATAGGCTCTGAGTTAGGCAACCCTGAGTTCTGCCACTTACTCTCTGTACCCTTGGCTGAGTGTCCTAAATTTAAACCTCCTCAGACTTGTTTGCCTTACGCAGCTGTGATGATTAAATGAGGTAAATGACAGAAAGCACAAGGAAGTGCTCAATTGCATAAGCTTTTTTATTACCATTCCCATCATATCTTCTTGGTCTGATCCCAACCCCCCAGTCCTCCCCTGTTATTTCTCCTGACCTGATGGGATGGGCGCTGTTGGGGCCTCCGACAAAGGATGTGGGCTGAAGTCTGGCCCAGCACACCACCCAGGGTCACCTCTGTCTGAGCAAGGCTGCTCAAGGCTCCCATGGGACCTGGGCCATGAAGCTCTTCATGTACCAGGCCCAGCACCCGCATCTGATCCTCTGGGGGATGGCCATCTGGAAAGGGATGAGAAATTAAGCACTAAGGGCAGTGGGGAGCATTCAAGGCAGAGGCCTGGGATCAGATAGTGAGGAGGAAAAAGGGAAGGAGAGGCCCACATTCCACTGCACCTTGGCCACAATCTTGGTTTTCTTTGGCCAATTTCATTGCCCTTCTGAGCCTCCTTCAGCCCTGACCTCTAATACACTTTCTTTTCCAAATGTAAATCTGAACAAGGCACTCCTTCAACTCTCAGTGGCTCCACATGGCCTTCAGGATGGTGTTAACATTTTGATCATGTGGTCTCTGTTTATCTTCCAGTCTCAGCTCTGAAACACTGAGCTACTCTTGCAGGTTTTGGAACTTGCCAAGATCCTAGTCAGTGCCTTCGATTCCCTCCCTTCCTCCCTACGTTTTTGGGGGCACTGCACTAAACTAATAAAACATTTTAATCCTTACAAAGCATTTTTTAGGATGAATCATATTGCATTGCTGTTGTTTGACATTTGGCCATTTTTGACCTACAAAAATGGCAATTTCAAGTATTTCACCCTAATACTATTATCCCCATTTTAGAGAGGAAATGGAAGTGCTGAGAGAGCAAGCAATTTAATACAAAGCTGGGGGTGTTTCATTCCAAAGCCTGTTCTCTTACCCTTGGTGCTCTTTGGGCTGTTCTCAGAGTCCCTGCCTTAGCAAAATTTACCTGGCTGACCATGCTTTTTAAGACAGTTCCTTACTTAAGGTTCCCTATGTGTATTTCTATGTCATCATGGTCCTTATCAGACTTTCTTGTAACTCTTCACTTGTCTGTATCTTTTATGGAACTTTGAGGTTCAGGAAGGCAAAGTTACTCTTTATTTTCCCATTATCTAGTATGGTACCTGACCTGCTATATGTGCTTAATGTTTGTTGAGTGAATGAATGAGTAAAAAGGAACTTGGAGAAAGAAAAATAAAGCCATCGGGACATGGCCTTATGAAGTCAAGAACTAGAAAAAAGGGTTAACAAGATGGCAGATGGTCCAAATGAAGAATCCCTGATATGTTTCTTTTTAGGCTAGAAAGGACACATTCCTTGGCAGGGGGAGATATACGAGAGGAAGCAACGAAGGAGCAGTCTCACCAGAGCAGGAGCCCTGGTGGCTCAGAGCATGCAGGGTCTGGCAGAGTGTGGTGCAAGGAAGGTGAAGCAGCAACCAGCTGAGTGAATCGAGAGCAATAGTGACACGACCAGGACCTGTCCTGCTGCCCATGGTTCTCAAGACTCCCAGAGGCCCCCCAGGAAGGGCCTCCCCAGTCTTTGACCAGCTGAGAGGATCTCTGAAGAAGTCATGGTAAATCAGCCTGCAAAGGGAAAACAGGAGACAATGTAATATTGTTCTTTCCCCCTAACCTCAAACTTCATCCTCTGGTATGCATGACTGTTTTCTGGATTTTCAGTAATAACCTAAATTTAGTGGTGAGAGCACAGACTATGGTGTCAGAGAGCCCTGAGCACCAAGCTTAGCTCTGCTACTTCCCAAAGGTCATGGAACTGAACTGATAAATTACTTAATCTTTCTACAACTTTGCTTTTTCATTTGTGAAATAGGGATACCAAGCACTTGGCATTTAGCATAGTGCTTGACACAAACTAAATACTTGATAAACGTGAGCTATCACCACTATCATATATTTTGGGATTGGTGCCTAAAGGGCATCATTCTCTGGGTGGATAAAGAGAAAATGAGACATGGTTCCTGCCTGTAGAGCAGCGTAATGAAAGTCATGGAACTGACTATAGATAATGGAGCAGTTCAGGAAGGAGAGTGGTGTGGGCTAGAGATCCTGGGAAAGCTTCATGGTAGCAGAACTTGTTCCCAGACATCTTTTTTATCTTCTACTTCCCTATGCATGCCATCTTGGCATATAGCACCACCTCTACCACAACAATGGCTGAAATGAAATTAGAGTTCAACAAATGGATGTAAACCACTATTATTATCCACTGAGCTACCCAGGTTAGGAAATAGGAAGCATCCTGCTAATGGTTCTTCATCTTTCCTGACAGGGCACATAGGTAGGTTCAGGGTCCTCTTGATCTGGATGCTTTCCTCTATCCCTTTTACACATGTCCCTAACTCTCCAACCCTACCGCTACTGCCTTAAGCTAGGCCCCTGGCACCTACCCCCATTATTCTCTAAGCTTCATAAGAGTAGGGATCATGTCAGCCTCATTCACTGTCTCTCCAATCCCTAGCAGAGCACCTGGTTCACAGCTGGTGCCTAATGAGTGAACCAGATTGCAGAGATAGCCTTCTCATCTGGGCTCCCTCTCCCCAGGCTCCCCCTTCTAATCTTTTCTCCACACTATGATCAATCTTTCTATGATCTTATCAACCTCCTGCTCCCCAATTTTCCATTTTCTTCCCACTTTAGGATAACACCTAAATGCGTTTCATGTTCTATAAGAACTTTTGTGATCAGATACCAGCTTATCTGTCTAAACCTCCGACACCTCAGGAAGCTCTTCCACCTCCCATGAACAGGCACACCTTACCACATGGTCCTAATTTTATATACGTTCCTTCTACCTCTAGGACAAGTCCTTCAGCAGTTTGCAGTCAGTGTTGATTCGGGTTTCTCAGGATTAAGCACCAGCAGATTCCGAATAACTCAAATAATAGAGCATATTTATTCATATCCTCTAGTATAGCATATAGTGCTAAGTTGCAGTCTGCCTTTATCACCCTTCATTTTCTCTCAACTTCTGTGGTCTCTGCTTTGGATTCCCCAGATACTCCTCATCAGCCCTCTAATTCTCTTTCTGAAAGACTCATATCCATTCCTTCAATAAATATTAAGTAGCGGCCACTACGTATCAGGTTCTGTGCTAATTGCTGTAAGCGAAGTCCCTCTGCAAAGCAGATGCCACGCCCAATTAAATATCTCCCAATCTGCGCTTACCGGCTGTTGACATCAGAGTCAAAACCTTCACGAAACTCTTCCTCGCTCACTTCGCAGCCCAGGATGTGGACTTGCTCCCCACTGAGGCAGAGATGAGGCGGCTTGTCGGAGGGTGGGGACCAGGCTTCCTTCCCGGGGCAGAATGGGGAGAGACAGCGGGATACTCACCAGAGTGCAGATTTCTTGATAAGAGCCTTCAAGAGACTGCGCCCCTCCCGCTCCACGCAGTCTAGGGAGAACAAGGGACGGATAAATAGTGGGAGCGCGCGGAAAAGGTCTCCACTCTCACGAACCCGTCGCAACCTCCATCCCTAGCCCACGACCCGCGGCCCCTCCTCTCCACTTCCGTCCTCTGTGCCTCTGAGCACACCTCGAAGTAGCACCAGGCCACCAAGGGCCAACACCGACTCCAACATCTTCGGCTCGCCTCCCGCCACTGCGCGGGCGCCCTCTGATTGCGTCACGGAAAGCAGCCCCGCCCCCCGGGGGTGACAGGGACGGGCAGTCCTGATTCCGCCCACCATTAAGACCTGCCATAGTCTGGAATGAGAGGTGATTAAGTTCACTATCCCCAGGAGGGCTCACGCAGAAGGCCCTCTCCCAAGCCCTGGCGCACAGACGGAGGGACTACAGCCCAGTCTACATTTTCTCCGTGCCCGGAGCGGAAAGAGCAGTTGAGGCAGTTGTCCGCGGGAGGGGGGGCGAGGCCGCGCGAGCAGGTGGAACTTTCAGAACCTAGCAAGCAAATGACTACACGCTGCCCCGCCCACACGGGGCGGGACCTGCCTCGCCCCGGCCCCGCCTCTCCGCCACCGTCCGCGCGTGCGCGATCCTGCGGCCTTGTTCGGAGCACACGCCACCTTCCTTACCCCACCCCATAGATCGAATAGAGAGAACTTTGGTTCGGGGGAAGCGAATACACGTCACCAGCGGAAGTAGTGTCAGAGGGGAAGAGGAGGGGGGAAGAGAGGAGGAAGGAGCCCTTTGGGCGGTAAAATGGCGCCTGTCAGAGTGGGAAATCCAGCTGCAGAGGCCGCGGCCCCGCTCCCCAGCGGCTAAGGCACCCCGGACCTCGGGGAGGGGGAGGCCACTCCCGCCCAGCGCTCCGCGCCCTTCGGCTCCCCCTCCCCTTTCTGCCCCGCTCCTTCGTCCCGTCGACTGGTGCGCCGCCGCCGCGGCCCTCGGCGCGCCGCTGCCCCCGCCCGTCCCTTTCCCGCGGGCAACCCCCTAGTGCGCCTGCGCAGCGGGCCACCCTCCGCTTCCCCCTTCCCCTCCCCCTTCTCCCTCCCTTCCCTCTCCTTCCCCCCTTCCCCCACTGCCCCCTCCCCCAATTCTCCATCCCCTTCCCTCCCGGGTTCGGAGGACCCCTTCCTAGCCCGACCTTTTTCGGCCCGCAACCCCCGCAAAGCCGTCAGTGCCACTCCCCGCCCATGTGGGCCCCCGCGGGCTGCCCACGCCTGTCCCCTGGCTCCCCGCTCCGCTGGGCTTCCCCCTCGCCGGGGGTGGCTTTCTGAGCCGCCAGCTCCGTGCCCCTTTCTGCAGCCTCTCCTGCCACTCGGGGCCCCCGTTTCCCCTCCCGGCGGCGGGGGGCTGCCCCCGGGGGGCTGGCGGAGCTGGGCCGCGGGGGCCCCGGGGCCGGCGGTGCCGGGGTCATCGGGATGATGCGGACGCAGTGTCTGCTGGGGCTGCGCACGTTCGTGGCCTTCGCCGCCAAGCTCTGGAGCTTCTTCATTTACCTTTTGCGGAGGCAGATCCGCACGGTGAGCCTGGGTGGGCGCTGGTGGCGGTGGGGATCTCTTGTCTGTGGTGGCCACAGGCTTTCGGAAAGTGGCGGGCCTCTCGGCCAAGGAAGGAAGTCCTGGCGGGGGCTTCTGCCGCTAGAGGGTTAGGGCATCCAAAGAGGGACGGGTGTAGAAATGGGGAGAGGGAGAGGAGGAAGACCGTTGTAGTAGAACTGGGATCCGGGGACTTTGATGGGCCTAGATGGGAACGCGATTGGGTCTAGACCTCTTAGGGGCTAGGGTGGTGGGTGGGGCACTCTTAAAGACGGCTGAAGTTGTTGCTGAAGAAACCAAGAGCCAGGCAACACCTGTTAGATGGCAGCCAGATCTGTTGATGTGGGTTTATGAAAGACCCTTCCCATTGGGAGCCATCGCATGTATTTGGTCTTATTCCAGGGGAGAGGAGGCTTTGTGTCGAGGGAGGGGATGGGAAGGGAGGGTGTACCTTACAAACAAGGATGGAAACCCAGGAAAAGCCTTGGGTGTGCAGGAGAAACACCTGGGGTTAGCTTTAAGGAAACTATTCCAAAAAGGCTGGGAAACTTCATAGTGTGAGTGTGGGTATCTGGATTTATTGAGACTCCTAGAACCAAAAAAGATGTTTGTAAAGTGTGGCTTCCCTTATCAGAAAATGCATCTCTGAATCTTGAGGGCAGCTTGTTTCTCCAGAAGACCCAATATCCCATTGTGAGGGATACAGCTTGCGGCGGAGACAGTGTGTGTATCCTCAGGCATCTCTGTGTCCCTCCCCTTTATCTTTTCCCCAAGGTCAAAGCTCCTTAGGCTATCATCATTTAATGAATGTGCCTTTGTGTTTTCATTACCACCGTGGAGGCTTCTTTTAAGTAATGGGGAAAATTCAGTGAGGGGGGTGGTGGTACAGTAAGTGTCCGTTTTCTGGCATGCCTCAATAAAATTTGAAAGAACAAAATCAGGAAAGGGCTGCCCAGATCAAGGGAATTGTCAGAACACCCGGGGTGGTAGGGGTGGTTGACTTCTTGATTTGGGGGAATGGGCTCAGCATTTGAATTCATCCTCTCCTTTACCAATCAATCTATTCCTTTCACTTTCCAGTTTAGGATGAGGATTATTCTTAGTGGTTGTGGGTTATAATAAGGAGCTATTTCTCTGAAATGAGAGCTGGGAGCAAAGGAGAGTTTGGGGTCAGAGATGCAGAGATGTGTTTGGTGCTAGCTCCTGGGGTTTTATTTACATGTTAGCTTGCATCCTCTGCCTGACCTTGTCCCAAGCTGTCCTTTGGCAGACCCCACCCCCCACCCCCTATCAGTTGGCTGTTTCTGAGTGTGGGGAGTCGTGTTCGGGCACATCCAGAGGCTAGGTCCTTCCACAGTTGCCCTCCTTTGGGCAGCACGAACCTCACAGCCTTTTGTCTTCCCTTCCCTTCCAATCTAGTTTCTCCCCGCACCCCCTTTTTGGCAGATGCGTGGAGCATTCCCTACATGCCCAGCTTGTGCAACCCGAGATAGCAGGGCAGGACACCCGAGCTCTCACCATGGCCCAGGGAGAAAAGAAGGGCCTTGGGATAAGAGGGAGATCTGGGTTCTTGTGAGGCTTGGGGCCTAGCGAATAGACAGAAGAACACTTAACTGTGCCTTAGAGGAAGAGAGCAGAGGAGGGAATTGCCAAGCTTTGCATGGGGAGATCTGGGTGTTGGGAAATAGGTGTCTCAAGAGAAGGCTTGGAGAAGCAGAGCTGGAAGGCTGGGGAGGTGATGTCCTTGTCCCTTCCTCATCTCCCCCACAGCCCTTACTTCACCCTGGCCTTCTTGATACCCTGTCAGTCTGCCTGGTGGGTGGGGCTTTCCAGTGTTCTCTGCCTTGCCTTGGGTACCTGGGTAAGGAGACTGTTAAGAGAGCTGAGGTTCTCTGCAACTTGTGACCGAGCGAGGAGAGACAGAAGTGGACAGGTGGCTGATTAAAATAGGCCTGGTGGCCCCCAGCCAGAGGAACTTAGCTGACCTGACAACCTCTGGATTCCCTCATCCATTCTCAGGGATCCAAGGACCTCCCCTCCTGACTTCTACTCCTTGTTCACTAGAAATTGAGGCTCTTGGTTCCCAACATGAGATCATGGGAATTGCCACAGACAGCCCTTGGGGTGGAGGTGGGGAAGGCCATGGGTTTCCTTGTTCGTCAAAGCAGGATAGTGTCTTGGGTCATTGGGCAGATTCTTGACTCAGACTGCATAGGTTCAATCCTGGCCTCACCACTTCACGGATTCTACTTTCCACCCCTGTTCTAGGCACTGGGAATACAGCCATGATCAAGACAGAAATCCATGCTCTCAGGGAGTTTTCATTCTAACTGGGGAGACAAACAACTAAATAAGATAATTCCTAGCGGTGTGACCTCAGGCAAGGTATTTAGCCTCTCCAAGCCTCAAGTTTCTTCGTCTTTAAAACAGGGATAATAATAGTATTATAATTATTAGGGTTGTCTCTGAGGGGTAAATGAAATAATTCCAAGTCACCTACACAGTGCCCAGCATTTGGTAAAAGTCCAATATGTGTTTCTTATTATGGTTACTGGGGAAGATTTCCTTGTTAGGGTTCAAATCCTTTCCCTTGCTATTCTTAGGTAATTCAGTACCAAACTGTTCGGTATGATATCCTTCCTTTATCTCCTGTGTCTCGGAATCGGCTGGGTGAGTATGCTAGCTGGGAAGACTTCCTTTAGGGGAGGAGGGGTCCAAGTTCCGGGCTGGAGATTGGTTGGTATTATCCCTTCCCACTGTGGTTCAGGCCAGGTGAAGAGGAAGATCCTGGTGCTGGATCTGGATGAAACACTTATCCACTCCCACCATGATGGGGTCCTGAGGCCCACGGTTCGGCCTGGAACACCTCCTGACTTCATCCTCAAGGTGTGTGGGGTGGGAGTGATGAGATCGTCACGTTTGTTCCTCTGTTCAGATTCTGACCCCCTTTCTCAATCCCACAGCATTTTATCCCCATTTCCTGGCCTTAAGGAGGGAAGGAGGCAGGGGGCAGCCCTTTAGGCCTGGGTCATAGTGCTTGGAACTTCCTCCAGTGCATCCCTGTTCCATTTCAGGTGGTAATAGACAAACATCCTGTCCGGTTTTTTGTACATAAGAGACCCCATGTGGATTTCTTCTTAGAAGTGGTGAGTTGGCAGGAGCTAAGGGGAGCTTTGGGATGAAGGAGTGGTTTAAGGGCTCTGAGAAGTTAGGGGATTTAGAATAAGAAAGGGGTAAGGGCAGTTTGGGAGAGGAAAGGCTATAGGATGGTAGGGGGGTGGCTTTTAGTTCAGGTTCATTTGTTGTGCAGATATAATTCCATTCCCCCACAGGCATCGTGCTCTTTTATTCTTGGGTCTCTAAATCTTAAGGGTATAGGATGCCTGAGACTCTGAGTTTGGGGCTTTTTTTGGGGGTGGAGGGTGTTCAGAATTTTGTACCAGAGACGTGTGATGCTGTTGGAAGGCCTGAAGGACTAGTCTGGGACCGAAGGAGAGAGAACTGTATGTTTAAATGTATGATTGCCTCTACTCCCTGACACTGCCCTCTCCCCCATTCTGTTTCAGGTGAGCCAGTGGTACGAGCTGGTGGTGTTCACAGCAAGCATGGAGATTTATGGCTCTGCTGTGGCAGACAAACTGGACAATAGCAGAAGCATTCTCAAGAGAAGATACTATAGACAGGTGAGGAGCTAGAATCCAGGTCTAAGGGTGATGTTTGGGAGGCAGGCCAACAGGAAGGGTCCTGGATTGGAGGCAGTTGCCCTAGAATGGCACCTGGAATGGGAGAGGCATACTTCGGCATCCCCTTTGTGAAAGTCAGCTGGGATTGGGGGAGCAGCCATAGAGAGTGAGTCTTCTTTTAATGCCCAGCTCATCCTGCCTTCCAGCACTGCACTTTGGAGTTGGGCAGTTACATCAAGGACCTCTCTGTGGTCCACAGTGACCTCTCTAGCATTGTGATCCTGGATAACTCCCCAGGGGCTTACAGGAGTCATCCAGGTAAGTGGAAAGGTGTGATTCTGGCAGGACCAGGGAATGATTCTGAGGTGGTATTCTGATTGTGTAGAACTAGGAACCTTTAGAGCAGGGACTCCCTGATTTCCTGGAGCTTAAGGTGCAAGTAGTTTTTGTTTCAAATGAGATATCCCCCCCAATATGTCCATTTCATAAATGAGATTTCTCATACCAGATTTGTTCTAAGTGGGGCACAAGAGAAGTAAGTTTGAGTAGAAACCTCATACTTGTGACATCTGGGTGATTTAAAACATAAGGATGTACTTAGGCTGTTGAGTGGGTAGGGGAGGTATATGTATTTTTAGTAATTATATCCCCCCCCCCATCAAAGAAAAAGCACCCCATCTCTTGAATTCTTTGTTTCTTCTCATCTGCATTTTTATCCACCTTAGACAATGCCATCCCCATCAAGTCCTGGTTTAGTGACCCCAGTGACACAGCCCTTCTCAACCTGCTCCCAATGCTAGATGCCCTCAGGTAAGGAAATGGACTCTGGACACTTGGTGATCCCAAGGGGTGGGTGTGTATCCCAGAAGGGAATAAAAGTCTTTTTCTTTTCTTTTTTTTTTTTTTTTTAACTTACCTCTTGTAGCATTTGAACCCAGGTCTTCTTTAACTCCAAAACTCATCATTTATAGCCATTGGGTTTTAGGCGAACAGTACCTCAGTCTCATCATCTAAAAAATGGTGATAATTTCTGCCCCTCACCTCCAATGAAGCTGCTTTACTACTGATGTATGGAGGATTTAAACTATAAGGCACTCTACCAAAGCAAGTTCTTGTCATCCCAGGTTCACTGCTGATGTTCGTTCCGTGCTGAGCCGAAACCTTCACCAACACAGGCTCTGGTGACAGCTGCTCCCCCTCCACCTGAGTTGGGGTGGGGGGGAAAGGGAGGGTGAGCCCTCGGATGCCGTCTGATCCCCTGTCCAATGGTGAGGACTGCTTGGGCAGGGTCTGCCCCTCCTACCCCTCTCTGCCCTGGGAGCCCTACACTCCACTTGGAGTCTGGATGGACGTGTGGGCCAGACTCTGAAGCAGCCTCACTCTTAACTTCGTGTTCACACTCCCTGGAAACCCCAGACTGGGACACAAGCCAAGGCCTAGGAGTGCTGAAAAGAAACTGTGTGGAAAGGCAGAACTGGCCAGAGTGAGAGACATTCGGTGATCCGGGAGGCTCAAAGAGAAGCCAAGCCAGCTTTGTTGTGATTTGATTTTTTAAAAACTCTTGTACAAAACTGATCTTAATTCTTCACTCCTCCGAGGGCTGGGCTGTGGGTGGGAGACTGGGATTTTGGGCCACTGGATTTTCCCCAAACTTGTCCCCCCCTTTCTTTCCCTCTATTTTTCTCTTTTCCTAGATTCCCTCAAACCTGTAACCAGCTTTCTCTTTTTCTTTCCTTTCTTTTAAACCATGCATTATAATTTTGAAACCGGAAGCTGCCCTAGGTCGTTCTCTGCGGTTTTGGGAAAAGAAGGGAGGGAACTTTGTGCACATCCACCCTGCCTTGGAGACAGGGAGGCGGATGCTGTTGGCCCCTAGGAGTAGGGGAGAAAGGTGGTGTTGAGTTTTTGGCTTTGCGGGGATGGAGGAGTGAAGGTTGACACCAGATACTTTGGCTGGAAGGGCATGAGTAACAGGATGGCGCCCTGGTGAGGAGTGGGAGAGGTGTGTCCTGGAGGCACTTCCGAACAGTAGGATATAGCACTATGAAAGGATGGGGAGCCTGGACGCCGGCAAGAGCATACGCTGGAAAAAACGGGCTTCACCCCAGTTACTAACATTAATGAACTAAACAGGGTGCTTTCCCCAGCGGCTCGTGCCCAGAGGCCTCCGCGTTCCCGGGGCCTGGCCCGGCTGGCTCCCGCTCTGGCCCCGGCAGTCTCTCCATCCCCCAATGCCCTCCCCGCTGCTGGCTCTACTTCCTCGCACCCGCCACGTGACGCTCCGCCCTTCTCTGAGGTCACATGATTTCCTTAGTATATTCTTGAAAGTGTTCCTCCGCGCTGACGTAGTCCCTGCATTTCGGACCTACTTTCCAGTCCCTATTGGTCCACTCGTTCCTGGAACCTAAGCGTCTATGCGTCTGCACAAACCCATATTTCCTGTCTCCTCTCCTTTATTTCTGGAGACCACCACTTCCACTTGGGTACTACTTTGTTTTGGTGTCAACGGCCGCTTTCAGCGTACCAATACGTTCCGTGAATACCTATCCTTGTAAAATGTCTCTGCCCTTTTCTCTACATTATTTCCGAATAGAACTTTTGGAGAATCAAATCTCAAATTATAACTACCATCTCCTCTCTCTTTTCACCCCCAGCTTCGTGGAGCAAGGTCGGGGAATGGATTTTCAGTTATTTCTCAGGATAGCAAAAAGCCGCCAACCTTTGCTACGCTGCCTGCGTAGCCCACAGGTTGAGTCCAAAGCGATTACGCTGATGGCGTAAGGGGAGTGGCGGGCAGTGGGTGGTGCTACGCCAGCGCCGTTAGGTCGCCACGCTAGTGGCGTACCTTAGCAAGCGGTGGAGCCTACGATGGTCGGGGGAGGGGTTGGTGAATAGGGAAGTGGCGCAAGTTCTGGGGATCCCTCCGCTGAATCCGCCCGCGCGTCGCCGCTGTCGCCACCGCCCCCCGTCCCGGCCCCCCCGGGTTTCCTCAGCCCAGCCCGGTCCAGCCCGGTCCCCGGGAGGATGAAGTTCGTGTATAAAGAGGAGCATCCGTTCGAGAAGCGCCGCTCTGAGGGCGAGAAAATCCGAAAGAAATACCCAGACCGCGTCCCGGTGAGGACAGTAGCCTGGGCCGAGGTCGTGGGCGCTGACGCTGACACCAAGCTAGGGCTTGGGTTTGGGTCGAGCAAGTGAGGGATCAGTCTGCGAGCTGTCGCGGGTTTGGGAACGAGGCTGAAACTGCTCTTCCCGTTACTAGAGGTGAAGGGGGTGGGCTGGCGGCAGAGCTGGGGGTTGAGGGAATGTATGTGAAAAAAATAGACCTTGAGATTCGTGTGAGTAGAGGCTGTAGGGAATTTGACAGTCATCCCCCCAACTAGCTAGGCTTGCGAGATTGAAGCTCTAATCGGCCCAGACAAGTCATCCCGATCTGATTAAGACCGTAGTTATTTATTACGACGTGTTATTCAGGGATCCGGGACGTTTAGGGAAGCAGGCTGGGGTCGGATATTCGGACTTGCTGCTGCACCGCGTGTGCAGAGACAAAGAGAAATGAGGCTGGGGTTGGTTTGGGTGCTGGGAATACTGTCGATTGCATTCTTGATGGATAAAACTGCAGCGCTGTATACATAATGTCTTAATTTTCCATCGTCCCTTATCAGGTGATAGTAGAGAAGGCTCCCAAAGCTCGGATAGGAGACCTGGACAAAAAGAAATACCTGGTGCCTTCTGATCTCACAGGTGGGAATCTGTCCCAAGATCCAGCTTTGCTTCCTGTGGGTGGGAGCGCAATCTCTGGGATGAACGAGGCTCCACATAGGAGCTGCTGTGCTGAGGGCATTTGTGACCTCTGTGACTTTCTTGCTCCTTGTATCTTTGGCAGTTGGTCAGTTCTACTTCTTGATCCGGAAGCGAATTCATCTCCGAGCTGAGGATGCCTTGTTTTTCTTTGTCAACAATGTCATTCCACCCACCAGTGCCACGATGGGTCAGCTATACCAGGTATAGCGACTGGGTAATAGTGGAGGCGTTGGGGAAAAGCCTTGGAAGCGCTTGAGGGAAAGAAAGTTTTAGGTCAGCAGTTCTTGTGCTAGCTGGCTTCCTTTGCCCTCAGTTTTATCATTGGTCTTAAAACTACAGGGTAGATGTGGGTTGGGGGTTTGGACAGAGCAGAGAAGGGAAGGAACAGTGAGATGAAGGAACTGTTCTCATTGGGACTCTCCACAATCCCCCTTCCCATTCCGACGCATTAGAGAACAGTTTGAGATCTTTTTACTAGGGATAGAGCTGCTTGGCTGCTAGGGCCTAGAACCAGTGAGGGAGAGCGTCAAACACTGGTTTTTGTGGTTTTCCAAAAGAATGGTTCTTGAAAAATGTATCTGGGAGGTGGGTGGTTCAAGTACCTTGGAATCCCCAATTCCTGAGCACCACCATTTTCTGCTTGCATCCCAGGAACACCATGAAGAAGACTTCTTTCTATACATTGCCTACAGTGATGAAAGTGTCTACGGTCTGTGAAGCTGCTTCCCCTGAGGTGGGGGGTCCCATTCTACAGAGAGAGGTGGCCCTCCTTCCTTGACCTACCCCTCCTTCTTCAGGCTCAAACAGCATCTCCCTTCTTCAGAACCTGCACTTCTTAATGTTTGAAGCTTTCTCTACAGCCCCTGCTACCAAGGAGAGATGGCCCCTAGTACCTCTCCTTTTTCTTTTCTTCTTCATCTTTCTCTGCCATCTTTCCCACTCTGCTGATTGGTTGTCAATCTCTGTCACATCTGGTGATTGTTTTGGTTTCTTTTCCTTTTCTAACCACCCAAGGGGTTCAAATCCCAACAATCCCTTCTTTTCACTACCTTCTCTTTTGGATGTAGATGGAAGGGACTGAAATTGTGGGGAAATGGTAGGAGGCACATCAATAAAGAGGAAACCACCAAGCTGAACTGATTTTTGCCTTGTGTTGTCCCCCTTCCCTTGGATTTTCAGTCCTCAGTTGTCATGGGCTTCGTTGGTGGGGAGTTAGGAGTGGGTTTAAATTGGAGGGATAGAAATAGATTTTGGATTATCCTGTTGCCGTTGGGATTTTCTCTGCATAAAAAAAAGGTGCATTGGTTATAATGGGTGATGGGATGGAATGTTTTGAGTATCATTTCATGAAACTTCAGTTTTATATAAAAAATATGTAAAAAAAAAACCCAACACTTTTTTTCACTTGAGGGTTGCTATGAAGAATGTTTGAAAGCACCTACTTAAAATAACCGTATCCAAGTTTGTTATGACCTGATGGATTAAGGAAGAGTATTTGTGTATGGGAGGTGGTAAAAGAACTGTCCTCAGTTATATGTCACTTGGCCAAACTTTATGTCGGCCTGTGGGATCAAATGGAGTGGGAATCGGAGAGCGGGAGGAAGGGAGGAAAGCTGGAAGGAGGTAGCCATTATCACTAGGAGAACTTCATCTCCCAGAAGTCTTTTCCCCGCCTGACCGGAAGCGGGGCGGTACCCTGGGGGAGAAAGAAGATGCGGAATGAAGCCGATGGTGGCCGAGAATTCTAATCCCTTCTTCCTCTTCTTTCTTGGGTCCGCCCAGCCTACATTTCCCAGGAGCCTGCGCTCTCTCTTCCGCTCTACCCTCTTGCCCCTGATATCCCCGCCACTCCCCGGGGGTGGGGGCGGCTTAGTGCGCCTGCGCTGGCCCTTGGCTTGCTGGGAACTGTAGTCCCGGAGGCCTATGCAGTCCTCTTTTCGTTGTCCCCTGGCGGACTACAAGCCCCTTGGTGCATTGCGGGTCGGCGCCGGAGGGAGGGGGGAGGGAAGAGGGGGGAGGGAGAGGAGAGGAGGAGGAGGAGGGAGCAGGCGGCCGGCGGCGCGGGGGGAGGGGGCCCGGTTCGGGAGTGCGGGAGGCAGTGGTAGAGGGAGGTGGCGGCAGCGGCTAGCGGACTCGAGTCACAACCGGGCCGAGGCAGACACCTCCGTGGAGCGAGGTAGTAGAAGCACCGAGCACCGGAGGCGGTACCGGGATCCCGGCTAAGGGGAGGGGAGCGCCGGACCCGGAGGAGGGGAGGGGGCGATGCTGGAAGCCATGGCGGAGCCCAGTCCCGAAGGTGAGCTCTAGACCGGCACAGAGCGCTGAGCCGACGCGGGGCGGGCGAGGAACCAATTGGCAAACTTGGAGGTCGAGTCCCGGGGTCCACCGGGGAAGCGCGGGGAGGGGATCGGGGGCCTGGCCCTGAGGGTAGGAAAGCGTCGAGTTGGGAGACCTTGGAGAAAGAGGAGTGGGAGACTAGCTGGGAGTAGTTGGAGATCAGACTGTGTGTGTGTGTGTGTGTGTGTGTGTGTGTGTGTGTCTCGGGTGTGGGGGGGTGGGAGCTGGAAACCCGGAGCTTCGGGGGTTACGGGCCGAAAGGGCCTCCCGCAGGTTGGGACCCCGGAGCTGGGAGGTTTTGAAAAATCTGGAGCCCGGAGAGTTGTTGGGGAGGAGGACGTGGAAGAGGTCTGAGTGAGGGGCCCGATAGTTCGCCGAGGTGGGGGAGTTTGTGGTTGTGGTGCCGGTGCTCCCGGTAGTTGCCTCCGGAGACAGCCGGGTGGTTGCTGGAGGGGTGGGCAGGTAGTTGTGGGGGGTAAGGGGGGTCTGGGTATTGTCTGCTGAAGAGGGACCTGTACCGATGGGTAGTTGAAGAGGGCCGGGAAGCGAGGAAAGCTGGGTAGTTGCAGGGGGCCGTGGGGCGGGGTGGGGGTGGGGGCTTAAGACCGGCAATTCGCCGGAGGAGGGGGGTTGGTGAGGTTAGAGCCTGGGAGTTGCGGAGGGCGAAGGGGGCGGCGGTAGCGGCGGCGGGGGTCGCCGTGGAGGGGGAGAGAGTCGCTGGTTGGGGGAGGGGGGCTAGAGTTTAGGGGTCCGTAGCCTAGTGACTTGGTGAGTACGGGGGCGGAGGCCTGAAGAGAGCTCGGAACAGGGCCCAGGGGCCCGGCGGGGAGCCCAAGGAGCTCGAGACGGGGAGGGGCCAAAGCCCCGGATGGGGGCGGAGGGACGGCGAAATTGTGGGGAGCGCGGCATGGGGGGGCAGGTGGGGCCGCGTCCGGGTTAGAGCACTCTGGTCTGTCCCGGACGCGAAGTAGCGTAGGCTGTGTGTGAATGTGTGTGTTTGGGGCGGGGGTGAGGGGCGCGCCGGGCCTCGTGCTCGAGCTGAAGGGGCCGGAGGGCGGGGAGCGGCTGAGCGTGGTCAGATCGGGTCCTGGCGGCTCGCGCGGTGTGTGAGATCCCGGAGGCCTGGGGCGGCAGAGCTCGGCCGGGAAGGAACGCGGGACACTGGGCACGTTGTGAAGGACAGGGGCGGGCGGCGGCCTGGGCTCGGCCTGGGGTTCTGGACCGCGGGGTGGGGCGCTAAGAGATCCGAGTTGTCTAGAAGCTAGAGAAACCGTGAGTTGTGGGGGGAGGCGGGGCGCCGAGCCTCCGGTGGGGGGAAGGGGAGCGGTATAGCGAGGCTCGGGAGGGCGCTGCGCCCAGGCTCCGCCCCTTATGAGGCCGGAGGGGGACAGGGGCGGATCCGGCACAGCTGGGGGCCTGCGGGCCGCGCGAATGACCTGGCAGAGCAGGGGGTTCACTTGGGATTTCAAGGTGGGGGTTTTACACGGACTGGTTGCTAGTGCCTTGACTTAGCTTTTATTGCTTCCACAGATCCACCTCCGACCCTTAAGCCAGAGACTCAGGTGAGGTTTACCCTATCTTTGCAGCCCAGTATCACTGCTTGCTTCCCACCCACCCCATCCCTTTCCCAGCCTCCTCACTTCAGGACCTGTGTTTTGGGGCATACCCATCTTAAAGCTCAGCTTCAGGCCTCCCTTGTGATCCATGTTTCCTTCCTTTCAGCCACCAGAGAAACGCCGTCGAACGATTGAGGATTTCAACAAGTTCTGCAGTTTTGTCTTGGCTTATGCCGGCTACATCCCCCCTAGCAAGGAGGTAGGGACAGGAGAACAACTGACTTGAGGCTAGTGTCCTAGGACTGAAAAGGGGCTGTTGGGCAGATGGAACTGTATTAGTTTTTGGAGCTTACCAGAAATTCTATATAAGACTAGGAAAGTTGGAAACTAGGTTTGTGGTGAGAAATTAGTATTTGGGGGGATATCATAGATAGGTGGCTTGAGCAGCAGTGATAGACCTCTTGGGGCACTAACCAAGATTTTGGAATGGTCATGGGGGTGCTATAAATGGAAGGTCCTTCTGGATATATTTTAGGAAACTGAGAATGGTAACAAATGAGGCTATGTAGAAAAAGCAAAAGAAATGTGGGCCCGGGTAACAGGCTTCCAAAGGCTCTGGGCAGAGGGCACTGGGGAGTTAGCTAGAATTTGAAGTAACGTGAAGTGCTCAAGAGGAGATGCTGATGGGAATTGGGGTAGTGATAAATTTTCGAATAGTGAGATTTGGTGTTGAGGACAGGGTATTTTGGGATAGATCTAGTCCCTGATTTTCAAGTTAGGTTTGTGGAGGGATGACACTAGGTCCCTTGCTGATCCTAGTCTCTTCCTCTTTTAAGGAAAGTGACTGGCCAGCCTCTGGCTCCAGTTCTCCATTGCGAGGTGAGAGTGCAGCAGACAGTGATGGCTGGGACTCCGCCCCCTCAGATCTCCGAACCATCCAGACCTTTGTTAAGAAAGCAAAATCGTCCAAGAGAAGGGCAGCTCAGGCAGGTCCCACCCAGCCAGGACCTCCAAGGTCCACTTTCCCTCGCCTGCAGGCCCCTGACAGTGCCACCTTGCTTGAGAAGATGAAGCTCAAGGACTCTCTCTTTGATCTGGATGGGCCCAAAGTGGCATCTCCACTGTCTCCCACATCCCTGACACATGCCTCCCGGCCCCCTGCTGCGCTTACCCCAGTGTCCCTTTCCCAGGGGGACCTCTCCCAGCCTCCTCGAAAGAAGGACCGAAAGAATCGAAAATTGGGGCCAGGAGGGGGGGCTGGCTTTGGGGTGCTGCGGAGGCCTCGGCCAGCCCCTGGGGATGGGGAAAAGAGGTCTCGAATCAAGAAAAGCAAGAAACGGAAGTTGAAAAAGGCAGAGCGGGGAGATAGACTCCCACCTCCTGGGCCTCCCCGGGCACCCCCCAGTGATACAGACTCTGAAGAGGAGGAGGAGGAAGAGGAAGAAGAGGAGGAGGAGGAGATAGCAGCAGTGGTAGGGGGTGAAGCCCCAGCCCCTGTACTCCCGACACCTCCTGAGGCTCCTAGGCCTCCTGCCACAGGGCCCCCTGAAGGAGCCCCTCCGACTGACAGTGAAAGCAAGGAAGTGGGCAGCACTGAAACCAGCCAAGATGGAGATGCCAGCTCCAGTGAAGGCGAGATGAGGGTCATGGATGAGGACATCATGGTAGAATCAGGTGAGGGGGCTGGGATTTGCCCAGGGGAAGCTGGGAGGAGGGAGGGGGTTGGGGATGTTGTGGACCTGAGCTCAAGCAGAACATCAGCAAACCTTCTTTTCCCCAGGTGATGACTCATGGGATCTGATCACATGTTACTGCCGAAAGCCCTTTGCAGGGCGGCCCATGATTGAGTGCAGCCTGTGTGGGACCTGGATCCATCTCTCTTGTGCTAAGATTAAGAAGACCAATGTCCCTGACTTCTTTTACTGCCAGAAATGCAAGGAACTGCGGCCAGAGGCCCGACGGTTAGGGGGACCCCCGAAATCTGGAGAGCCCTGACATCGCCAGATCCAGGCTGGAACTTCCTATTGACAACATGACTTGGGAACTGAGCCTCAGGGTCCTCAGCCCATCCCCTGGAGCTTGGACGTTGTCCCACTTCAAAGCAGGAATTCCCAGGGGAGGCTTGTTTGGAAATGAGTATCTCCTGGTCCTACCCTACTTTCCTTCCCACTCTCTGGACTTGAACTTGGATCCATTGCAGTTGGGGTGGGAGGCTGTCTGGGTTCCTAGACACGAAATTCCTGCCTCTTGGACCCACCACTCCTCACTTTCTGGGCCAGGGTTGAAATTGGGATGGGATGAGGCAGTTGTCTATAAACTCTAGTGTAAATACAGCACTCCCCTCCCTCATCTTTTCTCCTATCTCACTCCCTCTTTTATTTTCTTCTACACCGGTTGTATTTTTAATTTTGGGCTTCCCCTTTTGGGCATGGCAGCTCAAAGGTGGAGTACAGAGCCTGGCAGAGGGAAGAATGAAAGCAGAAAGGTGACGTTTCTCTCACCTTGTTTTTAACAATACTGGCCCGCTGTACAGACAGCCTGCGTGTTGTAAATAAAGCAGAATGGGCTCTTTTGTGTTTATAGCCCTCACTGACTGTCCTGCTTGGGAGGGAGGCTTTGGAAAAGTGGGAGAAAACTGCTTGGGGAACTGGGGGGTGAAAGCTGCCTGAGTTCCAGCTGGAAATGCCCTGGGTCTGGGCTTTTCTGAACTACTCTAGGGCCTGGGTAGGCATTGCCCCACGTCGCCCCGAGTCTAGGACCCCCACAAGCACGCTGCAGCGGGTCAAAGTTGCCTCGAGCTCCCCGCCTGGTTGGGTAGAACGGTTCGGGAGCCGGTTGCTTGCTCCCGGGAGGGGAGAGACTTGATTCAGCCCCGGTGTTCGGTGCTCGGTGCTCTGGAGGACGCGGGTGGGGACACATTTGGGGGCGGGGCCATCGAGGGTTGGGAGACCGTTGCTGAGGCAGTTATGTGGCGGGGGCGCTAGGAAGACGAACGGTCACGTGATCGGGGAGGGGGGTCACATGATGGAGGGACCGAGTTGGGACCGCGAGGCAGGCCGGGTTGGGTCACGTGACATGGGGAGAGGTGGGCGGGGCACGGGAGAGAGCTCGCGACGTAGGCGGCGGTGGCGCGCGGCGGCGGCCGAGTCCCCGGCTTCGGGTCGCGCCCCACAGCCCGCAGCCGCCCCCAGCCCCCTACCGCCGCCCCCTACCTTCTCCTTCCCTTCTACACCTCTCGGTTGCGGTCGGTCCTCCCCGCGCTCGCGTGTCGGTGCGCGGGTGTGCGCAGGCGCGGCGTGGGCGATCGGCCCCGGTGGGTGGGCGGTGGAGCCCGGGAGCGCGCGGGCCAGACCATGGCGGGCAGCTGCCCCGGGGGGGGTGGCGTCGGAGAGACGAAGGTGATTTACCATCTGGATGAGGAGGAGACTCCCTACCTAGTGAAGATCCCGGTCCCCGCCGAGCGCATCACCCTGGGAGATTTCAAGAGCGTTCTGCAGCGGCCCGCGGGCGCTAAGTACTTTTTCAAGTCTATGGATCAGGATTTCGGGTGAGCGCGAGGCCTAGACAAGGATTGATGGGAGCTTGAGTGGACTGAGGGATATGGAGGGGCACGGGTCTGTTCTGGACTGTACTGGGATTTTCTGGGCTATAGTGGACCAGACTGTACTGTGCTGGGGTAGGTTGGGTCTCCCGCGATGAACAAGGTTATGCTTGGGCCGAATGAAGCACTAGGAACTATAGAGGGACAGACTGAGCTGTACTAAACCAGATTAGAGAAGATGCTGAACTAAATGGGGGCACTTGAGATATTCTGGACTCTAGTGAGCTGGGTGGAGCTGTCCTCTGGTAGTTGAGTACCTTCTGAGCCGGCTTGTAGCCCATTGAGTATGTAGGGATATTCTGGAATCTCTTGAGATAGATTGGGCTGTCTTGGGCATCTTGGGACATTAGGACCTATAATGGGGCAGACAGGGTTTTGGAGGACATTCTAGGCTCTACTAACACAGACAGCTGTATCGGGATATTCTGGGCTGTTGTGGAGTAGATTCAGCTACACTGGAGAAACCTGGACTATTCTAGTCTCTACTGGGTTAGACAAGATTATGTTGGTTGATCTTTGTTGGTTTGGGGCAGAGCTCTACGTAGGAAGACTGATTGACATTGGGAGAGCAGTACTGCCTGGAGAGTTACCTTGGAGTTAAATCACACTTCTTTTATCTAGCAGCAATGTAATCTTGGGCGATTTATTTAATTTTCTGGACTTTTGATTTGCTCATCTGTGAAACAAAGATAGAGTAAAATGCTTCGTAGAGGTGCTTGGCACTGGTAAAACCTCAGTGGTTGGTAGTTGTCAGTATTTGTGTCGAGGCTGACTTGGCCTCAGCTAGGTTATGGTAATACGGGATGACTTGTCTTGGAGTCGACTCTGCTGTGCTGAGAGTGGGTTATGCTGGGAAGGAAACTGCATTACACTGAGACAGGTTGCTGGTATCTGGCTGTATTGATATAGTACAGGTTATGCTGGTAGCAAATGAATTAAGTTGGCATATATCCAGGCTCCCAAAATCCATATTAGGCTCAAGGATTAGTCAGGCAGCATGTCCTGATTTGAATGTGAGAATGTGTGTATGAGAGAGAATAGAGGGACCCGGATCTCATGGTTCTTATGTTTATTCATTTAGCAAATATTTGCTAATTCCTGCTAAGTGTCAGGGACCAGCTTGAGTGGTCGGGGCATGGTGTTGAACAGGAAAGGCAGTGATGATTGGATGTGCTTGAGAAGAAGGGGCAAGTCCAGTCCACAGTGAAGAACCCAGAGGGGGGATGATCTGTAGGTCTGGGCTGTGGAATATGTCAGACAGATGACTTGATGCAGAGTTCTGTGCCGGGCGAGGCGTCTGGGGAGGGGAGGATGGGCTTCCCCTCCTTGGGAGCTCTCCGCCTAATGAAGAGGTGCCATTCTTTGGTCTAACAGGTCATTTTACCTAGGCGAAGACAGCATGCTTGGACAGATCTCTGGAAGTGAGTTAGAGAAAAATAAAGGGAAGCATGAGTGGGGAGAGGAGGACCAAAGCCTTTTTTGGGAAGGTGTGTGAGGAACAGGGATGGGTGGGAGGAGGCTTCTAGTAAGGCTTGTAAGGTTGAGTAGATATTTTGGGCTGCTAGGATGGCCATGGGGTATGGCCTTTGCAATTAGGAAGCCTTTGGGGTAGTATCGAGTCTTAAGGATGAGCTGGGGAGAGAAGGAAGACTAAGGAAAGCGAGTTTAGAGCCTTCTCAGCGGCAAGAAGGAGCTGTTGGCAGTGTCAGAGGGTAGGACTTGGATAGAGAAAGTCCACCTCCCTGAGCTGGATGGAGATTGGGAGGATGTAGAATCTGAAACGGGGATGGGAACTGGGGAGAGCTGGCCCAGCCTCATAGACTTTTATCCCTTCTCTCGGCAGGGTGGTGAAGGAAGAAATTTCCGATGATAATGCCCGCCTTCCCTGCTTCAATGGAAGGGTGGTCTCCTGGGTAAGGCACCCAGCTACCCCTAGCCTCAGTCTGGTTCTGTAGCCCCCCCCTCCCTGCTTTTTCCTCGAGGCCCTGGCTCTTCACCTTCCTGCCCATTGGCAGAACTGACTGGAACCCCTCAGCCTTCTTCCTCTGGGGCCTGTACTGCTGGCTGTTGTTTTTTCTGGGCTCTTCTCTAGCCTCCCTCAAACCCTGTCCCCTTTTCTAATCCTTTCCCTTACTCCCAGCACTTAGGCACCACTTCCCAGTTGAGCCTGGGTTTATCATTTGTACCTTTCTAGCTAGTGTCATCAGATAACCCCCAATCTGAGATGGCTCCCCCAGCCCACGAGCCTCGGACAGAGCAGGTGCCTCCACCTCCACCGTTACCCCCTTTGCCACCAGAGAGAACCAGTGGCATTGGAGACTCCAGGCCTCCATCCTTCCAGTGAGTCCTTGGGATTCTTGAGCCCAGGGGAGGAAGGTGAGGAGGGCGCACAAGCCCCTTGGGAGGGGGAAACTGAGGATTTGAGTTACAAGCCATCTCTGCCCCCCTAGCCCTAATGTATCCAGCAGCTGTGAAAATCTGGAGCCTGAGACAGAAACAGAGTCAGTGGTGTCCGTGAGGCGGGAGCGGCCTCGCCGGAGAGACAGCAGTGAGCACGGGAGCGAGGGAGTCTGGGAAGCGGGGGCCAGCCCTGAACCCTGGTGGGGCTGTGGAGCATGAAGCCTGGCTCTTGAGGGACCTCTTCCTACTCAGGTGGGGGTCACAGGCCCAGCGGCCCCTCAAGGTTGGAGCGCCATCTGGCTGGGTATGAGAGCTCCTCTACCCTAATGACCAGTGAACTGGAGAGCACCAGCCTGGGGGACTCGGATGAGGATGACACCATGAGCCGGTATGGCGACTCAGGCTCTCTCCACAGAGCGCTCAGCCCTCTCCTCCCTCCTTCTGGTCAGCCTTCTCCTTCTTTCTCTTGGCCTCAGGACCACTTCCTCCAGCAAGCACTCTCCTTCCCAACCCCCTGACAGGTTCAGCAGCTCCACAGAGCAGAGCAGCGCCTCCCGCCTCCTCAAGCGCCACCGGCGACGGAGGAAACAGCGGCCACCCCGCCTGGAGAGGGTGAGGGGGTCCCCATGGGAGAACTGGGCATTGGGGGAAATTGGGGGCATGGGCCTGGGGTTGGTTGGGGGGTGGTGCTGGGGTACAGACATTGAGACCCCCAGGGCTTATCCCGGGGTTGTTGAAGGGAGTTGCAGCTTCTTCCCCTTTCCCACCACAGACCTCGTCCTTCAGCAGTGTCACTGATTCCACGATGTCTCTCAACATCATCACAGTCACTCTCAACATGGGTATGGAGGGAGCCCCGGGCTGGGGGGCTAGGGAGCACCTGGCCTCCTGGGCTCCTTGGGGTCACATGGCTGGGGCCCCCCCTTATCATCTGTTCCCCTCCACAGAGAAGTACAACTTCCTGGGCATCTCCATTGTGGGCCAGAGCAACGAGCGGGGGGATGGTGGCATCTACATTGGCTCCATCATGAAGGGCGGGGCCGTGGCAGCTGACGGGCGCATCGAGCCCGGGGACATGCTTTTGCAGGTGTGCTGGGACAGGGCCACGCACTGCTGGGGGCAGGGGCCCCTCCCGCCTGCCTCTGACCCAGCCCCTCAATGTCAGGTGAATGACATGAACTTCGAGAACATGAGCAATGACGACGCGGTACGGGTGCTGAGGGACATCGTGCACAAGCCAGGGTGAGCCTTGGAGCTGGCCGGGCCCGGAGTTCTCTCTTAAGACCGCTTTTACCTTTTGCTTTGTAACTGAAAAAATCAGGAAACACAGTACTCTTAGAAAAGCACATAAAATGAAAACATAGCACAGTGGATACAACAGAAACCTTAGTGGAATGAACGTAGAGTGGATCCTCAGGTAACCACCACCTCAATCACAGAAGAGAGCCCCCCCAGTCGCCCAGAGTTCCCCCTCCCAGTGGTAACCGCTCCCCTGACTTTGGTCTTCACCGTAACAAAGGAAGTCTTCGCTTGGCTTGGTGGTTGTGCCACCCCGGCGTGTGTCCTTGAGCAGCCTGTTCTTGCACTCTCTCTGAATGTAGTTGTGTGTGGATTCTCTCCCCTCCCTCGGCAGTATGGTTTTAAGGGTCGCCTGTTTTGTTGAGTCGTCCACATGTAGAGCCCTGCCAAGGGTTCTAGTCTTCTCTCCCTCTTTCTGTCCCCCAGTCATCTTCATTCCAGGCCGCCCCCGTCCCCACCCCAATTCACTGGCCTTCTCTTCCCAACAGCCCCATCGTGCTGACTGTGGCCAAGTGTTGGGATCCCTCTCCGCAGGCCTATTTCACGCTCCCCCGAAGTGAGTGACACCCAGGGAAGGGCCTGGAATGGAGAGGAGTGCTGGGAGGCTGGGAAACGGGGGTGGGGATGCCTAGAGGAAGGTCAAGGTGGCTCAGGCAAGGCGAGGGTCTGAGCCAGGGAGGGACAGGGCTGGCGTCCATGCTGGTGCCTTCCCTGTCCCAGATGAGCCCATCCAGCCCATTGACCCTGCCGCCTGGGTCTCGCACTCGGCCGCACTGACCGGCACCTTCCCAGCCTACCCCGGCTCCTCGTCCATGAGCACCATTACGTCTGGATCCTCTCTGCCTGACGGTGAGCCCACAGCTCCACCCCATCCCAGTTCTCCCCGGAAGGCCTGATCCCCACCACCCGCCACCCCTGTGGGAGAGGGCACTGCCCCTGATGCCCCACTGTCCTCGTCAGGCTGTGAGGGCCGGGGTCTCTCCATCCACACCGACATGGCCTCCGTGACCAAGGCCATGGCGGCTCCAGAGTCGGGCCTGGAAGTTCGGGACCGCATGTGGCTCAAAATCACCATCCCCAATGCCTTTTTGGGTACGGCTGGGCCCTGGGTGGGTGGTGTGGGAAGGGGAGGGGGAGCTGGGGGAGCCCAGGGCTGGGTGGGAGAGGCCCAGGAAGGGGTGGGGGCAGGAGTCAGGGGTAGCTGTGGCTCTTTCCCATTCTGGGTACTCCCAGGCTCGGACGTGGTTGACTGGCTCTACCATCACGTGGAGGGCTTTCCCGAGCGGCGGGAGGCCCGCAAGTATGCCAGCGGGCTGCTCAAGGCGGGCCTGATCCGGCACACCGTGAACAAGATCACTTTCTCGGAGCAGTGCTATTACGTCTTTGGAGACCTCAGCGGAGGCTGCGAGAGCTGTGAGTTCCTTTGCCCTGTCCCTGGAGGCCCAGCCTCTCTCACCCCAGCCCTCGCCCCCAAACAGCAGCTGGGGCCACGGTGTACTCTTAAGCAGCCTGTCCTGTACTGCTGAAACACCCTCCTTATGCAGTGACTGGGCATCGGAGGCCCAGTGTCCACTGGAGGAAGGGGCACCTTTTTCTGGTCACATGGTGTCCCGGCCCTGCCCTGATGGCAGGAGTGGGTGGGGATTTCCTATCAGGGGCCCTCGTAATCCCTTGTTTTAACCCCCATCAAAGGTGGTTTTAGGCAAGTGGTTCCCAGATCCTCTTCATTCTAAGTCGTGGGGGCTTGGCCTCTGGAAGTAGTGACTTCTTAGTCTCTTTTGCTTTCCAGACCTGGTCAACCTGTCTTTGAATGACAACGATGGCTCCAGTGGGGCTTCGGACCAGGACACTCTGGCCCCTCTGCCTGGGGCCACCCCTTGGCCCCTGTTGCCCACCTTCTCCTACCAGTACCCAGCTCCACACCCGTACAGCCCCCAGCCCCCTCCTTACCATGAGCTGTCGTCCTACACCTATGGGGGGGGCAGTGCCAGCAGCCAGCACAGCGAGGGTAAGTCACCCCCAGATCTCGCTGGGGCCTGGGAGGGGAAGCCAGGGCGCAGAGGATGGCACAGGGGCTGGGGAGCCCAGGGACCCCGGCCAGGGCTCAGTTGCTCCCACCCCCTCTCCCCCCACAGGGAGCCGGAGCAGTGGGTCGACACGCAGCGATGGGGGGGCGGGGCGCACAGGGCGGCCTGAGGAGCGGGCCTCCGAGTCCAAGTCCGGCAGCGGCAGTGAGTCCGAGCCCTCCAGCCGGGGAGGAGGCAGCCTTCGGCGGGGTGGGGAGCCTGGTGGGACTGGTGATGGGGGTCCTCCCCTATCCAGAGGCTCGTCAGGGGGTGCCCCCAATCTCCGAGCCCACCCAGGGCTCCATCCCTATGGACCACCCCCTGGCATGGCCCTGCCCTATAACCCCATGATGGTGGTCATGATGCCCCCACCCCCACCCCCTGTGCCCCCAGCTGTGCAACCCCCTGGGGCCCCTCCAGTCAGGGACCTCGGCTCTGTACCCCCAGAACTGACAGCCAGCCGCCAGAGCTTCCACATGGCCATGGGCAACCCCAGCGAGTTCTTTGTAGATGTCATGTAGCGCCTGGGGGGGCCAAATCGAGTCTCCGTCCTTGGCCTGTCCACTCTTTGCTGGCACTGTTGTCCTGCCGTTGGGTGCCTTGCCCGTCACGCTCATTATCATCCTCTCCGCTACCACCGGCTGGGGGGGTTGTTGCCACTGTGACTCTGACCAGCAGTGCCTGGTTCCTTCCCCATCCGTCATTTGGGGGTATACAAGGGACTTTTGATTATTTTTAGCTTTACTGTTTTTTTAATAAGCCTTTGGGGGGGGGGTTAAAATAGACTTTTTTTTTACACTTTCTGAGATATTTTTTTATAGACCTTTTCTCTTTTATATGAAGAATCTCCATCTCCCAAGCTCCTGTTCTAACCCTAAAATGTGACTCCTACCCCAGTTGCCCATCAGCTCTGCCCTGTGCAGGGTGGGGGTCATGGTACCCTGGGAGGAGGGAGGGGCTGGTTGCCCCAGACAGCAGTCCAAGGAAGCTGGGGTTTGGCATTTGGGGGCTTGTGTAGCTGCCTTTGTTACTCTATTTATTTTAGTCACTTGTATAAAACACTAAATAAAGCAATAGAGGCAAACTCCCTACCGCCTCTGGCTCCTTTCTTTGGGAGGGAGGCAGGCAGCTCAGGGAAAGACGGGAGGCAGGAAAGCAGACTCCTTAGAGGCTTTATTATTTGTGAGGCAGTAGGTGCACCCTCTGAGAGCAGGCACAACGTGGGAGCTTGAGGCCCCCTTCGAGGCAGACCCAGGCCCTGAGGAAAGGGGCTGGGCTTTGGCTTGAGAGAAGGCACGCGTCTTTCCCGACTGGGAGTGTTCAGAAGCCGAGGGGGTTGCTGGTGACCACCCCACCGCGCTCCACCAAGGCCTGGGAGATACTTTTGAAGTTGCGGAAGAGCTCCTGCTGCTGGGGGTCAGACTGCAGAGCAGTCATGTTCTCCCGGATCCGGGCCGCGGCCTGCAGAGGGAAAGTGGGTGGGGAGGAGGAGGGCTCCGGCCTGGTCTTGAGCCCTGCCCCTCCCCGCCCCCCCCCTCCGGTAACCCCAGGCTCACCTCAATACACCAGCTGTCACAGAGCATTTTCTCATGCTGGGCCGTGGGGTAGCCCTCACTCAGGGCTCTTGAGGCCCTGGCAGGAAGGGGGCAGGGAATGTGTGCTGTAACCCTGGCCCAGGAACCCCTTCTCCCAGAACCTCCTACGGCTCAGGCTTTACCTCCCCCCACTGCCTCCTCACCTGGAGAGAACCACCACCATGGCATAGAGGTCAATGGCACCGTCTGCCAGGCGCTGCAGCAGAAACTGTTCGTCTGTCAGGTAGATGGGGTGGGGATGGGGTGTTAGTCTGAGGGAGAAGCAGGGAGGGAGGTGGGGTTGGGTGTAGAGCTCACTCACTGACAATCCCCTTCTTATGTTTTATCAGCTTGGCCTCCACCACTGTGGCAAACTGCTCCAGAGCCTGCACTGCCTAGAGATTGAGAGGGTGCCCAGGGCTCAGTGGGCTCTCCACTTCCATCAGCCCTGGACTCCAGCCGGGCCTCCACCCTGGACCACCTACCAGCTCGCCGCTCCGACTCAACTCCTGGTGGATGGTTCCTTTGAGACTCAGGCCGCTGCCCAGCCCTGCCCGCCTGAGAGGAGGGGAGAAGGGCTGGTTAGTTGCTATACACACAGCCCCTCCCCTGGCCCCGGCCCCCCAGCCCCTCAGCTTACCGCCTCAGCTGCTTGCCTGCCTCTCCCAGCAGGAGGCCAGCATTCCCAAAAGGATTCTTTAAAGCATTGCCAAGCCCAGAGAGTTCCTTTCCTTTGTCCTGTGGGGGAGGAGGGTCCAATAATCAGGGCTTACTGTGCTTCCCACCTCCTTCCCCCAATTCTCCTCCTTACCATACAGCCCTGCAGAGCCACAAAGAGCCGGAGAATGTCGTTCGTCCCTTCAAAGATCCGGAAGATGCGGAGATCACGGAGCACGCGCTCCACCCCGGGCTCCTACCACGGCAGAAGACAGATGCTAAGCCTCCTGAGGGGCACCTCCCCCGGCCCCTGGCCCATTTGAGGCACCGGCGGCAGAGGACCACTCTGTACCTTCATGAAGCCCATGCCCCCCATGATTTGGATGCACTCATCGGTCACATTCCACGCTGCCTCCTGGGGACAAAGGACCAGATGAGATGAGATCATTTTCGAGTCAGGCTCCCAACCTGCACTCTCCCTCCCAACATGCCCTGGGACCTCACCGAGCCAAAGATTTTGCTGATGGCAGCTTCTATCTGGAAGTCCTTGGATCCCTGGTCCATGTTGGCACTCACCATGTAGGCCATGGACTGAGGTTGTAAGGTTGGGATGTAGGAAAGAAAGAAAGAAAGAAAACCGAAAAGGGCTGTAGCTGACTCGACCTGATCACCCAGATGGCCAGGACCTGGTCTGACCCAGCTTCACACGGCCCTGCATTTGCCTTCGCCTCCTGATATGTGTCAGGCACATCTAAATACCCAGTGCTCTGAGGCAGTTCATCAGGGGCTTCCAGGCATTTGGCTTCCTCAGAGGAGTGAAGAGGTGAGGGCTGGTAGAAGTAGGGAGCATGAACCTGGGGTGCCTCCGGGAAGCCCCTCAGCAGGACAGCATCCCTCCGCAGGACAGCATCCCTCTGCGTTCTGCAGAAGCTGAGCTGACTATGCCTCCCCGCATCCCCTAGGGCATTGGTGTAAAGCTGGAGACCCACTGCCCCAGGTGCTGCTGGGGGTTGTAGTCTGACCGACGGGCAGAAGGCCACAGGGTCCAGGGAGAGTGGTAGGGGCCTCACCTCAGTCACATACTGCAGCACAGCCATGCGGGCCAGCTTCTCCTGGATCAGCCCGAAGTTGTGAATTTTCTCCCCAAACTGGGTCCGATTAGCAGCATGTTCCACCTGGAAGAAACCACCTATTTCTCAGGGGTTCTGCCGTCTCCCAGGGAGAGGAACCAAGCTGGGGCTGGAGGGCTGAGCGTCAGCCACATAGGCCTGTGGCCTAAGCCAGCAGGCCAGGAGCTGCCTGTGGGGGAGGGGAGGGGAGTCGGGCCAGCACTCACCGCCTTAGCAATGATGCCCTTCATGGTGCCTGCCAGGGCAGCAGCCATGCCAAACCTTCCGTTGTTGAGAATGTGCATGGCGACCTTGAAGCCACTCCCCACCTCGCCCAGCACATTCTCTGCGGGCACGCGGACGCCATCAAAGTACACCTCCGCCGTGTTTGAGGCTTTGATGCCCATCTTCTTCTCAGGGGGCCCACTGTAACAGGGCAAGGTGGGAAGGCAGGGGTGTGCCCCACAAATTACCACCGTGGGAAAAACTGCCCCTTCATTTCTTATGAACCAGGAAGGAGCAACAATTCCCAGACTCTAAGAAAAGCACAAGTGACAGCTCCCCACATGCCCAGAGGGCTGCAAAGGCTGGGCCATAGTCTGCCATCGTGCATTTGGCCCATTGGTGGCTGGAAGCCAAAGCTTTCTATCAGTTCCCTCCGTGTTAGTTCCAAAGGAAACCTGCTTTGGCCTCGGCACACATCCCCAGGGTGACATGGAACAGGCCTCTGCCCTGGAGCCCAGCACTGCTCCCCTCTGGGCCCTACCCCTTCTCACACCCACTCACTGGGTAACACCCCCAAAGCTCCTCTCCACCACAAAAGCTGTGATCTTCTCTTTCGTGGTCCCCATGGACACATCTGTAACTGGTGTTTTGGCAAAAACTGTGAAGATCTCTGCCACGCCCCCGTTGCTGTGGAAGGATGAGGGAGCAGTCAGGGCAAGGCTAATAGAATTGGGCAGGGGTGGAGAAGGGAGAAACGAGAGGAAGAATGCCTGATCCAGATCTTGCTGCCATTGAGGGTGTAGTATTTTCCACAGGGACTGGGCACAGCTGAGCTTCGGATAGAGGCTGCATCCGACCCGCTTGAGGGCTCAGTGAGGCAGAAAGCGGCCATAGTCTCCCCTGTTTGGGAGAGATCTTTACCATGGGTCCTTAGGGGCATCCAAGTCCCCACCACAGTCCCCTAATGCCACTGGCAATCCTCAGTTTCTTCGCATTTCCCCAAGAACTCCCCTAGCCAATAGTCCAGCTCTGTGGTCATCTCAGCACCAGCCAACCCCATTTATGCCAAGCCCATGACACCTCCACCCCACCCCCATCCCCACCCCGGGGTCTTCTAGGGCTGCCTCACCAGATGCCAGTTTGGGGAGGTATTTTTCTTTCTGGGCCTTTGTGCCGAAGAGCAGGATGCCTTTGAAACCGATGCTCTGATGGGCGCCCAGGACGATGCCCACTGCGAGGTCGTGCATCCCCACGATCTCCACCAGGCGGGCATACTAGAGGGGGGCGGCAGGTGTGGGGACTAGGCCTGGGCCACCCCCCCATGGAACAAGTGTATAGAGGAAGGTCGACCATGAGGAGGGCACAACAGGGAATACTATGTCCATCCCAGTCTCGGAGTGGTCTCACCTCAGAGGGTCACAGAGCCTTGAGAACAGAGTAAGGCTGCAGGGGAGGGCACGTGTGGTTTGCGTGTCATGTTCGAGGGTGTGCGCTGTGGGCATGTGTGCACGGTGAGGAGAGTTAACATCCCACAGTCCCCGGGGCAGTGGCTTGGCAGAGCCCTGAGCCTGGGGGTGAAGGAGCTAGCTGCCATGCTGGAGTGGTCTGGGGCTTTGGGAGATGACTCCGGAGCTCCTCTCACCTGGGTATTGCAGAGGCCCACACCGCCCAACTCACTGGGCACTTGCAGACCAAAGGCCCCTAGTTTCTTGAGGCCCTGCAAAGTGTTCTCCTCCACCCGCTCCAGCGTGTCATTCTTGGCAGGGTCGTTCACCTCCTGGGGAAGGTATGGGATCCCACATTCCAGGCTCCTCGTAAGTGCCTCAACCCCAACCCCCACCATACAGGGCCCAAACCTTCCATCCCTCAGCTCCAGTCCTTCCTCACTTGGAAGAAACGCGACACAGGCCCCACCAGCTCCTTGAGAAACTGCTCCTGCTCCTCTGTGAGCACTGCGTGGGGGTGGGAAGAGGGACAAGTAGGTCAGGCAGGGCTGTGAGGGCACCACTGCCCTGACCCTGCCCAGCTCTGACTGTCTATGCCCTTACCAGACGGGTACGGGAACACCTGTTCCGTTTGGAGTAGACCCTTAAACATCCCTGCAGCAAAGGACTTAGATTCCTGGTCAGGGAAGAGGGGGTTTCAGGAGCGGGGCTGGGAAGGGCTCTTTCCCAGCTCAACAACTCCCTGCCCGGGGAACACATACCGACTGGGGCGGTTTCTCCTTGATGGAGGCATCAGGGAAGGAATCTGACTTGTCCAGAACCGCCTGGGAAAAGGGATGGTTAGCGAGGTCGGGGAAGGGGCTTCCGGTGTGCCAAGGAGGGCACGGAGTGGGGCTGGGTGCCAAGGATGGCGGATCTAGTGACCTTTCCCCTAGTTTCAGCCTGCCCTTTCCCCTACTTCCGGTGCCAGCCGGGAGGACAGGTTCCTGGGACGAAGAGGGAGACCCCTGCCAGGGAGTAGAGGTGGACCCCCACTCCCACGCCCCTCTCCCAAGGCCGCCGCCACTCACCTGCGCGGCCCCGCTGGCATAGGGTCGCCGGGCAGGGCCTGGCTGGGACTGCCCCCGGAGCGCGCGGCACCGCGAGCTGTGGAGAGTGGGAGTTCAGGGCTGGCCGGGGCTCCGGGTCCTCCGTCTCTCCGGGTCAAACACATACCTGCCGCCTCCCAACAGGAGCAGGTGCCGCCCCACGCTCGGCGCGATCCTCGCAGCCCGCATCCCGGCGCCTGCTCAGCGGCCGTGGCCCGCAGCCTCCCCTCGATGCTGTCGCCCCGCCTCCCGCCCCTGCGGCCCTCGCCCTCCGCTCGCCCCCCACAATGCGCCGGGAGGCGCGCGGGCGGGGCTTCCTGGCGCCGGGGCATGCTGGGAGCCGTAGTCCTGGAGCTCCCCCTAGGCCCTGCGTCCCAGTTGACCGGGAGTGATCTCCAAGCGTCACTTTGCCCCCACAAACTCCTTCATCCCGCCTGTTGGAACAAGAGGCTAGCCCTCCTCGGAAGGGAGGATGAGATAGGAGAGAGGAGACTGCAGCCAAAGGGATGGAGGGTAGACTGAAAGGAGGACTTCCCAGCTAGCGTTAGAAACTAGGAGAGGTTGGAAGATGGAAATCTAAGATGAACTCCAGAGGCAGAGACATGGAAGGATGACCCTTGAGATCCCAAATGGAATCCATCACTTTCCGTCAAAACCAAAGGGAGGGGAATGGTTGGGTGGGAGACTCGAGCTAGGCTGTGTGTCCCAAGCCTATCCTCCTGAGACCTAGGAGGTGTCTCTCTCAAAGCACCTAGAATTTCACAGTAGAGAGGATACCCCCACCCCGTGTTCACTGCCTCCCCCCAGCGCTCTGAGACCTTCCTGGTCATCCATCTCTCTCTGCCCTCTGCTCCTTCCAGAACCCATTGTGTCCAGGCTAGACCTCTGGGCAGATGGGTTCCTCTCAGGCTGTAGGAAGGAGCTGTAGGACTATTTAGGCCCCCCTCTCTCTCCCTTTCTGCGGACCCTGCCCTAGGTCAAGTCCCAGGTAATTATTACCCCACTTCTGCAGTTCCCATTGGAGAAAGGCTCAGGAGGAGAGAGCTGGGCTCAGCTTCCTCATTTCCTTTTGTGCTGCAGGAGCCTCCGTGGGGAGAAATCCTCTCCCCCAGTCCCTCAGGAAGGTAGCTACGTTATGGCTGGCGTTAGGGAGAAGGGCCAGGGAATGTGGAGAAGGTGGTGTTGCCTCGGAACGGGGAAAGGATGGACCAGGGGGGCAGGCCAGTCAGAGACTAACTCCACGCAACAGCTGGAACTGGGTGGAGAGAAGGCAGCTCAACCCCAATCCGGGGGGATTAGAGAGATTAAAGTGGGAGAAGAGAGAGATGTCCGAGAAACCAAGAGGTGAAAGACAGGGGTCTTTCAGAGGGGAGGTCTGGGAGGGGAGTGGAGGTCTTGTCCTTAATATTTCCTCAGGGTCTGGGGTGAAAAGGCAAAGGTGGGGAAGCTGAGGCAAGGGTTCGCATGGTTCTCTCTGTGCTTTTCTCTCCCTGGCCTAAATCCTCCCTCACTTGCCAGCCCCCAGGTCAGCTCTCTGGCTCCTGGCCCCCCCACTACTGCGGTGGGCACCTCCGCTCCTCGCGGTGCTGCACAGTGACCTCTTCCAGGCCTTGCTGGGTGAGTAGCCCCAATTTTCTGGGGGGCAGTAGTGGAAAGGGCTGACCTGGGCCTCTGAGGGCTGGTTGGGACCCTGGAGCCGGCTGGGCTGGAGGAGCTCCTGCCTTCCAGACAGGGGTGACAGGAGAGGCACAGGAGTGGGGGGCAGGGGGGGCTAATTCAGCTCTGTTCCTGTGACAGACATCCTGGACTATTATGAGGCCTCCATCTCAGAGAGTCAGGTAAGGAGGTCTGATTTGCTGAGCGATCAGGCAGGGCTGGAGGGTTCAAACATTGAACTGAAGGTGAGAGAATCCTGAGTCAGTAGCTTAGGGGCTTGGGGGCACCTGAGAATGTGCCCTCTCCAGTCCATCTCCCTCTTGCTTCCCCTTTTTCTCTGCCTGCTCCAGTTACAGGCAGGGAAGAGTGTGGGACCTAATTACCTTTCAGGCTTCCTCCTGGGAACCCCTAGGAAGAATCAGGCCCCCAGGGATTCCCTCCTGCCAGCCCCTCCCTCACCCCACCCACCCACCCCCCAACCCCCCGCCACGGGCCTCCTTCCAGTATGTGTTCCCAGCCCCAACTATGGGTGTTTCCTCCCTAAGAAATGAAATCCATCCTCGTAGTCTCTGCGGTCGCCTCTGGTGGCTGGCCAAGGCTCCATGTTTGCCTCAGGCCCCTCTGCTTCTGTTTCTATCTCCCTTCCCATTATCCGGGTTCCTGCCAGCACTCAAGGAGTTAACTCTGCCAAGGCACCCCCCCCAATCTCGCTCCTCGCTCCCTCCCTCCCTCCCCCTGCTTCCTCTCTCCTCCTCTCTCCCCTTCCCTCCTCGGCTCCACGGCTCCCTCGGCCGCTGCCGCCTCCAACCCCCCCCCACCCCATTCCCCCGCCACGGCCCTTAGCCCCTGGCCTTTGGGCGAGATCCCCCCTGCCCCGGGGCTCCCTGAAATCCGGTTCCCCTCCCCCATCCCATCTCATGCCCCAGCTCCCGAACCCTGGGGCTGCCAGCCCCCGGTGCCCCCGCCCCTCCTGAGAATCGGGGTGTGCTCCCCAAGCCCCCTCCCCTCCATTGGGGACCCCCTTTTTGGGCCCCCTTTCCCTCCCTCCCACGCTCCCCTTCCCTTCCCTTCTCCAACCCTCTCCTTCCCCTCTCACCCCTCCCCCCATCCTGGCCCCCCCTGCAAAAGTGGGGTGCGGAGGGGGGAGGGGTGAGAATCTGCGGAGGGGAGGAAGGAAACTCCGATGAAGTCAGAGCCCCTTACCCGCCGCCGCGGCCAGGCCCCCCAACATGGACTGTCTCTGTATAGTGACAACCAAGGTAAGCGTGATGGGGGGGTGCTATGAACGGGGGTAGTGTGGGTATGAGTTTGGTGGGGGGGGTCGGCAGCCCCAATATGGGGCTGGGGGCTCTGGAGTGAGAGCATCAGAAATAAATGTATTTGGGGGTCATAATTGAGTTTTGGGGTTCACATCTCAGAAAAGGCTGGGTTTGGCCACAGGTGCCCCCTGGAGTGATGCCTTTGTACCTGTAGAGAAATTGAAATTTTAGGGCGTTCCATGATTTGGGGGGACTTGTGGTTTGGGGGTTCACCAGCCATGTTTGAGGGAGACTTATTTAAGGAGAAGCCTGGCTCACATGGGAGTCCTGCTCTTGTATGCTGGAAGGTGGGCTAAGTGTGTGTGTGGGTCCTCTCCCCTCCTGGGGGACAAACTGGCTTCCAGGTGCCTTGTCCAATTTCGAGGGGTTCCTGTGCGTGGGGGTAGAAGGTTATTGGTTGTGAGTGCCTGACCGGGGGTGTCAGCTGGCAGGGAAGGGGTGGGCCTTCAGGCTATAGAACAAGCATCTTGTGGTAAATATGTTTGGGGGGGTATACCCTCGATTTGAGGGAACTGCTATTTTGGGGTCTCAAAAATATGGAATGGGGATAGTTGGGAGTTGCCAGAGGGCTGGGGCCTGGCACGGGATCACCTGAGGGAATGGACAGGTGAGGTTAGGATTTGGGGTACCCCCATGGGAGGTGGAGGGCTGCAGCAGCTGAGGTTGCCAGCTCCTGCGGAGGACGAGAGGTTTTGAGAGAGGAAATTTGAGGAAGGGGACCAGGTGGATGGTGTGAGACTTGGGGGTGGCCCAGGCAGGTGCACGATCTCCCCATCTCCTCCCACACTGCATCAACCCCTGGATGAGAAAAAGGGAGAAGAGCAGATGGAGGGGAATGTTCTTGCTATCCCTGACGCTTGGGATCAAGGTGGGGGAAGCCACCTGGATTTAAGGGTCCCTGAGGATTTAGGATGGAGGTCACTGGGGTTAAAAGGAGTCGGAAGAGGGCAGGGCTGGCAGCAGCCAGAATCCGTCTAAGGTCTAAGGTTGTCCCTGTGATTGGAGCCTGAGAAGGGCAGGTAGATCTTGGATGGGAGCACAAGCAAGCTCTTGGTGGGATGGAGAATACCTCGGTCTTTGCTGGGAGACTCTGGGACTGGAAACCTGGGTGCCTGGTGTGTGGAGGGAGGCCTGGGCGGGTGGCAGGCAGCTGGGGGCTGGGGGGGTGGGACAGGAAGTGGGGGCCGGGGGAGGCGGGGTCCGGGTGAGTCACAGGCTGGGGAGGGGGTTATATTTAGTGGGAACTGCAGCTTCTCAGGGGAGGGAGCTGAGGACACACATGTTCCCTGCCACAAACTCACACATGTGTGTACACATGCCTTGTGCACGTGTGAGCATGGATAGAACAGATGGAGAGGGGTTGAGGACCTTTGGTTCCGGAACCTGCAGCCCCTTCCCAGGGCTACTTGCTTGTCCCTCTTTCTCTGGGCTTTGGGCTTTCTCCCAGGCTGCTCCCCTCCACCTCGGGGCAGTTTCAGTGGATTTTTATGCCTCAGTTTCTCTGGAGCAACCTTTAATGTCTTTTGGATCCTCTGCTCCTGTCTCCTGCCCTTGGCCATAGGTTCTCTGGCTGTGGTCCCCTGTGTACAGGCGGATACAGGAAACCTGTTGGAACGTGTGGGTCCAACACTGGAACACATGCGAGTGAGGGTGAGGGGCTTGCCTGCACTGGCAGCTGTTCTCATGGAGGCTTATTCAGTCCCCTACAGGTTCCTCTTTCTCTGATGGAGCCCAGGGTTGGGCATCCCCAGAGGCAGAAGGTTTGTACAGAGAGGGTCCTGCATTTGGGGTCTTACAGACGCGTGGAGACCCAGGCTTGCCACCGGAAAACTTGTCTGCCTCGCGACGGCGGGGACTCCAACTCCCATAAGGCCCCGAAGCACAAGCTCCCTCAATGCCAGAAGACTGCTGCCCGTGGGGCTGTTGGGAGTTGTGGTGGTTCAACTCTATCCAGGGCAACAGAGGGTGGCCTAGAGGGAGCCAGCAGGGGGCACACTGCCCCTGCCCCCCCTCCCCCAAATGCTGGGTGGGGTAAGGAGCGCTCTGGCTGCTTGCGGTCGTTGAGCTCCCCAGCTCTGAGAGCCCTCCATCTTTCCTCGCCTATATTTAGGCTCTGCCGCAGTAACTCAGGGAACCTTTGTTGGATGGCCAGGCCCCGTGCTTTGTGCAAAGTCTGCCTTTAGAGCTCTCACTCAGGTTAACTCCGTGCCTCTATCTCGGCCGGCATCTCTGTCTCTGAGCATCTCTTTCTCCCACTCCGCCCCCGTCCCTCCCCCCTACTCCCCGCGCTGCTATCGCCGTTGCCATGGTAACCGGCGACGACTGAAGTTGCGTGGCTGACTTGAGGGCCGGGCGAGGGTGGCGAAGGGCGGAGCAGAGCGAGTGGGGGAGGGGGGAGAGTGGGGAAAAGACCGGGGGTATTTGGCCAGAGCCCCGGAGGCGAAGCGGTTAAACCCTCCAGGTGGTCCTTATTGGGCCAAGCTGAGAGGCCGGGGGCGGGGCAGTGTGGCCAACGGCCTCATTCATTGGCCAACAGAGGCGTGGCGGAGGGACAGTGTGGGCGAGGCCAAGGAGCGAATGGGCGGGAAGTGGACGGAGGTGTGGTCTCCTGGCGGCAAGTGGGCGGGGCCTGGCGTACTCTAGCGAGGGAGGCGGAGTAACAACCCTCGGAAAGGGGCGGGGCCTCGGGGCTGGGTTACCTGACCCGAATGGGGGCGGGACTGGCCGGGGAGGGGCGTGGCGTGGCTCCCGCCACCCAGGGATACAGGGTGTGAAGGGCTGGATGTCTAAGTCACTGTGGGGGCGTAGGGGTCTTTGGGAAGGAGAATCCGGCATCTGAGAGAGCTGACGTCTCAATTTTCCTAAGATGGAGGCCTGTTCAGATTTCATCAGAGCACCCCTCCCACCGCGGCTCTGTGTTCCAGGGAGACGGTCGCTAGGCGACAGAAAAGTCCTTGATTGCTGCGTTGCCAGGCAACGGGGAAACGGAAAATGGAGGGAAAAAGGAAATGGGGAGTGGGGGAAGGTCCTAATGGGCCATAGCGCCCACTGGTGGAGAACCAGGACATTTTCTGTTCTAGAAGGAATTTTGAGTCTGGCCCCTTCCGCACTGGGTGACTCTGAGACTCCATTCCCTATATGAAACTAGGGCATTGGGGGTCATTTTGGGGGCACATCTAATAGATGCCTATCATCGAGAAAAGAGGGGGCATGGATGAGATTGTGGGGAAGTCGTCCTCTCTGCTATGTGTGGGCATTTTCGAGGAGCCAGGCAGCAAATTTGAGACCACTCCTGGGACTTGAAGGGCTGGAAACGTTGGTGTTCAATGGGGGAATATTTGGAAGAGAGGCTTTCAAGTTCGGTTGTTTGGGAGAACATGGAAGCCTCTGAAGAGACCCGAGGCAGTTGGTGTGGGGTGTTATGGAAGATCTGCAGGTCGCTGCAATTTGCAGGCCAGATCTTAGCTGAATATTTTTTGAGGCTTGCATATCAGGGAGATATATTTGAGAACATCTTCAGTCAGGAATTCAAAATCATGGAGGAAGTGTTGAGATGTAGGGTGGGCAGACAGAAAAGGGAGTAATCTATGAACTTGGGGGATAAAGAAATAGAATAAGGAAATATCTTTTAATTTAAGGGTTTGGGAATAAATTGAAGAGATTGTAATTGAATTTGGAGTGTCAAGTTTTTAAGGTAAAAGAAGAATTCCCTGAAGTGGGAGTGAGATGATGTTGGGGACTGGTATATGAGAAAATCATGAGTATTTCATTTAATTCAAAGATTTCACCGTCTTTAAACAAATTTGAGGACTTCTTTGGATGTGTATGTTAGAGCAAAGGGTAATACTCTAGTTTCAAGGTCTCTCAGTGGGTTGAGGGAAAGGTATTTGACTTAGAAAGTGATGATTTAAGGGGTCAATGAATTTGAGCCCCCTTAAAATCTTGAAGCATTGTTTTGGTTATCACTAGAGTGGACTGCAGGGGAGAACTCTGCTGCTTAGAAAGGGAGATGTCTTGGAGTCCGAGGCGATGCTGTCCGATACTGTCCCTGTTAACAGTCTTTCGGGAGGCTGGGGGTGGGGACTGGCCAGAGAGGCAGTTCAGATCCCTTGAGCGTTCCTAGGAAATTAGAGAGAAGTCTTGCTTCCTTCCCCATCCCCTGGGAGTCCAGTAGTGAGGAGAGGACCGGTGAGATTTTGGAATGGTTAGGGGCCTGGTGGTTTGGGGGATGAAAAATTAGGTGGAATAAGGGGTCCTTAAGAACTAGAGAGATGGACAGGTACATTTTATGAATGTGTCTGTTCGTAGCGGGGTTGGAATAGGCGTATACTCTGGGATGTGAAGTCCACCGAGAAGCAGCTGGAACCAGGGAAGTTGGTGGCAAGGAGGGTCTCCCCTCACCCCTCTCTCCCATCGTGACGCTCTTCCGCACTGCGCAGGCGCTGCTCCCCCCCCACCCCCCCTCTGGCCGCAGCCTCCTGTCGCCGCGGCCGCCGCAGCCCCCGCCCCTCTGCCCCTCCCCCTCCCCTACCCCGGGACCCTTGTTATCCCACCCACTCCCTCCCCTCAGTCCCCTTCCCCTTCTCCATGTCGGCTCGGAACAGATTCGCCTCCTTGTGTCTCTGCGTGGTACGTGCCGCGGTATGGGCTTCGGCCCCGCTCCCCTCTTTCCGGACCCCCCCAAATCTCGAGGAGCAAGCTTCAAGTGCTATCGCTCTTCCCTCTGCTTGGCGCGGGGTCTCTGGGTTGCAACTTCTCGCGGACAGGCGCAGTGGGTCGCCCCTCTTATTATCATCCACTGTCACTCACACCCCTCTATTCTGCGGGTGCAAGCCTGGGTTGCAGATCATCCTGTGCAACTGGGGCTCCCATGAGGAGGGGGCCAAGGGGGAAGGAACAACAGCGACTCCATCTGTATCCCGCTGACATTTTACTAGTTTTATGCCCTAATATATTGGGGGTGCAGACTTGGTGCCAATAGCATCTGAGCTGTGGTGGGTCAGCTGAATCCCATTGGGGTAAAAGGGGGCCCCTGCATTCCAGCCTCCCTGCTTTAGTTGCCCTATAATCCAGCATTGAGGAGCACTGAACTGAACCCCACCTCTCCCCCCCCCCCCCCGTTTGCAGTTTCAGATTTACTGTTCCCCACCCCCAAAGACGTTTTCTTTCTTTCCTTCCCCCCTTATTATATGTACATCAACAAATTTCAGGGACTGAACATAGGCCTAACCTCTTCCAATCGCCTTCTGGGAACTTTGGTGCTTTTTTCCTGTTCCCCCTTTCCCTCACATTGTCTCCCAATCTAGAAGAGTCTCTTCCTTAGTCCCAGACACTCCTCCCCGCCATGGGGGTGGGGCAGGGAGAGATGTCAGGGGTCTCACCGAGATAAAAGTTTACCTTCATTGCCTCTCTAGAATGAACATTGAAGTGTCCCTCTTCACGCTTCCATTTTCTTTTAGGTGTGCTCTGACATTTTCTTGCTCAGAGTCAGGAATTTTCTCTGACGTGGGGTGAAGATGGACAGTGGTAGGGCTCAACCTCTCCCCCAGACTCCAAAATTTCGAGCTGCCGTGGTTGGCCCTGCCTCACTTACCACACAGGGAATTGGGGGGGTCTTGTGAATCAGAGAGGAGAGGAAGCAGCTCTCACTTTCCCAGCCCTGAACCCCACCCCCTCCATTTCTGGGGTACTGTCATTCAGCTCCAGCAGTTTCCAGGCTGAAGACCAGTTTCTTGGGGTGGGGAATGAACATCCTCATTCAGTTCATAGAACTCTATTATCCAAGACAGTGCTGCCTTTGAGCAGGGCTGTCTGCTTCCTCCCCTTCTCACAGCTCTACTTTTTGTGCCCATGTCACTGCGACTTGAGTTCAGGGATCTCTCTCCAAGTCTCCAAGACTATAGCCCAGAGAATAGACTACCTTGGTGGGCCCCTATATTCCTCCTTTAAGGCTCCTCAAATATTTGGGGGTGCTTCATGATTCTAGTTGTTTCTGTATCCTGGATTTGAGTGTTCTTAGCAGGAGTAGTTCCCCTCCCACTTCTCTTGTGACACCCTTAGTGTATGGCCAAATTTGAGTTACATCCTTAGCCTTAGTCCATCATCCTCAGAACTTTCCAAACCATGTTCTAGCGTCAGGCATTGACCTTGATAAGCCTCCTCCAGTTTGATATTGTAACTGTTGCTCTCCAAATGTTGGGGTATTCTTAGCTTTTCAGAAACTTTTGGGAGGGAAATTCTGCCTTTTGCATGTGTACCGGGGTGTATGTTCTGTCTTTTTTGCTCCCTGAAAGAGGCTGCACATGGTCCCTTGCCCCTTGTCTGCTGAACCTGGAATTTGGGAGGGCCTGCTTCCAAGGGGGTGGGCTCCTGAGAGGAGCAGAGGCAAATGTGGAAGGATCTGCCCTTCACTGCTGTCTCCATCTGCCCCTTTCCTCGCTCTCATCCCCAGTTAATCTCATTTGCTGGTGCCCCTGTTAAGCCAGCCCGGGAGGCCCATGAGATAGCAGGTGGTTAGCTGGGCCAGGAGTCAGGGGTCATGGTTGAGTCTTTTGCCCCCTTGGGCCAGAGGATGACCTGAGAATTCGGTCTGAGGCTCAGGCCTCTGCCCTTTTTCCTGGCACCCAGTCCTGCCCCCTCGTGAGCCCCACTGCCTCTGTTCCTCCCCCTTCCTTTCCCCATTCCCTTCCACCATATCTGGATTAGCTAGCTGAACTGTGGGCCGCTGTAGGGGTGGGGCTCAGGCTCGACTCCTGGGGCCCCTTTGCTGTGAGGCGAGTAGAGAAAGAGCTAGGAAGCTTAGCCTTGTCCTGGCCTGGCCGGGCTGAGGCTGAAGGGCACAGCTGCAGTCCCTGCCTGGGGCATGCCAGGGTGCGGGTGCCAGGAAGCCCATGGCTCTCGGCGTAAAGGCTGCAATAGTGAGGTCGAGGCAGTGAGGATGGGGGGCGGAGGGATGCAAAGCAGGAGCAGCAATTGAGGTATGGAAGGAGGGAGGCTGGACGTTGGATGGGGAGTGGGGTTAAGATAATGAGGAAAGAAAGATGTTGGGGATGGGACTGACAGGAAGGGGGTAAGAGTGACCAAGGGGCTGGAGCTCTGAGAGGTGGGGGAACTTGAAGATGAAGACGTGGGAAAAGGCTGAAGGCACCGATGCGCCGAGGAGGGGGTATGCGAGGTAGAAGACCAGGGTTCTAGGATGCGAAGACTGGGAGTTGGGGGGTGGGGCTGGGACTGGGGAGAGATGAGGTGCTGAGGCCCTGAGAGAGGGGGCTGTCGGGAGGGCGAGAGGGGAGCCAATGGGCTGGAGGAGCGGGCGGGGGAGGAGCTGGTCAGGCCCCAGGGCCTTCCGCACTGCACTGGCGGGGACGCGGAGGCGGCCTGGGCCGGCGGCCTGGAGCCTGGGGCGCTGGCCGGCCCCAGCGACGCCTCCGTCCCCGTCCCCAGAAATACCGCTACCAAGATGAAGACACGCCCCCTCTGGAGCACAGCCCGGCCCACCTCCCCAACCAGGTAAACGCCCCCGAACTGGTGCACGTGGCGGAGAGGAACTTGTCCCACCTCGAGGCCGTCCATGGGGTGGTGGGCCACGCCCACCTCTCCCCCCTCCAGGTAGGAGACCCTGGCGGCCCCCTCCCCAGTGCGGCCCGCCCTCGGAGCCTCGGAGCTGCAGCCGCCCCCAAGGGCCGGTAGGGCCAGCGCCTTAGGGGAGGGAGGCTGGAACGGGGGCGCCATCTGGGGCCTGACGCAGGGGGCATTTGGGGGGCTGGAAACACCTTGAACCCCCAAAGGAGAAACAGGGACCAGGCAAGTGGGAGGGGTTGCAGGGCCCATAGCCAGGGTGTGTGTATGCGTGTGTGTATAAGTTAAGGTGTGTGCCTCCCCCAGGATGCTGTCCCCTACCCTTTCTGTTCCTTCATTCCCCCCCACCTCTATTTTCAGGCTTTCTGGGCCCCCGGCTCTGTTCAGAGCTCCTGCTGCCCTCATTTGCTCTTGTCCTTGTCCCCGCCTCCCCTCCCGGCCTCTGGGCCTGGCTCTCCCTGTCCTCAGTCTCCAGCCCTTTCCATCTGTCTGGCCTGAGACTCTGCTTCGCTGGGCGTTTCAGCCTCCGTCCCCTGCCCCTCCTGTGCCCGCCCCCTGCGGGCTGGCTGGCTCTCCATGCTGGCTCCCTCTTCCTCCCACGCACTCTCATTCTCCTCCCCGATCTCCAGCTCAGGCCTCTGCGGCCTCATCTGTCCTCTCCCTCGGACAGCCAGCTCCCTGTCTCCCAGTTACCCACTTCCCTCTCTACCTCCTCTCCTCCCCTCCTCCCCTCCACCCAGGCCTCCCCCCCCCTCTCAGCCTCTTGGGCTCTCACCTCATCCCCCCATTATCATTCGCCACCTCCACCTGTTTCCCTTTCTCCTCCTCTGGGCTCACAGTCTGTTTTCCCTTCCCCAGCTCCGGGGAGTCCTTGTTTCTGAGATGGTCCGTTCTCCAGTCCACTCCCCATCTTCTTCCCTCAGTCTCCACCCTTTTGGGGACACAGGATAGGGGGAATGGAGAGTACCAGGTCAGCTGTGAGACGGAGAGGGACGCGGTGGGGCGCAGGGAGTAGTTCCAGGGTGCAGTGGGATGTCCTGGAAGGGGCAGGTTGCTGGCACTCCACTGAGAAGCTGGGGAGGTTTCTCAGCCTGAGGATGCAGAGGCAGGAAGGGGCAGAAGGGGAGTTGGAGGGGGGTAGAAAGACTGTTCTGTGGTAAGTAGAGTCCTGGGGAGACAACAGAAGAGTGAGAGGCCCTGGGCAGCTGATTGGGCCGACTGAGAGGAAGGAAGAGAGGCCCTGGAGGCAGTGCAGGGGCCGCTGATCCTGGGGAAGGGGCGAGGGTGTCAGTTAGTGCCGTGCTGGGGAGTGTTGGATTAGGGCTCAGGAGGCAGAGGGGAGTGAAGGGAGAGAGTGTTGGAGGCCGGCATTGGGGGGTGGAGGTCTAAGGACAAGGCCTGAGCCGGGGGCCAGGAGAAGCCCCAATTTTCCGAGGAGATGGAGAGCGGGTAAAGAAGGAAGGATTGCGGTTTGGGGGTAGACTCTCGGTGTGGAGATGGGGTGAAGGAGGATGGTGATCCCTCTGGGGACTTAGAAACTGGGCTGGAGGCTGAAGGCAGGCGATTGATAGGGGGCCTGAGCGGGGCTTAGGGACCCAGGGATGGAGACGGAGGCTGGACTGGAAGATGGAAATGGAAAGGGAGGACGGGTGTAGATGGAGAGTGTGGGATGAGGAGGAGGTAGGGATGGGAACCAGATGGAGGCGGCTGTGGATGGAGGGTGGGGCCTGGGGAAGGGGGTTCTAGTGTAAGTTTGGAGGGGGGTTGGGAACTGAGGAGGGGTCAGGAAGGGGGATGGACATGTATGTGCGATTTCGACATGGATATTGGTTGGACAGCACCTGAGCTCTGAACGGTCCGAGTATGACGTTAACAGATTTATGGGTATGGAATCTATTATAGAGCTTGAAAATGGTCAGTGGTGTGTAGGCCTGAGATGTAGGAACGAGGAGCGACTCCTTAGGGGGGAGTGAGAGCCGCGGGAAGGAGACTGGGGAATCCGTGATGAGTGCCTCGCGCCTGCTAGGCTCCAAATAAATATTTGTTCGAGGAGGAAATAGGTTGGGGACCCGGAAGGAGGCTCTTGGCAGCCTCCCCCCATTGCCATGGAGACGTGGCTTCGGTTACCCTGGCAACTGGGGAAGCCCCTTGGACCAGCCTAAGGCCGGTCTCACTCTGGAGTCCACAGACCCCGCTGAGGAGAGGCGCCTGACGTCAGGGGCCTGGGCACGCCCCGCTTTAACCCTTTGCTGAACGAAGTGGGGGAGGCAGTTGAGGAGGCTGGCACCCGGAAGTCTCTCACCACTCCCCCTTTCTTGATGTCCTTTGCACTGTGTAGGGTGAGGGGCGTGGGGCTGCAGGAGGAAGGGAGGCTACTCAGGGTGCGCTGCACCCGCAAACCTCTTCAGTTTGGACTTCTCAGGACCTGGCTCATGGGGCGGGGCCCGGGGAGGGGGAGGCGGGGCTAGCGGATCCCTTCACCTTCCGGAGCCTCATCCACCTGAGGGGGCGCCCACCCGGGGGGCCCACCCCCTGCCTGTTGTCCTGACGACAGGGCCTCCTGGACGTGGGTCTCCACAGGCCTTGGCTGGTCTTAGATACCGTTGCTAGGCAACATGGTCCCTAGAGGAAGGGGTGGAATGACAGGCGGGTGAGGAGGGAGGGACCTGCAGCTGGGGGAACCCCGGATTTTCCGGGCCCTGGGTTTAGGGCAAATGTGTGTGAAGGGGGTGGGGTTAGGAAGATATCTGGGATTATGGGGAATAGGGACAGGTTTGGGGGTAGGAAGGGGGAACAGGGCCCTGTGGATTTGGGCCCTGGGGTATGTGTGTAGCACATAAGGCATGTAACACCCTTAGTGTTACATCCGGTGAGAAGCTCCCTTTCCCCTCCCCAAGTCTGCCCCCCCCCCCACTCTTTACCATCTGCTGCTCCCCTCTCCGTCTGGCTGTCACCCTTCCCGCTTCTCATACACCTCCTTCCACATGCGGCCCCGGCTGGGCAGAGTTAGAGCCAGGCATGCGTGTGTCTGTGCATGTGTGTGTGTGTGTGTGTGTGTGTAGCCTGGGTTGAGCTGGGCCCTGAGGCGCTCTAAGGGTGGTGGAGGGGGCCTGGCCAAGAGGCTGACTGGGGAGCCAGGCTGGGGGAACTCTCGCTTACAGGCTCCCTCTTGAACCGAGGCTCAGGCAGCTTTTCATCTCCTTTTTCCCTTACAGGCCAATTCTCCTCCTGTGATTGTCAACACAGATACCTTAGAAGCCCCAGGCTATGTGAGTTGTTTAGATTTTGGGGCTGGGGCCATTGAGGAAGAAAGGAGGGAGGGAGGAGGGCCGGGGTCCCCCAGCAGGGTAAGGGCAGCTTCTCAGGTAGGAGTGTCCATCTCACTGTTGTTGTGTTTCTGGCCCGTGTTGGAGTTGCAGGTGAATGGGACTGAGGGGGAGATGGAATACGAGGAGATCACACTGGAAAGGGTGAGTGGCTCCCCCAGCTGTGGTTCCCTTGGCCTCTGCCTTTGTGTCCTAGGTGGCTCGCTCCTTACCCCTGCCCCTTCCTGTTCTGCCCTCAGCTCCCCAGCCCATTCCCCTACGCACTCACCTTGCCGGATGCATGCCGTGAGAGGAGCTGATCTTCTTCTCTTTCTGCCTAGGGTAACTCAGGTCTGGGCTTCAGCATCGCAGGTGGCACTGACAACCCACACATTGGCGATGACCCGTCCATTTTCATCACCAAGATCATTCCTGGTGGGGCTGCGGCCCAGGATGGCCGGCTCAGGTGGGGAGAGGAGACGGGGTAGGATGCTGATTCCCTTGACAGGGAGGGCCAGGGCAGGAGGAAGCTCTGGCTCAGACCCACCTTGCTGCCCCCAGGGTCAACGACAGCATCCTGTTTGTCAATGAAGTGGATGTGCGGGAGGTGACCCACTCCGCGGCAGTGGAGGCCCTCAAAGAGGCAGGCTCCATTGTCCGCCTCTACGTCATGCGTCGGAAGCCCCCTGCTGAGAAGGTCATGGAGATCAAGCTCATCAAGGGGCCTAAAGGTAGTAACCCACTTTGTCCCCACCCCTGTCCCAACTGTCCACTGCCCCAGTGTCTGCTTCCCAGGTATCTGGGCACCCATCTCTGTCCTCCCCTCCATCCAGGTCTTGGCTTCAGCATCGCAGGGGGTGTAGGAAACCAGCACATCCCTGGAGATAACAGCATCTACGTAACGAAGATCATCGAGGGGGGGGCCGCCCACAAGGATGGGAGGTTGCAGATTGGGGACAAGATCCTGGCGGTGAGGACCCCTGTCACTTTTCTAGCCCAGCCCCTGGGTCTTACCCACTGACCCTGGGCAGGCTCAGGCTTCGTCATCACCTCGGCCCCAGGGCATGTGCTTGGGGCCATGTCTGGCTCTGTCTGAGCTCTGCTCCCCTTCCCACCAGGTCAACAGTGTGGGGCTGGAGGACGTTATGCATGAGGATGCCGTGGCAGCCCTGAAGAACACGTATGATGTTGTCTACCTAAAGGTGGCCAAGCCCAGCAATGCCTATCTGAGTGACAGCTACGCTCCCCCAGACCTCACAACCTGTGAGAACCCCCACCCCAGAGCTCCCCATGACCTATCCCTGTCACCCCCACGACTTCCAGTCCCGTGACAACTCCTTGGCCGTTCCTCTTTGCATATTCCCCATGAGGCATCCACAATCTCTGATGTTTCCTGTGGTTGGAGAAGAGAAGGAAAAGCAGTCATATAGGAGAACTAGTGTCTCTACCAGAAGCACTAGGCCCAGATGGTTTTATGAGTAATTTTATCAAACCTTCAAGGAAGAGTTAATTCTTACGCTCTTTCAGAGTTCAGGAAAAGATGAAAAGCTTCACATTTCGTTTCTGTAAGGCCAGTCCAGATGTTGACGAAGATAGTGTAAAAGAAGGAAAGCAATGGGAGAAGTAGGGTGGGGGGGTAGTATATGGGGATCTCATTTTTTTAAATGTAACATTAAAAAAAATAATAAAGACAAAGAAATTTTAAAAAAGAAGGAAAGCATAGATGGGCTTTGCTTATGAATAGAGATGCAAAAATTTAAAACAACATGGTAGGGGAAGCCGATGTGGCTTAAGCAGTTGAGTACCTGCCTCCTACATAGGAGGTCCCGGATTTAGTTCCTGGTGCCTCCTAAAGAAAAAACAGGCAAGGAGCAAACAACGAACAGACAACAAGCAAAAACAAAACAAGCAGGGAACAGATGTGGTTCAAGCAGTTGAGCACTCACCTCCCACATGGTAGGTCCTGGGTTCAGTTCCTGGTGCCTCCTAAAGAAAAAACAAACCAACAACGAGCAAAAAAAACAAAGAAAAACAAAACCAACAGCAAAAAAAAACATGGTAGTAAACTAAATGCAACACCATGCTAAGAGGATAACATAGTCACCAATCAGGGTTTATTGCAGAAAACCAAAGGCGGTTCAGTATTAGGAAACCTGTTAAAATGATTAATTACATTAAAAAATTGAGAGAGAAAAACTACTTAAGATGACCTTAAATAGATGTGAGAAAGGCATTTGATGAAATCCAGCACCTGTTTTCAGTAAAATATTTTTAGTAAGCTAGATGAAGGGTAGTTACCAACTACAGCAAACATTTCATAAAGATAAAACCATAGTTGTATGTCCATTAAGTTAGGGACAAGGCAAGGATGCTCGATACTAATGTTACAGCAGGATTTCTCAACCCTGATACAGTTGACATTTGGTCCCAGTAATTCTTTGTCCTGTGCACTATGGGATGTCTAACAGCACCCCTGGCCTCTGCCCGCTGGCTGCCCAGGGGTATCCACTCCATCAGATTGTAACAACTGAAACTGTCTTGAGATAGTACGAAACATCCCCTGGTTGAGAACCACTGCTCTCGAGTTTTGGGCAGTGAAGTAAGATAAGAATAAATGCATTTTGGAAAGGGAGAAACAAAATTAATCTTTATAAATCGTATTGTCCATCTAGATTAAAACCCAAGCGAATTAACTGAAAAGCCTAGAAATAATGCAGAAGGTTAAGAATGTGGCCATATGTAAGATAAATAACAAGGGATAGTAACTTCCCAGCATAAAAATATGTAATGGGAAAAATCCTTTTTACTGTAAAAACAAATTTTATAAATTTTTTAGAAATAGTAACTTGAGAAGAAATATATAAGATTTATATGAAGAAAGCTCTGAAACTTTACTGAAGGACTTGGAAAAAGACTGGAAGAGAAGGGGAGTCACACCAGGTTTCTGGATGGAAAAACTTAATATGCTAAGGCTCTCAACCATCTCTGAGTTAATCTATACATTTTATGTAATTCTAGTCAGAATTTTAATGTTTGTTTTTTTCCCCCCTGGGAACTTGGCAGGTTAATTCTGAAGTTCAATTGGAAAAATACATTTGGGAGAATAGCTAAGAACTATTTTTTTTGTTTTTTTTTTTGAGGTACCAGGGGCCAGGGAATGAACCCAGGACCTTGTATGTGGGAAGCGGGCACTCAACCATTGAACCACATCGGCTCCCCTGAGTTCTTTTTTTCATTTGTTTTGCTTGTTGTTAAATTTTGTTTTTTCAGGAGGCACCGGGAACTGAACCCGGAACCTCCCATGTGGGAGGCAGGAGATCAACTGTTTGAGCCACATCCACTTCCAGAACTTTTTGGTAAAGAATAATGAGGTGTGATTGCCCCCACCAAATAGTAAATCATAATACATGTAAAGCCATATTAAAATCACATGGCACTATTTTTAATTGCTATAACCTACCAAAAGGAACCTTCAGCCTCTAGAAGAAGGGCTGATTCCAGATCTGGGGCAAGAAATGTACAAGATGAGCTTGTAACGTCCTTAGAATAACGTCTTGTTATTCTAAAAAGCAAGGAGGAGATCCAAGACTGCTAGAAGTGCGTCAAAGACACCGGGCCAAGCTGCAGGGGCTCCTACTGGCCAAAGATGGAACAACTTGAGTGTAAAACGAATATTAACTGCAGTTGATCAAAACTCCTTAAATATGTTAAATTCCACAAGATCATGATGACATCAAAAAATAATCGGGTATCTCTGGAGGATGCTAAGGAACCAGTTTACCCTAAAAACTGGCAAAGAGAAAGAGTCAGCAAATCCCCTCAGAGTAATCAATGGCTGACAACACCCCCCCCCGGAAAAAAAGTTAGAATGTCACCCTTTCACAGTCTCTAATGAAATATCAGAATCAGGCAGTGACTGTCCGTGGCTGCTTCTAGACGGAGAACAGCTTACAGATGAATCATGACAACAAGAGACAACCTGACATTGAACCCTCTTGTGGTACAACTGGAAGCGCACAGCACCACCTCGGAAAACGCTCATCCCAAAATGCCGAACTGGGTCGGCTTAAGCCCCTCGTGCAAACCACCTGTTTATAGGAAGCACAGGTGCAGAGGCCCAATTAAACCACCCCTGGGAGGCAAGCTGTAATTTCCCTATTCGGATTTCCCTAATAGGATGTGGGGAATTCTATCAGCCACGTGACCTAGTTCTTTTTCAACATATGGATGGCCGAGAGGGGAAAACACCAAAAAAAGAGAGTTCAGCAGTACAGCCACCACCAAAAGGAAGCCCCAAAACTGGGGGTATTAATGTTCTCTTTGACGTCACCATCCTTGGTGTCCCTGGGGTATCCTGCAACCTTTGAATCCAACATCCCCTAGTGGAGGCAGCCTTATGTCACCTGTGAGGTCCTGACCCCGCCCCGGTTACCCTGACCTCCTCCTAGAATCTCTGGCGGAATAACTCTGCGGCTGGCTCCCTGGTTTCCTAGGGAGACGGTGGGTGGCGGGTGCCTTCTCCCTCCAGGCACTTCCCTCTCATCCTTCCTCCCCTGTCTCCCGCCCAGCTTATTCCCAGCACCTGGACAATGAGATCAGCCACAGCAGCTACCTGGGCACCGACTACCCCACAGCCATGACCCCCACGTCCCCTCGACGCTACTCCCCAGTGGCCAAGGACCTGCTGGGGGAGGAGGACATTCCCCGAGAACCGAGGCGAATCGTGATCCACCGGGGCTCCACCGGCCTGGGCTTCAACATCGTGGGCGGCGAGGACGGCGAGGGCATCTTCATCTCCTTCATCCTGGCGGGGGGCCCCGCGGACCTCAGTGGGGAGCTGCGGAAGGGGGACCAGATCCTCTCGGTGAGGGCTGGCGCGCCCGAAGCCTGGTGCTCGTGGTGCACCCGAGAAGGGCCATCTTCTTGTTTCGCTCGACTCACACCTCCTGCTCCCCCTAGGTCAACGGGGTTGACCTCCGCAACGCCAGCCACGAGCAGGCTGCCATCGCCTTGAAGAACGCGGGCCAGACGGTCACCATCATTGCTCAGTATAAACCAGAAGGTGCCGCCCGGGAGCCTGGGGCTGGGGAGCGGGCCCCGAGGGCGGGGGGGGGGGGGGGCTGGGGGGCCGAGGGCGGAGCTCAGGAGCCTCCTGTCCTTCCTTAGAGTACAGCCGGTTCGAGGCCAAGATCCACGACCTCCGGGAGCAGCTCATGAACAGCAGCCTGGGCTCGGGGACTGCCTCCCTGCGGAGCAACCCCAAAAGGGGTTTCTACATCAGGTCTGACGCCCCGGGCCCGGCCCTCCCGCCCCCACGGAGTCCTCTTCACCCTGTGCCTGCCCCCTGCCTCAGTGGCTCTTCCTGTCTGCCCAGGCCTGATGTTTGGCCTCTGGACCTGGGCACGGCTGCAGAGGCTGTGAACATTTAAAACATTTTCTTTTTTACTTTTTTTTTTCTTTTTTGAGGTACTGGGGTCAGGGATTGAACCTGGGACCTCATATGTGGGAAGCCAGTTCTCAACCACCGAGCCACATCGGCTTCCCTGAGTTGGTTGTTTCATTTGTTTTGCTTGTTATTTGTTTTCCTTTTTTCAGCGGGCACTGGGAACCAAACCTGGGACCTCCCCTTTGGGAGGCGGGAGCTCAACTGCTCAAGCCACATCTGCTCCCTGTGAACATTTCTTAATACCCATTAAATACTTTAAATGGACATAGTCCCCAGTATCGCAGTTGCTTTTTAGCCCCTGGCCACCCTGGCACTTCCCCAAGGACCCCAGAGTGTCCCACCATTTGACAACTTAGAAGGTTAATACCTGGCATAGCAGGAGGCCTCCTGGACCCTGGTGCCAGCTGACCACTATTTTGAATGTGGCCTCTGCCCTCTGTCCCTGGGGCCTCCCAGGGACATGGACCACAGCTCTGTTGCATCTGTCACCCACCTCTGCTTCAGTGCTTTGGCTTCTTGGTGGGGCTCCTCCTCCCCACGGACTTCTTTCTCTTGCTCCCCAGGTATCTTAATTCTGTCTTATGTTCTGCCGTCACCCCGTCTTCCCTTCTCCCTCTCTGCCATCCTCTCCATTCGTATGGCCTCATCCGCTGCTGCCCTCTCTGCAGATGTCTCCCAGAGCCATCAGCTCTGGTCTGACCTCTTTGCACAGGTCCAGACCTGCAGGCCTGGCCATCTACTTTCTGGACATCTCTACTAGGACATCCCGCAAGCATCTGACGTTCAGCCTGTCCCAAACTGAGCTTGTTGTCTTCCTCCCGTGTACTCTGCTCTCCATCTTTCCCCTTCAGTGTTTTCCCTCTCGTTGAATGGTGCCACCATCTGCCCAGGCACCTGGCTCCATCCTGGGTCCTTGCTTGGTCCTCTCTGCCCTGCTGGGACCCAGTTGGTCCCTAGGGCTGTTCAGTTCTGTCTCCCAGATCTCTTCCCTTTCTAGTCCCGTGGCTCTGCTGTGTACCTTTTCCCTCTCTTGTCCTGACCCCAGGGTTGTGATTTATTGCCAGGAATCTGATACTGATAAGGGTAACCAAAGGTTGCAAAATGAATGCCTTTTTGTTTGTTTTCTTCTTAATTTGAGTAGATTCAAGGTCACCCCGTGACACTGTGAAGTGCATACCTATAGCAAACTGCTTTCCTGAGAGAGTGGAGTGGTAGCTCTCACAGATTCGCAGCCCATCCCCGCCCAGCGACACTGTGGACCGAGTGACATTTGCTAGATGTGGCAATTACAAGTTAGCGTAGAGCTGTTGTTTCCTGTGCACAGCTGGGGTTTTCCGTAGGCTCTGAGGAGGGCGTGGGAGGGCCACCACCAGCTCGGACTCTGCTGCACACCCTTCACCCAGAATCCCTGGGCTGGGCGTTCAGAGTGGCCAGGACCCTCCCTGCTCAGCCTCCCCGGCCCTGTCCTTCCTGGAGTCCACTGCCAGGCCCTGACCGATGGCCACTTGCCCTGCAGGGCCCTGTTTGACTACGACAAGACAAAGGACTGCGGCTTTCTGAGCCAGGCCCTGAGCTTCCACTTCGGAGACGTGCTGCACGTAATCGATGCCAGCGATGAGGAGTGGTGGCAGGCACGGCGGGTCCACTCTGACAGCGAGACCGACGACATCGGCTTCATCCCCAGCAAACGGCGGTGAGGCCCTGGTGTCCCCAGGGTCCCCCAGGGTGGGCAACCTAGAGGGGACGGGTCTGCCTCTGATCTCCTGGGGTCTGTCTGCCGGGCCCTCCTAGGCTCCATGACTCCCATGAGCCTTTGGGGCAGACGGTTCCTTAGGAGCCCAGGCGCCTAGGGGCTGCTGGGAGATGGGGTTACCAGCTGGGCCAAGGGGTGGGGGCTTCAGGGCTCCTTGCTGGGTGTTTCCTTACTCCCCCATCCCTCCATGGGTCCCACAGGGTCGAGCGACGAGAGTGGTCAAGGTTAAAGGCCAAGGTAGGTGGAGGAGGGGGTGAGCTTGCGTGGAAGAGTGGGGGGGCTCGTGGGGCTGAACTCTTTAGCCAACTGCATGGCCTGCTTTTTCTTCCCAGGATTGGGGCTCCAGCTCTGGATCGCAGGGTAGGTAGGGTCAGTCTGGGGAGACCTGGGATTGGAGGAGCCCTGAGCTTCTCTCGACATCCCCAGGAAGGGGGGACAGGGGATCAGGGTCCCAGGCCCCGAGCTGCTCACAGACCCCCTAACTCCCCCCAGGTCGAGAAGACTCTGTGCTGAGCTACGAGACGGTGACGCAGATGGAAGGTGAGCCCTGGCCTCCCCCGCAGCAGCCCCCCGCCCCGCCGATTCTGCCCCCTGCCTGAGCTGGGCTCTCTCTCCTCAGTGCACTATGCTCGCCCCATCATCATCCTCGGGCCCACCAAGGACCGTGCCAATGACGACCTGCTCTCCGAGTTCCCCGACAAGTTTGGATCCTGCGTTCCCCGTGAGTGCTGGGCCTTGGGTGGAGTTGGGGGGCGGGGGGTGGCGAGGCACTGCTTCCACAGGTGCCATAGACGGAGCCCCTTGGGGGCATCAAGGAGGAGGAGGACACAGGGTTTGTCAGAAGGGGTGCTTCTCAGCCACCCTCACGTCCCACCCTGGCCATTCCCAGGCAGAGGCACGGAGGCCCCAGAGGGTGCTGGGAGAGGCGGTTCTATCCCTGGCCTCCACCTCCCCGGCAGCGCTCTTTCCCCCGGAGGACCGGCCGGGCGATGTGGGGGCTTCTCGTGCAGAGGGACGGTGGTCAGAGCTGTGGGGGGGCGGGCTGTCTTCTGGCAGATACGACGCGGCCCAAGCGGGAGTACGAGATAGATGGCCGGGATTACCACTTCGTGTCTTCCCGGGAGAAAATGGAGAAGGACATTCAGGCGCACAAGTTCATCGAGGCCGGCCAGTACAACAGCCACCTGTATGGGACGAGCGTCCAGTCTGTGCGAGAGGTGGCCGAGCAGGTAGGGCCCAGCGGGCACCGGTGCCGTCCTCCCCTCTCCCCGCCCCGCCGCCCGCCCCAGCTCTAACTCTCTTTCTCTCTGTCTCTTCCCTGCCGGGTCTCAACTCCCACCCGCTCCACCACCTCCTCTCTGGGGCTACTCTGCCTGACCACCTGCTCCCCTCCCCATCCCCCCCGCCTCGTTCTCGCTTCCTGACCCCAAACTCCCCACCACCCCTGTCCCCTCTCTCTCCTCCTCTTCCCTCCACTGCACCCCATTTCTCCTCTCTTCCTGCGTCTTCATCTTTGGTGGCTCGGTCCGTGCCTCCCCCTGACTTCTCCCACTCCCCTCTGCCCTCTCCTTTTCCTGGGTCCCCTCTCCCACTTCTCGGCCACCTCGTTTTCCCTGCTGCTGCCTTCCTCCACGGCCCCTCCTTTCTCCATCTGCCTCTCCCCTGTCCCATCTGTCTTGCCTTGCTCCTTCCATCTGTCTGTCCTCTGTCCGTCCTCCCCTATCCTACTTCTTTTCTCCTCTTGCTTTGCTGACCCCCCCACCTGTACCATTCCTGCCTGCCAACCCCCCTGCTTGCTGCCACCCCTTTGCCCCCGCGCTGCCCCCCTCCTTGGGCTCCCCTGCCTCGTCCTCACCCCTTCCTCCGTTCCACACCCAATGTCCTCCCTCCTGGGCTTGTCCCGTCCCTTGTTCCCTTCCCGTTTTCTCTCTGTCTCTCACTCTGTCTGTCCGTACCCCTTTCCGCCCTGGTTCCCTCTGCCACGTGTCTTTCCATATCCATGTCACTCCCCTTTCGGCCCCCTGTCCTTTCCCCACCTTTCCATACCCGTTCCTCTGCTGGCCCCTCTGCCTGTCCTTCCTGCCACCCGCCGGCCCCGCCGCCGCCCTGCCTGCCCCCAGGGGAAGCACTGCATCCTCGACGTCTCGGCCAATGCCGTGCGGCGGCTGCAGGCGGCCCACCTGCACCCTATCGCCATCTTCATCCGCCCCCGCTCCCTGGAGAACGTGCTGTGAGTATGGTCCGCAGCCCTCCCCGCCGCACCCCACACGCGGGGCCTGGGCCTCAGAAGGCCTCTGCTGGAACTCTCCCCTCAGAGCCCCGACAGTGGCTCCTGCAGCCCTTTTTGGGGATTGGAGGGTGCAGGGACTTCCAGGCTTCCCCACCTGTCTTGGGCAGGACTACAGCTCCCAGCGGTCCCCGGGGCGCACACCCAAGAGGGGGGAGCCAGGGCCGCAGGGGCTTCTGGGACTTAGAGTCTCAATCCCTGCAGAGGTCCCTGGAGAGGCTGCACCCCGCTGGGGTGGGTTAGGTCGTCTGTGGCCCCAGAGGATACTGGGACTTTTTTGGCCCATGCTCCATATAAAAAAATATGGGTTGCACATTAGCATCTCGGGATGGAGGAGAGAGAAGGCAGGGTGGGGCCCCCCTCAGGCCTGCGCCTCCCTCCCTCTTCACAGAGAGATTAACAAGCGGATCACAGAGGAGCAAGCCCGCAAAGCCTTCGACAGAGCCACCAAGCTGGAGCAGGAATTCACAGAGTGCTTCTCAGGTGAGAATGCTGCGCGGCCGCCGTTGGCACGCGGGCGCCTTCGTCCTCGTTCAAGAGAGGTGGCCCCGCGGGGGGGGGCGGTGGTTAGACAAAGCTACCCCCTTTGGGTGGGGGCATCTCCATGGGCGCCTGGTTTGGAGGCCAAGAGAAGGGTGCCGGGCAGCCCCTCGCACCCGGGCCTCATGTCCCGCTCCACCCTGCCCCCAGCCATCGTGGAGGGCGACAGCTTTGACGAGATCTACCACAAGGTGAAGCGTGTCATCGAGGACCTCTCAGGCCCCTACATCTGGGTCCCAGCCCGAGAGAGACTCTGACTCATGCCCGGCCTGGCTGGACTCGCCCTGCCACCATTGCCTGGGCCCTGGTCTGGACTGAACTGCCCGAGCCCTTCGCACCCCCGCCTCCCTCCCAGCCCTTCTTATTTATTTCCTTTCTAACTGGATCCAGCCCACTGGAGGGGGCACACTCCTCTGCATGTATCCCTGCACCCCAGAACTGGGCTTCTGAACCCGGAACCTGGGGTCTGGGGGGGAGCTGGGCTCCAGGTCCCAAGCCCTTGCTCCCCAGGACCCGGCCCCTGCCCGCCCCCACCGCACACACAGACCCACTGGGGGCCACCTGCCCTCCCCCATCTTCTCCCACAGACATTCCAGGGGTCAGGGGCTCCCCTCAAGGAGCATCCGCTGCAAGGGGGCAGGCTGCAGGCCTCCGTTCTCTCCTGAGGCAGGGTCTGGGCTCCCCCCTGGCCCCGTCATAACACCCTACGTCCCTTGATTTCTCTTTTTTTTTTCCTTTTTTTTTTTTCTTCTCAAAGGTGGTTTTTGGGGGGATAAGTGGGGGGATTCCACTGTGGGCCCCCTGCCTTCCACACGCCCCCCACCTTTTTTCTTTGCTGGTTTGCATGAGTGGAAGGTCTAACTGTGGCTTTTTTTTTTTTCTGGGATTTTTTTGGGGAAGGGGAGGGATGGGTCTAGGGTGTGGGGAGTGTGGGAGGGAGGGTGGGGGTCCGGGGTCGGGGGTCCGGGAGCCAGGGGACGACTGGATATGCTGCCGCCTTCTGCAATTTATTTATTTATTTTTTCTTTTGAGAGAGCGAAAGGAAGAGATAGATACTTGAAACTCAGTGTGTGGCCTGGTTTTTTGGGGCTCGCGAGAGGAGGGAGAGAGGGCGGGGGAAACAGGAGGGTCTGGTACAGTTAGATCTCACTTCATACCAGCCCAGAGTTGTAGAGGGGCCTGAAAGGGCTTTAAGGAGGGAACCTGCAAATCAGGGTCCAGAGTTTGGGCAAAGAATGGGCCTGGGAAGGTCTGGAGGCTCTGAGACCCAGAGAGAGGAGGCGAGACTTGTCCCGGTTCCTACAAACGTAGCCCAGCTCTCATCACTCCCTTGGGCTGTCTTGGTCTTATCAGGGCAGCATGAAGGAAAACATTCTCTGAAGGAAAATATACTGGAAACTTGCTGCACTTGTGTTCATGGAGTTGTGGACAGAGCTTGGTTGGAGATGACCTTTGCAGAGGTTTGCTGATACATGCTGTGTGACTGTTTATTTGCTGGCTTTCTTTATGCCCCGTCTCTACAGGAGGCATTTGAGGCAGCTTTGTAACATAATAAGGGTAGGAAAATACAACTTTGATACCAAAGACATAAACAGGAGAAACAAATGTAGTAGCTAGGAGGGTAAATATGATCTCTGAGCTTCCTGGTAGCCAGGGCGAAAAGGCAAATAATCCATTTCCTAGTTCCTTATTATAAAGGAGGTAGAATTCTTGTCCATTTTTCCTGGCCCTAAGTCCTAACTGAAGCTGCTCAGAAGCTGCTATATAGAGTACAGGCTCCCACTGCAGAGCTGGTGCCAGCCATGTTACCACCCCTTTCCTCTGATTCAGGGGCCCCAGTGGGGAAGGCTAGCTGGAGGGCCCTAAGAGTTGTGGTGGGTAAGTCCTGAGCAGGGCAAAAGGGGCAGCCTTGGTAGCCACCCCTGCCAAAAGTTGTGCGTTGGACAGAAAAAGCAATTCAGAGACAGCAAAATCTGTGGCGGGCACAGCTACACTGACCCAAGGATAGGGGCAGAGGTCTTGGAAGGTGTGTCCCTTAAACCCTCCTCTCTCTATGGACCAGACTTCAGAGTTTTCTGTGCAGCATCCTGTCCACAGTCCCACCGTCTGCCCTGGGGTGAGGGCGGGGTTACAAGGGTCTGCATTTTAGGAAATCTCCCAGGTGATTCTGACGCCTTGCTGGGGGGAGAGACACTCCTTTAGCACGGAAGATCTTTCTCCAATCATCTTTCTGAGCTTGGTTTTGTGTAGGAGCAGCTGGTTTGAGGCTGTGCCGGCGTCTTCCACAGTCGGCTGAAGGGAGAACGCTGAGCTGAGGAAGGGGTGTGAAGGTAATGCTGCTCCTAAGGTGTTAAGGAGAGTTTGCCTAGAAGGGGTAGAATCCCTAGATTCTGCTTATATATATATATATATTTTTTAGTATAAAAGTAATATTTGTACCTTACAGAATTTAAATAAATGCGGAAATACATACAATTTTAAAAACCTTGGAAAGTTCCCGGCCGGTCTCATTCCACAAATCCTCAGGGGCACGCTTCAGCAGTTGGGGGTGCACTCGTCACAGCTCTAAGGGACGCTTCCCCAGCTGCTTAAGGGGGCACTGGGTTTAGTGGGTTCCCAAACAGACTTGGGTTCAAATCCTGGCCTCTGAACCTTCTTCCTCTTTTTCTTTCTCCCAATTTGTATTTTGGCCCTCCTTGGCACCAGGCGGGGTTCTAAAGGCTGGGAAGGCAAGGGCCCTGCCCTCAGGGAGCAGCTGTGGATACTTACAAGTAACGATGAGTGCTGTCAAGCAAATAGTGACCGCCGCGTGTGTGCTTACTGGTTTGGACAGGGTGGTGAGGGGAGGAGGCCTCCTGGAGTAACGTTTGAGCTGAGACCTGAAAGATGACAAGCAGGAAGGGAAGACTGGGGGTGGGGTGGGGGGGAGAGAAGCAGTTGAAGTGGAAATACATTTGGAATGTTGGAGGACAGGAGGGCATGGTCCCTGGGGAGTGGGGGAGGGGGAGAAGGAGAGAAATAGGAGGTCGGGTCAGAGAAGCAAACAAGGACTTTGTAGACCGTGTGAGGAGCAGGGATTTTATTCAAAATGCCATGAATGGTCGCTGGAGGGCTTTGAAAAGGAGCCACAGGATCTGTTTTAGCAGGGTCCTCCTGGGTGTCACAGAGGATGGACAGTAGGGGGCGACAGAGAGCCAGCGAGGAGGCTGTTGCTAAGGTTAAAGCTGAGAGATGATGTGCCCTGAAACTCTGGGCAAGAGCTTAACCTTCTGAGCCTCAGTTTCCCTGGCTGTAACCTGGGACTCGCTGGATTCTTCTAAGAATAAAAGGAATAGTACCTGGGAAGCCCCTTGCGCCAAGCCAGGCACGCCGTAGAAAAGGGCAATGATTATTATTATTGGTTTCTTGGTCTATTTGCAGTTATTGGGTAAAACCGGAAATCAGAGGAATCCTGGAAACATTTGGACATTTTTAAGTTTTCCCCCTCTAAAAGTAGGGAAGAGAAGGAGAGAGGGTCTCTGGCCATGGAAGCCTGGTTGTCGTCCTCTGTCCCAACACTGAGAAGTTGGGGTGTGCCGGGGTGGAGAGAGTGGAGTTGGGAGCCAGGGTGTGGCAAGACACAGTCTACAAGACAAGGCGGAGTGAGGCAGCGGGGTGGGTTGGGTCAGCTCAGATTTGGAACGGGACTTGTCCGGGAGCCTTCTCTCTTCACCCAGGCTCTGTCCTAGCGCAGAGCCCTGCAGCCCGCCCGATCCCCTTCACCTCTCCTGCTCCATCCAACCTGAGCCTCTCCGCAGGGGGAGCCGTGGCCGCCCCCGCCCCTCCCGCCCACTGCTCACACACTTCTTTTTGAGAGCTGCTGGGTGTCGAGAGGCAGGAAGTATAGTCCCTCCTTCTGGGTGTGGGGCCAGGATGAAGCAGGCCCAGTCCAGGGCTGAAAGCGCTCTGAGCTCTGGAGGGGTGGTAGAGCCTGGCGGGGTGGAGAAATTTCCGCTGCTGACCCCACCCAAAACTTCCCCCTTTGCCGCACACTCTTTTCGGTGAAATGGGCCGGGGATTGAACCTGGAACCTCTTGTATGGGAAGGAGGCGCTCAACCACTCAGCTTGCTTTTTTTAGGAGGCACTGGGAACCCAACCCAGGACCTCCCATGTGGGAAGTGGATGCTCAACAGCTTGAGCCACATCCGCTCCCCTGCACACTCTTAGGAGGCCCTGGAGGTCTAATCAGAACCCTTGGTTGTGCTACTTATGGTTATAATGAATGTTAAGAATAGTTAGCATGTACTACCATGTGCCTAGGATGTGCTCAGCATTTTTCATTCATTGTCTCATTTAACCTTGACCATGACTCTGAGATGAGCATTAAACCCACTTTCCCACTGAGGTCAAGGTAAAGCCAGCTCTGTCTGCTGTCAGGACTTCAGGCTCTTTCTCCTGCTTTAGCCTCCAACGCCCTGCATGTCCTCCTTGGGGCAGGCCAGCCTGCAGTTGCCCCTTCCTTCTCAGCATCACACACTCCTCCCAGCCCTTTCTGTGTTCAACAGCTGCTCTAGCTCCCCGCCCCAACTTGATAAGTACTTCCCTCTTCTTGACTGCCTCAGACAGGGGACCCATCCCCGCCCTTCCACTCCTTGGCAGTCCAGCCTGGCCCTTGGAACCCTGGAGCTGGTCCTGAAGGTCACCCCACTTCCCGGCTTGTGGAACTGGTGGCCTCAGGGCTCTTTCTTCTGCTTCCCCTCCTGGCAGGAGCTCTGTCCTGGGCTTCTTTCTTTCCGCTGTACCCTCTCACTGAGTGGGGCTCACATCACAGAAACTTTCTGCTAAGTTTCTGCGAGACCTGGGCCATGCCCACGACTGTGTCTTCAGTGTCTTCCAGCCCAGAAATCTCTGTGGACTCCAGACCCATCTCCACCAGCCTTCTGGACTTGGGTCAGGTGAACCCCAGTTCCCCCATCACTCCCCTCCCCTGTTGGCACATTCGGCCAGCCACCAGGCCCCTCCCTTCCACTCCTGAAGGCCTGCCCTGTGTGGCCTCCCCGGCCTCAGGTCCCCACCCTGCCTCGAGCCTCACAGAGTCTCACGGGGACCCAAACGACCACCTCCTGATGATCTCCCTGTCTCTGACCCATCACCAACACCAAGGTCCAGCCATGGTTCAACTTGGAGATCTGACCTCGCCGCTCTCCTGCTTTCAACACCTCACGGGCTCTGTGATCCACACTCACAGCCTTCGCACCTTGCTGATCAAGTGCCCCAGTGGCAAAATGGTTTTGAGCCTGTGTCCCCAACCTAGATGGACTCATCTATTAATTATGTGCGTGTTGTGGTCATCAGCCCTTGTGTAGTGCCACCCTGCCGGGGTGGCCTGCGGGACCAACAGGATATTGTGGAAATGACGGAGTGTTACTTCTGAGGCTAGGTTGTAAAGGAAATCGTGACTTCCACCTTGTGCTCTTGGATCACTGCTTTGGGGGAAGCCAGCTGCCATGTTGCAAGGACGCTCAAGCAGCTCCCTGGAGCAGTCTGTGCGGTGAGGAACTGAGGCCTCTGGCCAACAGACAGTGCCAACCTGGCCAGCTGTGCGAGTGTCCACTGCGGAGGCAGCGTCTCCAGTCCCAGTCACATCTTCAGTGCTGACGTCTCTGCTGCCACCTACCGAGAGACCCTGAGCCAGAACCAACCCGCTAAGCTGCACCCAGGTTCCTGATCCCTGGAAACTGAGTGTGAGAATAAATATTTATTGTGTTGAGTGGCTAAGTTTTGGGGTAGTTTATTTTGCAGTAATAGATAACTAATACGCATGTACAACTATATGTCTATTATATACATTATAAAACCTATCCTCAAATAGAAATCTAAAGAATATATATTTATATATATCTAATATATAATATTAGAACTTCATATACGTATATGAAGTTATTTATTAGAACTTCATATATGTATATGAAGTTCTAATATTTTCTTCCCACACTCCTAATGGGTTACCTTGTAACCCCCTGGGATGCATGTCCCCCGCTTTGGAGACCTCTGCACTTCTGAATGACATTCAGAACACCTTCACCCTGGGATTCAAAACTGTCCCCAGGGTGGTCCAAGTTACCTGTCTGCCAAGTTTCTGGCTTTCTGGTCTTCCTCCCTCTCCCCAAGGTCGCCTCCTTATTTCCATGGATAAAGCCGTACCTGTCCTTCCAGGCCACTGCGATAGGCTTTTATGGGGCTTTTCTCAATTGCCCTGGCGGTGGAGTGCCCAGGCTCTGAGCCCAGGTGGGTCTCTCTGGCCCTGCTCCAGGTTGCCTTCAGAGGATGCGCTACAGGGGAGTGCGCTCAGAGGTGGGCAGGGTGGCTGCTTCCTGCCAAGCGTGGTAGGCAGAGCCCTCCAACTGGACCCCACGTTCTAATCCCCGGAACCTCTGACTATGGTGAGCCGTCACTCTTGTGGTCATGTTCTGCTCTATAGCTCAGTTGGCCTTACGATCGGGAGACCACCCAGGTGGGTCTGCTCTAATTCCATGGGCCTCTTGCAAAGCACACAGGAAGATGGAAGGAGTCACTGGAGAGATGGAGAGGTGTGAGAGTCTGTGCCCCGTGGCACCACTGCTGGCTTGGAGGGTGGGGGGGCCCATGTGATGAGGTATGTGGGTGGCCTCTGCAAGCCGAGAGTGTTCCTGCCATAAGGAAGCGGACCTACAGGTGCAAGGAACTGGATTCTGCCAACATCCTGAGTAAGTTTGGGAGCAGATTCTTCTCCTGAACCTCCCGGAGGGAACGCAGCCCTGCCGACGACGTCTTGATTTCGGCCCGTGAGCCCCCCAGTAGAGAAACTAGTTGGGCCTGCTCGGCCTTCTGACTGCCTCCCTGTGAGCTAATAAATGGGTATTGACTTAAACTACTGAGCTGGCAGTAACTTGTTAGCCACAGGAAACAACTAGGCGAGGCTTTGCCTTGAAGATGTGCACAATTCAAGGTGTATGTTTCTACGAGAGGAAATGTAAAGGGGCGGGTGAGTCCTCAGAGCTCAGAAGCGTGGCATGGTTTTGCTTTTAGCTACTTTTTGGTTTCACAGTCATTTTGCAGAGGGCTTGCTTGTAAATTCGTGGCCCAGGGTATCATGTTTGTTTGGTTTTCTTCATGATGTTTTATCACCTGCAGCTCCCATGCTAAAGTCCATTGCTTTGGAGGCCGATTTCAGCACTGGTTCAAGCACTGCTCTCTAATCAATGACTTCGGGGATAAACCAGAGTTCAAAAACTTCTTATTCCAGTTTAACATGCAAACAGAAACACAGGTTATAAATGTACAGCTTTCGGCATTTTTACAAACTGAACACACCCATGTAACCAGCATCCAGACCCAGAAGCAGAGTATTCCGTCACCCCAGAAGCCCTTGTCTCTTTCCGTCACTTGCAAAGCTCACCACCATTCTGACCAAAACAGCGAACATTAGTTTGCCCGAATCAACCAGATTTTTTTTCAAGTTGGAGAAGTCGTAGGTTTACAGAAAAATCATGCCGAAAACAGAGTTTCTGTATTACTCCTGATTATTAACACTTGGAATTTGCGTGATACCTTTGTTACAACTGATGAAAGAAGACTATAATTGTACTATTAACTACAGTCCAGAGTTTACATTAAGGTCCATTGCTTGTGTTGTATAGTCGGTCCTATGTGAATAAAGCTAGATTTTAGATGATATTAACAGTGAATGCTGAATTAACAGCCCAGTTTATTGGCCACGGTCTCAGTGCATGAAAACACGGGTCACACCAAGGGGCGCACGCGCGCTGCACGTTTGGTGCAAGGGATGTGTACCTGAATATCTCACGTAACTTAAAACTCCCATCATTCAAGTCTAGTTTTGTATGAGTTCACATTGGGGGCCTAAACCAAGGCTTTTTTCACCTCTTTACTATTCCCCCACTTCCAGTGAGCATAATTGCAATCCACATGCTCATCTCTGAGTGTGGGGCTGGGAGGGTCCACCTCTTAGCCTCCCTAGGACCCCTGGGCCAGCCCTGGTGACACGATGGGATCCAGTGGCACGGCAGGAGGGGAGGGCAGTGAGGTCGTGGGGCCAGCTCGCCGCTCCCTGCGTGTGGCCTGGGCCAGCTCTGACCTTTCAGGTCTGGTGTGTGCGGATTGTGATCTTCCTGAGAATGAGGCGTTAATGCACGAAAAGCCCCGAGACCCCCAGGAGTGACCCGCACACACCTGCTGCTTGGTAGACTTTACTCCCCGGGAGTCAGGCCCGAGCTGGGGGCTTGGCTGCTGATCCCCACAGGAAGCTGTGGCTCAGGTGCCAGGTCACAGGCCCTCGTTGGGCAAGAGCAGAGAAATGATCCCTCTGATCTTGCTCAGGGTTATTTGGAGAAACCAGCAATTCTGGGAAATTCAGAGGCCGGAAGTGAAAGGGGAAGGGGCAGAGTGGAGACAGCAAACTGTACCCCCAGTTCCTCCTGGTCTGCCCGCCCCCCGCCCCAACTCATGAACGAGGAGAGAGGTGACTGGCATGTAGGGGTGTGGGCCGACCAGGAGACCCTCCGTCCGGGGAGAGGAGAGCAGAGGCCACCCCCTCCCCCGCCCGGCCCCCCCACATCCCCCTGAGTTCTAAATCCATCCCCATTTCTGTTTACTGTTCAAAGTCCCGGGCACAGGAGATGCTAGGTTAGGCATGCTGGGACACACAGATACAGAGACACACAGATGCACAGACCCTGCCCCCTCCCCTCCCCTCATCTAGCGCTGTCCACTCGCCCCACTTCTCAAGCTTGAGGCCCCTCCTTAGCCTGGGATCTGCCCAGTGCTGAGAGACCCAGGAGTCAGAGCTTGAGACTTTCCACAAGTAAAACGGGAAGAAAGGCAGGGGACGGGGAGGGAGAGCGGGAGCAGGGGGAGGTGGGGGGGGCAAGTGGGGAACTGACAGGGTGGGGAACTCACTGTCAGGGAGGGGGGCAGGGGAGGCTTCGGGGGTGGCTCTGGGAGGGAATGGAGGAGACGAGGCCTCCGCGGAGCTCAGGCCTGGGCGGACCGGGCCCCACACTCCAGCTCTCGCTCAGCTCAGCCCCACCTGCCTCCTCAGCCTCGGCCCGAACTCAGCCCCGGCTCCGGCGCCCGCGCCATCATGACGAAGGAGTATCAAGATCTTCAGCACCTGGACAATGAGGACAGTGACCACCATCAGCTGAGAAGAGGTGAGGGGATGCCTGTCCCCCAAGGCCAAAAGGCCAGCTGCGGGGGCTCTGGCCACCTCAGCACCGGCTCCTGCTTCTTTCCGCGACGCTGGCTCGACCTCTGGGTCTGTCCCTCCCTCCCTTCCCCACAGAAAGCGGCGACTGAGCCCCTCTTAGGGGAATGCAGGGTGCGGGGCTGGGGACCCTTTCTGGGTGACAGGCACCCAAGGCCTCTGTGGGTCTCCTGACCCTGGCCGTGCCACCGGCTTCTCAGGATCTGGGGTGTGGGAATAACTGGAAGGCAGAAGGCTGAGGCTGCCCCGGTTTGTTATGAAGGAGTTAGGCTCCAGCTCCCCTCCATTCCTCTTCCAGCACCTGGTAAGGCTTGGCCACACGGGTGTTCATGTGTGTGAGTGTGTGTGCATATGTGTATATCTAGTGCATGAGTGAGTGCGTATAGTATGGGCATGAGTGTGAATATGAACGTGCGTGTGTCTATATGTATATACAAGTGTGTATATGTATGTGCACGTGTGCACCTAGTATAGTATGCACGAGTGCATGTACATGCACTGCACGCATGCACTAGCTTGTAGGTATTGTGTGTACATACATGTGCACATGTGGGGTATGTACATGCACACACGCGAGTGCACGGGCATGTGTGAGGGTACTGCATGTGTGTGAGTGCATACATGCATGTGTACGTGTGTGGGAGTGGAGGGTCAGGGATCGGTTTGGTCCAGGGGAGACGGCTTCTGTGCGGAGGCTGAGGGTGTCGTGGGGAGAGCTTGTAAAGGAAGGAACCTTTCCAGGGAGCAGCGGCTGGAGGGTGAGGAGGCCCGGGGCTGGGAGAGGCCTGGAAGGTGAAATTCGTGGAAGGCCCTGCTCTGGGGCAGCAGCTTAGGGAAACGGAGGGGGACAGATGTGGCCTCAGGGTTCCGAGGTGTGGCTTGGAGGCGCCAGGGCCTGGTCTGAGGCGGGAGAGGCCCTCCTGCATGAGAACAAACTCCCTTTCCTTCTTGTGGGAGCAGGGGTTGTCGTTTTGGCTGAGCAGGGAGGAGGTTCTCGCGGGATGGGGGTGGGAAATCCACACTGACGGGGGCGCCCCCCGGGGGAAGGAGTGGAGGGCGGGCCCCACGAGGATGAGGCGGGGGAGCCACGCGGGCCTTGAGGCCCGGCTGCCCGGCCTTCTCTCCCTGCACCCAGCCAAGGATTCCCGGTGAGAGGCTTTGGGGGGAGCAGCGACTCCCCACCTCACCCCGCGCGGCCACCTCCAGGGCACAGACCCCACCCCCCAAGTCCAGCAGCGCGGAGGCCCATCAGCTGCAGTGACACTGCCCTGCCACTAGGGGCCAGCAGAGGCCCAGGGCCCGGGTGAGGCGGGGCCGGGCAGAGCCTGGCGCCCCCCGCCTCTCTCCGCGCCCCGGTTGCCTCTGACCCCTCAGCTCACCCACGGCCCAGATTTCCTTTCCTGCGTAGGTCTTCCTAGCTCTGCCTCTGGCCCGTGCCGCCCAGGACCCCGAGTGGCCCGTGCCCTAACCTCCTGACCCCCCTCCGCTCGCAGTGCCGCCTCCGCCCCAGCCCCTCCTGCGGCGTCTCTGCGGCGGCCCCCTCCCCGTGCTGCTCTCCCTGGGCCTCAGCCTCCTGCTGCTGGTGGTTCTCTGCGTGATCGGATCCCAGAGTGAGTGTGGCGGGGAAGGGGGCGATCGGAGGGGTGGGGCGGGAGCGACGGGGGTCGCGGCGGTGGGCACGGCCCTCTCGTGTTGTCCCGCCCGCCCCCCCTCCTGCCCAGACTCCCAGCTGCGGGAGGAGCTGCGGACCCTGCGGGAGACGTTCCACAACTTCTCCGCGAGCACGGAGGCTGAAGTCCAGGCGCTGAGCGCGCAGGGTGAGGGGGGCCGGGCCGCCGCGGGCCGGGGAAGGGGGGCGCCGCGCCGCCTCTGAGCGTCTCTCCCTCAGGGGGCAGTGTGGGCAGAAAGATGAAGACCCTGGAGTCGCAGCTGGAGAAGCAGCAGCAGGACCTCAGCGAAGGTGCGGAGGGACTGAGTGCACGCGTGCGGCCGCGTGCGTGTGCGTCGCGTGCGGGGGGTCTCTCCGGCTAAACCTAGGAGCCTGAGGGTTGGGGCGCCTGCCATTGACCCCCAGCCCCCTGTCTGTGGATGACAGGCCCCTTCCCCCCCATCCTGCCCCGTCCTGTCGTCTTCCGCGTCCGCAGATCACTCCAGCCTGCTGCTCCACGTCAAGCAGTTTGTGTCCGACCTGCGCAGCCTGAACTGCCAGATGGCGGCGCTCCAGGGCAACGGTGAGGAGGCGGGGCCGGCGCTCTCCTACCCCCCTGCGGGCGGCGCCACGGCACCCCCCTGCCCACCCCCCCCCTGCGGGCGGCGCCACGGCACCCCCCCCCCCGCCCAACCCTCCCCCCCCCCGCTGCGGGCGGCGCCACGGCACCCCCCCTGCCCACCCCCCCCTGCGGGCGGCGCCACGGCACCCCCCCCAACCCTCCCCCCCCCCCGCTGCGGGCGGTGTCACGGCACCCCCCCCTGCCCACCCCCCCCCCTGCGGGCGGCGCCACGGCCCCCCCCGCCCACCCCCCCCCTGCGGGCGGCGCCACGGCCCCCCCCCGCCCACCCCCCCCTGCGGGCGGCGCCACGGCCCCCCCCCCTGCCCACCCCCCCCCTGCGGGCGGCGTCACGGCACTTCCCCCGCCCAACCCCCCTCCCCCGCGGGCGGCGTCAAGGCACCCCCCATCCCTGCCCACCCCCCTCCCCTGCCCTCTCCCGCAGGCACTGGAAGGACCTGCTGCCCGGTGAACTGGGTGGAGCTTGGAGGCAGCTGCTACTGGTTCTCTCGCTCTGGGAAGCCCTGGTCCGAGGCTGACAAGTACTGCCAGCTGGAGGGCGCCCACCTGGTGGTGGTCGCCTCCTGGGAGGAGCAGGTGAGGGCTCCGGAGGCCTCGTGGGGAGGCCGGCTGGTCTGGGGAGCGGTCGCTGCCACCCTCCTCTCTCCCCAGAGGTTTGTCCAGCACCACGCGGGCCCTGTGAACACCTGGATGGGCCTCACGGACCACACGGGGTCCTGGAAGTGGGTGGACGGGTCGGACTACGACTCAGGCTTCAAGTGAGTGGACGTGTCCCCCGCTGCTCCGCTGCCTCCCGCGGGCGCGCCCCTCCACCCCTCCTGGCTGCTCCCGGGGGGCTCCTTGGGGACTTGGCTGAGGGTCTGCCCCCCTGGGTGCACGTCTGCTCCACCTCCTCAGGAACTGGAGACCAGAGCAGCCAGACGACTGGTACGGGCATGGGCTTGGGGGCGGCGAGGACTGCGCCCACTTCACCGTCGACGGCCGCTGGAATGACGACGTGTGCCAGAGGCCCTACCGCTGGGTCTGCGAGACGGAGCTGGTCAAGGGCAGCTAGGGGCTCCTTGCCCCCTAACTTATTTCCTCAAGGTCTTGACCTGCCCAAGAGATCTGGGGCTGGGGGTCCTCTTATCTGGGGGCCTCCTCCACCTTCTCAGGGATTTTCTTCTAGGATTTTAGGGGAAAGGAGAAGGATGTGTTTGAGGAATGGAGAAGGATATCTGGAGGTGTGGCCGAGCTGGAAACCCAGCCCACTTTCTGCAATTTGCTATAAAGATTATTATTGCCAATTTCTTTTTTAGAGTAAAAGGAAGAGCTGTATACTGAAAAACTGTATGAGTTTTCTGCTTATTGGGGATAAGGAATAGGGAATGGGCTGTTCGGCATGAGGACACCTTTGGAAGGCAGTGTGGTGTCGTGGGAACTGCATGGGCTTTGGGCCACACGGCCTGGGGTAGGAGCCCTGCTTTGTTGTTTTCGGGTATGTGAGTTTGGGCAAGTTACTCTAGGCTCTGGGTCTCAGCTATAAAAAATAGCATTGTTAGCAGGGCCCGTCCTATTTCCAGCAATATCCCCAGGAACAGAACCTCCCCAGTGTGTCGAGTCTTCAAAGACTTTGACGGAAGCTTGTTGGTGTCTGTTGCACTTGTCACAGTAAACAGAAATGACGTCCGCAGAGGGGCTACCCGGGAACCTCAGATGAGCCCACAGCCAAAGATCACGACATGTCAGGAAGCCAGTCTAGTGGAGGAAACGCACAGAAATAAACAGAATCAACCACCAAGGAGCAGGTTACCAGAATAGAGTAGGACTTTCCAGACACTTATGGGATTGTTAACAAAAATTGATATGGCATTAGGCCTCAACCCTTTCTACAAGGGAGCAATGCTCTGACCACAATAAAATTAGAAAGAAACACAAAAGTACAGTCAAAAAAGACTTATCAATGTATGCATTTCTTACCATCTTTCTAAAGAGGCTGGGGATTGGACCCGGGACCTTGTATGTGGGAAGCCAGTGCTCAACCACTGAGTCACATTGGCTCCCTCTAAAGGGTTTTGAGCTCCAGAAAATCAGCAGTATATACTCAAACTGTGGAATATTCTAACGCAGTTCTCAGGAGGAGGTGTACAGCCTTAAGTGCATTTATTAATAAACAAGAGAGGCTGGATTCAAATAAGCTAAGTTTTCAACTCAAGAAGCTTATTAAAGAATAACGAAACAGATCCTCCAAAATAGAAATCAGGAATTTATAAAAATACAAGAAAAAATTAATGAAATAGAAAATAAAAAGAGTAGATATAATCAATAAAGGAAAATCAGATTCTTTGAAAAGGCCAATAAAATAAACAAATATGAAGGAGAAAAAGAAAAGAAAACACAAAGAACTTTAGAAAGGAGAAAGGTTATATAAATATAGATACAGAAGCTACCAGTATATAACACTTCTGTATTTAAAACAGCCAGGTAAAGACAGAGTTTCCCACCATTGAGGACTAAGCCCCCCAATATAAAGTAATTATGAATCCAAATATGTTGCTGATTATGTTAAATGCAAAAGACTATATGAAATAGTTAAAAAAGACAAAAACTTCCGGATGGAATAAGAAATAAAATCCAACTATGTGCTCAAGAGACACATCTAAAACAGAAAGGCTGACAGCAAAAGTACAAAAAAGATATATACCCCGAGTTAACCACACCGTGAGGTTAAGGGCACTGTCCTGTATCCTGCCAAGTCTGCCCAAGACGTCTGACACTATCTACAAGTGCAGGGGTTTCCCCAAACCACCTTCAGATTTGATAATTCTCTAGAATCACAGAACTCACTAAAACCTGTTATACAATAAATGATTATATTTATTACACGGGGAGCTTACAAATTAGAACAAGTCAAAGGAGAGATGCTTAGGCCAGAGTCTGGGAGGGTTCCAAATGCGAAGCTTCCATTGTCCTCTGGGATGTATTACCTTCCTGGGAATCTGTTTGTGACACTTCTCAAGGAGTATTGCCAACCTTGGAAGCTCATGCAGATTTTTATCTCCAAGCCAGAGGTAGAGTTCATATTAGTGACCCAAAGCCCCGACTGTCTAATCACACGTTTGGTCATTTGGCATGAGCGGTCCCCACCCTAAGACTATCTGGTATGGTATCTCATATGTCCTGAGTCATGTCTCACCATAGACTTGCAGATATGGCCTTAGGGGCCCACCATGAAAACAAAGACACACCTATCACTTGGGAAATTCCCAGTGTTAGAGGTTATCTCCCAGGTGCTGAAGCTAAGTCCAGATCTAAGCTAAGGCCAAATACTGTGCTACATTTATTAGACAAATCCTAGCCAAAACAATTATTATATAAAATGCACTTTATAACAAAAAGTATTAGTATAGATAAAGGGTGTCACTTCCTAATGATAAAAGGTTCGATTCAACGGCAAGATTTGAAAGTGTTAAGTATGTACGCACCAAATAACATAGCCACAAAATATATGAAACAAAACTTCAGAAGTATAAGAGAGACAAATCCACACTTATGTATAGTTGGAGATTGTAACACATCTCTCCTAGTAATTAATGGATTTTCCAGTAGATAAAAAATTCAATAAAGATTCGGAATTTTTGAAACCCAGGATAAACCATCATGACTCAATGAACGTATTTAGTACGTTGCACCCACCAACGACACAATCCCCGTTCTTTTCAAGTACAGTAGGACTTTTCAAACACTGAGCAAATACTGGGCCAAAAAGCAGGTTGGAATACATTTCAAATAGAGAATTTTCACTAAAGTGACCAGAAATTAAATTTCCTCCATAAAATATTAGCTAACCAACTCAAACAGTGTGCTAAAAGTGACATGTTTAAAGTGGCAGCCACAGGAAGGGATTAACTGTAAGAACATGGCTTTCTGGGGTACATACAGTTCCAAACTACCACAAGCACTACCAGTTACAGGAAATACAGAGGAGAGGGAAACATGAATACAGATGCCTTTAGTTAAATTCAGGAGGTGGAAGATTTTGCACAAATTTCTGGTTTCTTCAGGAGCAGATGAGGCTCAGGCAACTGGGTGGCTGCCTGCCACATGAGAGCTCCTGGGTTCAGTTCCTGGTGCCTCCTAAGAAGACATACAAGATGCGGACAATGAGCAAAAGCAATGAGGAGACAACAAGCAAGACAATGAGCAGACAACAAGTAAACAGCAAACAAAAACAAAACGAGCAGGGAGTGGATGTGGCTCAAGCAGTTGGTTGCCTGCCTCCCACAATGGGGGGTTTGGGGTTCAGTTCCCAGTGCCTCCTAAAGAAGAAAATGAGCAGACAACAAGCAAAAACAATGAACAAAAACAACAACAAGCAAACAGAAGAGGGAGCCAGCTCAGAGGTAGGGGGGATTTGTGATTTCTTCAACAAATAAATGGCAGGAATAAAAAAGAGGAATGGGGAGTTGTAATAAATTAAAAGGGTATTAAGAGACATGTCAGCTACTTGCAATGTGTGGACTTTGTTTGGATCCTAACTTGGACAAACTAATTGTAAAAAGACAGTATGGGAAAAGCAGATAAACTTGAATCCTAACTGGATAAAGCATTGCTGTTCATTAGTTTTGTATGATAGTATCATAGGTTAGAAACAAAATAATCTATTTTTTTTTTAAAAAGAGAAACCTGATGAAATAGTTACAGGTGAAATTGTATATTTGGTATTTGCTTTGAAATAAATACAAAAGAAGGGAAAGGAGCTGACTGGTATCCACGAAACAAGTCATCCTATCCACCTGAATATTAAAATCCTCCTCTGGACTTCCGGTCGCCTTAATTTCTGCTGAGGCAGGTTCCTGCGTCAGCTGACATGGGTTCCTGCGTCCTCTGTGGCCAGTTCTGCCACATTCCAGGGTTTTTTCCTGATTGAAAGTTGTGTGTCTCATATTTTTTTTAAAGGTTTTTTTTTTCCTTTTCACACATTTTAAATTAATAGAACACAAAGAAAGTTACATTAAAAAACTAAGAGGTTCCCATATAACCCACTCCCCCCCCCACCCCCATCATTTTTGTAAATTGTATTTTTTTAAAGATATATTCATCACAAAAAATCTCATCATATGTTAAAGGATGGCTCTTCCTCTCCTCATAAAATGGGGACAGGAATATTCAGTGACTACACTTTCAGAAGACGATACTGTGCTAGACCTTAAACCATTTCTCAAGACCTTTGCAGGAATGCTGCCAGAACAACAAAGGTCACTTGGACTCAAAGTTAAAGACAAACCTGTAGAAAATGATGTTAAGCTTGGAGCTCTCAAACTGAAACCAAATGCTAAAATCATGGCGATGGGAACTCGTGAGGAGAGCTTGGAAGACAGGTCCGCTGCCTGACAGTGATGCCACCAACGACTTTGATATTGAAGAAGGAGTTGAAGTAGAAAATAGGGAAGAAAACCTCTTGAAATTTTCTCGCAGAGTTAAAGAGTACAAAGAGAAATTTTGAATCCTCCTAGGGAAGGGAAAAAGGTTTTGATATTAGGTGTCGATTATACATTATTATTATTTAAAGATTTATTTATTTATTTATTTAACACCCCCCCCCAGTTGTCTGTTCTCTGTGTCTGTTTGCTGCGTCTTGTTTCTCTGTCCGCTTCTGTTGTCGTCAGCGGCATGGGAAGTGTGGGCGGCGCCATTCCTGCGCAGGCTGCACTTTCTTTTGCGCTGGGCGGCTCTCCTTACGGGGCGCACTCCTTGCGCGTGGGGCTCCCCTACGCGGGGGACACCCCTGTGTGGCAGGGCACTCCTTGCGCGCATCAGCACTGTGCATGGGCCAGCTCCACACGGGTCAAGGAGGCCGTGGACCTCCCATGTGGTAGACGGACGCCCTAACCACTGGGCCAAAGTCCGTTTCCCCGATTATACATTATTTGACCATAGGTCTTGTGCAGAGACTGGCGTAGAATTAATGCGGCCATATCTAACATCTGCATATGAGGATTATGACATTGTTATTTGGTGTAAGCTCTTTTCTTGGGGGAGCTGTGTTTAAAGATGACATATTCTTCATTTTTTAAGCAAATTTCTGTTGAAATGTGTTTCATTTTCTTGAATCACAATTTGCCAAATATCACTGAGATAAGTATGGGAAGAGAGTAGATTATGGTATCTGAATAAAAACGGCCTTATTTTTACAGTGGCCTCACCCTTATTAGGAAATTTCTTGGATCTTTATTGTAGACTTCTTGACACTTCAGGATATTGTTGTTTTCTCCTTTCTTCCTCCACTCTAGTTTCAAAACACTTGGAGAAAGATGTTTAAAAAAAAAATCACAGTGATGTAGTTCTTCAGAAATAAAAGCAATATGAATCTACTTAAGAAAAAAATAATACATAGGTTAAAGTAGTAGTATTCAAATTGTGGTGACCGGACCATTCCAAGATTTAGCTCTGTGGTAAAATAATGAGTCTGCTTCAAAAAATAAACCCAACTGCATTATTAAGCACACATTAGATGAACTGACATTTTTTTAGAATCAAGAGTTTTTTTGAGAAAGGAAGCAATTCATTGGTTTATATCCTCCCCGCAAACATTTTAAGTTGCCTTTTGGCAATGTAATGAGCAGAGAAAAGCTAGGCTGAATGTGAGTTAAATAGCAACCCATCAATTAAAAGAAGTTATGTTTAATTGTACTAGGTCTTTAATGAGAAAGCCACATAGGTGTTATTGCAATCTGTAAATTTCCTTTGTACTTTTCTTATAATCAGAGTATTTCCATTGTTCAGTGGAATTTAATATTAAATTCGTAGTTAAAACATGAAAAAAAAATCCTCCTTTGCTGAAGTCATCTTCTGGTGAGTATTCACATGGGACACAAATGTCTTCATGATTTTTGCTCACAAAAAGGTCATCAGGGTGGAAGGAGAAAGTGGGAGGGGTCCTTGCTGATAATTGTTGGAGCAGGGTAATGGGTACAGTACACAGATATTTATTATACTATTCCTCTACTTTTTTTTTTTGATGAGGTACAGGGGATTGAACCCAGGACCTTGCACATGCAAAGCAGGGACTCAACCTCTGAGCTACATCGGTTCCCCAATGAGAGTTGGCTTTTTTGTTTGTTTGTTTGTTTGTTTTTAGGACATACTAGGGATTGAAACTAAGACTTTGTAAATGGGGAGCAAGCATTCAACCACTTGAGCTACAGCCAATCCCTATTCCCTCTACTTTTTAAAAAAGATTTATTTTATTTATTTATGTCTTCCTACCTCCTCGTTTTTTGCATTTGCTGTGTCTGCTTGTTGTGCCCCCTATTTTTGTATATTTTTATTCATGAGTTCTGAATCAGAAACTGTAGGGCCCAATAATATATAAGATAATGAAAAATTAGTAGATAATAAAGTTTTACAAGTGCAATATAGGAATATAATAATCTGCTTTTAAAGAAGAGATAAGGGAAGTTGATTTGGCTTAACTGATAGAGCATCTGTCTACCATATGGGAGGTCCAGGGTTCAAACCCAGGGCCTCCTGACCTGTGTGGTGCTGATGTGCACAAGGAGTGCCCTGCCATACAGGGGCATCCCCTGCATAGGGGAGCCCCATGCGAAAGGAGTGCACCCCTCAAGGAGAGCTGCCCCACATGAAAAAAGCGCAGCCTGCCCAGGAGTGGCACCGCACATACAGAGCTGACACAGCAGGATGCAACAAAAAGAGACACAGATTCCTGGTGCCGCTGACAAGAATATGAGCGGACACAGATGAACACACAGCGAATGGACACAGAGAGCAGACAACGGCGGGAAGAGGAGAGAAATAAATAAAAAATAAATCTTTAAAAATAATAATAAAAATAGAACAGTATTGACACAGCAACCACACCCAAAACTATTAAAGAAAAAAAAAAAGAAGAGATAGACAAATGAGACAATGAAAAGTAGGAAAAAGCAATAAACTGGGAGGAAATATTTGCAACATTTATAACAAGTAATATCTGGAACATACGGAACATACAGAACTACAAAATAGCAAGAAGAAATACCAACCCAGCAGAGAAAATGGCAAAGGATGTAATAGTGCAGGTTTGTCATCTCTGCTTTAGGGAATCCCTCATTAGGGGTGTATTGGGTCACTTGGGGAAGATGGTGGACTGGAAAGACATGGGACTCTCTTCTCCTACAGAAAAATAGCTAGAGGATAGGCTGAAACAGCCTAGAAAAAAGATCTAGAGTTTAGGACACCAGGCGAAGGCTGGACACCACCCAGAGGAGAGAGGAACAAAGGAGGAAAATCCAACCACAGAACTGTGGGTTGAAACCAGCGGCTGCTGCTGCCGGCACCATCCCCCATGTACACTAAAGACATATTAGAACTCTTCAGGGCCTCTGGGCCTGCAACTATGGACAAAGGGGGCTCAAGAGAGCCACCACCCCAGGAAAGGGGAGAGAGAGGGATATAGCCTAGGGCTGACTCAGCTTCTGACCCACAGGTTTGGTCTGCTGTGCCCCACCAGCCCTTCCAGGCAGGGTAGGGCTGTGCCATTGTTAGCCTTGGGAGCTGGCGAGGAGCTAAAGATACACGACCCTCCCAGTCTCCTTCTCTACTAACCGGGACTAATGTTGAGAACTTAGAGGGGAGTGGAAATATTTCCTAGCCAGGGAAAGGGAGAGGGCTGCCAGAGAAGGCTGGAGAACTGTTTCAGAGAAAGTTGGATTTACAAGGCTCTTCCTCTCCAGGCAGGGAGCTGTATATATTGATCTGGTTTGTGTTGCAACAAATACACTCTGACCAGGCATTGAACTGAGAGCTGCCAAAGACTGCCATCTGCTGGCACATCACGGAAGTGCATGCAAGAAAACTAAAAACAAGTAGGAGAGGCTTTTTCTGGCCTCTATAGTCTCCCTCCCCAAAGCCCTAGGAAGTGAATCTACAACCAATTACTGGGTCCAGGGCCCAGTTTTGAGCAACCAGGACAATCCTAACAATCCAGACCAAGCCAAGAACCAAAGAGCAGTGGTAGGCAACACACAGTCTCCTGCCACTAAATCCCTACAAAAGAGAAAGAAATTGAACATCTGAGTAAACTACATCCTAATCAGATGCCTAGATATCAGCAAAAAATTGTGAGTCATACTAAGAAAATAGAAGACATGGCCCAAGAAAAGGAATATATCAAAACCCCCAAAGAGAGGCAGAATTTGAGAGACCTAACCAGTGAGATACACAAAAATTTCCAAAATCAAATTAATGAGTTGAAAAACAATATAGTTAAAGAGCTAAATGACATAAAGAAGACATTGAGCAAGCACAAACAAGAATTTGAAATTCTAAACAGAAAAGTAACAGCTCATGGGAATGAAAGATAAAATAGGGTGAGATGAAAAACACTAGAGGCATACAACTTGAACTTGAAATGATAGAAATAAGAATAAATGATACCAAAGACAGAACAGCTAATACTGAAGAGAGAAAAGAATGAAAAAAATTGAGCAGGGGCTCAACATACACGTCATGGGAGTTCCAAAAGGAGAAGAGAAGGGAAAAGGGGGAGAAAGAGTATTTGAGGAAATCATAGCTGACAATTTCCCAACTCTCATGAAAGAAATGAGCTTACATGTCCAAGAAGCACACCATACCTCAATCAGAATAAATCCGAATAGATCTACTACAAGACACATACTACTCAGAATGTCAAATGTCAAAGATAAAGAGAAAATTCTCAGAGCAGCAAGGGAGAAGCAAACCATCATGTACAAGGGACATCCAGGTAAGACTTAGCACAGATTTCTCTTCAGAAACCATGGAAGTTGGGGGAAAAAAAAAAAAAAAAAGAAACCATGGAAGTTTGAAGACAGTGGCATGACCCAGTTAAGATACTGAAAGAGAAAAACTGCCAGCCAAGAATTCTTTATCCAACAAAATTGTCCTTCAAATATGAAGGTGAGTATAAAATATTCACAAATAAACAGGAAATAAGAGAGTTTGCAAAAAATAATCCACTTTTGCAGGAAATATTAATGGAAGCCTTAGAACCTGAAAGAAAAAAAAAGTAGAGACAAGCTTGGAAGAGAGTATAGAAGAAAGAATAGCAGAAAGCATAACCAAAAGAGTAAAAGGACACACAAGAATGTGATATGACATATGAAAACCAAAGAACAAAGTGGCAAAAGTAAATAGTGCAATTACAGTAAAATCATTGAACGTGAATGGATTAAATTCTCCAGTCAAAAGATACAGGATGACAGAATGGATAAAAAAAATGAGCCATCCATATGCTGCTTACAAGAAACTCACCTTAGACCCAGGGATACAAACTGGCTGAAAGTGAAAGGTTGGAAAAAGATATTCCACACGAATAGTACCCAGAGAAGAGCAGGGGTAGCTATACTAATATCAGACAAAACAGACTTTAAATGCAAAAAAGTTATAAGAGATAAAGAAGGCCATTATATATTAATAAAAGGGACAATCCACCAGGAAGTAATAACAGTCATAAATATCTACACCTAACCAGGGTGCCCCAAAATGCATGAGAAAAATGCTGGGAAAACTGATGGAAGAAATAGACATCTCTACAATAATTGTTGGAGATATCAACACCCCACTCACATCATTAGATAGAACAACTAAACAGAAGATCAACAAGGGCGCAGAGAACTTGAAAAATATGACAAATGGGTTCGACCTAACAGACATATACAGAACACTGCATCCAAACTTAGCAGGTTATACATTCTTCTCAAGTGCCCATGGATCTTCCTTCAGGATAGACCACAAGTTAGGGCACAGTGCAGTTGTCAATAAATAGAAAAAGATTGAAATTATACAAAGCACCTTCTCAGAGTATAATGGAATGAAACTGGAAATCAATAATAGGACAAAAGTAAATTTGCTCATGTGAGGAGGCTGAACAACACACTCCTAAATAATCAGTGGGTCAAAGAAGAAATTGCAGGTGATATCAGTAAATATATCGAGGCAAATGAAAACGAGAACACAACTTACCAAAACTTAAGGGACACAGCAAAGGCAGTCTTGAGAGGGAAATTTATAGCCCTAAATGCCTATATTAAAAAAGAAGAAAGAGCTAAAGAGTGTATTGAAGGGGCACAGGTGGCTGAAAGGACCACATTCTCCCTCATCTTCCTGGTGTAGCTGAAGGTTTGCATGTGCTTTACATGTTGCCCACTGGACCCTCTTTCCCAGAATGTGGAATCTTTTTACAAAATTTTAGTTTTATTAGAGCAGATGTAGGTTATGGAAAAATCATGCAGACAGTATACAGTCCCCATATAACACCTCCTCCAACAGTTTTCCCTATTATTAACATTTTGCATTTGTGTGGTACATTTATTACAATTGATGAAATAATATAATTATAATTATATTATTAACTATAGTTCATAGTTTACATTGGGGTTCGCTATTTTTTTGTTGCAGGAATGTTGAGTTTTGAGTGTATAATGTACATATTTGATAATAGTTGTGGGGTCATGTTTAAGTCTTTAAGAAATTTTTAAGTCAAAAAATGTAACCTGTAAAATAATATATACAGTTTGAGCCTATCTATACCACCCTCTGTATTAGTCAGGGTTCTCCAGGGAAACAGAATCAACAGGAGATAAAATGTAAATCAGATTATAACGTAAATATTATGAGATTTATTATAGGAATTGGCTCACATGACATGAGGATTGGCAAATTTGAATTCCATAAGGCAGGCCACAAGCTGGGAACTCTGATGAGGGTTTTCAATGAATTCCCCAGGAGAGGTTGGCTGGCTGAAGTAGAGCAGGAAATTCTTTGTTCTGACTGCTGAAGTAATCAGGTCTCCTTTTAAGGCCTTCAACTGGTTGGATAAGACTTCTCTCATTGTTGAATTTCCTTAGTTGACGGTATACATAATCAGCCAAAGATACAATCAACAGACTGATGATTTAAATCCATGAGATACCCTCACAGTGACAATGAGGCCAGGGCTTGCTTTCTCAAACAACCAGAGACCATACCTAGCCAAATTGACACTTGAACCATCACATTCCATCCCTTGCCAACTTGGCACCCATACACATCCCCTTAAACCATACTTAATCTCCAAATAAAAGCAATAACAGTCACATTTTTGTCTAACAATACTCAACTGTACTGTGTACAACCAGAAACACACTTACTCTTTCTCCAGAAGAGGGTACAAGTCCTTGGGTGATATTCACTCTTAAACTTGATATCCTATAACTTAAATACTAAGGCATAAAGTTACCACAACTTATATAAGGGGATAAGATAGGGAAGAAAGCAAAGATATTTCCTTAATGTATATATACAAACATATAACAAAACAAGGAAGAAATATGCATAACTATTACAGTCCTCATTTCTATAATTGGTCACATGCTCATAGCTTTTATTTATAGCTACTTTCTTCCACTACCCATTTCATATTCCCTTTACCCTTAGCTGGCCGTGGTTCTTTACCTGGTGGGGTGACCCAAACCTTCATTCCTGAAGTTTCTGGGCCATTAGTTGTCCTGGTTAGATTGGGTTGTTGCAGTTTCCCATTGACTTTAATCATAGGACATGGTAGTGTTATAGGTAGACACTCTAAGGCGATCAACTGTATTCAAGGCAAACTCTTCACCTCCGTTGTGGAACTGTCGATCTCTACTGTGGCTGAGATCAGACAGAAGGGGAGATTGAACCATGACAAATAGCTACAAAAGTCAGGAGTATTGTGAGGCTGTGACTTGAAGAGTGGAGAAAGCCAGTCCACAATAATAGAGAAGAATGAGACCAATGCTCTGAAGGAAGTAGAGCTGATGCCCAGGGAGGACTTCCTGGGTTCCCTAGAGAGCTCCAGTGCCCATTTGGATGGATGAGGCCCAGCTGCATCCCCGCCCAGATACCCCACAAGATAACCCACTATCCTTTACTTAGGCTGCTTCCCGTTGGGTTTCTGCCACTTACTACCAAACCAGCCCCAACTAATTTCCTGGGCCCATTTCTTTGAATCAGGACTTTTTAATGACATGACACTTAGAAGGGCCAATCTGGGAAAGAGGGTTAATCTAGCCCAAGTGGACGCTTCTGTCTTCACTTGAAGATTCTCAAAAGGGAGTTCTCCTACAGGGCAACATCATGCTGTTTGGGGGCGTGAGTGCTGAGCTGTCTCGGGCCAGCACCTGGGCTGGTGGACAGAAGCCCTGCAATGCCTTCCTTTGTAGCAGAGTACATGTACAGATCTGTAACAGGCAAGGAAGAAAATATGCATATCTGCTACAGTCTTTATTTCTGTCATGGTTTTGAATCTGTGGTTGATAGTTATAATTTCCTTCTTCCCGCACCCATTCCACATTCCCTCTACACTCAGTTAGCACCTTAGCAGATAGGGGCCCTTTCACTAGTGAGGAAACCACAAAACTTTAAAGGTCTGAGTCCTTTACTGGGTTGATGTAGCTTTCCTTAAATTTTACTACAAGGCATGGAAGTATAAGATGTGCTCCATGAATCCCAAGTTCCAGGTATATTCCTTCCTGCCCCCAATCACTAGCCTCTCTTTGCCTGTTGTCCAGTGGCAGGAGGGGCCCAGAATGGCCATGGGGCAGCGTCAACTTCTGCTTCAGCAGAACCAATTATGTACCAGGTAGAAGCGTTTCTCCCTTGAGAATTATGGCCTCTATGTTGGTGGGACAAAAACCAAATACAAGAGGGATATTAAATGGACAAGTGAGAGGTATCCTTTGATTTCCAGACCTGAGAATCCTGGCTATAGGAGAGCCAGCTCAAAGTATATAGAGCATCCTGAGGACGGCAGCCCAATCGTACAGGTCGTCTCCCAGCTGGCACAGTTACTCAGCATCGTTAGGTCGTTCTACCGTTCTACCAGGCAAGCTGCTGTGGGCAGTGAGCTCCATGGTAAGATCAGTGAAATCCATGGGCTTCACCCCAATACTGAACTTTTTGCTGTAAAATGAGTTCCTTGTTCAGAAGTATGTTATGTATACTGTGACAGTGAAGAAGGCGTTCTGTAAGTCCTTTTAGAAAAGGGAATGGTGGTGCTGGCACAAGCATTGCGGGCAGGGAAGACAAACCTGTATACTGAATGATGATTCCAGTGGGGATACAATGGTGTCCCCCAAGATGGAAAGGGTACAACGTCATTAGGTGGGTGGCTGACTGAACTTCTTCAACTTTCCCACCCTACCTCTGGAGGCCCAGCTTTTATATTCCTCCTTCTACATTATACCAGGGAAGAGTGGGTATCATCTAAATCCCATTCAGTACAGGCCACCATTAAAGTCAGATTTCCATCAACCAACCAGGCAAACTGTTAGAACTACTCTCAGTTATTCTGATGAACATGGTGAACCCAGAATCTCTAGGAAGTTCATCATATCAACCAAGGACCTCGGTGGTATGTAGGCCTGTCTTTCTAATCCAATGGCTCAAAATGGGCAATGGTTAAAGTCTCGTGAGCATTGTCAAGGGCAGCCTTGCCAGATCATGAACAAGGAACCTGACCTTGATGGGACCAGGGACAGCCTCACTGTCAGAGCTGCTCTGACCATGGATCACTCCAGAGGGCCTCCCCGTGGCCGAGAGACGAGAGACGCCCAGGAGGATGCCGGCAGCAAGGGAGTATGCCATGGATGCAGAGGCCTGGGCAGGTTGGGCGTGGCCAGGTACACACCTCTCAGTGAGAGCGAGGAGAACTGCTGTGGACTGGAGAGTTCTGACCCGCCTGGACATCTACCACCACACATTAGGCCTGGTCTCCTGGCTACAAGGTACCTCCTCCTGCCTCCTTTGACCAGCAGACCTAGTGCCAGCATTATGACAATCAGTGAGAGTGCAATTGCTTTTTTTTTTTTGTGGGGGAGGTTGTTGGGTGTAAAAGTCACAAGAAAGGACCATGTATTCATAGAGGCCTGTGTATAAATACAGAAGCAGTCCCCAAACGCAGGCTTTGCTTGTCCAGGAAGCAAATCTTTGTGTTGATCATTATAGTCTATGCTCATAAACTCTGCATTGTATACCCTTCCTGTAGGGGCGTACATAAAATACATGGTCATCTCTGAAAATCTGGAATGCCACAACATAACCAAATCCACTAATAAAAAGTTCTCTCCATGCAAATTCAGATTATTAAGTAATAAAGCTCCGCCAATGAAGAATGCATCCAACAAGATTTGCCCACTAATGGATTCCTATTTTGGAACCCCAATTTAATTGATTAAATTATTCATTTATAAGATAATAGAGCTGGCAAAGAAGGCCACTGTAAAAATCATGTCGCTGCTTTCAACAGCTATGCCCATTTGGCATGGTTCTTTTAGGATTCTCACCCCACCCCACCCCTGCTGCCGCAGCCCACCCAAGCACACAGTTTCAACTAACTGGATCCACCACCCCTCGCCCTATTTATTTTACCCTGTGTGTCTAAGCTGTGCGTGGAAGAAGTTTATTCTTTTCTCTGGACAAGTTCCCCCAATTTAACCTCCTGTTGTCATAGCGACCTGCATGCCATCCTCCGGTGGCCAAGGAGGACCCCTGCCATCAAGCAAGCTTCGGTTGTATTCTTAGCAGTTTGCTTCTCTGTAAAGAAATTCCTGGTGTGGAAGGAGCATAAGTGAAAGAGGCAGACTTTGCTTGGATTTGGACTGTGTCGCCTTCCTTCTTTCCTAGATCCTCTCTCTCCCCTAGGGTTGAAGAGGAGCCCGTTTCCTGCTTTTGTGAAGGACAAGGAGACAACTTGCACACCTAAAATTCGAAATCAGTTCTTTAAAACTCAATCCAGTTTTCAGTAAAAGTTTTTGGTCTTACAACTGGAGTTCTTCTTCTTGGATACTGTTTAGATATGCAACGAAGATAACCTAAGGTCACTGTAAGAGGAAGTTTCTTGGTGGAACAATATAGTTTGTTGTTCAGGGAGGTGCTAGTTCCTTAAACAAAGACATCATTTAGGTACACTGATTAATTGTATTTTTATTACAAATATTTTATGACCTCATAAAATAAAAATATTTGGGGTAAAGTAAAAGAGGGGTGAAAAAAAAGAAAAAACAGGGAAACGGACTTGGCCCAGTGGTTAGGGCATCCGTCTACCACATGGGAGGTCCGCGGTTTATTTATTTATTTATTTTTTATTGATTTTGTAAAAATATTACATTAAAAAAAAAATGAGTTCCCATTCAACCCCACCACCCCCACCCCACTACTCCCCCGCTAGCAACACTCATTCCCTTCACCATGTCACATCCATTGCATTTGGTAAGTACATCTCTGGGCATCTCTGTACCTCATGGTCAATGGTCCACATCATGGCCCATACTCTCCCACATTCCATCCAGTTGGCCCTGGGAGGATTTACAATGTCCAGTGATTGCCCCTGAAGCACCATCCAGGGCAACTCCAAGTCCCAAAGGCGCCTCCACATCTCATCTCTTCCTGCCATTCCCCATACCCATCAGCCACCATGTCCACTTTTCCCACTCCAATGCCACCTTTTCTCTGTGGACCTTGGATTGGTTGTGTCCGTTGCACCTCTATGTCAAGAGGAGGCTCAGATTCCACATGGATACTGGATGCAATCCTCCTGCTTTCAGTTGTAGGCACTCTAGGCTCCATGGTGTGGTGGTTGTCCTTCTTCAACTCCATCTTAGCTGAGTGCGGTGAGTCCAATAAATCAGATTGTAGGAGCTGGAGTCTGTTGATGCTCAGGGCCTGGCTATCATATTGTCAGTCCAGAGATTCAAATCCCCTAAATATATCTTAAACCCCAAAACCAACTACAATTCCAGTAAAGTAGCATGAAAGTCTTATGAAAAGAGATCCCATCTGAGTCCTGTTCCATCACGCAGGAACACCAGCTCCAAAGAAGGGCCATCTGACATGGCAGTGAACCCTGTCTGCCATGACCATAGAGCCCGTGGGTCTATTTAGCCCTCAAAGGAACCAATACCTGGGGATTGTATCTACTTTATCTGTCTCTTAGACTCTGCTCAGTTGTGCATAAGGGCAATCCTTCTGAAAGCCTCCAGACTCTTTTTTAGAGACTCGTAGCCATATAGACTCATTTCTCCTTTCCATTTCCCCCTTACATTAGGTCAAACAGCATTTTAAAGTCATGTTATTATATGTAGACAGGGATATTCTGCTGATCCGCATTGAACCTTCACTTCAAGGTCATTTTCCAGTTGGTAGTTGATAGTGATCCCTCGGTGCCAGGGAGGCTCATCCCCGGGTGTCATGTCCCATGCTGGGGGGAAGGCATTGTATTTACATGCTGAGTTTGGCTTCGAGACTGGCCACATTTGAGTAACATGAAGGCTGTCAGGAGGAAATTCCCAGGCACAGTGCTGCTCTAGGCCTTGTTCTTATTTCAGGCATATAGGTTCACAAGCATAGTCATTAGTATCATGCTCTCACTGTTGGACCCTCATTCCTTCCTGGTCCTTACCGTTGCACCTGGGGGACTGCCGCTGTTCCTCTAGAGACCACGACAGAGCACCCCCGGCCAGGAACTCAGTACCCCCCCAACTGTAGTTTTTAATTGTTGCCCCTATGAGTATATCCAAACATTACCATGCACCCTGGACATATGCCCTGTACAGCTCCCTGTCAGCCATATATCTCCTGTCAATAGTATCCTATACCAGTATTCCTCTGCTGCCATTGTTGAACCACTCTGTGATCCAAAACTTCCTGAAAATTGAAGCCCAATATAATGTCAGGGTCTCTTACTCGTAAAATGGCATATAGCAATGGGTATAAAGGTTATATATAGAATACGTGTTGACTTGGAAAAATTCTACATCCTATCTTTTTCTTTTTCTTTTTTTTTTCCCCCTAATTATTGAATTTCTCTTCACAAGAGCCCTAGACCACAGTAATTCATATATACAATATACAGTACTCCCACACATCTACCATTATACCTTTTCCCTTCCACAGCGATATTCTTATAACTTATTCATATCATATTTACTTAAAGTGATGTACAGACTGAGACAATAGCTTTCAAACAAGGTGACATCTGTGCTTACATTGTGTTCCATACTTTAGGATATACAGTTTTCTAAATTTTTAGTTATCCTATGTTTTACATTATGGTTTACATTATTAGTCTGTCGTCCCCTATATGTTTATGGTGTAATATTACATGTTTTATATCCATCCTTGTGTACTCTCATGAAACTCCTCTCTTACCCCACATTTACTTTGGTTCCACACATTTAACATCCATTTTCCCATCCCCTTGGTGCCCACAGTGACAGCCAACCTCCGTTTCCCGAGGAGCCACGTCCAGAGATACTTGTAGCAGTGTTCAGGGCCTAACTTGCTCAACTGCCCCAATGCCCTGGGAGCCACCCTTTCTTTCGAGAGATACAGTTCCCTCTATCTGATGGCATTAGTCCTCCCCAGGATGTGGGTCCAATCCCACTCTCACTACTTGGGTCTCTACCCAATGGTACCACCCACTCTGGCAAAATGAGCATTCAAACATTCCCCAGAAGCCCGTCCCACATCCGACCATCCCCTCCGAGCATCCTAAACAGGTAACCCTCTTAATTATATTTTGATACGATTTTCTCAGCATTTTACTCTCAACCAATATCTGACACTCTCCTATGTTTGTATGCTACCCCTCCCTCCCCCCACTTTTTGGGCAATATTACCCATCCGCCCATCCCCAGGCCCCTCAAACCCGCAAAGCCCCACCCAAAGGCAACCCCTTGCCCCCATTTTATCTCTTCTTTGTGTTCATACTTACCGCCAGCTCATCATAAATTCCACCCCTGCAGACGTCGGCTCACTTCCTTCCTCCACCCCCCGACTGCCTGTAAGCCTATCGTTCAGTCTCTAGCTCTCTGAGGCAGCTTTCTTATTTCATATCATTGAGTTCATGTAGTATTTGTCCTTCAATGCCTGGGTTGCTTCACTCAACATAAGGTTCTCAAGATTCATCCATGTTATCACGTGTGTTTGTAGTGTATTTGTTCTTACAGCCGAGTAGTATTCCATTGTGTGTATATACCACATTTTATTGATCCACTCATCTGTTGATGGGCATTTGGGTTGATTCCAACTTTTGGCGATAGTGAACAATGCTGCTAGGAACATTGGTGTACATATATCGGTTTGTGTCCTTGTTTTCAGTTCTGCTGGGTATATACCCAGCAGTGGTATTGCTGGGTCATATGGCAAATCTATGGTTAGTTTTTTGAGAAACGGCCAAACTGTCCTCCAGAATGGTTGGATCTTTCTGCATTCCCACTGGCAGTGGATGAGTGTTCCCCTTTCTTCACATCCTCTCCAGCATTTGCATTCTTCTGTTTTTTTCATAGCTGCCAATCTTATGGGGGTAAGATGGTATCTCATTGTAGTTTTGATTTGCATTTCCCTGATAGCTAGAGATTTGGAGCACTTTTTCATGTGCTTTTTAGCCATTTGTATTTCTTCTTTGGAGAAGTGTCTGTTTAAATCTTTCCCATTTTTAAAATGGGTTGTTTATCTTTTTATTTTCAAGATATAGGAGTTCTCTATATATATAAGTTATAAGTTTCTTATCAGATATATGGTTGCCAAATATTTTCTCCCACTGTGTGGGCTCCCTTTTTACTTTCTTGACAAACTCCTTTGAGGTGCAGAAGGATTTAATTTTGAGGAAGTCCCATTTATCTATTAGTTCTTTTGCTGCTCATGCTTTTGGTGTGATATTCATGAATCCATTTCCTATTACAAGGTCCTGTAGATGTTTCCCTACACTGCTTTCCAAGGTTTGTATGGTTTTGGCTCTTATATTTAGGTCTTTGATCCATCTTGAGTTGATCTTTGTATAAGGTGTGAGATGGTAATCCTCTTTCATTCTTCTACATATGGCTATCCAGTTCTCCAGGCACCATTTGTTGAATAGGCCACTCTCTCCCAGTTGAGAGGGTTTGATGGCTTTATTGAATATTATATGGCTATATATGTGAGGTTCTATATCAGAGCTTTCAATTCGATTCCATTGGTCTGTGTGTCTCTCCTTATGCCAATACCATGCTGTTTTCACTACTGTAGCTTTGTACTATGTTTTGAAGTCAGGTAGTGGGATTCCTCCAATTTCGTTTTTCTTTTTCAATATGTCTTTGGCTATTCGGGGACTCTTTCCTTTCCAAATAAATTTCATAGTTAGTTTTTCTAGTTCCTTAAAGAAGGCTGTGTTGATTTTTATTGGGATTGCATTGAATGTGTAGATCAGTTTTGGTAGGATAGACATTTTAATGATATTCAGTCTTCCTATCCATGAACATGGAATATTCTTCCATTTATTTAGGTCTTCTTTGATTTCCTTGAACAGTCTTGTATAGTTCTTGGTGTATAAGTTTTTTACCTCTTTAGTTAAATTTATTCCTAAGTATTTGATTTTTTTATTTACTATTGTGAATGGTATTTGTTTCTTGATTTCCTCCTGATCTTGCTCATTATTGGTGTACAGAAATGCTACTGATTTTTGTGCATTGATCTTATAGCCTGCAACTTTACTAAACTCATTTATGAGTTCTAGAAGCTTTGTTGTAGATCTCTCAGGGTTTTCTACGTATAGGATCATGTCATCTGCAAATAATGAAATTTTGACTTCTTCCTTTCCAATTTGAATGCCTTTTATATCTGGTTCTTGCCTCAGTGCTCGAGCAAGTACTTCTAAGACAATGTTAAATAGGAGTGGAGACAATGGGCATCCTTGTCTTGTTCCTGAGTTTAGAGGGAAGGATTTTAGGATTTCTCCATTGTAAACAATGTTGACTTTAGGTTTTTCGTATATACTCTTTATCATGTTCAAAAAATTTCCTTGTATTCCAATCTTTTGGAGTGTTTTTATCAAGAAAGGGTGCTGTATTTTATCAAATGCTTTTTCTGCATCTATAGATATAATCATGTGATTTTTTTCCTTCAATCTGTTTATATGGTGTATTACGTTGATTGATTTTCTTATGTTGAACCATCCTTGCATAACTGGAATAAATCCTACTTGGTCGTGGTGTATAATTCGTTTAATGTGTTGTTGAATACGATTAGCAAGTATTTTGTTAAGTATTTTTGCGTCTAGGTTCATTAGAGAAATTGGTCTGTAATTTTCCTTTCTTGTGGTGTCTTTGTTTGGCTTTGGTACTAGGGTAATGTTGGCATCATAGAAGGAGTTCGGCAATGTTCCTTCTGTTTCGATTTTTTGGAATAGTTTCAGCAGGATTGGTGTTAGTTCTTTCCGGAATGTTTTGTAGAATTCACCTGTGAAGCCATCTGGTCCTGGGCTCTTCTTAGTTGGGAGATTTTTAATGACTGATTCTATCTCTCTGCTTGTGATTGGTTTGTTAAGATCATCAATTTCTTTGGCTTGCTTATTTGTTTCTAGGAATTTGTCCATTTCCTCTAAATTGTCATTTTTGTTGGAATATAGTTTTTCAAAGTATCCTCTTATGATAGTCTTATGATAGTCTTTATTTCTGTGGGGTCAGTGGTGATATCACCTTTCTCATTTCTTATTTTGTGTATTTGCATCTTCTCTCTTTTTTTCTTTGTTAGTCTCACTAAAGGTTTGTCAATTTTGTTGATCTTCTCAAAAAACCAGCTCTTGGTCTTGTTTATCTTTTCAAGTGCTTTCTTATTTTCTATTTCATTTAGTTCTGGTCTTTTTTTTTTTTTAATTTTTAATCCCCCCCCCCGCCCCCAGTTGTCTGTCTCTGTGTCTATTTGCTGTGTCTTGTTTCTTTGTCCGCTTCTGTTGTCGTCAGCGGCACAGGAAGTGTGGGCGGCGCCATTCCTGAGCAGGCTGCACTTTCTTTCGCGCTGGGCGGCTCTCCTTACAGGCAAACTCCTTGCGCGTGGGGCTCCCCTACACGGGGGACACCCCTCCGTGGCAGGGCACTCCTTGCGCACATCAGCACTGCGCATGGGCCAGCTCCACATGGGTCAAGGAGGCCCGGGGTTTGAACCGCAGACCTCCCATGTGGTAGACGGATGCCCTAACCACTGCGCCAAGTCCATTTCCCTAGTTCTGCTCTTATCTTTGTTATTTCCTTCCTTCTTCTTCCTGTTGGGTTACTTTGTTGTTGTTTTTCTAATTCCTTCAAATGTGCAGTTAGTTCTTCAATTTTTGCTCTTTCTTCTTTTTTGATATATGAATTTATGGCTATAAATTTCCCTCTCAGTACTGCTTTTGCTGCATCCCATAAATTTTGGTATGCTGTGCTATCATTATCATTTGTTTCAAGGTAGTCATTGATTTCTTTTGAGATTTCCTCTTTGACCCACTGTTTTTCTAAGATTGTGCTGTTTAATTTCCAAATCGTGGTGTGAAACCTGGGCCTCTGTCCCTTGCAAATTTCCAGCTTGACTCCACTGTGGTCAGAGATATTGTTTTGTATGATTTCAATCTTTCTGAATTCATTGAGCCTTTCTTTGTGGCCTAGCATATGGTCTATCTTGGAGAATGATCCATGTGCGTTTGAGAAAAATGTATATCCTGCTGTGTTTGGGTGTAATGTTCTGTATATGTCTATTAGATCCAGCTCCTCTAATATACTGTTCAAATGTTTTGTTTCTTTGGTGATTCTCTTTTGAGATGTTCTGTCCAAGGTAGATAGTGGTGTATTAAAATCCCCCACTATAATTGTAGATGCATCTATTGTTTCACTTAGTTTTTCCAGCGTTTGCCTCACGTATTTAGAGGCACCCTTGTTAGGAGCATACATATTTATGATTGTTCGATCTTCTTGACAGATTTTCCCTTTCACTAAAATGTAGTATCCTTCTTTGTCTCTCACAATTGTTTCACATTTAAAGTCTATTTTGTCTGATATTAATATAGCTACTCCTGCCTTTTTTTGGTTATTGTTTGCTTGTATGATTGTTTTCCAGCCATTGACTTTCAATCTCCATGCGTCTCTGTGTCTAAGATGTGTCTCTTGTAGACAGCATACGGATGGGTCATATTTCCTTATCCAATGTCCCAGTCTGAATCTTTTGATAGGTGAGTTTAATCCATTGACATTCAGTGTTATTACTTTCAAGGAATTATTTGTGTTAGCCATATTTTGATTGGATTTGTGTTTGTCATATTTTGTTTGTATTTTTTTCCTTCTCTTTTTGTCTTTTTCTGTTGCTCTTATACTCTCCTCCAAGTCTGCCTGTCCTGTTTTTTCCTTTCTTCCTGCAGAAGTCCCTTTAGAATTTCTTGAAGGGGAGGTTTCTTGTTGGTATACTCTTTCAGTTTCTGTTTATCTGCGAATATTTTGAACTCTCCATCATGTTTGAATGCTAGTTTAGCTGGATAGAGTATTCTTGGTTGGAAATTTTTTCCTTTAGTACTTTGATTATATCATACCATTTCCTTCTTGCCTCTATGGTTTCAGATGAGAAATCAGCACTTAATCTTATGGAGCTTCCCTTGTATGTGATGGTTTTCTTTTCTCTTGTTGCTTTTAGGATTTTCTCTTTGTCTTGAGCATTGGATAATTTGACAAGTATATGTCTTGGGGTGGGCCTGTTGGGGTTTATGACTAGTGGAGTGTGCTGTGCTTCTTGGATATGTATATCTGTCTCTTTCAGTAGATTTGGGAAGTTTTCAGCCATTATTTCCTGCAACACTCCTTCTGACCCCTTTCCCTTCTCTTCTCCTTCTGGAATGCCTATAATACATATGTTTGAGTGTTTTGCATTGTCATTGAGGTCCCTAAGTCCTAGCTGGATTTTTTCTATCTTTTTATCGACCCCTTCTACTATCTGTTTGATTTCTGATGTACTGTCTTCCACATCACTAATTCTCTGCTCTGCCTCTTCTAGTCTGCTGTTATTTGCTGCAAGTGTATTTTTGATTTCTTGAACTGTGGTGTTCATTCCCATCATATCTGTTATCTTTTCGCGTATGTCTGCAATTTCCCCTCCAAGTGTTGTCTCATGTTGTTAACCTCTTTCATTACTTCATCAAATTTGTTGGTGATAAATGTTCTGAAATCTTTCATTGCTTGAGCGAAGTTCTGCTCCCCTTCATGATTTTTAGTTTGTTGATTGGATTCAGCCATGTTTTCCTGATTACTGGTTTGGTTTGTAGGTTTTTGTTGCTGTCTGGTCATCATTTTATCTTGACGGGTTTAATCAGTTCCTTAGCTTCTTTGTCTACTCTTGGAGATTAATTAGCTGTTGTTTTTGCGTAAGTGTTATATCTTCTCTTTGTCACTTTGTTCTTCTTATTCTAATTTCTTGTTGGTGGTTAAGTTCACTTTAAAGGAAAGTATTAGTGCCGGGGAAAGGCAATTGTGTAAGCAAGGAAAAAAGTGTAAAGTAGTATTGGTGATATATGTTAACAAAGCAAGAATATGAGATCTGGGAGGATGGAGGTTAGATTCATGTAAGATTGTGTAGAGTTATAGCAGTAGGTAGAGTACCTATTATGAGGTAGATGACTGAATATGGAAGGAATATGGTATGAACTAAAAAGCTATTGTTTTCGTGAGAGAGGGAAAGGGGAAAGAAAGGTAATAGTTTCAAGAGTGGATAACAGGCAGAAAACAAGACAAGGGTATTAGAAATTAAGAGTTAGACACTTTGTGGATCAAAGAAAGGGAGGTGGGGGGGTGGAATATAGGAGAGACAGTAGGTGATGGCAGGTATCAAGATATAGGGGAAAAGGGATAGTGTAGGTAGTCTAAATCAGTTCACACAGAAATGAGGCAGTGGAGGATGAGAAAAACCCAGCAATTGTGAGATGTTCCCTGCAGCACCTATTGTATAATTGAGTTAAAATAAAATAAGTAGAAAATGAGGGACAAGAGGGAGAGCGAAAACAGAGAAAGAAAAAATAAAAAATGAAAAAGAAAAAAAAAAGGGTAAGAAGAGAAGAAAGGAAAAAAGAAAAAGGGGGTGGGCAAAGGGTGGGGAACAGGTAGGGGAAAGAAAAAAACAGATATACACGAACCACAATTGCAACACCAATTACAGCAACAACAAAAAAAATCCCTAAATAACTGAATAAAAAAAAAAAAGACTTTGGGGGATACGCTGGGAGAAAAGACTAGGGGATAATGCAATATTAGCAAATTAGGACATTAAAAAAAGTAGAAAATAAAATAAAATGAAAATAAAAAACAGAACAAAATGAAACAATAATGAAAAAATGCAAACGTTGAAGGCTAGGGCATTCAAGGACCTCAGATGGACCTCAGGGCGTGATGGATTCAGGGGTGGAAAGTCTGAGATATTGAAGACTCAAGAGGTGTGAGTCTCTGGGGTGTGGGCCACCAGAGTTTAGGGGATTCAGACCTGGTAACCTCAAGTTCTGGTCAACAGGAAGCCTAGGGGCCCCGCAGTGTTAACACAGCCCTCAGGTATCCCCGGAGCTGGGTGCCAGCCCTATGGGGGAAGTCAGATCTGCATATTCTATATTATGGCTGAACCCTGCAATTCACTTACTCACTAGGGTTTATTTATGTGGATATTTCGTCAATTCAGCTTTTGGACTGCTCCCACCCTATGATCCCACAAATCGGCCACCTGAGGGCGCCTCTACACCACAGCCAATTTAATGACGCAGCTCTAGAGCCCGGCCCGTGGGTTGGGCTCCAGTTGGAAACGCCGAAAACAGATTCCAAAACCGGAGTTCCCAAGCTTCGCAAAATATTCCCCAATTGGCTTCCAGACGTGTCCCCCTCCCTCGCTGCACCCTGTAACAACCTCCCAATTACGTCCCTTTATTGCCAACAATCTAATTCCGTTGCAGATCGGCAGCCGGGCCTGTGGGGGTGGGGCTCCAGGCGGAAGCGCTATTATTTGGGTCCGCAATCAAAAATTCCCACGCTTCACAACAAAACACCGTCTGTCTCCCCAAATCGATCCGCAAAGGTGTCCCGTCTCATCAACCCCCCAAAAGCCCACCCAGGACTCGCGTATTCCCTGGCACCGCAGAGCCACCAAAAGGCGCGGCCGCAGTGCGGGTTCTGCGGCTCCACCCACCCTCAAGGAGGGAGCAACCGTGTGCAGGTCTCACCTCCGGGCAATAGAACCCAAATTATATCTTATAGACCAATCCTCTCCGTTACCTTCCCACCAAATCGATGTCCAGACACTTCCTGCCCTGCAAAAATCCCGAAAAAGCCTGGTCCAGGAGAACCTCCAGCGGCACCCAGCTGCCTCTTCCCAGGAGAGACGGCAAGGCAAGCTCACTCAGCCACCATCTTGCCGGAAGTCCAAGGTCCGCGGTTTAAACCCCGGGCCTCCTTGACCCGTGTGGAGCTGGCCCATGCGCAGTGCTGATGCGTGTTAGGAGTGCCTGCCACGCAGGGGTGTCCCCCGCGTAGGGGAGCCCCACGCGCAAGGAGTGCACCCGTAAGGAGAGCCACCCAGCGGGAAAGAAAGTACAGCCTGCCCAGGAAAGGCGCCGCACACACTTCCCGTGCCGCTGATGACAACAGAAGTGGACAAAGAAACAAGACGCAGCAAATAGACACTGAGAACAGACAACCGGGGGAGGGGGGGGGATTAAATAAATAAATAAATCTTTGGGGAAAAAAAAAAAAGAAAAAACAGCAACGACAACAAAAAACAAAAAACATGGTCAGACTCCTACCGGCAAAAAAGAAACTTAGGTTTGTTTTAGGAACAAGTGAATTCTTCATTATCAGCACTTTCTCAGGGTGGGGGGCACAGTAGGATGCCTAAAAAACAAATTAACCCATTTCAAATATTTAAAACATGAATTCCATATCAGAGGTATACAATGTACATGGACAGAAATTAAAGACAGATCTACCATGGTTTTCAAAGTGGAAATTCCTATTTTTCATTAAGCCATTTCACTGTGTGTTTAAGGAAAAAGCCATTTCCTTAAATAAATCAAGACTTTTTATGTCTCTGGACACTTCACCTGGTGGTGACACCAAACAGACTGGGGGCCCCTAGAAAGACGCAAGGTTGGAACTCAGGGCTGAGTGCATGGTGCTGGGGTGGGGAGGCAGCGACCCCCCCACACCAGAAGTGTCCCTGGGGAGCTGCACAGATGAGGGAAGCAGCAGCCAAATGGCCCTGCTGGAAGTCAGAAGTGGCCCCACAGCCAAGCCTGGCAGGAGATGTGGGAAGAGGTGTGGTCCAGAGCAGGGCAGTGGGTGTGTCAGTGTGGGCTCCAGGCCAAGGACAGTCAAGGGTAAACACTTCTGGACCCCATCTGGGGGGATGTGTGGGTCCATTCCAAGTGTGTGAATACGGGGGATCCATGCATCAACTCCATAAGCCTTTACAGAGGATTTCTGCTATGCTAAATTGTACGTTGGGTCCTACTAAGTTCAAGAACACAGTATGGTACCTGCTTTGAAGGAAGGAAAAGAAGGTGAATGGAACAATTGTGTATGGAGGGTTAGGTGCCTGGTATATTTACACATGCTTTCTTTTTAAAACTTTTCACTGTGGTAACAGATATACAATACAAAGTTTCCCATTTTAACAGCTTCCATGTGTATAATTCAGTAGCGTTCGTTACAAGACAATATGGCGCTACCGTCGCCACCATCCATGACCAAAATGTTTTCATCACCTCAAACAGAAGCTCTGTACTCATTAAGCATTAGCTGTCCATCCCCCTAGTCCCTGACAATCTTTCATCTTCTTTCTGTCTCTATGAATTTGCTTATTCTAGGTATTTCACGTAAGGGCAATCGTGTGTCTGGCTTATTTCACTCAACACGATGTCTTCAAGATTCATCCATGTGGTCACATGAATCAGAACTTCATTCCTTTTTATGGCTGAATAATATGCCATTTCATGGCTAGACCACATTTGTATATCTATCTGTTCATCTGTCGATGGACACTTGGGCTGCGAGTCACTCTTCCTTAATCCTTACAGTAAATGACCTTATTGGATAGGTAAGATGATAGTGGTTTTATAGATGAAGAAACTGAGTCTCAGAAAGGTTAAGGGACTTGACCAAGATCACTCAGCTGTAGCGGGTGGAGACCAGATTGGAAGCCCCAGGCCAATGCTTATGTGATTCTCTGCATCAGGCTTTTGAGTAGGGGAAACAAGACACACTCATTGTTACCAGTATGACAGGCTTCTCCTGCGTGGATCTTGGGTACTTCTCTTTTAAACTTCAAGGTTCTTGTTCAAGTCCTTGTATGCCCAGATTAATGGGAAGTCCCCTGTCCACATTCTTGGAGAATCCATGGGGATTTATGCAGTTCACAAGGGCCCAACCTGCCTCCACGTGTCTTGCGGAGAGAGACCCAGGGAATCAGATGAGTCCACCAGCAGGGCCCCTTTCTATTGCCTTATTGCTTCTGCCATGGCTACCAGCTGTTGCTGCTGGAAACAGGCTGTGCACAACTTGAGGCTGCCCCTCTGCCCGAGGCTATGCTGCCATCCATGGGGGTCTGGCTGTAGTTTCTCCAGGCACAATAGGAAGGCAATCTACCCCCTCATGTCCTGCTCAGCTCTGGTGCCCCCGAAGTCACCAGATGGCTGCGCTGTGAGGGTTTTGACTCTTTAGCTGCCAATGCACGGCTTGCTCAGGTGGCACCCCACTCTCTCAACAGTCTTGCTGACCAAGGGGTCATTACCTTGGGCCTCTGGGGCACTTTTGTCCCATCCACCTGCTATGGTTCCCAAAGCACATCTTCTAGGCATCTGGTCAGGGGACACCAGCAAACTGTTCCAAACCTGGCTGCCCCCACGTCCCATCCTAGTCCTCAACATCAATACAGGGTCACCTGTCGGTCTCCTCCTTTGCTCATGGCAGGTTTCCCTGGTGGGCTTTTTTAAAATTTATTTTGTTTATTTCTCTCCCCTCCCCTGGTTGTCTGTTCTCTGTGTCTATTTGCTGCGTCATCTTTGTCCGCTTCTGTTGTTGTCAGCGGCACGGGAATCTGTGTTTCTTTTTGTTGCATCATCTTGCTGTGTCAGCTCTCCGTGTGTGCGGCGCCATTCCTGGGCAGGCTGCACTTTCTTTCGCGCTGGGCGGTTCTCCTTATGGGTGCACTCCTTGTGCGTGGGGCTCCCCTACGCGGGGGACACCCCTGCTGGCACGGCACTCCTTGCGCGCATCAGCACTGCGCATGGGCCAGCTCCACACGGGTCAAGGAGGCCCGGGGTTTGAACTGCGGACCTCCCATGTGGTAGACGGACACCCTAGCCACTGGGTCAAGTCCGCTTCCCCCCTTGTGGCCTTTGACACCCTTTCCTGCCAGAGCCGTCTTTGGCTGTCAGGGAAGTTTTAGTGACTTTAAACCTCCAAGGGGAAGGGATTGAGGTCTTGGTCTCTGTTGCAAAGAAGTTCTTTGGCCCCTGATATGGGTTGAATTGTTCAAACCCCAAAAGACACGCTGAAGTGTTAACCCCTGGTCCTGAGAATGGGATCTTATTTTGGAATAGGGACTCTGAAGATGTTGAAGCAGGCTAGTAAGTTAGGGAACCAATAGATGGATCTGGAACCTGGCAGAGAGTCCACATGGACATCAATAACCCCAAGGCGGCTGCTGGAAGACACCTCCCTCCTCCCCCAAGATCCTGCCATCCAGAACACAGACTTCCTCTGGAAGCCAGGAGAAGCCCCGGATACTCCCCAAGGACTTCACCTTTTCTTTTTTTTAAAGATTTTTATTTGTTTCTCTCCCCTTCCCCGTCCCCAGTTGTCTGCTCTCTGTGTCCGTTTGCTGTGTATTCTTCTGTGTCCACTTGTATTCTTGTCAGTGGCACCCAGAATCTATGTCTCTTTTTGTTGCGTTATCTTGCTGCATCAGATCTCCATGTGTGTGGTGTCATTCCTGGGCAGGCTACACATTTTTTTTGCACTGGGCAGCTCTCCTTACAGGGCACAGTCCTTGCACATGGGGCTCCCCTATGTGGGGGACATCCCTGCGTGGCATGGCACTCCTTGCGTGCATCAGCACTGCGCGTGGGCCAGCTCATCACATGGGTCAGGAGGCCCTGGGTTTGAACTTTGGACCTCCCATGTGGTAGGCAGACGCCCTATCCATTCGGCCAACTCTGCTTTCCACTTAATGGCCTTTTGATGGCTGGTTTAACTGAGAAACTATCAGATGGTAAAGTCATAAAACTAAGACTGCATCTAAGACTTCTGGAAGGATAGGAAGAAGAATCTTTTCTGCCCCTCCTCTGAGGAGGGAGCAGTTTTTGGCTTGGAGGACATTTGATCTATTTGATCTGTTTTCCAAGTCCAGGCGGCCCTGGAAAAGCCCAGTGGCAGGGTCTCTGATTCCCAGGGTGGCGGGAACCAGAGAAGTAACTCTAAACTGTCCCCCAAGACTTTTGAAGGCTTGGACGCTTCAATTTAGAGAGTAGTTGGTCTCGGGCCCTGGAATGCAGGCATGCCTAGAACCGGACGAGTAAACACTGAACGGCCCCTGTTCCTTGGACCCATCGGTTCAGAGAGCAGCCAAATATCCCCTGAGACAGATGCCTCAGGCACTTTGATTTGGGGCCACTGCTCAGTCTCCCACCAATTTGGCTTAGGCACATTGATCTGATATCCAGAATCAGATATCCCCAAGACCTACATCGCCCACAAGGATGCTTGTGGGCCAGGCAGGCTCTGAAAATTGAAATTCTCAGGACGCTGGGACAGACCTTCAGCTCCAAATTACCTGGAACGGTGACTGTTTTAGTCAGACTAGGACTCTGGGACCCAGAACAGTCGACTAAAAGGTGCTTCTTCATTCTTCCTAGCATAATGGGCACGGACTCTAGCCCACCAGCAGATTGAGGTGTGTCCTTCAGACCTGGACCACCCTACCACCGGAAGGGCTGAAGAAGGAACTGATCTTCTTCTGCAACACTGCGTGGTGATAGTATAGCCTTGAAGGGGGCCAAAATTGGCCTGTAAAAGGCCCTCCAAATTATGACTGTATTTTGCAGATAGACCTCCTGTGTAAGAAGGAAAGAAAGCAGCCAGAGGTTTCATATGTTCAGCTTTTTATGGCTCTATATCAGGATACGAGGTTAAGTGGATCTTGCAAGTTATTCTACGGTTGGGAAGTGAAACCACCCCTGAAAAGGAGGGAGATATCTTAGATGATCCCCTCCTCAGTTCTCCCCCTCCAGCCTCTGCTTCTGTACCTCACGTACCCATAGCTAACCCAGCAGGAGTCACCAGGAGTGGAGCATCTTTCCACCCTAATAGGGGATGTGAAAACAGCCTCTGCCCAATAAGGGAAGCAGCAAATGGAGAAGCAGGAACAGTTAGAGTCTATGTTCCTTTCTCCATGGCAGATTTAACTCAGTGTAAGCAACAGTTGGGGCAATTCTCAGAGGACCCAGATAAGTTTACTGAGGAACTCCAGAAGTTAACCCTAAATTTTGAGCTAACATGGGGAGACGTGTATGTTATCCTAGTCTCGTGTTGCACCCCTGAATTAAAACGCCACATTTGGGAAGCAGCCCAGGGGCGCGCCAATGGGATGCTGCCCAGCAGCCCCAGCAATATGCTGCAGGGGTCATGGCAGTTCCAGAGGCTGATCCTAACTGGAACTACTAACGAGGGCAAGCAGACATAAGGAAGAGAGACCATATGAGAGCATGCCTGCTAGAGGGCATGAAAAAGTGCATCGTCAGGTCTGTTAATTATAATAAGCTGCAGGAAATAACCCAGATGGAAAAGGAAAATCCTGCCCAATTTCAAGGGAGACTAGTAGAAGCTATGAGAAAGCATACCCAAGTTAACCCAGACTCACCGGAGGGACAGATTGTATTAAAAACCTATTTTATCGGCCAGGCAGCTCCAGCTATTAAAAGGAAATTCTAAAAGCTAGCTCTAGGGCCTGGAACCTCAATAACTTCTTTTACAAGTAGCTTTTTCCGTCTTCAGCCACCGTGACCAGGCCTTAGAGGAGTCGAGGGCAAAGAGCGACAAGCAGAAGGCTCAGCGATTTGCAGTTGCCACAAATGGCAGCCGGCCACCTCGGGGTCACCCCAGCTCAGGCTCCAGACTCGAGCTCCTGCTTCAACTGTGGAGAGCTTAGCCTCCGGAAGGAAGACTGCCCTAAACCATGGAAGGAGCCCGCAGTGCCTGCCCCCGGTGTGGGGGAACAGGCCACTGGGCTCGGGTGTGCTCCGAATCCCGAAGGGGAGGCAGAGCACAGCCCAGGGCCCAGGTGGCAATGCCCCCCACCCCCATAGAGGACTGAGGGGGCCCGGGGCAAAGAATGGCTCCTTGGACAACTCCATGGAACATCGAACTAGAGGAGCCCCAGGTGACCTTTGACAAAGCAGGTAAAGAAATTAATTTTTTAATTGATACAGGAGCCACCTCTTCAGTTCTGACCTGTCACTCCAAACCTCCCTCCCCCAGAAGTTGAACCTCTCCTCTGCCAAATGGGAAACCTAACTGCAAGCCATCAAATTTCAATTGTCCCACCCCCTTACTAGGGCTGGATTTACTTCGTACTTTGGGGGCCTGCATCCAACTAGTAGGGATCAATGGAACCTCTAAGGTGCCTGTAGCCCAGTGCTCAGGAGAAGCTGTGAAATCTGTTCAGCCATGGTTCTGGATAAAGAGTCAGGTGTCTCATCAGCAGCTATTACCCAGGAAATCAACAGTGAAGCAAATTCTATTGTCTGGGAAACTGGGATATCTGGAAGGGCCCTCCAGGTTCCCCAAGTTTCCATTTCTTATGATACTAACCAGCCATACCCTCATTAAAGCAGAACCCCCTCAAGGAGGAGGCCCACGGTTAAAAGGTTCTTGGAGGATGGCCTACTGATTCCCTGCCCATCTCCCTGCAACACGCTGATTCTTCCTGTGAAAAAGCCCAGTGGTACCTACAGGCTGGTTCAGGACTTAAGAGCAGTCAATAGCTTTGTAGTACCAATTCACCCAGTTGTACCCAACCCTTAGTCTGTGCTAAACCAGGTCCCAGAAACCATGGCTTGGTTTACCATTCTAGACTTAAAAGATGCCTTTTTCTGCATTCCTCTCCACCCGGACTCCCAACTCCTTTTTGACTTTGAATGGGAGGAGTCCAACTCCAGGCCCCCAGTCCAGCTTACGTGGACTTCGTTGCCTCAAGGGTTCCGAGACAGCCCCCATATTTTGGGGAACGCCTTAGCTCAGGACCTAGCTGATCTCTACTTGCCACAGAGTTACCTTTTACAATATGTGGATGATCTGCTGCTTTGCAGCCCAATGAAGGAAGTTTCCGATGCCAACACCATTTCAGTCCTTAATTTCCTAGCTGATCGGGGCTATACAGTATCAGCATCCAAGGCACAAATCTCTCAGCAGAAAGTCTCCTATTCATTCATTCATTCATTCATTCATTCATTCATTCATTACCCCCTTCCCCTCCTCCCACCCTGCTGGGTTTTTTTGTTTTTTTTCTTCTGTCTATGTTGTTTTCTCATAGGGTGAGTGGTTCTCTGTCAATTGTGCCACCTCAGTTCCGGGTCTCTTCTGTGCTTAACCTTGACTCTACCCTTGTCTCTCTTTTGATACATCATCATCATCTTGCTGAGCGACTCACTTTGCGTGGGGCACTGGCTTACCATGCGGGCACTTGCGTGGGCACTGGCTTGCTGCACAGACATGCTTTCTCTTCTTCTTTTTCACCAGGAGGCCCCAGGGATCGAACCCAGGTCCCCCCATATGGTAGGTGGAAGCTCTATCACTTGAGCCACATCCACTTCCCAGTCTCCTGTTTAAAGTTCCTTCTTATGCTGGGGGAAAAATCTCTCTCCTCAGAAAGAGTTCAAGCTATCACTAGTATTCCTTACCTCAAACAAAGCAGCAGCTGAGAACTTACCTAGAAATGGCTGGTTACTCTAAACTGTGGATACCTAATTTTGGGGAAATAGCCCAGCCACTGCTCAGTGCTATTGCAGGGGCTGATAACCAACCCTTAGAATGGGGAACAAGCCAGGAAGCTGCCTACTATGCCCTAAAAAGAGCCTTAATTAGCCCATCAGCCCTAGGAATTCCTGACCTAAACAAGCCTTTCTTTCTATACATACCTGAGAAGAAGGGGGTGGCTCTAGGAGTGTTAGTCCAGAAACTGGGTGAAATTTCTCGACCAGTAGCTTATTTCTCCAAACCTCTGGATAACACAGCACAGGGCTGGCCACCTTGCCTGAGAGCAATGGGGGCAACAGCCCTTTTAATGAGAAAGCCACCAAACTAACCTGGGGGTATCCTCTCACAGTCTTCATCCCACACCAGGTGAAGGACGTGCTTGAGGACACCAGTAGCTTAGTAGCTAGGTAATTAAATGCCAGGCTCAATTACTAGATACTTCTGAGGTGCAGATAAAGGTGTGTCAGACTCTCAACCCGGCCACCCTACTACCGGTAGAGGCCCCATAGTCAGATCCTGAGGGGCCCCTTCTCCACTCCTGCCTTGAGACTCTTAACCAAAACTACTCAAGCAGGCCAGATTTTTAAAATGGCCTCTTGTAAATCCAGACATTGAACGGTTCACAGATGGAAGCAGATTTATTAAGTAAGGAATTAAAAGGGCAGGCTATGCAGTGGTTTCTCAATTTGAAACCATAGAGGCCAGAGGTCTTCCCCCTGGAACTTCAGCCCAGAAGGCAGAGCTGATTGCCCCTACCTGAAGTTTAAAGCTAACAGCTGGGAAATGGGCTAATATTTACACAGACTCTAAATATGCTTTCCTTGTCCTTCACGCTCGCTCTGCTGTGTGATGAGAACAAGGCTTGCTTATTAACAGTGGGTCACCTGTTAAGCACAGGCAAGAAATCCTAGATTTACTGGAAGCTGTACTGTTACCTGAAGAAATAGAAGTTATGCATTGTCCAAGGCACCAGAAAACAGACACTGCTATAGCAAAGGGAAATGCTCGAGCTGACGCAGCTGCTTAACTGGCAGCACAAACCCAGGTTTCCCTCCTACCCCTTATTCCAGCATCTGCACCAGTACTTGAAGTTCCACAGTATACCCAGGGAGCACAACCCAGGGAGCTAGCCTGGGGTTCACCCGGAGGCTGATGGGTGGCTTGTTAAGGAGCAGAGCAGTGGAAAGTCCCTCATGCCACTCATCTGGGGGGGGGGGGGGATTGCCTAACCAGCTTAGCCAAATGGGTTTTCAAAGGACAGGGTCTAGTAAAGACAGTCAAAGAAGTTACCAGGAGTTGCCCCCTGTGTGCCATTAAAGACTCAGACAATGGAAGGCTTTCCTATCCTCCCCTCTTACAGCCCCATGTCCAGATGTGGGGCTCATATACCCTGGGGAGGACTGGCAGATAGACTTCACCCACATGCCATCTTGTCAGGGCTAGAAGTTCCCCTGTACTGGTAGGTACTTTTACTGGGTGGGTGGAAACATTTCCTACTAGAAGAGAAACGGCAACTGAAGTGGCTAAAGCTCTCATAAACGAAATAGTTCCCAGATTTAGATTGCCTAAGTCCCTCCAAAGTGATAATGGGCCAGCCTTGACTAGTCAAATAACCCAAGGTCTATCAGCTGCCCTCAGAATTAAATGTCTCCATAGTTCCTGGAGGCCCCAATCCACAGGGAAGGCAGAGAGAGTTAATTACACCTTAAAGCAGATTCTAGCTAAACTCTACCAGGAAACTGCATCACCTTGGGTCACCAGTCTACCTGTGGCCTGACTAAGGCGACATTTAGCTCCAAATGACCCACTTCAGCTTAGCCCCTCTGAGATGGTCTATGGGTGGCCTTTCCTTACCCAGGACCTGGTACTAGATCCAGAAATTTAAGAGCTCACAAAATATTTTATCAACCCAGACAAAACTCAACAAGTCATCCAGGAGCTTGGAAACAAAATTCTTTCTAGCCCCAACCATGAATTAACTTTACCTAAAGTTAAACGTGGAGACAGGTTCTGATCAAAACCTGGCAAGAAAACAGGCCTCACTCTCAATTAGAGCCTAAATGGAAGGGACCTTATCCTGTGGTTTTAATCACTCCCACAGCTGTTAAAGTGAAAGGACTTGCCAGCTGGGTGCACTTATCCCGAGTGAAGCCAGCTTTCCAAGGAAGTGCCGACTCACCAGAAGCATCTGACAGGTCATATGAGTGCCAGCCATTTGACAGCCTGAAATACCCCTTCAAGAGACAAAGTTAAGTATCATCTGGGTCTCTAATCCATCACCTTGAAAAACCCTTGTCTGTTTTCATTTGAAAAAGGCAATGTCTCTTCTCATCCCCCTCTTGGCTGCTTTAGGCATAACCACCACCGTGGAAAACTGGGGTTGGCAATCTATACCAAACGCCATTATCTAGTTCAGTCGCTCCCTAGAGCTAACTAACAGCATAAATGAAACCAGCCGAGCCTTAGAAGCTCTAAAACAGCAAGCAGACTCTCTTGCTACTGTGGTGATGCAAAATCACAGGGCATGGGAAGTGGACCTGGCCCAGTGGATAGGGCGTCCGTCTACCACATGGGAGGTCCGTGGTTCAAACCCCGGACCTCCTTGACCCGTGTGGAGCTGGCCCATGTGCAGTGCTGATGTGCGCAAGGAGTGCCGTGCCACGCAGGGGTGTCCCCCGTGTAGGGGAGCCCCACGTGCAAGGAGTGTGCCCCGTAAGGAGAGCCACCCAGCACGAAGGAAAGTGCAGCCTGCCCAGGAATGGTGCTGCACACACGGAATGCTGACACAACAAGATGACGCAACAAAAAGAAACACAGATTCCCGTGATGCTGACAACAACAGAAGCGGACAAAGAAGAACGCACAGCAAATGGACACAGAGAACAGACAACTGTGGCGGGGTGGGGGGAGAAATAAATAATAAAAATAAATCTTTAAAAAACAACAACAACAACAAAATCACAGGGCAGTTAACATGCTAACTGCAGCACAGGGAAGGGTATGTCCTTTCCTTAAAGAAGAATGTCATCTCTATGTAAATTACTCTAAAACAGTCCTAAGCAGTATTCAAAACCTGCAAAATAAAACCCACCGATGTCGGAGTAATGCAGCCTTATAGACACCTGACCTTTTCTACTTCTGTGGTCCAGTATCCTCTTAGTGGGACCATATATTCTCAAAATTCTAATTAAGTTTATTTCTTCCAGAATTGACATCTTGTAAGCCATATGGGGACTTCATCCAGCTTAAAACAGGATGCCAGGTCTGTCTCCCTCCAACCGAGATAGAATAGCAAGAGAGTTTTACACCTTGTCAGGTAAGACCTACTGCACCTAACCAGCAGGAAGTAGCTACAGAAAAACGATCATCTCCCTTCAGCACCCCTTTAAGATGAAAGGTATAAACTCTCTGCATGAAGCAGGCCAGTAAGTTAGGGAATCAATAGATGGATCTGGAACCCCGCAGAGAGTCCACATGGACATCAATAACCCCAAGGTGGTTGCTGGAAGACCCCGCCCCCAAGAGCCTGCCATCCAGAACAAAGACTTCCTCTGGAAGCCAGGAGAAGCCCCGGATACTCCCCAAGGACTTTATCACTGGGCCCTCATAAGGGATCATGGGTGGGGTAATCAGTCAAAACAGCAAACAGCTAGACCCTCTCCTCTGCCATTAGCAAAGGGGTGAAATAATTGACAGTTCAAAAGCCACACAGGAGGCCTGAACAAGTGCTCTCGCTCTCGCCTCTGGACTGACGCTGGCTGCCTTCTCCCCATTTGGAGCACTCAGCAAGTAAACCTGGGGATTTATAATCCGTAAGGGGAAATTGTAGCCTGTAAATCAGCCTGCTCTATCACTTCTCAACCTTTTCCTCTCTACCTGGGACCCCTGATCTGTTATTTTCTCCCATTTCTCATCCCTCCCTGCCTGAGTAAATTACTGGCCTAACTCACCCAGCGTGCTCTTGAAATTCATTTCTGCAGCAAAGTCAAGAACCTAGACAAAATTTGGTCACAATGTTATTAATTAAGATGAGGCCACACTGGGTTAGGATGGACATAATCCAATATGACTGGTGTCTTTATAAGACAGACAGATGAGGACAAGTGCCATGTGACGACCGAGGCAGAGAATGCCATGGATTACTGGCAAGCCACCGGCAGAAGCCGGGAAAGAGGCCTGGAAAGATTCTTCCCTACAAACTTCAGAGAGAGCCTGGCCCTGCTGACATCTTGACTTCAGGCTTCTAGCCTCCAGAACTTTGAAACGAGAAATGTCTGTGTTTGTTTGTTTGTTTTTAAAAGATTTATTTATTTATTTATTTAATTCCTCCCCCTCCCCTGGTTGTCTGTTCTCTGTGTCTATTTGCTGCGTCTTGTTTCTTTGTCTGCTTCTGTTGTCATCAGCGGCACGGGAAGTGTGGGCGGCGCCATTCCTGGGCAGGCTGCACTTTCTTTTGCGCTGGGCAGCTCTCCTTATGGGTGCACTCCTTGCGCGTGGGGCTCCCTTACGCGGGGGACACCCCTATGTGGCAGGGCACTCCTTGCGCGCATCAGCACTGCGCATGGGCCAGCTCCACACGGGTCAAGGAGGCCCCGGGGTTTGATCTGCTGACCTCCCATGTGGTAGACGGACGCCCTAACCACTGGGCCAAGTCTGTTTTCTAATGTCTGTGGTTTTATGCCACCCATTTGATGGTGCTTTGTTCCAGTCGCGCTAGGAAACGAAGATGGCGCCTCTGAAAAGTGCCCGCCTAGTCCCGACAGCCAGTTCTTCCCACTCAGCACTTGGGAGAAGGGCCGGCTGGGCCAAGCCACGGGGCAGGCGGCAGCTGCCGTCCTCCTTCAGCAGCTAAGGGGCTTGCTCGGGCCTCTCAGCAGAGCAGGGATCTCTTGCAAAGTCACTTGCTGACTCTGCCTACCTAGGCTGGGAGTCAGCAATTTTTAAATGTCAGCTTGGGTAAACAAAACAAGTTTAAGTTCCTTTAATCTGGCACATTTCGGCCCTGAAAGTTAAAAAAGAAGCTATTGTATTGAGGGTGGCCTGTGCCAGGATTGGGTGGCAGGCAGGCCAGGGGCCTTGAGAGGGGCGGGGTGTGTGTGTGTGAGGACATGGAGAGGGGAGGTCTGAATCCAGGAGCTGGGTGTGAGGGGAGGGGGGGGGCAAAGCTAGGAGATGAATCCACGTGGGAAGCAGGAGGTAGGACTCCTCAGTACCCACTGCCGACCAAACAGATTAAGATCCAGAGGGGGTGGATGACATTCAGACTGGGCCCGGCAGCCAGCAAGGCTGACTTGTGCCGAGCTGAGGTCTGGAAATGGGGATCCCAGCCCTCAGGGCGCTGGAGAGACTGGACAGGGCAGAGGTTTCTCCGCCGAGGCTGAGGGCGGCCAGCAGTTCAGGGAAGAGCCCCGGCCCCTCCCGCGACCCCCAGCGGGGCAGGGGGTCCTCCGCATCTTCTCCTCCCCGGGAAGCAGCAGCCGCTGGCAGAGGGAAGGACAGCCTGGGGGCGCAAAGCCACTCCATCCCGTTGGCCCAGCGCAGGCCCCGGCGCTCCCGCGGTGCGCTCAGGCCGCTGCGAGCACCCCGAAATCAGTGTGAGCCTCTGTAATTATGACCAGTGTCGATCTGCTCGCAAGGACCGTGTGAGGAAACGGTCCTGAGGGTCGCTGAGGCGGTTTGCCCGCGGGCAGGCGGGGACGCGGGGCGCCTGGCGCGAGGCGCTGTGGGCGTGGAGGGGGGCAAAGGGGGCGCTCCCCGCTGGTGGGAGCACCCAATCGAGAGCGGAGCTGCTCCGCCTCGGTGCTTCTTTACGTGCCTGTTTCCCCTCCCTGCTTCCTAAACTGACGGTAAGAGGGAAGGGAAGCCCAGGTCTGGCAGGGCAGGGAAGCTGTGCGGGCCTGGAGGCCCCCAGGGTTCAAGTGCATTCCTGGACGGTAAGCAGCAGGAGGCCCCTTTTCACTGAGCTCTTAAAATCCTGGGGCTTAAAAACCCAGTGTCCAGGTTTCGGAACACGAGTTCATTAGATCTGGGGATGAAACGGAGAGAAACTGCCACCTCCGGATGCCAAGCCGCCTCCACACCCTCAGGGTCTTTGCCAGCCTGTGTGGACTCGTAAGGGGTAAGGCAGAGAGTATCCAGGACGTGTATAGGATTCGAGCTAGAGTAAGCTAATAAAAAGAAGGCTAGTCAGAGGAAGGAGTTACCAGATTGTTCTCGGAGATAATGTATTGAAAACTTTTAGAATGACCTCTTTGTTTAATATTGCAGCTCGGCTATTTGGAGAGAGGCATGACATAGACATTAAAACAAAAACAAAAACAAAAAAACTCGATTGGGCGTGGGGCGTCAGGCTCCTTGTAGACCGGTGCATGTGGCAGCCTGCGCCCACAAAGGGGCGCTGCCATCCCGCATGTTGGGAACGTGACGGGAAAGAAAAGGAAAGAAAAACCCAACCTCTTAGGTGGTGAGCTAGTAAACCCCTCAAACGCAAGGTGCCTTTTAATTTTTAGAAAATGATTGAAATATTATAGCATACAGAAACGTGCATAGGTCAAATATCACACATTGAACACAGGTGCGCAACCAGCAACTGGATCCCAAATAGAACATCTGCCTGGGGCGCCCTCGGGTGCCCGACCATTCCTTTCTCTCCGTCCTGGCTCCTCACAGCGCAGGCCGCCTTGCCTGCCGCTGTACCTGGGCAAAGCCGGCCATGTGGTCTGTAGCTTTTGCATCCGGTGGCTTCCGCTCACCCCGGCATGTGAGATTTGTCCCTCCTGCTGCGGGCAACACAGATGGCTGCTTCTCAGCGCTCTGTAGTATTCCATTGCTGGACATACCCCAGGTCACTTGGCCAGGCAGCTGCTGCTGGGCATTTGGGTAGTTTCCCACCTTGGGTTTTACAGAGTGCCGCTATGAACATTCTCGCACGTGTATTTGGTGAAAATATGAACGCGTTTCTAGGATAGGAGCTCCTGGGTCGTGAGCCTAGATTTAGTAGATGCTGCCAAACAGCGATCCAAAGTGATTGTGCCATTTCACATTCCCACCAGCGGCGTAGGAGGGCTGGGTCCTAGCCTCAGCGACTTCTTTCCTATCGCAATCATTTTAAAGCATGATTTCTTCAAACAACAGTCATTACATCAGCTAACAATTCTGGAAGGGCCGTTATGTGCCATGAGCGCTTTTAAAGTGCTGGGGACACAGCACTGAGCGAGACTGTCAGATCCCTGCTTCTCCTTTGCCAATGATCTGGAGGATATTATGTGCTCATTCCATAAATAGAACATGTTTGACAGGTGCTGAGGGCAAGGGGGTAGGCTTGGAGGGCGAGCTCAAGAGATGTTTTGGGGACCTCTGGTTGAAATTCTGCCTCCTCCACCAGCAACTTCTACTTCGTCCTAGCAGGGCCCAGTGAGTTACAAAATGCAAAGGCTTGTGAAGTTGGTAGATGAATCCCATTGCTCTCTGCTTTTGGACCAACTGTTTCCTCAGACATTTCCAATGTTTACACTTTCCTCTATTTTGACTCTAAAAGTGAAACGGAGGAGGGGAGTGGAGGCGAGCAGTGTGCCCTGTTCCGTGCAGGGCGTTAGGGACACAGAAATGAAAAGTTGTGGTTCTAGCCTGAAGGGTATCACGAGACAGCAGGGAAAACAGACTGTCCCCGGTGCAGTGATAGCAAAAATATGCCCAGCATGGAGGTGGTGCCAGAGAGGACAGCGTGAGCTTTGCTTGGCGAATCAGGGAAGGCGTCCTGGAAGTGGGAACTCGTCCTGGTGGAGATGCTCTTGAGTCGTTTCTTGGAAGCTGAATCGGAGATCACCTGACAGACAGAGGGGCTGGGATTACAGGAAAGGGAGAGACTTGTGCAGAGGAACAAAGAAGCGAAATAGGCTGCTGTTTTCTGGGGACTCCAAGCAGCTGTGGTTTCCTGCAGCTGGAGCGCGGGCGCAGGCGGGCTCAGCGCGTGGGAGGCGGGGGAGCGGGCGCCCAGCCGCGAGGCTGCGGGGGTGTTTCTGAGCTTGGGCTTGGGACAGGGCGACTCGCCCGTCCCCACCGGAGTCAGGCACACCGAGGTCTGCAGCCCGGCTCCGCCAGGGACTTGTGGGCGACTTCGGGGAAGTTCTTTGACTTCTCGAAGCCTGCATTGGCTCTTCTGGAAACTGGGGAGACCCGCAGTACCTTTCCCACAGGGTGCTCATTAGGCTTCAACGAGATAAGGCATGTAGAGCCCACGAGGCACAATGCCTGGCGCGTAATAAGCGCTCAGTACATGTCACACTAGTAATCAATCGTTAAGTTATGACTTGACAGTGTGTTGGGTCCATTTTATTTTCTGGAGAGTCAGTCCATTTTGAATCAGTAGTCTTTAATTTAAAAATGGTTTTTATATTAAAATGAGCATGACGATATGAAAACAAACCTATAGCGTTGTGGCAGGAGGATCTCCCGAGTTTACTCTGCTCTGACATTAGGGGTGCTTGGGTAAAAAATGTGGGGAGGGATGGTCTGGGCTGAAGTTTGCCCGAGGGCTGTGGAGGATCATCTTCTCTGGAAAGTCCTCCCGGGCCACCCGTCCTGGGCGTCTGCTCCCTCTGAGCTTGTACCATTGAAGAATTTGTCCCATCAGGTCCCATGTATGACTCTGCCTCCCCGTGAGGTGGTCTTCCTGAGAGTGGGTGGGGTCCCGGTGCCGCTCTGTACCCTGGCACTAGCCCAGAGCTGTCTCACCTGCCATCTGATCCCACCTCTGGGACCCTCTTCGTCTTTTTAATTAAATTTAAATATATTGTTATTAGAGAAGTTGTGAACTTACAAAACATTCACATACATGTGAGGAATTCCCATACAGCACCCCTGCACCAGCCCACTACATTGTTGTGGGACATTTGTTACACATGATGAGATAAGATCATCAGACCATTGCACTAACTATGGTCCGTAGCGTATATTTGGTATATTTTTCCATACCCCCCTATGATGAGCACAGTACATCTTTGGCATTGATGCAAGAATGTTACAGCATTGCTGTTAACTGTAGTCCGTAAGTTACATTAATTGTATTTATCCCATGCTTCTCCACATCCTTATTCTTATCCCCCAGACCTGAGGCCAGTAGAGCCAGCAGGCAGGACCAGCCAGGCAGGAGGAGAGGTGTCTCCTCAGGATAATGGGGTTCTCGGGAGTGGGGGCGAGTGTGTGTGACCCCCCCCCCGACTGTACACTCAACTTCCTACCTGGCATCTACACCTGGGGTCTAACAGGCACCTCAAATTTAACAGCCCCAAATCAAGCTCTTCTTAGTTCCTCTTCCCACCCTACTCTTTCTCCATCTTCCTGACTCAGTTTCTCCACCATATCCTAGCCATTATCTGCATGCCTTGCTTTCAAAGCTGTGGTCTCTCTCCAATCAGCTTTGAGCTGACAGTTAACTCCAAGCTCTATTTTCAGTCTGTCCTCTTGTTGTCACAGCTGACCCCCGTCCCAGCCGGCTGGGACTTCTGCACTCACCCCCTTGTTCTCTGCTTCCACTCTTGCCCCTCATGATCCAACCTCAAACAGCAGCCTCAGGGTGCTTTTAAAAAATGTAAGATTCTGTCCCTCACTAGTTTAATCTCATCAGTGACCTCCTCCTTCACGGGACATCCTCACCTTGCCCTTGAGGCCCCCAGGAGATCTCGCCATGGCCTGGTTCTCTGATGCCCACCTCCAGCCCTCCTGCTCGCCCACACATTAGCCTTCTTGCTCTTTCTCAGACCACCCTGCCCCCAGCTCTTTCTTGCCAGAAGGTCTTTGCACTTGCTGTTTTCTCCAGCCCATCCCTGGGCTGACCCTCTGAAGAAGATACCCACCTTCCATCACTCTTCTTCAAGCACTGTGCTAGGTTGAGTTATATACCCCAGGAAAAAACAGGTTCTTTTTCATAAACCATTCTTGTGGGTGTGATCCCATTGTAAATGGGACCTTTTGAAAATGTTATTATTTTTGTTAATCCCCCCCCCTTGTGGCTTTTTGCATGCTGTCTGCTCTTGTGTCCATTCGCTGTGTGTTCTTCTGTGTCTGTATTTATCTATTCATTTATTATTATTTTTTAAAGATTTTTATTTGTTTCTCTCCCCTTCCCACCCCTCCCTGCCTCAGTTGTCTGTTCTCTGTGTCTATTTCTTGCATGTTCTTCTTTTGTCCGCTTCTGTTGTTGTCAGTGGCACGGGAATCTGTGTCTCTTTTTGTTGCGTCGTCTTGTTGTGTCTTCTTTCCGTGTGTGTGGTGCCATTCTTGGGCAGGCTGCACTTTCTTTCGCGCTGGGCGGCTCTCCTTACGGGGTGCACTCCTTGTGCATGGAGCTCCCCTATGTGGGGGACACCCCTGGGTGGCAGGGCACTCCTTGCGCGCATCAGCACTGCGCGTGGGCCAGCTCCACACGGGTCAAGGATGCCTGGGGTTTGAACCGTGGACCTCCCATGTGGTAGATGGATGCGCTACCCACTGGGCCAAGTCCGCTTCCCTGTTTATTTATTTTTTGTTTCCTCTCCCCCCTTGCGGCTTGCTGTCTACTCTCCATGTCCGCCTTCACCTTGCTGAGTCGGCTCCCCAAGGCGCTTGTGGGGCCGGCGGCGCTCCGTGGAGTCTGTGGGCAAGCCTGCCTTCACAAGGAGGCCCCGGGACGCAAACCCAGGGCCATCCATATGGTAGATGGGAGCCCAAGTGATTGAGCCACAGCCGCTTCCCGAAAATGTTATTTTTAGTTAGGGTGTGTCCCACCTGAATGAGGTTGGGTCTTTTTTTTTTTTTAATTTAATTTAATTTATTCATTTTTTAAAAAATATTATATTAAAAAAATATGAGGTCCCCATTCACCCCCACCACCCCCACCCCACCACTCCCCCCACAGTAACACTCCCCCCATCATCATGACACATCTATTGCATCTGGTGAGTACATCTCTGGGCATTGCTGTACCCCATGGCCTGTGGTTCACACCATAACCCACACTCTCCCACGTTCCATCCAGTGGGCCACGGGAGGACATACAATGCCCGGCAATTGTCCCTGCAGCACCACCCAGGACAAACCCAAGTCCCAAAAATGCCTCCACATCTCATCTCTTCCTCCCATTCCCCACACCCAGCAGCCACCATGGCCACTTTTTCCACACCAATGCCACATTTTCTCGATTATTAACCACAATAGTTCATGAATAGAATATCATTAAGTCCACTCTAATCCTTACTGTATTCCTCCTTCCTGTGGACCTTGGCTTGGTTGTGTCCATTCCACCTCTATGTCAAGAGGGGGCTTAGATTCCACGTGGATACTGGCTGCAATCCTCCTGCTTTCAGTTGTAGGCACTCTAGGCTCCATGGTGTGGTGGTTGACATTCCTTAACTCCATGTTAGCTGAGTGGGGTAAGTCCAATAAATCAGAGTGTAGGAGCTGAAGTCTGTTGAGGCTCAGGGCCTGGCTATCATATTGTCAGTCCAGAGATTCAAATCCCCTAGATATATCTTAAACCCCAGCACCAACTACAATTCCAGTAAAGTAGCATGAAAGGCTTGTGAAAAGAGATCACATCTGAGTCCAGCTCCATCATGCAGAAACACCGGCTCCAAAGAAGGGCCAACTGATATGGCAGTGAACTCCTTCTGCCATGACCATAGAACCTGTGGGTCTCTTTAGCCCTCAAAAGAACCAATACCTGGGGTTGTATCTACTTTATCTGTCTCTGAGACTCTGCTCAGGTGTACATAAGGGCAATCCTTCTGACAACCTCCAGACTCTTTTTTAGAGACTCATAGCCATATAAACTCATTTGTCCTTTCCATTTCCCCCTTACTTTAGGTCAAACAGCATCTTTAACTCCTGTTATTATATGTAGACAGGGATATTCTGTTGGTCTGCGTTGAACCTTTAATTCAAGGTCATTTTCTAGTTACGTTATCAGCTGGTACTTGGTGGTGATCCCTCGGTGCCAGGGAGGCTCATCCCTGGGTGTCATGTCCCATGCTGGGGGGAAGGCATTGCATTTACATGCTGAGTTTGGCTTTGAGACTGGCCACATTTGAGTAACACGGAGGCTGTCAAGAGGGAACTCCTAGGCACAGTGCTGCTCTAGGCCTTGTTCTTATTTCAGGTGTATAGGCTCACAAGCATAGTCGTTAGTATCAGGGGGTCACTGTTGGACCCTCATTCCTTCCTGGTCCTTGCCGTTGCACCTGGGGGACTGCTGCTGCTCCCCTAGGGACCACGACAGAGCCCCGAGGTTGGGTTTTAATCCTACCACTGGAGACTTTATAAAGAGAAAACCAAGCAGAGGAGCAGCTGGGAGTCAACAGAGCCTGGAAGAGAAAGGAGAGGATGTCACCACATCCGTGAAACAGCCAGTGAGCAGGCATCACCGCAGGTGGCCCCAGAATGCCACAGTCTTTGGAGAGAAAGCACTGAAGCCGGCTAGTAAGATAGGGGATCAATAGATGGGTCTGGAAGATGGGTCTGGCAAGAAGTCCACGTGGACATCAATATCCCCAAGATGACTGCTGGAAGACCCCTTCACAAAATTCTGCCAGTCAGAACAAAATTTTCTCTGGAAACCAGGAGAAGCCCCAGATATTCCCCAAGGACTTTGTCATTGGGCCCTCCTGGGGGATTGATAGGTGGGGCAATCAATCAAAACAGCAAATAGCTGGAATTCCATCCCTGCCATTAGCAAAGGGGTAGGATAATTAATCGTTCAAAAAGCAGGCACAAGGCCTGAACTCTTGCTCTTGCCTTTGGACCCCAATTCTGGTGCCTTCTCCCCAAAATGGATCAACATGCAAGTAAAATCTGGGCATTTATAATCTATAATGGGGAATTATAATCTGTAAATCAGCCACTTCTATCACTTTTCAGCCCCTTCCTCTCTATCTGGGACCCAGGAGCTGTTATTTTCTCCCATTTCTCTTCCCTCCCTACCTTAATAAATTACTGGCCTAACTCACCCATTGGGCTCCTGAAATTAATTTCTCCAGCGTAGTCAAGAACCTAGACAAAATCCAGTTACATATTTGGTGAGCTACAGCCAGGAGGTTATTGGTGAGTGAAACCATGGCCTACAGACTGAATAATGCCTTCCCTTTTTTAAAAAAGATTTATTTATTTATTTAATTCCCCCCACCTCGCCCAGTTGTCTGTTCTCTGTGTCTATTTGCTGCGTCTTGTTTCTTTGTCCACTTCTGTTGTCATCAGCGGCACAGGAAGTGTGGGCGGCACCATTCCTGGGCAGGTTGCACTTTCTTTCATGCTGGGCGGCTCTCCTTACGGGTGCACTCCTTGCACGTGGGGCTCCCCTACGCGGGGGACACCCCTGCGTGGCAGGGCACTCCTTGTGTGCATCAGCACTGTGCATGGGCCAGCTCCACATGGGTCAAGGAGGCCTGGGGTTTGAACTGTGGACCTCCCATGTGGTAGACGGACGCCCTAACCACTGGGCAAGTCCGTTTCCCATGCCTTCCTTTTGGTTATCCATTTTAAACCAGTTTGCCTACAAGCCCCCACAGGACATAATCCTGGGAGGGAAGAGGCCAGGGCATGGGAACTCTCTGCATCCATGCTGCATGCCCAGGCTTGTGAGATCTGACCACAGCCAGGATGGCTGGGGCATATGGCAGTGGCTCAAATCATGGCCCTGCCAAGACAGAGGTTCCTCGGCAGAGCATCAGGCACTGCAAAGTTTCTTTTTCAAGCCCTTTTAGCAGCCAGCAGCTTTGCCCTTGGGCTTGGCTGCCATTGCCTTCTCCCACCCTCTCCCCTCAGCAGCAACAAGGCAACGATTGAGTGCTGGGGACTTGCTCCTCCCAGCAGGTCCACGCCTTTGCAAGCCTGCCTTCCACATCTGCTCTGGGATCAAGTGTGAAGGCTGCAAGCAGGGCCAAAATGGATGCCATGGGAGTTCCCTTCCCCAGGGGGATCACAGGCCAGGACACCCCAGCATAATTAACCTTGACCCATGTTTTATCTTCCTACTTCTTGCTACTGAATTTCTCATTACAGATTTGTGTTAAAATGCTTTAGAATGTCTTAAAAACTGTAAAACTGTAAATGCCTTTGCTAGCAAGAAGTGATTGCCTTAGGGCCCCAAGCCTGTTAGCTAGAACAACTGATCTCTAATCACTTAATGGCCTTTTGATGGCTGATCTAACTGGAAAACTCCTAGACAGTAAAATCACAAAACTAGAACTGCGTCCAAGACCTCTGGAAGAAGAGGAGGAAGGAGCAATATCTGGCTTGAAAGGCATCCAATCTATTCAGTCTGTCTTCCAAGTCCAGAACGGCCCTGGAAACACCTGGTAGCAGGGTCTCTGTGATTCCCAGGGTGGTGAGAACCAAAGAAGTAACTCTGAGTGTCCCCCAAAACTTGAAGCTTGGGCGCTTCAATTCAGAGAACAACCAAACATTCCCTGAGATTCAAGCACTTCTGTTTGGGTAACAGTACAGTCAGTCTCAGACCCTAGAATATCAGGGGTGCTGAGAACCAGAGCAGCAAACTCTGAATGGCCCCCATGCCTTGGGTCCTTTCATTTAGAGTACAGCCAAACATCCCCTGAGACTTATCTCAGGCACTTTGATTTGGGTTACTGCTCAGAATGTCTCCCACCAACTCGACTTGGGTGCATTGATCTGATCTCAGGAATTATCTGACATCCCCCAGGACCTAGGTCACCCACAGGGACACCTGCAGGCCAGGCTCTGAAAATTAAAATTCTCAGGATGCTGAGAACAGAGCATTAGCTCTAAATTGTGTGGAGTGGTGAATGTTTTAGTCAGACTAGGACTCTGGGTTGCCAGATCAGTTGACTATAAAGTGCTTCTTCATTCCTCCAAGAATAATGGGTGCAGCCTCTAGCCCACCAGCAAACTCCGCATGGGAGTGTCTTCTCACGAATCTGGAAAATTTGCCTACTACTGGTCCATATGGCCACAGTATAGCCAAAAGCAGCCTCTGTATGAAACCCTGAGTTCTAGTTAAGCCAGTGTAAGGAAAGATGACAGATAAATCTGAGGCTCAGAAACCTCATGTCATGTTTCCTTAAATAAATGAGGAAATATACCTCAAACTTCCATTAGTTTAAGCTCAGTTGTGCCTATAAAAGTTGTGAATAGTGATCAACATCCTGACCACTTACTAAAACTCTCCTGGAAAATAAGAAACCCCATGTGTCACCAATTAAGATCAAAGAATTCCCAGAAATGCTAAGGGTATAAAAATGAGTCTTTTAACGTCAATACTGTCTTGCGAGTGGATTTAATGTATAAATCTCAAGTGGGATTAATTCACCCGCTAGAAAAGCAGAGAAACCTCATAAAGTTGCTCAAGAGATAGACTTCAGCACTGTCAAACTATTTTGTGCATTCAAACCAGGCCTTCAATACACTGCAGGTTGCTTCTCCATTTGGGTTATTGGCTAGGTTGGTCACTGACCCCTAAAACAATAAAGGTATCTACTACATCTCTGATTGTGCTCCTTAAGTCAATGGAGACTACATTTCAGCATCAAACTCCTGCAACAACCAATGATGGCTCGATATAGCTAAATGTAAAATGGATATTGCCTCCAGACTGGCATTGTTTCATTGTGCCAAAGGGTGCTATGCACCAGGCCAGTGGAATACTGGAACTACCTCCCTAGCTTCTCTCTAGGGTCAATGGTGCTGCAGCTTGCTAGCTGTGTGAAGAACATACCAAGTGGAGCAACGATCACCAGAATACTGTGAGTAGTGTTGGAAACTGAGGCACAGTGGTCTCGCAAGGAGAGACCTGCTGTTTCCATGACTACACTTGCAACTTAAAGAATGCAGTAATTAAGAGTTCCCAGCAAACCAGATGAAGCTGTTAAAGGCTGAAAGAAAAGATGAGCACATACCTTTTGTAGTAAGTAGAACACTTAGACTTTGTACCTTGAGATAAGATTTTTTGAATTCCTTAGACTATGAGTAATGCTGATAATTAACTGCATATTGCTGCTTGTTCTCCCATAGACTGGGGGTATATATAGAGCCCCTTGTAAACAATAAAGTTGTCTGATGAGTCTCTATTTGCAGACCCCCTGATCCCAGCTCTCTCTTTCTCTTTCCTTTTTCTCTTTCTTTCATTCCCAATACCCTTTGGGCCCAAATCTCCAACAAGTAGAACTTAAACATAGTTGGCATTATGGCCTGCTCCCATGGAGAGACAACATGTAAGGTATTGCAAACCTAGAACTTAAATCTATTAATTGTAGCTCAAAGAGAAATTTATGCACTGAGTAGTACATGAATTAGTATTAAATATTGTACCTATATCCTATTCTAGATATATGTCTGATGATTATGGTGACATCTTTTCTATTCTAGACCATAGGCAGAGAAACACTGAACATGTTAAAAGTCCTGGTAAACTTCATTTTCTTGTTTCTTATTTCTCCCCCCTCCCTCTGCCCCATTGTCTGCTCTCTGTGTCCATTCACAGTGTGTTCTTCTGTGTCTGCTGTATTCTCATTAGTTGGTTCTGGGAGTCCATCCTGGGACCTTCCGGAGTGGGAGAGAGGCGATCATTCTCTTGCTCCACCTCAGCTCCCTAGTTCGCTGCATCTCGTATTGTCTCTTCTCTCTGTGTCTCTCTTTCATTGTGTCATCTTGCTGCATCAGCTCTCTGTGTGGCTGCACCACTCCTGGATGGTCTGCCCTCCTGTGCGGGCCCACACTCCTTGTACTGGGGCCACTTCTTGCACACAGCAGCACTCCACATGGGCCAGCTTACCACATCCATTGAGCCATATCCACTTCCCTTCATTTTCTAAGTAGTTAATGAAGGTGCTTATCTCAGGTCTCCCTCCTAGCCCTTATTCCAGAACCTGTCCCACCCATACCCTGAGGAGGACTGGCAAAATCCACATGCCATCCTAAGCATTTTCCCACCAGAAGGGAAACAGCAAACGAGGTGGTTGGGACCCACTTCAGCTCAGCCCCTTTGAGATGGTCCATGGACAATCTTTCCTCACCTGGACTTGGAAACCAGGTTCTTATCAAAACTTGGCAAAGAAGCAGGTCTCATTCTCAATTAGAGCCAAAATGTAAGGAACTTTACTCTGTAGTTCTGATCTCTCTCACAGCTATTAAAGTTAAAGGAATTTCCAGCTTGGTGCACTAATTCTGAGTGAAACCAGCTGCCCAAGGAAATACCAGTTCACCACAAGCACCTGATGGCATGCACAAATGCCAGTCATTGGATAGCCTGAATTACCTCTTCAAGGGAAAAAGCTAAATAGTGTCAAAGCCAGCTGTTCCTCTAACTCTAGTCCAAATACCTGTTGCTAGGGGGAGGGCAAACCAAACACCCCTTAAGAAATCTGTTTTCACATATTGTGAAAGTGTCTGTTTTCACTTCCTGTAATTTCTCCCTATATTATAATGAAAAGGGCAATCCTCTTCTCATTCATCTCCTCTATCATAGGAATTGGGATTGGCAATTTATACCTAATCTCGTTGCCTATTGCAATTTCTCCCTAGAGTTAATCAACAGCACAATATAACCCAAAGAATACTGTTTCCCACCAACTTTGGGAAAATGCTGCCTTTATCTTTTCTACTTTTGTGGTCCAGTATCCTCTTAATAGGACCGTATGTTTTCAAAATTCTAATCAGGTTTATTTCTTCCAGAATCAATATCTTGTTAGCCTTATGGGAACTTCATCCAGTTTCATCTAGGATGCCAGATCCATCTTGCTCCAAATGGATAGAATAGCAGGAGGGTTTTACACCTTGTCAGGTAGAGCCTACTGCCCCTAACCAGCAGGAAGCAGCTACAGAAGAAAGATATTGCCCTTCAACACCCCTTTAAGAATAAAGGTATAAACTCTCTGAGTGGGGAATGAAGCCAGCTAGTAAGATAGGGAATCAATAGATGGATCTGGAACCTGGAAGAGAGTCCACATGGACATCAATATCCCTACGATGGCTGCTGAAAGACCACCCCACAAGATCCTGCCATCCAGAACAAAGACTTCCTCTGGAAGCCAGCAGAAGCCCCAGTGCATTTTGTATTAAGCACTTTAAAATGCCTGAACTGGGAAGTGGTTGTGGCTCAACTGAGAGAGTGTCTGCCTACCATATGGGAGACCTTGGGATTCAAACCCAGGGTTCAAACCCAGGGCCTCCTGACCCATGTGGTGAGCTGGCCCACACGCAGTGCTGATGCGCGCAAGGAGTGCTGTGCCGCACAGGGGTGTCCCCCGTGTAGGGGAGCCCCACGCGCAAGGGGTGCGCCCCATAAGGATAGCCACCCTGCAAGAAAAAAGCGCAGCCTGCCCAGGCGTGGTGCCGCACACATGGATTGCTGACACAGCAAGATGATGCAACAAAAAGAGACACAGATTCCCAGTGCCACTGACAAGAATCCAGGTGGACACAGAAGAACAGTGAGTGAACACAGAAAGCAGGCAATGGGGTGGTGGTGGAGAGAAATACATTAAAAATAAACAAATAAAATAAAATGCCTGAACTAATAAGCAAACGTGAAGGAAGCTAAATTAATATTCATAATGAATCCCAAGGTCTCTTAAACATGCCAATACTGTTTATAAGTACAGTCAAGGGAACCGGACTTGGCCCAATGGATAGGGCGTTCGTCTACCACATGGGAGGTCCATGGTTCAAACCCTGGGTCCCCTTGACCCGTGTGGAGCTGGCCCATGCGCAGTGCTGATGTGCATGAAGAGTGCCCTGCCATGCAGGGGTGTCCCCATGTAGGGGAGCCCCATGCGCAAGGAGCATGTGCCATAAGGAGAGCCGCCCAGCACGAAAGAAAGTGCAGCCTGCCCAGGAATGGCACTGCCCACACAGAGAGCCGACACAGCAAGATGAGGCAATGAAAAGAAACACAGATTCCCGGTGCCGCTGACAACAACAGAAGCGGACAAAAGAATACACAGCAAATGAACACAGAGAACAGGCAGCTGGGGCTGTAGCTGGGGTGGGGGGTGGGGGGGAAGGGGAGAGAAATAAATAAAAATAAATCTTTAAAAAAATAAGTACAAATTACTTTATGCCTTTCAACTTAAAACCACAAGTCTGAAATCAGTGCTCAGTCATATATTTTAATTTAATGTCACAAGACTAATTTCAGATTCTTTAGAATGTTAAATTTTCTTACATGTTACAATACTAAATACAGATTGCTCTAAAATTTAACCCAAACATAGTAACCCTATGGGTTTGATGTACATTGTCACATACATATTTAATTTCAAACCTTCCTGGGTTTGGATTATTTTCCTGGAAGGAAAAGCATTGCCACCCCACATGATCTGGGGTGGCCACCCCAAGCTTGTTGACGCAGCTTGTTGTTCAGAGTCCAAGACTGAGGTGCAGGGCCTGGGGCTGCTTATGACCAGGATGATTCTCCTGAAGGCACAGGGAGTTTTCCAGTTGCTTTTCAGTTTATACTCTCCAAATGAGATTGAACTCACAGCTCCTATTCTCTTGTTCCATATTTTTTAATGTTGTTGGGTTTGAATGGATGGAATCATGCATAACTCCTAGAGTTGCAACCAATTTCCATCACTTTACTGCTGGGGTGACTATGGAATTCTTTACCATTTGTTCAGTCTGAGCGGGATCCAGCTCTAGAAGACATGGGATGTGTGATTGACTTCTGTCTTGCTGATGGCCCCACAGGGGGTCTCCATTTGCTCAACTGGAAGGCTTCTGTGTAGCCCACTGACTTCCCCTAGATAACACATACTCTGCAGGGTTACAGGGCCTCTTGATGGTCTCTGTGAGGGGCCTCCCTTTCTCCCCACCATAGCTAGTCATGGTTCTTTCAGGCTTTTTCTGAACAAGGGAGTTCTGTGGTGCCTGCCCTCAGTAAACTCCAGACCACAAGCAGCTTTACCACTACCCTGATTCTGGAACCATTGCTAAACTTTTCAGGGGTTCTCCTGGAAGCACCCACATCGTAGAGGGCCAAGGCAGGCTCCTCCTTCCTCCTGGGGTGAGGGAGGGGGAAGGACATGGCCCCCCTCACTTGCATAAATCCTCTTTTCCAAGGGCCTCCACTTCTTCTTCCAGTTCATTTATTTTTGTTTTGAAATCCTAACCACTGTTACAAAGCAGAACATCCACTTCTTCTGGTTCATAAAACCCATGTGTTTCCATTTCACACTGGCCTTCAGTGTAATTAGACTTGTTCTCGGCTGCCTGTGTGTGGGGCTGGGGGCTGCAGGTAGGTGGTGCAAGGCGAATGAGAACAGGACTCTTTCTCCAAGTCTCAAGTTATTGCCGCAAGTGAACTCTACCTCTTCTAGACTGTTCTGATAAAATCTTTGTTTTGAAGCAGAAAGTGGGCTCGAGGTAGAATTTCAATTCAGTTATGGGGAAATAAAGTGGAATTTTTGAACCTTGACCTGTGATGGCTAAAACAAGGGTTCCGGCATTACTGAGGAGATCAGATGCAGGATGGGTAATTCACCAGGCGCAGCAGGAGAGCAGGGCGAAGGGTAACTTTCAGGCTGTGTGTGGGACTTTCCAAAGAGGCCAGCAGGTAGGTGGTGGTAGAGGCGATAAATTTGTTCATATTCTGCCTTATTGCTGAAAGTATTTGAACCATTTACAATACAAATACATAATAGAGAGATGGCAAAATATATCTGAGAGTAAAAATTATGGACCAGGGAACACTGAAATAAAATCAAGATAGGGAGAAAAAGATACACAGAAATAATTCAGGGTAGAAGAACCTACAAAGTTAATGTTTAGTTTCCCATTTAACTCTTGAGATTTCTGGCAGCTAAAGTGAAAAGGGAGGCACAGTTACAGAATATTTATTATCTGGGAGAAAGAAATAGACCCATTTTATTTGGGGCACTTAAGAATACTGAGGACAAGTGTTCTGGGTTGTTGGTAATGCCTGGTGCATAGAAGGTTCCTAATACTTGTTAACTGAATAAAGAAGTAAATGAATAAATGAATGAGGCCGCTGTTGCTTCAGGAACTAGGGACCGATTTCCAGATAAATCTGTATCAAGACTAAGACTTGATACAGCTCCAGGAAATGTTTTCTGTTATTTCTGCTATTTCAAAAGTTATTGCTTCTCCACTGTTTCCTGTTCTTTCTCTACAACTCTTATTATATGTGTTTTGGATGTACTCACTTTATATTACATATCTCCTATAATTTTTCTTATATGTGGCAATTTGAATTTGGTGAATGCCCAAAAGAGAAAGATCATATAATATATATTTTTAAACTAATCTATTCCTGTGGTGTGATACTCTTTGATTGCATTAAATTCAGTTGCAGGTCCTTTGATGAGATTACTTGATAAGATCGATTCAGGGCTTTTGATTGGACTACATTGGCGAGGTGTGACTCAGGTTGAGTCTCTGCCCTTTTGCTGGGTCTGACAAAAATGGAGACACAGAGAGATACAGCCACAGGAAAAGAAGCTGCCATGTGAGAGCGGACTAGAGGCTCTCTTAAGCATGAACCCCCCAAAAGGCTTGGCCCATGGAACAGCTGAAGAGGAGATGGTGAGGGGAGTGGATGTAGCTCAAGTGGTTGAGTGCCAGCTTCCCCTAATGTCGTGGGTTCAATCCCTGGTACCATCTGAAAAAAAATAAGACTTCAACAGAGATGGGCAGCCATCTTGCTTTGCCACATGCCTGGACAACAGAATCAAGTCTGGTAATTTGTCACCATCAGTGAAAGAATATTATTATAATCATATGATTAACTATAGCCCATAGGTTACATTAGGGGTCACTGTTTGTGTTGTGCAGCCCATGTTTTTTTTTTTCTTTTCAATTTTTATTCTGGTAACAGATAAGCAACCTAAAACTTCTCCTTTCCCTTAATTTTTTAAAAAAGAGGAACTAAGTTTTTTTTTTTTTTTTAATAAAGCATGCAATTCATCCAAAGGGTACAATCAGTGGTATTTGGTATAATCACATGGTTGTGTCTTCATCACTTCAATCATTATTAGAGCATTTTTGTTATGTCAATAATAATTAAAATAAACAAAAACAGACGAACAAACAATAAAATTCCTCATCTTTCAATCTCTCTGTTTCCCCTGCTGTACATAGCTGCTATTTCTGGCTATTCTTGCACAATTATTTGTTTATCAAGCAGTTTTACTGAGATATATTCACATACCATGTAATCTAATAAAAATGTATAATCAATGGCATTTAGTATAATCACAATGTTATACATTCATCATCTCAAAAATTTTAGAACAATTTCATTATTCCAAAAAAAAGACTCCACCCTCCTTAGCATTCCTTCCCCAGCCTTACATATCCACCAATCTAATCTCATCTTTATAAATTCATTTATTTTTACATTTTATATAAATGGCATAATACAATATGCAGTACTCTGCCTGTTACTTAATTTTGTTTTGCAATCATCAATCACAGTGTTTCTCTCCAATAATTACTTTTCTGTGATCAAGTATTTCTTTTTTTCTGTTTTCCTGCTCTGCCAAGAGAAAATCACAAGACTATAGGGGCTTCTGGTTGGCTCTGGACTCCATCATCTGGGGCACTCTATTAGTCAGCCAAAGGGGTGCTGATGCAAAGGACCAGAAATCTGTTGGCTTTTATAAAGAGTGTTTATTTATTTGGGGTAGAAGCTTACAGTTACAAGGCCCTAAAGAGTCCAACTCAAGGTACCATAAGAGGTACTTTCTCACCCAAAGTCTTGATGCCAGATGGTGGGTAACATCTGTGAGTGTTTAGCTTTCCTCTTCCCTCTTTTTTTTTAAAATAAAGATTTATTTATTTCCCCCCCTTCCCCTCCTCCTGCTCTGCTGTTTTTGCTGTGTTCTCTTCTCATTTTCTCCTCTAGGATACACTGGGATTTGATCCTGGAGACCCCTGATGTGGAGAGAGGTTTCCTGTCAATTGTGCCACCTCAGTTCCTGGTTTTTGCTGTGCTTCACCTTGACTCTCCACTTGTCTCTTGATATGTCATCATCTTGCTGTGTGACTCACTTGCGCGGGCACTGTCTCACCACGTGGGCACTACCTTGCCGCACAGGCACGCTTTCTCTCTTTTTTTTTTTCAAAGATTTATTTCTCTCCCCCTCCAGTTGTCTGCACTCTGTGTCCATTTGCTGTGTGTTCTTCTGTGACCACTTCTATCCTTATCAGTGGCACGGGGAATCTGTGTTTCTTTTTTTGTTGTTGTTGTTGCATCATCTTGTTGCGTCTGCTCTCCATGTGTGCGGCGCCACTCTTGGGCAGACTGCACTTTCTTTCGCGCTGGGCGGCTCTCCTTAGGGGTGCACTCCTTGCATGTGGGGTTCCCCTACATGGGGGACACCCCTGCATGGCACAGCACTCCTTGTGCACATCAGCACTGTGCATGGGCCAGCTCCACACGGGTCAAGGAGGTCCAGGGTTTGAACCATGGACCTCCCAAGTGATAGGCAGACGCCCTATCCATTGGGCCAAGTCAGTTTCCCTCTCTTCTTTTTCACCAGGAGGCCCCAGGGATCGAATCCAGGTCCTCCCATATGGTAGGTGGAAGCTCTATCACTTGAGCCACATCCGCTTCCCCCTCTTCCCTCTTAAGGCTTCGTGGGTCCAGCTTCTTTTGGTATCAGCTGTAGGCTGGCTTAGGGTTTGGCTCTCTTCTCGGCACTTGTTTTTGGGCTCAGCTGCTTAATTTTCTTTACAAAGTCAGCTGTAAACTATCAGGTTCATTTCTCTTCCCCGGGCTCTAGCATTAAAACTAAGTTCTCTCTTCTGCAGTGTCTTTTTCTGTGTTCTCCTGTGTATCAACTTCCATGTGAGAGTCTGTTTTATCAGCCCACCAAGGGCGCTGGGAATCAATGCTGAGTCGCACTCTAATGACATGGTTGAATTAAAGCCCTAATCTTAACATAAATAAATCTTTAAAAAGAAACTTATACTACTTGTTTTACAAGGAAACATACATATTCAAGAACCTATATTATTACTTCAGTTATCTATTAATGTATAACAAAACACCTCAAAACTTAAGTGGCTTAAAGCAAACAACTATTTATTATTCTCAAGATCCTCTGGGTCAGGAATTTGAGCAGGGCTAAGCTGGATTGTTCTCTTGGCTGAGGTCACTCACTTGGCTGTTTTGAGGTGGTGGCTGGACTAGTCTGGAAGCTTCCAGAAGGCCTCTTTCACATGTCCAGGGCCTCAGTGATCCTCCATGTGGCCTCTCTCCCTCTCCACGTGTTTCGTCTCCCAAGGCCCGTCTCTCCCCAGTAGGATAGCCTGGACTTCTTTGTAGTATGGGGGCTGACTTCCAAGAGTGGAAGCTGGAGCTTCCAGGTCTCGTAGAGGCTAGTTCTGGGACCATCTGAGTGTTACTTCCACCATGTTCTATTGGTCAAGGCAGGTTGCGCAGCCAGTTCAGATTCACGGGGAGGAGAATTACTCTGTCTCTAGATGGTGGTGTGTCTTGTGTGGTCAGTGAGGGGAGAAAAGTCTGGCAGCCATCTTTGAAGACTACCACATAGAGTGGGCCCACCACCTTGGAGCCTACAGAGTAGGGAATTGATGAAACAGGATGGAGGGGCAAAGTCATAAAAGAAGAGGAAGTATTGCTCAGACTTGTGAAGAAGACTGGGTGTCATAAACTGACAGTAGGGCTGACCTAGCCTTCTTTGCCTGGGGAACAAAAGAACCAAACTCCAAACAACCAAACAAAACTAGATGCCGTAACTGAACCTAGAAAACCTCCAATAAAGCCATAAAATGATATGGAAGCTTCAGAAACAGTCCATGGATTATGGCCACGTTTTGTAAATGAAAATTATTTCTTTCAAATAAGGAAAAGAGAAGGCTGCAGAGGCTGTCCCTGGGGGTCTCTGTTCCATTCCCCCCATCCTAGGGCCAGGATTGGGGTATTGTACGTGATACACCCTGAAATGTGGGATCAGTTCACTTGATGGGGGTGACAGTGAGAATTCCCGCATCTCAGGCTGGCAGTTGGTGAACCCTGATGTGTGGGAGACATCCTGTTCTTTAAGCTGTGGTCTGTATCTTGGGACTAAAACCACATGCCTCCCAAGACTGGGGCTTTATGACAATTGTTTTCATTTCCTAGGCTACTTAAGCAAATACCATGCAATGGGTGACTTCAACAATGGGAATTTATTAGCATACTGTTTTGAGTCTAAAAGAAAGTCCAAATCAAGGCATCATCAAGGCGATGCTTTCCCCCTAAAGACTGGTATTCTGGGGCTGCCTGCTGGCACTCCTTGGCTCCTCTGTCACATGGCAAGGCACCCCCCCCACCACCGTGGCTTCAGGTCCTTGATAGACATCTCCTTGTCTCTCCCTTCTCTTCCAGGTTTCGTTGGTTTCGCCTTCTTCCTGTGGCTTTCTCTCTCTCATGTCTGAATCCATTCTACTTATAAAGGACTCTACTAATAGGATTAAAACCCATCCTGATTTGGCTGGGCCACATACACCTTAACTGACAGAACCGCATCAACAAGGTCCTGCTTACAATGGGTTCACACCCACAGGAATGGATTAAGTTTAAGAGTATGTTTTCCTGGGCTACATACAACTTTTAACCACCACAGCAGTACTTTTCTAACTTTGAGTTGTGACCCGTTGTTGTGATTGGGAAACTCAATTAGTTGGTCATGAAAAAGAACACAAGTCATAAAAGCATTGTTTCATGAAGCTTTGGTGTCAATAATACATCTATAGAATCATTCGTTCATTCACCTACCATTTGTCGAGCACCCACTACCATGAGCCAGGGGCTTCGGAGGGGAATAAAACACAATTGTGCACGCAGGTGTGTGTTCTGGAACACACTGTAAGATATAGCTCTTACCATGGGTGATGGTCAAAAAAGAAAAAAAAAAAAGCCACTGCTTTGTGCTTGAGTAGGAATGTCAAGATATTAGAGTGGGTGGCTGTTTCCTGTGTGCTCTAGAAAGTTCAGGCCTCTGTTCAAATCCCCTTTAGACACAGGGGGAAGCACAGACAGCTTTATAAAGAGGAAGTCTGCCTGTATCATGGGCAAAAACTGTATTTTCTTTCCCAACTAGTGTTAATTGGCAAGTGTGGATGGTTAGATAATCATGTTCTTCAGCTCATGGAACCCAGCCTTCCTCACAGGACGACTGGGCCCCACTTTTCTTGTATTTTCTCCCCTTTCAAAAAAATTTTTTTTTAATTATAGTAACTTATACGCAACACAAAAATTCCCATTCTAACCACTGCATAAGTTGAGTGACATTAATTGGATTCCCCATGTTGTGCTACCATCAGCACCATTCATTACCAACACTTTTCATCACCCCAGAGGAATGGATAAACAAAATGTGACTCATCCATGAAATGGAATATTGTTTAGCCCTAAAAAGAAATGAAGTTCTGTATATGGATGAAGCTCAAGACAGCAGGTTGAGTGAAATAAGTCAGACATCAAAGTATTACTATTATATGATCTCACAGGAAATACCTAGAAAAGGCAAAGACAGAAACAAAGAACAGGTTACCGGGGCTAGGGGGTGGGGAATGGGGCATTACAGCTTTATTTTTCCTGTTTTCCCGTTTTGCTTTACCAGTTCCTCTACTGTCCCCACTCCCCTACCAGAGAAGCCACCCAATCTCCCCGAGGGTCCTTTTTCTCCCTGCACATGGGAGTAACAGAAGTACCCACCTCATGGGGTGCTGTGGGCTTAATGAGAAAACCTCTGGACAAGGTCTAGAGCCGGGGCACCGACACTGGGGATCTCAGGGACCTGCTCCCAGAACGGGCTTCTCCAAGTCCAAAGCCTCCTGCTGCAAGGAGACCTTTTTTCTGCTCTTTCCAACACCTCCCCCACCACTGTGGCTTCAGGTCCTTGATAGCCTTTTCTGTCCTGGAAAGTCAAGTGAGTGGGGCCTGAGCTGGGGACCCAGGCTGCAGAGCCCTGGGGAGCTGGAGCCTGGGGCTAAGATGCCTGTTTGAGTCAAAGCAGAGAAATGGCCTCCCTGATCCTGGCCAGGGATATGTGGGGGACACCAACAATTCTGGGGAATTCAGAGGCAGGAAGTGAAAGGGGGAGGGGCAGAGGGGAAACAGCAAACTGCACCCCCGGCCCCTCCTGGTCTGGGTCCCCTGTCAGTGAGGAACGAGGTGACTGGCACGTGGGGGTGGGATGGGGGGTGAAGCAGGAGACCCACTTTCTCTGGAGAGGATCCTGTTCCCTGCCCCCACTACCCTTTGCCTGAGTTCCAACCCCATTTCCACTTCTATTTACTGTCCAAAGTCCCCGGGGCAGGGGATGTCAGGTTAGAAACACGGGGACACGCAGCTACCCGAGCTCGGCGCCCACTGGGGGACCTGCCCCTCCTCTCCTCTCCTCCTCTACCACCGCCCCCCGCAGCTCCCCAGGCTGTAGCCCCTCCTTGGCCTTGGGGCCCAGCTGCCTGAGGGATCCTGGCGTGAGCCCTCCATACCTGTGGCAGGTAACCAAGGTTGGGCAGGCAGGGGGGTCTGGAGATGGCGGGGATTAAGGAGACCCTGATTCAGGGCCGGGGGACAGTGGGGCAAATGGGAAGGTGTGGGGTGCTCTGGCCCCTGTGAGTATGGCGGGAAGGCTTCAGGCCACTGCCAAGGCCCCAGGCAATCTCCTGGGAGGGGCTCAGGACCCAGCAGGATTTCAAACCTCACCCCATCATCAGCCTCCACTCTGGTCTGCATCTGGCCGGGGGCCGAGCCCCAGCGCTGAGAGCAATCTCCACCCAGCACCAGACGGGGCGCATCATGGAGAAGGACTTGCAGGACGCGCAGCAGCTGGACTCGGAGGAAAATGGCCGCCAGCTCGGCGGGGGCGAGGGGCGGAGAGCGCATGCGCAGAGCCGCGGCCGAGGCGCGCCATTCTGGAAAGGCAAGTGCCGGCGGCCCGGGCTGGGCTCGCTCTGTCCAGGTCTTCACCTGGAGAGCAGGGACGGAGAACCCGGACTAGTGCGAGGCCGCTGCCCTCACCTTCCCCACCACCTCCAGGCCCCGGGGGAGGGGCGTGTGCCCAGAGGGGTGGGAAGCCCTGGAAGCTGGACAGCACGTCCACCCCCTTCCTTCCACTACAAGCCCCGTGCACGCGGTGTGATTGCGTGGGCTGCGTGCGTGGGCTGCGTGCGTGCGTGGGCTGGCTGTGTGCCACGCACAGAGGGGACGCAGGGGACGCAGGGGACGCAGGTGCAGCCGGGAGGGTGTGCGTGGGGGGAGGGGGTATGGGGAGCTAGATCCTGGGAGATTGCTGCTCCCTCCAGCCCCCTTCCTGCCCCGGGTGTCTGGGAAAAGGGCTTCAAGGTGACAGGGACCCGAGCAGGCCTAGGCTGAAGGACTGGAGCCAGCGGAGAGGCTGGGGGGGGGGGGGGGGAAGGGGGCCAGCCAGGGGTGGGGGAGGCTCTGTGGAGATGGGAGGGGTTGGGGCCCTGAGCTCAGAAGGGGGTGGGTTAGCCCCGGGGCGCAAACTAGGGGTTCTCTGTTGGAGACTGGCAAACGGAGGCAGTGGGTGGGTGGGGGGGCCTGAAAGGACAGGAAGGGGCAGGAGAGGTGGGTGTTCCCACGATGGCCTCTCCTTCCCTGTGTCCAGGGCTGGCAGGCTTTTCACCAGGCAGCGTCCACGGGACACCACATCTGTCTCGCTTTCCCCTGCATCCCCTGAGCCCACGTGATGCCACAGAGGCAGGAAGTGAAGACGGGAGGGGCAGAGCGAGCATTCAAAAATCATTCAGGATTTGTTGACTCTTCTGGGGGATAAGAAGGTTAGGGGATGGAGAGTCCAGAAGTGTTAGATGTAACGGGAAAGGGAGTTCACTCAAAAGGACTGTTGGGGTCATCAAGGGGCGAGTTGGAGGTGGTGCAACCAAGTCAGGGCGTTTCTCTCCAGTGGCCTCCACTGCAGGGAAGGGACGGTCATCCTGCAAGCTCACGTTTGTCAGCGCCTCGCCTCCTAGCACTTGGCGTGCTGATTTGTATCCCCCCAAAAGACAGCTTCAAGTCCTAGCCCCTGGTCCCCGCACATTTGGAAATAGGTTTTTGAAGATGTAACTAAACTAGGTTGGGTCCTAACCCGGCATGACTGCCGTCCCCACCAGAAGAGACAGACAAGGGGTGTAAGGTCATCTGAAGATGGGGGCAGAGAGGGAGTGATGCCTCTGCAAGCCGAGGAACCGCGTGGATTGCTGGCAAACACCAGAGGGTGGAAGAGGCGAGGAAGGGGTCTCCCCTTTCGAGTTCGGGGGAGCTTGACCTGCTGACACCTTGAGCTCAGGCTCCTACTCCCTAGAACGGAGTGAGACGACAAAATTCCTGTTATGTTTTTTAAGATTTTATTATTATTATTTTTTATTTCTCTCCCTCCGCCCCCCCCCCCCCCGCCAGTTGTCTGCTTTCTGTGTCCATTTGCTGTGTGTTCTTCTGTGTGCGCTTGTATTCTTATCAGTGGTACCCAGAATCTGTGTCTCTTTTTGTTGCATCGTTTTCCTGCATCAGCTCTCCGTGTGTGCGGCGCCACTCCTGGGCAGGCTGCACTTTTTTTTGCGCTGGGCAGCTCTCCTTACGGGGCGCACTTCTTGCGCGTGGCAGCCTAGTTTGTGGTCCTTTGTTACGGCAGCCTGAAGGAAATGAAAACACATGCTTACAGTTTTCATCAAATTGGGAAATGTTTTGTTCATTTTTTCTTCCAAGGTTTTTTCTGCCTCCCCCTCTCGCCTTTCCTTCGGAGACACCAATGACTGGTACCTTAGGTTGCTTGAAGTCCTCTGGCTCGCCTCACTGATGCTTTTTCCAGTTTTTTGATTCTTTTCTCTCTCCGTTTCATTTTGTATGGTTGTCATTGCTATGTCTTTATGTTGACTTATCTTTTCCTATGCCTGTCCAGTCTTCCATACATTCTACTCAGTGCATTGTGTTCATTTCAAAATGTGGTTTTTATCTCTAGAAGTTCAATTTGGGATTTTTTTTTAGGAGTACTGGGGCTGGGGATTGAACTCAGGACCTCGTATGTAGGAAGCCAGCACTCAACCAGTGAGCCACATGCGCTCCCCTGAGTTGGTTTTTCATTTGTTTGCTTGCTCTTTGTTTTTTGTTTTTGAGGAGGCACCAGGAACCTAACCCAGGACCTCCCGTGTGGGAAGCAGGTGTCCAACCACTGAGCCACATCTGATCCCCTTGGACTTTTTTAAAAAAATCAATTTTATTGATACATATTATTAAAGCATATGATCCATCCAAAGTATAAAATCCACCCAAACTGTACAATCAGTTGGTATTTGGTTGTGCAGTCATGAATGCACATAGTTGTACGTTCATCATTTCAATCATTATTAGAACATTTTCATTATCCCAATAATAAAAATAATAAACCAAAAATAAACAAAAAAAAGCTCTACCCTTTAATAATCACCTCTCAATCTCTATGCTTCACTTGTCCACTCATAGCTGTTATTTTGTTTCCGTCTTTCTAATTTATTTGTATTTGTTTTGTATAGATGGAGTCAAACAATATGTAGTACCTTTTGTCTAGTTTCTTTCAGTTAGGTGTATTTCCTTGTTTTTAAATACTTAGTGGAAGATTATTATATATTACTAGATACTACTGTCCATAAGTTGCTTCAGTTTTATTTTGCCTATTAACATCTTGTAACATTAACATACATTTGTTCAGTCTCAAAGAAAAAAGTCTCACATATGCATATTATCTATACTCATATTTCACATGAGGTTTTGCTATGCTGTACATCCCATGTTACATTTTTTAGCTTTCCTTCTAGTAATATACATGACCTTAGATTTTCTTATTCAACCACTGTCATACCCTTTTATTAGCACTGCCAGTTATAAATCACAATGATGGGCACAGATGTGCTCAAGCAGTTGAGCACCTACCTCTCACATGGGAGGTCCTGGGTTTGGTTCCTAGTGCCTCCTAAAGAAACAGACAGATAGCTAGCACAAACACAGCAACAGACAATGAGCAAAAATAACAAGCAGACAATGAGCCAAAATAACCCAACGAGCAGGCCCATGAGCAAACACAATGAGCATGCAACAAGCAAACAGGCAAGGGAGACAACTCAGAGGAACCAATGTGGCTCAGTGGTGAGCACCGGGCCTCCCACATCCCGGGTTCAATTTCCGGTCCCTGATCCTCAAAAAACAAAATTAAAACAAAACTAAAAAAACTACAATGATGTGCTTTCACCATTTCTATCATTTCCCAACAGCCTTTTTTTAAAAGATTTATTTATTTAATTTAACTCCTCCCCCCCCCCCCCCCGGTTGTCTGTTCTCTGTGTCTATTTGCTGCGTCTTATTTCTTTGTCCGTTCTTGTTGTCATCAGTGGCACGGGAAGTGTGGGCGGCACCATTCCTGGGCAGGCTGCACTTTTCTTTCGCGCTGGGCGGTTCTCCTTACGGGGTGCACTTCTTGCACGTGGGGCTCCCCTACGCGGGGGACACCCCCGCGTGGCAGGCACTCCTTGCGCGCATCAGCACTGTGCATGGGCCAGCTCCACACGGGTCAAGGAGGCCCCGGGGTTTGAACCGCGGATCTCCCATGTAGTAGACGGAAGCCCTAACCACTGGGCCAAGTCCGTTTTCCCTACAAACAACATTTTTTGCCACTTCTGCAAGATTAACCCTCAAATTTCCATTCTCTAAAAACTTCATTCTGTTTTCTGGTGACCTATATTCTAGTTATTAACTCCATGAGTTTACAAAATATATTTAGTTCATAATAGCACAATTGTACACTATTTGTTCTTTTGGGTTTGGTTTGTTTCACTCTATATAATATCCTCCAGGTTCACCCATGTTGTCATAAACTTCACGACTTCATTTCTTCTTATAGTTGCATAATATTCCATCATGTGTATATACCACAGTTTGTTTATCCATTCATTGGTTGATGGACATGTGGGTTGTTTCCATCTTTTGGCAATCATGAATAACACTGCTATGAACATTGGTGTGAAGATGTCTGTTTGTGTCACTGCTCTCAGTACTTCTGGGATATATACCCAATAGTGGTATTGTCAGGTCACATGGCAAATCTGTATTCAACTTTCTTAGGAACTGCCAAAAAGTCCTCTACAGTGGCTATACCATTCTATATTCCTACCAACAGTGAATAAGTGTTCCTGTCTCTCCATTTCCTCTCCAATACTTGTATTTCTTTGTCTTTAAATAGTGGCCATTCTACAGGTGAGAAATGATATCTCGTTGCCTTGATTTGCATTTCCCTAATCGCTAGTGATGTTGAACATCTCATGTGCCTTTTTGCTATTTGTATTTCTTCTTTGGGCAAATGTCTATTCAAGTCTTTTGCCCATATTTCAATTGGGTCATTTGTCTTTATTTTTTTTTTTTTTATTTTATTTTATTATTGACTTTGTAATAATATTACATTAAAAATATATACATTTGTCTTTATTGTTGAGCTGTAGCATCTCTTTATATATCATGGATATTAAACCTGACATGTGATTTCCAAATATTTTCTCCCATTGAGTCAGCTGCCTTTTCACTCTTTTGACAGAGTCCTATGAGGTACAAAAATGTTTAAGAAGCTGTGTGTTACTGCTCTTCTTTGATTCTTGGTTTAACTTGATCTGGGTCTTTAGGATTTTTCCTGTTAGTTGCTCAAATCTGGGCCCTGGATCCAGTAATGGGTTGCAGACCCACTTCCAAGGTCCTTTGGTGAGAGGCTGTAAATGCCAGAAAAAGCCTCTCTTGCTTATTTACTTTTTTTTGCTTTATTTATGTATTTATTTTTCTTATTTACTTTTAATCTCCTTACATGCACTTCTTTGTCTGCCAGCAGATGCTGCTCTTCAGCAGCCCTTTCAGTTCAAAACCTGGTTAGAGTGTGTTTGCTGCAACACCGACCTGATCGATAGGATAGAGGTTCCTGCCTGGAGGCTAAGAGCCTCGTAATTCAAACCTTCTCTGAGGCAGTTCTCCAACCTTTGCTGGCAGCCCCATCTCCCCCCGCCCCCCCCAATCCCTTTTCCCAGGTAGGGAATGATTCCAATCCCCTCTGCATCTTCAACAACCAGTCCTGGTCAGTAGAGAGGGAGATTTAGAGGGTCACGTCTCTTTAGTACCTTGCCAGTTCCCACGGCAAACAATGGTGAAGCCCCATCTGGCTTTGAAGGGCTCGTGGGACACAGCAGACCAAATTTATGGGTCAAAAGCTGAGTCAGCCTTAGGTTGTGTCCCTCGATCTCCCCTTTCCTGGGGACATGGATCCCTGGGGCCCCCTTTGTCTATTGCTACTGTCCTGAAGCCAGAGAATTCAAAAGTGTCTATAGGGTTGGAGAACATGCTGGCAGTTGCAGCTGCTGCTTTTTTTTTTTTTTTTTAAAGATTTATTTATTTATTTAATTTCCCCCCCTCCCCTGGTTGTCTGTTCTTGGTGTCTATTTGCTGCGTCTTGTTTCTTTGTCCGCTTCTGTTGTCGTCAGCGGCACAGGAAGTGTGGGCGGCGCCATTCCTGGGCAGGCTGCTCTTTCTTTCACGCTGGGCGGCTTTCCTCACGGGCGCACTCCTTGCGCGTGGGGCTCCCGCACGCGGGGGACACCCTTGCGTGGCACGGCACTCCTTGCGCGCATCAGCACTGTGCATGGCCAGCTCCACACGGGTCGAGGAGGCCCGGGGTTTGAACCGCGGACCTCCCATATGGTAGACGGACGCCCTAACCACTGGGCCAAAGTCCGTTTCCCAGCTGCTGCTTTTAACTCACAGTTTTGCCGTCACAATTCTTTTCCTTCTGGGTGGTGTCCAGTCTTCCCCTGGTGTCCTAAACCCTAGAATATTTTTTCCTTGTCCTCTAGCTATTTTTCTGGGAGAGAAGAGTCCCATGTCTTTCTAGTTTGCTATATTCCCAGAAGTTCTAATGGGTTTTGGTCTCACCTATTGTGTCTTTCATTCCCATAAGTTCTGTTATTTTTCTATCCAGGTTTTCAAATTCTTCTTTGTGCTCACCCACTATCCTCTTAATGTCCTTTAACTCTTTAGCCATATTGTCTTTCAACCTGTTGATTTGATTTAGGAGATTTATATGACCCTTGTTGATTAGCTGTCTCAAATGAGGCTTTTTTTTTTTGGAAGGTACCAGAGATTGAACCCAGGAGCTTGTACATGGGAAGCAGGTGCTCAGCCACTGAGCTACATCTGCTCCTCAATAGAAGTTGGTATTTTCTTTTTTTTTTTTAAGATTTATTTTATTTATTTATCTCCCCCCTTGCCACTTGCTTACTGTCTGCTCCCTGTGTCCATTCACTGCACATTCGTCCATGTCTGCCTGTCTCCCTTTGTTGCATCATCTTCCTACACCAGCTCTCCACGGGCATGGGCCGGCAGCTCTCTGCGGGCGCAGGCCAGCTTGCCCTCACAAGGAGGCCCTGGGAAGCAACCCAGGGCCTCCGATATGCTAGGCAGGAGCCCAATCAGTTGAGCCACATCCACTTCCCTCTTTTGCTTGTTTTTAGGAGGTACCTGGGACTGAATCTTGAACCTCATACATTGGAAGCAGGTGTTCAACCACTTGACCAGTCCCTTCAACTGGGGCTTTGGTATATTCCTTTGCTTGAGCCATATCTTTCATTTTCTTGGTATGGCTTATAATTTTTGCTGATGTCTAGGCATCTGATTATGATGGTGAGTTTACTCTGATGCTCAATTTCTCTCTTTCGTAGGTATTAAGTGGCGGGAGACTGTGTTACTGCTGTTCTTTGATTCTCTGTTCAACCTGTTTTAGCATTTTAGAATTTCCCTGATTAGTTGCTCAAATAAGACCATGGGCCCAGTCATGGATTGTAGACCCACTTCCATGTGCCTTGGGGAGGGAGGCTGTAAAGACCCAGAAAAGCCCTCATTTATTTTCCAATTTCCTTGCATGCCCTTCCTCGGTTTGCCAGCAGGTGGCGCTCTTTGGCAGTCCCGGGTCGGAATGTGGTAGCAGCAAAACCACTTCCACAATCTGACGAGGATCCTGCCTCAAGGCTTTTCAGAGCCTTGCAAATCAAACTTTCTCAGGGGTTGTTCTTCAGCCTTTGCTGGCAGCCCCCTCCCTTTTCCTGGGTAGGAAATAATTCCACCCCACTCTGTGCCTTCAATAACCAGTCCTGGTTAGTAGGGGCAGTTTTTGTGAGAATTGGATCTTTTTTGTCCCCTACTGCCTCCCAAGGCAAATGAAGGGCTCGTGGGACACAGCAGACCAAATTTGTTGGCCAAAAGCTGAATCAGCCTTAGGCCATCCCTCTCTCTCCCCTTCCCTGGGGAGGTGGACCCCTGTGGTCTTCTCTGTCCATAGCTGCTGGCCAGAGGCTGGAGAATTCAAAGCTGTCTGCTCTGAGGGTCGGGCACGGGCACTGGCAGCTGCAGCTTTTACTCGCAGAGTTTTCCTGCCAAACTTCTGTTCCGTTGCCCCTCTGTCTTCTGGGTGGTGTCTAGCCTTCCCCTGGTCCTCTAAACCCTAAAACATTTATTTCAGGCCATTTCTGCCTTTCCGCTTGCTATTTTTCTGGGAGAGAAGTGAGTCCTGTGTCTCTCTAACCTTCCGTCTTCTTAGCAGGCTTGGGACTTTTTAATATCTTCCATGACTCTACTTAATTTTTGAAAATATGGGATATAGTTACAATATCTGTTTAAATCTCCTCATCTGCTAATTCTAACAACTGTGTCAGTTCTGGGTCCCTTTTGATTGGTTTATTAGTCTTATGTGATGGTTGGTGTCAATGTGGCTAGGTTATGGTGTCCTGTGTTTGGTCAAGCAAGCACTGGCCTGATTGTTGCTGTGAGGGCATCTCATGGATTTAAATCATTGGTCAGTTGATTGCATCTATGCTGATTACATGTACAGCCAACTAAGGGGCTTGCCTTCAGCAGTGAGAAATTTCATATCACCAGTAGAGGCCTTAAGGGGAGAACACGACTTCAGCAATCAAAAAGAAGAATTTCTATCTCTACTTTAGCCAGCCAGCCAGCTTCCCCTCGGGAAATTCATTGAAATCTTAGTCAGAATTCCCAACTTGTGGCCTGACCTATGGAATTCAAATTTGCCAGTCCTCATGGTTGTGTGAGCCAATTCCTGTTTTAAAAATCATATAAAACTGGAGAACCCTGACTTATACACCTCATTATAAATTGTGTTTTCCAGCTTCTTTGGATGCCTGGGATTCTTTGGATGCCAGACATTGTGATTTTTACCTTGTTGGGTCCTGGATTTTTCTATATCCCTCTAAATATGTGGGGGCTTTCTTTCTTTTTTCTTTTTTTTTAAAGCTATTAACTTTATTCAAAATTATTAAAGACTCTCAAGTAGTGAGACAGATAAGTAAAGAGACTAACAGCTAATACATTTAAGAAAGAAGGATCTCATCATATAAATCAGGTCCAGGTGCAAGTGAAGCACCTCAGGTGCTATTTCTTAGGTATAGCTCCTCAAGTAAAAAGAAGAGTACAGTGGCCAAAAAGATTATGAAAAATATTATATCCCTTTCAAAGCAATACATTTTAGCAAATCCAAATAATACCAGGCAGAATAACAATGGTTAAGTTAGATAACAACTGTAATCTTTGCAGAGTTATTTAGCCTATTTAGTATAACATGTATAACATTAAACAAAATAATCTTTGAAGACAGTATTTTTTTTTGATGTAGTTATGTGACTTGGAACCAATTTGATTCTTTTGGGTCTTGCTTTTATGCTCGGTGGGTCTGGAGCAGTGCTCAGTCTATGACTAATTATTCCCTAGTCCCTGCGGCTTGTGAGTTTTTCCAGTCTGGTCAGTGGGAATGGGCATGTTCCAGGCTCAGCATTCAGCCAATGGCTGGAGGGGAACCTTCTTCAGGTCTCTGTGCAGCTCTCCTCTTTGGTACTTTGTCCTGTGACCTCCAACTGCCTTGGTTGTCCCAGCTCTTGTCTCTCAGCTCTGTCTCCTCAACTCAGGGTATCTGCTGAGCTCTGTCTGGATCTCTCTCTCCTCTGCATGACCTGGAAATCCTTTCCAGGCAATAAGCAGTAAATTGGGGCAATTGCAGGGCTCATCTGCTTTGTTTCCTGTCTCCCAGGGATCCCTGCCTATTGTGCCATTCTTGAAAACGTTTTTTTTTCCCTTATACAATTGCTTCTCATTATTATTTTTTCTGTTTTTTAAAAATATTTATTTATTTCTCTCCCCTTCCTCCCCCCCACCCGGTTGTCTGTTCTGTGTGTCTATTTGCCGCATCTTTTTCTTTGTCCACTTCTGTTGTTGTCAGAGGCATGGGAATCTGTGTTTCTTTTTGTTGCGTCATTTTGTTGTGTCAGCTCTCCGTGTGTGTGGTGCCATTCCTGGGCAGGCTGCACTTTCTTTCGCGCTGGGCAGCTCTCCTTACCAGGCGTACTCCTTGCACGTGGGGCTCCCCTATGCGGGGGACACCCCTGCGTGGCACGGCACTCCTTGCACGCATCAGCACTGCACGTGGGCCAGCTCCACACAGGTCAAGGAGGCCCGGAGTTTGAACCGTGGACCTCCCATGTGGTAGATGGACGCCCTAACCACTGGGCCAAGTCTGCCTCCTGCTTCTCATTATTGATGGTAGTTATTCACCTCCAACAATACTGAATGATCAAATAATTATTGCACTTTGGGGAAATACAGGGTGAAATTCCTGGAAAACGCTAGTTGCAATGTTTCCTCAACCGAATAATACAGAACCTTGTTTTATGTGTGTTTCTGTTTAAAGACACCTTTTCTCTTTTGCTTCTTCCTTAAATTTACATATGATACCTAAGAAAGTTCTTTGTTTCACCACCCTTTTAGAGACTTAAACCCCACTTAACCCCATCTACATGTAATGTAGAAATATTACAGCCTTCAGAACATCTTAGTGTAACATTTAAACACTGTTTATGGTAGGAAAAACTGAAACAAGAAGGCAGACTGTCACCTTGTGTCATCTTGACCTCAGCTGGGGACTTCAGCCCAAAATCTGCCTGTTGGTGATTCAAATTTTTTGAGTGACTCAGATTTTTCACTGTTCTGCGCATGCCCATGAAAGATCACAAATGACAGGGAAAGCACCGCTGATACAGAATCTGTGAATAATGAGGGTGGGCTGTATTTGTCTGTGTTTTGTTTTGGTTGTTTTGGGTGGGAGGGTAGACCTGCTCTCTGTTTCTTCATCTTGTACTTTTTGTAAGCAGCACTTGACATGTTTTATTTATTTTTTTAAGATTTTATTTTTATTTCTTTCTCTCCCCTTCTCCTCCGCCCCCCCCCCCCCCCCGCCCCAGTTGTCTGCTCTCTGTGTCCATTCGCTGTGTGTTCTTCTGTGACTGCTTCTATCCTTATCTGCGGCACTGGGAATCTGTGCCTCGTTTTGTTGTGTCATCTTGCTGTGTCAGCTCTCTGTGTGTGTGGCGCCACTCCTGGGCAGGCTGAACTTTCTTTCGCACTGGACGGCTCTCCTTACGGGGTACACTCATTGTGCGTGGGGCTCCCCTATGCGGGGGACACCTCTGCGTGGCAGGGCACTCCTTGCTCTCATCAGCACTGCGCATGGGCCAGCTCCACACAGGTCAAGGAGGCCCGGGGTTTGAACCGCGGACCTCCCACGCAGTAGGAGCCAAGTCCGCTTCCCGACATGTTTTAATTCACCTCCTTCTCAGAATAACCCAGTCAGGTAAGTGTATTAGTCAGGGTTCTCTAGGGAAACAGAATCAACAAGAGATATCTGTCAGTAATAAGAGATTTTATCAGTCTCTCATACGACTCTGGGGATGCACAAGTCCAGGTTCGACAGGCAGGCTGCAACCAGGGGCTCTAGTGAAAGTCCAATGAAGGTCCTTGATGAGTTCTGGGAGATGTTGACTGTCCAAAGACGAGCTGGGAAATTCTCACTCAATGCTGGAATCACTTCCCCTTTTAAGGGATTCAACCGATTGGATAAAGCGTCACTCATTGCTGATGGCAATCTCCCTGATCAGTGTAATTGTGATCAGCTATCTACGATTTACCACTGCAGTGAAGTCACTGGTGACTCAAGTCCATAAAAGTCCTTGTATTACAGTTAGCCCAGTGCTTGCTTGACCAAACAGCTGGGCACAATTACCTGGCCGAGTTGACACATGAGCCTGACCACAAGTAGCTACTATTGTCATCCCCGTTTCACACATGAGCAAATCAAGGCGCGGAGAAGGTGAATGACTGGGCTGTGATCTCAGAGCCAGTTGTCGGCACAGCTCGGCTACACCCGCAGCCAGGCGGGCTTTAGGGTAGAAGTGCAAATCCTGATTTCCAGGCTGATCTGGAGGTGGGGGTCTGCAGGGCGGGTGGGCAGCGGGTCCTAAGTGGACAGAACTGGAGGGAGCAGCCGGGGCTCCGCCTCGAGCCCTAGCTGGGTGGGCCGGCTGTGGCCGGAGCAGGTGGGCGGGGAGAGAGGTGAGCAGGAGGCCGGGGCGGAGGGAGACGGGCCTCTGGGCAGGCTGTGCTCAGAGGGGGTGTGGGCAGAGGAGGGGTCGGGGGCAGGGCCTCCCTGGGTCAAGACGGTGCCCTGAGTGTGGCTGAGGTGCAGGCGGGTGACAGCCATCGGGTCACTGGTGTGACGAGCGAAAGGGTGCTGGGTGGTCACTCACAGTGACACTGTCCAACTCAGGCTGGTGACAGGAGACCAGCTGGAGAGGAAGACACTGGGCTCTGAACGTGGGGGTGCCTGAGTGCGACGGGTGACCGGGAGGCCCGGAGGGCGGCAGGCACTGGAGGGCGTGGCCAGCTCTGCATAGGGGATCTGTGGGTGCGTGAGCGTGTGAGTGTGTCAGTGTGCACGTGTGGGAGAGGGTGCATGGCTGAGAGCATGGGAGAGAGTGTGCAGGAGTGGACGGGCGTGCTAATGCGTGTGTGAGCAAGAGCAGGAGTGTATGTAATGAGCGTGTGACAAAATGCATGAGTGCGTGTGCGTGTGTGACCGAGGGCATGGGGTGGGTTCTGGGGGCCGACTGAGGGTCGGGGGGAGGGAGATGACAGCGGAACAAGGGTTTCTGGGGGAGCAAAGGCGACGGGGACAGGGCGCGGTGGGAGGGAAGGAGGGGGGATGCCCGGGAGGGCGGCCCTTGGGGAGCGGTCTCTGGTGGCGTGGCCTGCACTTAAGGAACCCAAAGCCTTGGCGGGGCCGAACGCACGGGATTCTTCTGGACGTATCTGAGAGGAGCAGGCCTCTAGAGCTGATCTGCAGCCCCTGCCGCTGGCGGAGGGGGCGTCCCCTGCGTGGGCCGCCTTCCTCCTGATGGCGCAGTGAGGACCCCGCCCGCTGCCTGGGTGTCCTGGTCCCCCAGCTCCAGGAGCGGGGCTGGTATCTGCACCCTTGTAGGGTGCGTGCACGTTTGCATGTCTTCATGTTGGTACAAGTGTGCCCGTGTGTATGAGTGCAATGCCCAAAGCTGGGGTGGCTGAAGCCCGCCGGACCCTCCTACAGCGCCCCCCAGTCTTCTCACCCCCCCGGCTCCGGCTCCCGCAGACCCCCGGTCCCCTGTGTGCTTTGCCCTCTAGCTGCCTTGTCCCCCGGCGCCCCTTTCTGACACCCTCTCCTCCGCAGAGTCACCTCCTCCGCAGTCCCTGCTGCAGTGTCTCTGCTCCAGGCTCAGCTTCAGTCTGCTCACCCTGGGCCTCAGTGCCACGCTGCTGGTGGGCGTCTGTGTGATCGGGTCCCAAAGTGAGCATCACGAGGGCGGGCAGGGGAAGCAGTGGGGGCAGTGTCGGGCAGTCACATGGACAGCGGGGGGCTGTCTTGGGGACACAGTCCCCTCCAACTTGTCCTGTCCCCACCGTCTCCTGACAAGGCACACAGCTGCAAGGGGAGCTGCGGACCCTGAAAGAAGCTTTCAGCAACTTCTCCTCGAGCACCATGAGGGAGGTCCGGGCTCTAAACTCCCAAGGTGAGGAGGGGGCGGGGGGCTCGTCTACCAGCGTGGATTTACTGGGCTGGCTGCTGGCTGCCCAGTGCTGGGTCTGTGGGGTGCTGTGGGGGTGCAGACCGGGTCAGATAACCCAGCCTGGGAAGCTGGGCAAGGCTGCCAGGAGGCATCCTGAGCTGAGGGGATCTTGAAGGACGAACAGGAGTTAGGCAGGTAAAGGGGATGGAAGTTACGTGCCGAAAGAGAATCCAGGATGGCCAGGAGGTGAGGAGAACCGCTGCACGTTTTGTGCACTGTAAACAGTTCTGGCATGGCAGGAGCTAACAAATAGTGGGGTGAGTGGTGAGCCAGGGGCCCGGGGGTGGGTGGGGGCCAGGCCATGCAGCTAAACCATGCCGATAAGCCGTACAGGTAAGTCAGCAGGTAAGCCGTGCAGGTAACTGAGGCTCTATGTGGAGAAAATGGGGATCTGTTGAAGGGATTTAAGCAGGGGAGTGACCTGATCAGGACTGTGCTTCAGAAAGCCACTTCAGCAGTGTCGGCGAATGGATGGGGTCGGGGAAGCCGGGTGGTAGAGTGGCCTGGCCCGGAGCCCCAGGGCAGTGAGGCTAGAGGGGCGTTAAAGAAGCAGCGCCCAGGGGAGGCGAAATGGAGCTTCCCTCTTTCAGTAAGTGGCACAGATGATAAGGCGACATCTCTGGAAACCAAGCTGGAGAAAAAGCAGCAGGACCTGCAAGCAGGTGAGAGACGCCCTCTCTGGAGCGTGTGTGGTGCATGTGTCTGTGTGCATGCATGCATATATGCAGGTGCCCACACATGCATGCCTGTGAATATGTGTATGCATTGCATGTGCATGTGTGTGCGTGTGTGTTTGGTTGGGGTCCTGTTCTCGGTCCCATGCCCCGCCTGGGTAGTGGGGGACACACACTGCCTCTGCTCACATCCCTGTCCATGAATCTGTCCGCCTAGATCATGCCACCTTGCTCCTTCATCTGAAGCATTTCCCAGTCGATCTGCGCATCCTGACTTGTCAGATGGTGTTCATCCAGAGCAACGGTAGGGGTGGGGGGATGCCTCCAGTCTTCCGGTGCCTGTCCCCTCCAGCCGGAGCTCAGCTCCCTCCGCCCCCACCCCTGCAGGCACAGAATGCTGCCCCATTAGCTGGATGGAGCATGGCAACAGCTGCTACTGGTTCTCTCGGGCTGGAAAGACCTGGGCTGAGGCTGAGAAGTACTGCCAGCTGGAGGATGCCCACCTGGTCGTCATCAACTCCAGAGAGGAGCAGGTAAGCCCACCCCCTTCCCACAGGCAGGAGGAAACCCTCGGAAAGGCAGGCTCTGTGGGTCTGGACGAGTCCAGAAGCAGGAGTCTGGTAGAGCTCTGGAAGGTTCACAGTGGAGCAGCCACTGATTCTAAGAGGTGGGGAATTGTAGCCAGGAGCTTGGGAAGCGGAACAGGAGCCAGGTGACCTGGTGACGAGGAGACAGCCTGCGAGACAGGGCGAATGGAAATGCCTAGGGCTTGGGTGGAAAAGCTAGTGGAGGCACTGAGTCCCTTGTGATGCTAGCTGTGTGGGTGAAAGGCACTGGGTGGGCCAGGATACCCAGTGACATACCATTTTCCTAATGTCTAATGATGTGGAACTACTCTTCATGTGCTTTTTTAGCCAATTGAATTTTTTTTTTCATTTATTGAAGCATATGACTCATACATAAACATATGTAAACAATAAGTGTATAGTAATAGTTGAGAATTTACAAAACAAATATATATAGCATCATATATGGCTCTCATACCTCACCCTACCACCGATACCTTGCACTGTTGTGAGACATTTTTAACTAGTGATTAAAAAGCTTCCTCAAAATATTACTACTAACCAAAGTATCTTACATTTAAGTATTTTCCCCCAACCCACCCTATTATTATTTTTTAATATCATTTATACGTGAACAAAAATAAAATATAAGTGTCTAGTAAAAGTTGTGAACTAAAAAAGCAAACGTGCATGTCATACAGTGGTCCCATACATCGACCCATCACCAACACCTTGCATTGTTATGAGACATGTTACAAATTATAAAAGAATATCATCAAAATCTTACTACTAACTATAGTCCTTATCTTACATTTGGTATAACATTATTATTTTTAAATATATTTTTATGACAGAAGTTGTAAACTTACAAAACAATCATGCACATGTCCAGAATTCCCCTCTATCAACATATCACACCATGGTGGCACATTTGTTATGAGATAATATCATCAGATTATTGCCAGGTCCATAGTGTACATTTGGCACACTTTTTCCATATTCCCCCATTATCAACACAGTACCTCTTTGGCATAGATGCATGAATATTACATTATTACTGTTAACCACAGTCCATAGGTAATTCCAGTTGTAGTTTTCCCATGCTTCTCCACACTCCCACCACCCTGCAATAGTGAAGTACATCTGCTGTAATTCACAAAGGACACTCTTCCATCTGTACCATCAACCACAGCTCTCATCCACCTCTGGGTGTACTGTGCTATTCAGTCCCTAGATGATTCTCTGGCTTTCTGCCAGTTGGCATTTACATCCCTAGACTACCCTTTTCAGCCGCATTCCCATTTATAAACCAGCTCTTACTCACTATAACGTGTTACTATCAACTCTGTACATTTCCACACTTTTACAGTAAAGTTAATTAAAACTTCTACATACAGTAAACATCAGTAGTCTATCTCAGTCCTCCTCTTATCGTCTTTAAGAATGCACCACTGGTGGCGGACTTGGCCCAGTGGTTAGGGCGTCCGTCTACCACATGGGAGGTCCGCGGTTCAAACCCCGGGCCTCCTTGACCCGTGTGGAGCTGGCCCAGGTGCAGCGCTGATGCGCGCAAGGAGTGCTGAGCCACGCAGGGGTGTTGGGACCCCCACGCGCAAGGAGTGCGCCCCATAAGGAGAGCCGCCCAGCGCGAAAGAAAGTGCAGCCTGCCTAGGAATGGTGCTGCACACACAGAGAGCTGACACAACAAGATGACACAATGAAAGAAACACAGATTCCCATGCCGCTGATGACAACAGAAGTGGACAAAGAAGATGCAGCAAATAGACACAGAGAACAGACAACCGGGGTGGGGGGAAGGGAAGAGAAATAAATAAATAAATAAATCTTTGGGGGAAAAAAAAAAAGAATGCACCACCTACCACCAGGTCTTGAAGATATTTTCCTACATTTTCTTCTAGAAGCTTTATGGTTCTTGCTTTTACATTTAGGTTTTTGTTCCATTTTGAGTTAAATTTTGTATAAGGTGTGAAATAGGGGTCCTCTTTCCTTCTTTTGGCTATGACTATCCAGTTCTTTCAGCACCATTTGTTGAATGGACTCTTCTGCCCAAGGTGGGTGGGTTTTGACAGGCTTGTAAAAAATCTCTTGACCCTAGATGTGAGGGTCTGTTTCTGAACCATCAATTTGGTTCCATTGGTCTATGGGTCTGTCTTTATGCCAGTACCATGCTGTTTTTACCACGGTAGCCAAGTAATATGATTTAAAGTCCAGAAGTGAGAGTCCTCCAACTTTGCTTTTCCTTTTTAAGATGTTTCTGGGTATTCAGGACCCCTTATTCTTCCAAATAAATTTGATAATTGCGTTTTCCATTTATTTAAAAATGCTGGTGGAATTTTTATCAGCATTGCCTTGAATCTGTATATCAATTTTAGTAGAATTGACATCTTAATGATTTAGTCTTCCAATCCATGAGCATGACTATTCCAATTATTTAGGTCTTTTTAAAATTTCGTTTAACAATGAGTTATAGTTTTCTGAATATAAGTTTTTATATTGTTGGTTAAGTTTATTCCTAAATGTTTGGATTTTTTTTTTTTAAGAAATGACTTTATTTTCTAAGTACAAAGACAAAAAACTTAGGCAACCAGGGCAGATGCTGCGGATGATTCATATTTCCAATTGGGGGGGAGAATTCGCTTTGTCTTGTAATATCGAGCCAATCGGTGAATTCGGCTCTCAATCAGAATCAGACGGAATTTAGCACCCTTATCCTTTCTGTTCCTCTCAAGATGCTTTCTAACAGCAACAGCTTTCTTAATTAAATGGTAAAGATCCTCAGGAAGATCAGGAGCAAGTCCTTTGGACTTAAGAATTCTCAAGATTTTATTGCCTGTCACAAAACGTACTTGTGCAACGCCATGTGAGTCTCTCAGGATCACACCGATTGTGAAGGAGTCAGGCCCTTCTTGGCCAGTTTGTAGATTTGCTCCTTCACGTCATCAGACGTCAACTTCAGCCAAGTGGGGATGCTGCGGCAATAGGGCAGGGCCGACTGGACAGGCCCTTCCCAGGAGCATGCATGCGACCCATGATGGTGGCAGTCAGGCAGCAAAAAAAGCCTAAATATTCGGATTTTATCTGACCTATTTTAATTACTCTTTTGAGACTTTTAGTTACTTTTACTGATGTAACCTTCATTTCTAGACTCTATTCCAAGCCTCTCTTGTTTTTTCCTTTCAGGCAATAGCACACCTTTTAGTATTTTCTGCAAAGCCGGTCTCTTGGTTATAAACTCTTAGTTTCTGTTTATCTGTGAATATTCTAAATTCACCCTCATTTTTGAAAGACAATCTTGCCAGATACAAGATTCTTGGCTGGAGGTTTTTCTCTTGCAGTATCTTTTTTTTAAAAAAATTATTTATTTATTTATTTTTAAATTTACATTAAAAAAAATATGAGGTCCCATTCAACCCCACCGCCCCCCCCACTCCCCCCACAGCAACACTCTCTCCCATCATCATGACACATCCATTGCACCTGGTAAAGTTCATCTCTGAGCATCACTGCACCCCATAGTCAGTGGTCCACATCATAGCCCAGCCTCTCTCACGTTCCATCCAGTGGGCCCTGGGGGGATCTACAGTGTCCCGTAATTGTCCGTGAAGCACTATCCAGGACAACTCCACGTCCCGAAAATGCCTCCACATCTCATCTCTTCCTCCCGTTCCCCACACCCAGCAGCCCCCATGGCTACCGTTCCCACACCCATTCCACATTTTCTCTGTGGACATTGGATTGGTTGTGTCCATTGCACACCTATGTCAAGTGAGGGCTTAGATTCCACATGGGTACTGGATGCACTCCTCCCGCTTCTAGTTGTAGACACTCTAGGCTCCATGTTGTGGTGGTTGACCTTCTTCAACTCCATGTTAGCTGAGTGGAGTAAGTCCAATAAATCAAAGTGTAGGAGCTGAAGTCTGTTGAGGCTCTGGGCCTGGGTGTCATATTATCAGTCCAGAGATTCAAATCCCCTACATATATCTCAAACCCAGCACCAACTACAATTCCAATAAAGTAGCATGCAAGTCTTGTGAAAAGAGATCCCCTCTGAGTCCAATTCCATCACGCAGACTCAAAAGAACCAATACCTGGGGTTGTATCTACCTTATCTGTCTCTTAGACTCTGTTCAGTTGTACATAGGGGTATTCCTTGTGACAACCTCCAGACTCTTTTTTAGAGACTCACAGCCTTATAATCTCATTTCTCCTTTCCATTTCCCCCTTACATTAGGTCAAACCGCTTCCCGAAGTCATGTTATTATATGTAGACAGGTATATTCTGCTGTTCCGCATTGAATCTTTAATTCAAGGTCATTTTCTAGTTGCTTCTTCAGCTGGTATGTGGTAGTGATCCCTCGGTGCCAGGGAGGCTCATCCCCGGGTGTTGTGTCCCACGCTGGGGGGAATGCATCACATCTACATGCTGAGTTTGGCTGTGAGAGTGGCCACATTTGAGTAACATGAAGGCTGTCAGGAGGAAACCCCCAGGCACAATGCTACTCTAGGCCTTGTTCTTATTGCAGGTGTATAGGCTCAAAAGTGTAGCCATTAGTATCAAGAGCCCACTGTTGGGCCCTCCTTCCTTCCTGGTTCTTGCCGTTGCACCTGGAGGATTGCCGCTGCTCTCCCAGGGCCCACAACAGTGACCCCCCAGCCAGGAGCCCAGTACCCCCCCAGCTGTTGTTTTTAATTGTTTCCACTATGAGTATATATAGACATTACCATATGCCCTGGGCATATGCCCTGTATAAACTCCCTGTCAACCATATATATCTTGTCAATAACATCCCATATCAGTATTCCTCCGCTGCCATTGTTGAACCAGCTTGCAGTATCTTAAATATATCATTACCACTGTCTTCTTGCCTCCATGGTTTCTGATGAGAAATCGGCATTTAATCTTATTGGGTATCCCTTATATGTTATGCATTGCTTTTCTCTTGCTGCTCTCAGAATTCTGTCTTTGGCATTTGACATTCTGATTAGTATGTATCTCGGAGTTGGTCTATTTGGATTTATTTGGATGGGAGTACATTGTGCTTCTCGGACATGGATATCCATGTCCTTCTATAGGGTTGGGAAATTTTCTACCATTATTTCTTCAAATATTCCTTCTGCCCCTTTTCCCTTCTCTTCTCTTTCTGGGACACCCATGACATGTATGTTTGCTCATCTCTGTCTGTCGTTTAGTTCCCTGGGACCTTGTTCAATTTTTTCCATTCTTTTCTCCATCTGTTCTTTCATATGTTCACTTTCAGAGGCCATTTCTTCAAGTTCACCAATCCTTTCTTTTGCCTCCTCAAATCTACTATTATATGATTCCAGTGTATTTTTTATTTCATTTATTGTACCTTTCATTCTCATAAGATCTGCTATTTTTCTATATATGGTTTCAAATTCTTCTTTGTGTTCATCTAATGTCTTCTTAAAATCCTTAATCTTCTTAGCTATCTCATTGAATTTATTAAGGAGATTTGTTTGAAAATCTATGATTGGTTGTTTCAGCTCCTTTATGCCATCTGGAGGCTTATCTTTTTCCTTTAACTGGGCCATATCTTCCTGTTTCTTGGTGTGGATTGTAATTTTTTGTTGGTGTCTTGGTATCTGGCCTACTAGATGTATTTATTATGGGTGCAGTTTCTCTCTAGTTTAGGGCTTTCTTGCCCTTTCTTCCTTGCTAGTTGTGTAGTAGAAGTCAAGGATGTAGTTGGTGCTGAAAGCTGTGAAGGCTAAAGCTGCCGTCATTCCCCCAGGTACCAGTGAAGCTTCTCCCAACTTTCTCCTTTGCCAGGGGTAGAGACAGAGCCACAACTGTGTGTAATAATCCAAGTCATGCAGGCCTAGATTGTATTTGCCCAGAGAGACTGATGAAGCTTCCAGTCCCTTTTTCCTCTGTTTAGGGTAGGGATGGAGCTGCAGGTATGGGTAATCTATGCCATGCAGGTCCAAAATGACTGCAGCAGTTGCCCTGGTAGACTTCCAACTATTCAGTCTGTGCCTGCCGAATGTACCTGCAGTTACCCAGAGAGGCTGGTGCAGGGTCTGCCAGCTTCTTTCCTGCTAGAGGTGGGGATGAAGCCTAGGCTAGGGCTGTCGGCTGATCTGGGTGAAAGAAGCCAGTCCCTACCAGCACTGTGATTGTCAGTCAGCCTGGCTTTCCCCTCATGCTTGGGTTAGAGTCAAAATGGCAGCTATTGGCCTCTTTCTGACTTGGACAGTTTCAAACTTTAACTGTTCTTAGGGTTATACTTTAGGCAGCCGAATTTACTAATCAGTAACTGACATCAGGGGCCAACCATCTCTTCCTTCCATGTTTTTGGGAAGTGGAGCTTCCAATTCCAGTCACAGAATAGCAGCTGAGGTGGCTTGTACTGCCAGAGTATGATGATCACTGGCCTCTGCAGAATGTCCTGTATTTTCCTGGAGAGACTGGCACAGGTTCCCCTAGCTTCCTCCCTTCTGGAGGTGGGGCTGGGGCTTATACTAGAGCTGCAATCTGATCTGGATGGAAAGAAGCCGGTCCCTATCAGCACTGTGATTTTCAGTCGGCCCCACTTCCCCTCATGCTGGGGGTAGAGCTGAAACGGCGGCTTTCGGCCTTTCTGATTTGGACAGGTTCAAACTTTAGCTCTTCTTAGAATTACACTTTAGTCCACCAAATTTACTCATCAGTAGTGGAACTTGGCACCCGATCATTTCTTCCTCCCCCATTTTTGGGAATTGGAGTTTCCAACTCCAACGAGGAACAGCTCCCAAGGTGGCTTGTGCTGCCAGTGGAGGATGGACACCGGCCTCCGGAGTGTGGAGTGCTCTACTCATGAATATTCTCTGTAAATGGGCAGTCTCCTCCTTCCATTCCTTCAAGGATGTAACAGAATGCTCTTCTGGTGTCCCGGAGCCCCAAACAGGTGTTTTAGATAGCACTGGGTGATTACTAACTACCCTGTAGCACGAGATGACTCCAGGAGCTCCTTTGCTGCCATCTTGCTAGTTGTCACTGATTGACTTTTTAAAAAAATCTTTATTTTGAACATTTAATAATTGAAAATATAAACAATTAAAAACAAAAAAGAAAACATAGTTGAATAAAAACATACATTTCTCATTTAAACGTACTTAATACATATAAATTTGTGTGTGTGTGTGGACCCAGCTGAGCTTTTATTTTACAGACCAAAATACATGGATGAAAATATATTACAACAACTAATGAAACCATTCTAATTTAGCTTGAAGACATTTAAAATTCCCTGTGATGGCTTGTACTGCTACTGAAGAGCTCATTGACTAGAGCTCAACCAGATACCCACAAACAGCATCCAGGAAGAGATTTGTAAATCTTCTTCTCTCACAATTTAAAACTTGGCTAGGATTCTCAACATATCTTGTCAGTAACACATGTATACAATCCAAAAGGTGTAGTGGCTTCTTCATTCTGTTCCAGAATGGATCCTGTGATTTGAACAACTGATCATATACTTCTAGTAGCCTAGGTAATGGCATTCCAATTTCATTCATTGTCTGTATTACAAAGCCACATCCCAGGTCAGAGTACAAACTTGCTTCTCTAAAAACTGCACAATAAAATCTAAAGGAAAGAAGTGCGGTGTGCCAGCATAAATTTTACCAAGAAGCACAATCTTCAGACTAAGAGCATGCATTCTATCTGGGGAGCTCATTGTTACACTATCATTCAATTCTTTCTCTATGATATCTTGCCAAAGTGTCTGTGCCAATATAGGGTCTGAATAACCAACACCATGAATTATTGTAAGTTTACACTCTGCAAGTTTACATGGATCAGCAAATTCCCCATAAAGCTTAGTTATGTCCATTAGCTCAGAATTATATAAATTTTTAAAAATCATACAATATGTTACGTAATATAGTTGGTTCATAGTAATGCAATCATACAGTATTTGTCCTTTTGTGTCTGGCTTGCTTTGCTCAACATAATGTCCTCTAGGTTCATCTATGTTGTCATATCCTTTATGACTTTATTTCTTCTTATAGCTGCAAAATATTTAATCATGTGAATACGCCGCAGTTTGTTTATCCATTCGTTGGCTGATGGACTCCTGGGTTGTCGTGAATAATGCCGCTATAAATAGATGTGCAGATGTCTGTTCGTGTCACTGCTCTCAGTTCTTCTGGGTATATACCCAGTAGTGGTACTGCAGGGTCACATGGCAAATCTGTATTCAACTTCTTTAGGGACTGCCAAACAGTCCTCCACAGTGGCTGCACCATTCTGCATTCCACCAACAGTGAATAAGTGTTCTTAGCTCTTCACATCCCTCCAACACTTGTAGTTTTCTGTCTTTTTCATAGTAGTCATTCTGATAGGTGTGAAATGATACCTCATTGTAGTTTTGATTTGCATTTCCCTAATCATTAGTGATTTTGAGCATTTCTTTGTGTGTTGTTGTTTTTGGGTGTTTTTTTTTTTTTTGCCATTTGTGTTGCTGCTTTGGGCAAATATCTATTCACGTCTTTTGCCCATTATTTAATTGGGTCATTTGTCTTTATTGTTGAGTTGTAACATCTTTTTATATATCCTAGATATCAAACCTTTATTTGACATGTGATTTCCAAATATTTTCTCCCATTGAGTTAGCTGCCTTTTCACCCTTTTGACAAAGTCCTGTGAGGTATAAAAGTGTTTAATTTTGAGGAGGTCCCATTTATCTGTTTTTTCTTTTGTTGTAATTGCTTTGGGTGTAAGGTCCAAGAAACCACCACCTACCACAAGGTCTTGAAGATGTTTCCCTACGTTTTCTTCTAGTAGTTTTATGGTCCTGACTTTTATATTTAGGTCTTTGATCCATTTTGAGTTGATTCTTGTATAGGGAGTGAGATAGAGGTCCTCTTTCATTCTTTTGGTTATAGATATCCAGTTCTCCTAGCACCATTTGTGGAAAAGACTGTTTTTTCCTGTTAACATTGACTTGGTAGATTTGTCAAAAACCAGTTGACTATATAGGTAAGGGTTTATTTCTAGTTTTTCAATTCTCTTCTACTGATTGATATGTCTGTCTTTATGCCAGTACCATGCTATTTTGACCACTGTAGCTTTGTAATATGTTTCCAGGTCAGCCAGTAAAATTCCTCCTATGTCACTCTTGAGAAGGCTTTTGGCTATTCGGGTGCACTTTCCTTTCCAAATGATTTTGGTAGTTGCCTTTTCTAATTCTGTAAAGTAAGCTGTTGGGATTTTGATTAGTATTGCATTGAATCTGTAAATCAGTTTGGGTAAAATTGACATCTTCACAATATTTATTCTTCCAATCTATGAACACAGAATGTCTTTCCATTTGTTTGGGTCTTTTAAAATTTATTTTAGCATTGTTTTGTAGTTGTCTGCATATAGGTCCTGTACTTCTTTGGTTAAATTAATTCCTAGGTATTTGAGTCTTTTTGTTGCTATTGAAAATGGAATTTCCCTCCTGATTTCCTCCTCAGATTGTTCAGTACTAGCGTACAAAAACATTACTGATTTTTGCATGTTGATCTTGTATCCTGCCACTTTGCTGAACTCATTTATTAGCTGAAGTAGCTTTGTAATGGATACTTCAGGATTTTCTAAGTACAGGATCATGTTATCTGCAAACACTGAAAGTTTCACTTCCTCTTCCTATTTGGATGCCTTTAATTTTCTTTTCTTGTCTAATTCCTAGCTAGAATTTCTAGTGCAATATTTAATAACAATGGTGACAGTGGGCATCCTTCTCTTGTTCCTGATTTTAGCAGGAAAGCTTTCAACATTTCCCCATTGAGTATGATGTTGGCTGTGGGTTTTTCATATATACCTTTTATCATATTGAGGAATTTTCCTTCTATCCTATCTTTTGAAGTGTTTTTATCAAAAAAGGATGCAGGATTTTGACGAATTCCTTTTCTGTGTTGATTGAGATGATCATGTGGTTTTTTTTCCTTCAATTTGTTAAAGTGGTGTATTACAATGATTGATTTTCTTATGTTGAACCAGCCTTGCATACCAAGAGTAAATTCCACTTGGTCATGGTGTATATGTCTTTTAATATGCTGTTGGATTCGATTTGCAAGTATTTTGTTGAGAATTTTTTCATCTATGTTCATTAGAGAGATTGGTCTGTAATTTTCTTTTCTTGTAGTATTTTTATTTGGCCTTGGTATTAGGGTGATATTGACTTCATAAGCTGTATTGGGTAATTTTCCCTCCTCCTGAATTTTTGGAAGAGTTTAAACAGAACTGGTGTTTAATTCTTTCTGAATGCTTGGTAGAATTCACTTGTGAAACCATCTGGTCTTAGACTCTTCTTTGCTGGGAGATTTTTGATGATGGATTCAATCTCCTTAAGTGTGATTGGTTTATTAAGTTCTTGTATTTCTTGTAGCATCAGTGTAGGTTGTTTGGGCATTGCTAGGAATTTGTCCATTTCATCTAGGTTATCTAAATTGTTGTCATACAGTTTCTAATAATATCCTCTTATGATTTTTAAAATTTTTTGTGGGGTCAGTTGTAACTTTCCCCTTTCATTTCTGATTGTATTTATTTGAATCTTTTTTCTTTGTTAGTCTAGCTAGGGATTTGTCCTATCTTCTTGATGTCCTTTATTTCTTTACCCATATTGTCTTTCAACTCATTAATTTGATTTTGGAAATTTGTGCTCATCTCGCTGATTAGTTCTCTCAAATTCTGCATCTCTTCTCAGGCTTTGATATGTTCGTTTTCTTGGATCATGTCTTTATTTTCTTTGTATGGCTCATTTTTTTTGGTTAATGTCTTGGCATCTGATTAGGATGTAGTTTACTTAGATGCTCAATTTCTTTCTCTTTTGAAGGGATTTAGTGGCAGGAGGCTTTGTGTTACCACTGCCCTTTGATTCTTGGCTTGACCTGGATTGTTAGGATTGTCCTACTGCACTGGACCCAGTAACTGGTTGTAGAGTCACTTCTTGGGGCCTTGGGAAGGGAAGCTATAGATGCCAGAAAAAGCTTCTCCTTATTTTTACTTTTCTTGATTGCACTCCTTGTTTTGCCAGCAGATGGCGCTCTTTGGCAGCGCTAGTTCAATGCCTGGTTGGAGTGTACTTGTTGAAACATAGACAGGATCATGTGATAGATCTTCCTGTCTGGAGACTATAAGCCTTGTAATTCACACTTTCTTTAAGACAGTTCTCCAGCGTTGTCTGGCAGCTCCCCCCATTTTTCCAGGTCGGAAATATTTCCACTCCCTTCTGCATCCCCAACCATCAGTCCCAGTTAGTAGAGGAGGAGATTGGGAGGGTTATATATCTTTATTCCCTAGCTGGCTCCAAGGCAAACAATGGCACAGTCCTATTCAGCCTGGAAGGGTTCCTAGGACACAGCAGTCCAAATTTGTGGGTCAGAAAAGTCAGCCTTAGGCTGTGTCCCTCTCTCTCCCCTTTCCTAGGGTGATAGATCCCCAGAACCCCTGTTGTCTGTAGTTGCAGGCCCAGAAGCCCGAGAGTTCTAAAGTATCCTGAATGTGGGGATGGTACTAGCAGCAGCCACCGCCGGTTTCAGCTCACAGTTCTGTTGTCGCAATTTCCCTCCATTGTCCCTCTCTCTGGGCGGTGTTCAACCTTCGCCTGATGTCCGAAACCCTAGAAGATCTTTTCTAGGCTGTTTCATCCTATCCTCTAGCTATTTTTCTGGAGGAGAAGAGAGTTCTGTGTCTTTCTAGTCTGCCATCTTCTTGGAAGTCCACCAGCTGACTTTTGACAAGGATACCAAATCTGCTCAGTGGGGGAAGAATGGTCTCCTCAACAAATGCTGCTGAGAAAACTGGATATCCACATGTAAAAGAATGAAGGCAGACCTGCACCTCACACATATACAAAAATTAACTCGAACTAGACCAAAGACCTAAATATAAGAATCAAAATTACAAAATTCCTAGAAGAAAATGTAGGGAAACATCTTCAGGACCTTGTGTGAGGCAATGGTTTCTTAGTCTTTACACCAAAAGTATAAGCAACAAGAGAAAAAAATAGATAAATGGGACTTATCAAAATTAAAAACTACTGTGTATCAAAGAACTTCATCATGAAAGTAAAAAGACAGACAACAGAGTGGGAAAAAAATATTTGGAAACCACATATCCAGTAAGGGTTTAATAACCAGAATATATAAAGAAATCCTACAATTCAATAACAATAAAACAACCCAATTTTTAAATGGGCAAAAGATTTGAATAGACATTTCTCTTAAAATATATATATATGAAAAGATAAATATATATATATACACACACACAAATGGCATATAAGCACATTAAATTACAGATGTTGGAGAGGATATGAAGAAATAGGAACATTCATTCATTGTTGGTGGGAAAGCAAAATGTAGTTATCTATTTTAGGAAATAGTTTGGTGGTTACTTGGAAAGTTAAATATAGAATTACAATATGACCTGGCAATCCCACTTCTAGATATACAATCAAAATAATTGAAAGCAGAGAGACTCAGAGATATTTGCATATCGATGTTCATAGTGGCATTATTCACAATTGCTGAAAGATGGAAGCAACCCAAGATCAATTGATAAATGGATTTTTAAAATGTGGTGTATACATACAATAAAATATTATTCACCTATGAAAAGCTAATTTGAATAAATCAATAAAAAACAAAATAAATAAAAAAGAAAAAAGTTAATTTGAATGTAATTAAAAATGGAAATTTTAGGTTGTATATATGTAAAATAGGACTTTATAACACAAATAGGGAACCCTAATGTAAACTGTGGACAATTAATAATAGTAAGATTAATTACTAATAGTAATAGTTAATCATACTATATTATTATTAACTAATAATAGTTCATAGTACAATTATAATAATATTCTTTCAGTTGTAACAAATGTATCACATTAATGGAAGGTATTTATAATAAGGGGGCAGTATCTGGGAATTCTATTTTCTGCATGATTTTTCTGTGAACTTGCAACTTCTCTAGTTAAAAATCAATCAATCAATCAATCAATTGGACATTGATGTGAAGGTCTATTTCTGAACTGTCAGTTCAACTCCATTGGTCCATAGGTCTGTCCTTCTGCCAGTACCATTCTGTTCTGATTACTGTGACTTTATAATAAGTTTTAAAATTGGGAGATATGAGTCTTTCAACTTTTTCTTTTTCAAGATGGTTTTGGCTATTCAGGACCCCTTACTCTTCCAGAAAAATTTGATGATTGGTTTTTCCATTTCTGCAAATAAGACTTTTGCAATTTTGATTAGGATTACATTGAATCTGTAAATCACTTTGGGTGGAATTGACATCTTAATAATATTTAGTCTTCCAGTCCATGAACATGGAATGTCTTTCCATTTATTTAGGTCTTCTTTGAATGCTTTTAGCAATGTTTTGTGATTTTCCATGTACAAGTCCTTTATATCCTTTGTTAAGATTATTCCTAGATAGTTGACTATTTTAGTTGCTATTGTAAGTAAATGGAATTTTTTCCTTGATTTTCTCTTCAGATTGTTCATGATTAGGGTATAAAAACCTTACTGCTAGTTGTATGTTGAGCTTGTACCCTGCCCCTTTGCTGAATTTGTTAATTAGCTTTAGTAGCTTTGCTGTAGATTTTTAAAAAGGATTTTCTTTATTGGATCATGTCATCTGCAAATAGGGAAATTTGTTCTTCTTCCTTTCCAATTTGGATGCCTTCTATCTATTTTAGTAGCCTAATTGCTTTGGCTAGAACTTCCAGTTCAATGTTGAGTAACAGTGGCGATAGTGAGCATCTTTGTCTTCTTCCTGAACTTAGAGGGAAAGCTTTCCATCTTTCATCATTGAGTATAATGTTAGCTGTGGGTTTTTCATATACACCATTTACCCTGATAAGATAGTTTCTTTCCATTCTTAGTTTTCTAAATGCTTTTATCAAGAAAGGGTACTGGATTTTGCCAAATGTCTTTTCCACATCAATTGAGATAATCAAGTTTTTATTTTCCCCTTTGTTCTTTAATATGGTGTGTTACATTGATTGTGAACCACCCTTGCATATTTGGGATAAATCCCACGTGATCATGGTGTATAATTCTTTTAATGTGCTTTTGGATATATTCACAATATGTTTATCTCATGGAATGAGTTAGGGATTCTTCCTTCCTCTTCAGTTTTTTGGAAGAGTTTGAGCAGGATTGGTGTTCATTCTTGCTCTGTTTGGTAAAATTTACCACTGAAGCCATATGTTGTTGTCGTTTTTTCCAATTACTGATTCAATCTCTTTAATGTTATTAGTCTGTTGAGATCTATTTTTTGACTCAGTTTAAGTAGTCTGTGTGTTTCTAAGAATTTGTCCTCATTGCATCTAGGTTCTCTAATTTGCTTGTATACATTTGTTCATGTCATCCTGTTATAATACTTTTTATTTCTGTGAGTTTTATAGTACTGTTCCCCCTTTTATTTTTTATTTTAATTACTTTTTTCTTTCTTTGTCAGTCTAGTCAATTTTATTGAACTTTTCAAAGAAACAACTCTTGGTTTTGTTAATTCTCTGTACTGTTGTTGTTTTTAATCTCCATGACAGAAGGATTTATTCACTCAACAAATGTATACCTACTACATGTCAGGAACTTTCTTTGGTATCTGGATTTTTTTTTATTCGCTATTTTTTTAATCTCCACTCTAATCTTTGTTATTTTCTTTCTTTTGCTTGCTTTGGGTTTAGTCTGAACCAGAACCTTGTATGTGGGAAGCTGGCAGTCATCCACTGAGCCACATCGTCTACCCTGATTTGGCTTTTTCATGTGTTTTGCTTGTTGTTTGTTTTTGTTTTTTCAGGAGGCACTGACAACCGAACCTAGGACCTCCCTTGTGGGAGGCAGGCACTCAACCACGTGAGCCACATCTGCTCCTGATCTTTCAGTTTTGAGGTTAGGTCTCTGATTTGAGATTTTTCTTCTTTTGTAATGTAGGCATTTAGAGCTATAAATTCCCCCTCCACACCGCCTTCATTGCATCCTATAAGTTTTGATACATTGTTTTCATCTTCATTCATCTCAAGATATTTCCTAATTTCCCTTGTAATTTCTTCCTTGACTCATTGGTTGTCTACTATGTGTTGTTTAATTTCCACATATTTGTTAACTTTCCATTTCTCCCTTTCTTATTGATTTCTAGCTTCATTCCAATGTGTTCAGAGAAGATACATTGTATGGTTTTGTAAAAAATTTTAATCAGTTTTATTGAGATATATTCACACACAATATGATCCATCCAAAATGTATAATCAATGACTTTTAGTGTAATCACAATGTTGTGCATTCATCACCAAAACTGTATGGTTTTAATATTTTTGAATTTATGAAGACTTGTTTTGTGACCTAACATATGGTCTATCTTAGAGAATGATCCACATACACTAAAGAATAACGTATATGCTGCTGCTTTGGGGTAACGTGTTCTATATATGTCTGTTTAGTCTAGTTGGCTTACAGTATTGGTCAAGTCTACTATGTCCTTATTGATCTGTCTAGAAGGATAGATTGGCATGGACATATAGCAACCTCAGAATGCACACAGGCTTACTCTACTCCCTCTAGAACAGAACCAGGGTCCACAGGGGAGTGCAAGCTGGCGCCACACCGTGCTTGGGGGGCATTGGTGGAGGGGCCAGCAAGGACAACGCAAGTTTCTCCTACTGTCTTAAGAGCTGTATTTTCATGATTTAGCAGTTACCCAGTTACTGCAACCCTTTAACTGTTTTATGGAGTATTGAGGAAGTTGGCTTTGCTAGTTTTTGCTAGTTGTTCAAAGATTGTCTGGGGAAACAGTGCTCTAGAACATCTTATGCTGCCATCTTGGTCAACGAGGACTGATTTACTTGATCTTAATTCTGTCTTCTTTTCTGTTTTATATGCTTTTGTTTTCTCTCATTTACTATTTGAGATGTATTCTTTTTGATTCCTCCTCTTGGTATTTTAGAATAGATGAGTTTGTTTTTAAACTATACTAGTTGATTACTTTTATGACTTTTAAGGATGGGCTGAAATTTATCAACTTCAAAATGTAAAAGAGTTTATATAAATTCCCATGTGAAAAATGCAGAAACCAGCATACTTATTCTTCTTACATGCCTAGTTCTTTTCTCTCCTGGGTTCCTTAAGTGGGTTGCCTGAATAATCAAGGCCTTTTCTATCTTTGAATTTCATTATCCTCATCCAGGTATATATTGGTGATGTTCATTTTCTGTCAGTTTTTTTTTTCTGAGACCAGTAGAGACCTTTTAATATGAAAAATGAGTGCATCTAACATTTTAGAAGATTTTCTTATGCCATAACTTTTGATGTTTTTTTTTTAGGAGGTACTGGGGATTGAACCAGGACCTTGTACATGGGAAACAGGAGCTCAACCACTGAGCTACATCTGCTCCCCGTTTTGAATATTTTTATTGTCCATTTGTTCTCTTTTCCACTGGAGCACATCATCCAAATGTGTCTCCGTGGTTTGCCCTCCATAGCCACCATCTTCTTGCTATCTACTTTCATCTTCCTCCTTTTCCTTCTGCATTGGGGGTCCTTTTCTAAGTCCATCTCCCACATCTTAGACTTGGTTTTCTGCTGAATTGCTGGTTTTTTCTTGTTGTTGTTGTTTTTAAAATAAAGCTCAAATTATTCTCTTTGATTTCTTTACTTATTATATTGTCCTTCTTTCTCTCAGTTTTCAACATGGAGGGCTGGATATTGATGATTTATATTCTTTGTTCCGTTATTCAGCCTCTTCGATGACGGGAAGAGGGCACTGGGGCAGCAGGTAGCCTCAGATAGGGCATCATTCTCCACCTGCTTTCTCTCCAACTCCACTGACTCTTCCTCTTAGGGCTGCCTCTTAATGAGCAGAACATTGTACTATTTGCAGGATTCTAGAATCCAGGGCAGCCCTTAGATGAGGTGACTAACTACATCTTAGTTTTATCTCTGGGGAGAATGTACAAAATCAGGCAATTTTCCTCCAGAGACAAACCCTTAACGTTTGTATCTCAAAGGGAATTGCTAGGTGCACATGTTGGTCAACCCACTCCTTTCTTTCCTCTGAGAAATCAGGTGACCACACCTTTCCCTTCTGCTCTCCCAGACCCTGGGTCCTAAATCCCCAGGGACAGTCATCCCTACCTGTAAGAGAAAGCCACTTGGAGGAGCATTGTGCATGACCACTTCCGCCTCGGTGCTTGCCAGCTGGCCACGGGGCTGTCCTTTACGCCCAGGGCATCCTCCTATTTTCAGCACTGACTTTCGGGCCCCGCGTGGGCAGGTCATAATGCAGCCCTGGGTAGTGTGTCCAGTGGGTCCGGGCCGTGGTCACTGGCTTAAGGACTGGGGCTGACAACCCCGAGTTCCTTACCTTGCTTGTAAATTGAGAGTTTTTCTTGCTTTCGGTTCCGAGGGATTTAGGAAGATTAAACGAGATAATCCTTGCAAAGCACTTTGCTGAAGGTCTAGCCCACAGTGGTGGTTCACTAAACCATAGCTACGGTTACAAAAGAACAAATAAGGAACTAGTCCTTTCGGGGGTTGAAGCTTCGTGGGGGCACGCCTGGCTGGTGAAGGCTGAGGGGGGCGCTGCTGCATGCCTGCGGGCAAGGAGGGTAAGAGAGCAGGACCTGAGACTTCTCTCCTTCCTGTGTACCCAGAAATTCGTTCTACAACATACGACCCCCTTTCAGACCTGGATGGGGCTCACGGGCAGAGATGGCTCCTGGAAGTGGGTGGATGGAACAGACTATAGGAACAGCTACAGGTCAGTGGTTGGTTTGCCCCCGGGACAGCCACCCGGCCTTTTGTCCCACTGCAGGCCCTCGGGGACCATCCCCGTCCGCCCCAGCCTCCCAGCCTCCCAGGCTGCAGCTTCCGCTCCCGGAATCCCTGCGAGGCGGCGCTTCCGGGGTGGGGTGGGGGTGCTGGTGGGTCTGGGGTGGCTGTGCCAGAGCCTGAGCTCGGTCCTGCTCCTTAGCAACTGGGCTACGTCTCAGCGGGACGACGGGCGCGGGCACGAGCTGGGCGGGAGCGAAGACTGCGCCGTCCTGCGCCCCGACGGCCGCTGGAGCGAGGACTTCTGCCAGCAGGTGCACCGCTGGGTGTGCGAGACCAGGCGGAACACGACGGCCTAGAGGCCCCGGCCCCAGCTTCTCCACTGGGATTTTGAACAGAGGAAGAAAAGTAGGGTCAGGGGAAGGGGGAGGAGTCCAGGAAGGATAGAAAGGGGGTGCTGAAGAGTCCCAGACCCTGGCGAGGCAGACCCCTGCCTCCTTCCACAGCGCGTTGTCACTATGACCATTTGCAGCCTCCTCAGCGTGGGAGGGAAAGATGAAACGAATTCTTGAAACTCTGCCTGGCCTGGTTATTTGGAACTGGGAAATGTAGGGGCAAAGCAGATGGGAGAGGGAGGCTCTGGAAGAGACAAGGTTTTAGTCCCACACAGCTGCTCCTTGACCTCCAGTCCCGGGGGGGGGAAATCGGCCAGGAAGGGGAGGGAAGAGGCTTGAGCAAAAGTGCTCAGTGGGTGAGGCTGGGGCTGGAGGGTCCCCCGAGTCTGTGGGGGTCCTGAAGGAAGCAGGGCTCACCTCCAGTTGAGGCTGCGGGAAACAACCCTGCACCGCTCTCTGCCTGGAAACTGTGGACAGGGCTGGCAAAGTTCCTCTTAGCAAGGCCAGAGAAAAATGTTTAAGAGAAGGAGGGTTGGCCAAGAGGCCTTGCCACTGTTTTCAGCGGGGCTGCCTCCTTTTGACCCAACGTAGGGTGTCACCAACAGTTTCCACAAGGAGTAAACTTCACCTTCCAAGATCATTCTAAAAGTGACCTCCAAGGAATCTTTAAGCAATTAAATTCTTCAAATTACAAAAGTAATATATATTGGGAGTGGACATGGCTTAAGTGGTTGAGCACCTGCTCAACAAGGTTCCCGGTTCTAACCCCAGTACCTCCTAAAAAAAAAAGTAATATAAATAGTACATGTGGATGCACACACACAGGGCTACAGTCCATCCCTTGCCCTCCCACTTCTCCCCAGAATTGGCTCTATGCTGGGGGTCCTGGGTGTACACATTGCAATACTGTATCTCATTATGTAACTTCCTTTAACACACACACAAACAACTGTACAGTCTGGCGGACATTGTTCTCATTTATGTCATTGTTTGACAGGCTCTACCTTGCTGACCCTGGCAGCTGGAGAGCTCCATGCTGGACAAATAGTTGCCGCTTTTGTTTGTTTTTCTACAGAATATTTCAAGCAATTTTTGCTTGTAAGCTTGGGCTGAGTCAAGGTTTTCCAATTTTCAGTTGCAAAATTTTCTAGGACTTCTTTGAAATGTACACGACCGTCCTTAAATTTAAAAATTGTTTTTGAAAATAATAATACATGCAATTTAAAGTCTTCCAGGGTTAGAAACAGTCACCTGATCACTCCCTTTAGCCACTCCTGTCTCCCTAAGAAACCCTTTCAGCATTCTAGTTGTTTCTTCTAGTGCTGATATTCATATTTCTGAATAATGAAAAACTCTCTCTTTATCAATTATAGACATTTTAGCTGCTTCCTATTATGTAGATGAGATAAAAATCTTCCAGATTTGTCTACAACTGTTTTATTTAAATCCTAGTTCAGATTTTTTATTAGTTACAGCTGTATAAATGTCACTGCTGAGCTAACTAGTATAATCGGATTAATTTCCTTTCTTGCACAACACTTTTTCTTCTGAAGTTAATTGCTACATTTTACATTTTGCTGCATATTCTTTGAACCTATTGCTAAATCTTCCTTGACTGTAAAAAAGCTGATGATATAATTTTCCATGTAGGCAAACTGGTCAGATAATCTTTCTGTTTCACTTTTTTCCTAGAGCTAAAGGGCTGAATCCAAGTTTTATGGGGCCTGACACATCCCCAGTTTGGGGGTGGAGGGTGATTTTCAGGAAAAAATATACAAAATTAGGCATAAAAGTTAATATTTATTTAAATTTTTAAAAGAATCACAAAGTTCAAAGACCTAAAGCACTTAAACATTCCAAAATCCAGAGAATGATAAATTATTTTAACTTTCCAACACTTGAAAATACTCCCCCCCCTTTTTTTTTTTGCAGCATACCCTTTGTTTGTTTCTTCATTTGACAAAGATTTTGTAAAGTCATTTTTCGTAGAGAGAAGAGAAAGATAATTCCATTTTTCCTCTAGTGTTGTTTCTTCTCCATTACTGGTGTCAGGGGCTTTAGGTCAAGTTCATGTCGCACTTTTGTGTTACCTGCCAGCTGAGTCTGCACAGGGGGTAGCCGGAGAACCCCTGGAAATCTTTCCGTGCTGGGCTTGGTGAAATTTAGGAAACACTGATGTGATCGCAACATGTATGTCCCTCTCAATTCAAACCAAACTAATTTTTTAGTTGGGTTGAAAAAATGCCTCCTGACCCACAGGGAAGTGAGAAGGAGGGAAAACTGAAGCGGAAAGAGACAGTTAAACAATGATCTTAACTGATTCTGGTACTTATGAGCATGAGAAGATGTCGCTGGGACCCGCAGGGCCTTATTAGGGGGCGTGCCCAGGAGGGGCCTTGCAGCTGCAGCTCTGTTAGCTGCCCGGGACTGCGCTTCTGGACCCGCCGCACCTTCCCTGCCCTGCCGCTCCCCTCCCCCGCCTCTGTCCTCGCTGCCCCAGGAAAGGCCCACCTCTAGGTCTGCCTAGACCTTTCTCTTTCTCCTGGGTTGGATCCTTTGTTCCCTGTATCTATTCTTTCTCCTTTCTTGGTTTATTGCCTTGTTTGTTGAAGCATCTCCTCCAGAAGCACCCCTAAAATGTGTGTATGAGGAAGTGGGTTTGGCTCACCTGATAGAACGTCTGCCTGCCATATGGGAGGTCCAGGGTTCAAACCCAGGGCCTCCTTGACCCGTGTGGAGCTGGCCTATGCGCAGTGCTGATGTGCGCAAGGATTGCCTCGCCACGCAGGGGTGTCCCCACATAGGGGAGCCCCACAGGAGTGCGCCCCGTAAGGAGAGCCACCCCACACGAAAAAGTGCAACCAGCCCAGGAGTGGCATTGCACACACGGAGAGCTGACGCAGCAAGATGACTCAACAAAAAGAGACACAGATTCTGGGTGCCGCTGACAAGAATTCAAGCGGACACAGAAGAACACACAGTGAATGGACACAGAGAGCAGACAACTGGGGGTGGCGGGTGGGAATGGGAGAGAAATAAATAAATAATGTGTGTATGGGAGGGACATGGTTTTGATAGATTGGTTGAAGAGTTGTGGGAATATAGAACTCTAGGTGGAAAGTAATTTCCCAACAGCATTTTGGAGGCCTCACTCCATTTTTTTTCTTTCAAGCTTCCAATGTGCAAATGAAAATTCTGATCCCGTTGTTAGGCTTGATCCCTTGCATGGGATCTTCTCCCCCTCTTTAAGATGTTCTCTTTACGCTGGTGTCTGAAAATCCCAGTGACGTCCCTTGGTGTGGGCCTTTCTTCATTCTTTATAATGGAAGTTCTCCCTGGGCCTCCCTCCCTCCTTCCCTTCCTTCCTTCCTCTTTCTCTTTCCCCTTTCTACCCCTCTCTTTCTGTTTAACTGAGGTGAAATCCACATAACATAAAATCGACCATTTTAAGGTGTACAAGTCAGTGCCACCACTTCTCTTCACAGTGGTGGTCGGCCACCACCTCTGGTAGTTCCAGAGCTTGTCATTGCCCCAGAAGAAGGCCCTGTACCCCCTAGGAGCCAGTCCCCTCCTTTCCCCACAGCACCTAGCAAACACCTATTCGTTTTCTGTCGCTGTGGATTTACCTATTCTGGATCTTTCGTATCAGTGGAATCATACGATGGGAACTTTTGGTGCTTCCTTCCCTTAGCCTGTTTTCGAGGTTCATCCATGTAGCATGCATCAGAACTTTGTTGCTTTTTACGGGTGAGTAATATCCCCTTGTATTTATATACTACATTTCACTTACCCGTTTATCGGTTGATCAACACCTGGGTTGTGTCCACCTTTTGGTCTCACTGGGCTTTTGAAATTTGGGACAGTGAAGGAGATGAGGTCAGAGGCCCCGCTGAGAGCCAGGTGGTTGTCTTTTGGAGAGGATGCCGGGTTGTTTGCTGCTACTTGCTTGCAATCTGCTGGCTGTGTTCAGGTGCTGCCTTCCTCCCTGCTCAGTTTCCCGGAAGGTTCTTATGGAAAAACTCAGGAATCTCGGGTCTGCCAAGCAACAATGACAGCAAAGGGCAATATTTTTCGCCATACCTTAGGTTTTAGGTTCACACTTTGAACTTACTCTTTTTGGCCATATTCTGAATTGAAAATATAACTTTTAACTTATTATATTAAAAGTAAAGAGTAAAAATTACAATAAATAAGATTTTTTGTCCTTTTGGGTTATTGGAATGACTTAGGAGGGGGATGTAAACTTAAGCACGTTCTATGCTTGTAAACAGAATATTTGATAGAGTAAAATTGCCTCTAAAAGATGAATTGTGGGGGGAGCCCATAGCTATCATAGCAGTAAAAAAAACCTAAACCCATTAGTTGTTTATACAATAATTTTAAATTAATGTTGCCACAGCACTCCACCAAAAAAGAGAATATTTTAAGCCACATTCTCCTATTATAATGCAACCAAAATTATATACAAGTAATTTAAAAAGGACCAAAATATCTTAGCTCTTTGTAAATGAAGAAATACTTTCCCCTATTACCATGGATCAAAATGAAAATTATCTAGAAAAGAATTAAATAGCATAGTACTACACCAGGGAACCAAGCGAGTCTACAGCTGCAATCAGGAGGATCCCATCCATCAGCCTAATGGCCTAAGTGCCCTCTCGATTTAGAGGCAGAGTGGATATCGCCATCATCCCAGGGTCCTCAGGATGGAGGAATAAAATATGGATTAGAGTGGACTTAGTGGCATTCTGCTGTGGAATTACTGTGACTCTAGCAATGGAAGAAACTATCATTGATGTGGAGACAGTGGCCACGGGAGTTACTGAGGGCAGGGAGAGGGAAGAAGAGTTGTGATATGGGGGCATTTTGGGGACTTGGAGTTGTCCTGAATGATATTGCAGGGACAAATGCAGGACATTATATATCCTGCCATAACCCACTGAATGGGCTGGGAGAGAGTATAAACTGTAATGTAAACTATAATCCATGCTGTGTAGCAGTGCTCCAAAATGTATTCATCAAATGCAATGAATGTGCCACAATGATGAAAGAGGTTGTTGATGTGGGAAGAGTGGGGTGGGGTGGGGAGTCGGATTTATGGGAACCTCTTACATTTTTTTTTTTTAACAATCATATTTTATTTTTTTTTAATAAAAAATACAAAGCAAACCTGGCGAAATAATGAAATTTTAAAATTATGAGTGATATGTAAGTAGCTGCTTTCCAAACCAAACCATACCATACCATGAATAACCCAGGTGGAATTAGAATTGTACAAAATAGTGTGGAATAGCAGAAATGCAAAGATGATTCATCATTACAAGTTCTATCAACATAAAATACTACACAGACTTTTTAAAAAATGCAGAAAGTCATCTCAGTGTGTAGAGAAACAGCATATTAAAAGTTAACATTGAAAACCTTAAAGTGAGCTGTACTGGCTGCCTTAGTCTTTCCACTCTGTGCTTCCCAGGTCCTTAGAAGGGAACCCAGTCGGTAAACCCCCAAGGCCCCAAGCCTGTCCCATGTGCTCTCCTGCCAGCTTCCTGTATCTTTGACTGGAAGGCCCCATGAAGCTATTTTATATATCCACACAAATAATTACCTATTAACATTTAAAATAATTTGCTAAAGTTATAGGCAGAAACAAAATGAAACTTCAACATTTATTCATGATCAGAAAGATTGGAAAATAACTTCAATAGGTTAAGGGTTATCTACCAGTCATGTACAGCAAAGATCATACTCTACTCTAGGGTAAAATTTAGAAGTCTTCTTCATTAACACATGGCATAAGATAGGAATGCCCTACCAACCATACTGTTCAACCCTGAACTTGAAGTTAAAGTCAACACAAGAAATTAAGGAAAAAGATGGTAAGAGGCTTGCCAAAGAAGCCTCTCATTTTTTGGAGATATTGTTCTTGTCTCTATCAACCAACTGAGAGAACCTTCAGAATTAAGAATTAAGAAATTCAGCAATATTGCTGGAGACCAGAGAAACGCAAGAAACAAATTATTTCTATATACCAGTAACCATGTACAGAATTTAGAACTATAAAAAACAGTGAATCTTAGAATTATAAACTTTTCCAGAATGGGAGAATTACATTTAAACAAGAAATTAATGAAAAAAGAGCTGGTTCTTTGGGGAAAACCCCACAGTTCAACAACATTGTTTAACCATTTGCTAATCTACTCATTAAAAAAAGAGGGGAGGGCATGATCATTAGTCCAGTTCTGTGTTTCTTTTGTATCCTACACACATCCGTTCACACGAAACTATTTGATAGATCCCCAAAAAGGGGATAGGCGGCCGAAAGGGCCATGGTGAGAAGTTCCTCATCAGTTAGCACTGAGACTAGAGCCAAACCCACCTAATATAAGAAATTCGGTAATTTTAATTGGGGGGGGGGGGGGGGGAAGGCGGGGAGGGAAGGATGCAGTCATAGGGTGCTGGGGAATGGGTGCATTTTTAAAGGGAAAAGTGCTGAACTGAGGTCTGAAGCAAAACGAAACAGCAATACCAAGGCTGGAAGGTACACTGTGTATCAGGTCGCAAGCTTTTGCCACGGTTATCTATCTTGCTGATATTCTAGTCTGCCACTGATCCAAAATTATGCAATGCATCCTGCATCCAAAAAAAAAAAAAAAAGTGCCTTCTCTTCACGTTTGGAGGCCCTTGTAGGTTGCGCAGTGCACATGCAGCGCTATGGGAAGACCCTCTCGTTGTCACCAGCAGGGTGGCAAGGCAGGGTGCGCGGCGGTTCATTCTTGAAACAGGCGTCTGCGGGCCTTGCACGGAGGCCGGGCTGGGCGCTGAGGACGCCCCTGGGGGCCTGGGCAAGAGAGGGAGGCAAAGGCTGGAGTGGGGAGGTGGGGAAGGGCCTCAGAAGGTGGGCGTCCTGGGTGAAGGAGGGGCGAGGCGGGCGTCTCCCCCTGCTAGGAGTGGGGGCCCAAGGAGAGGGCTCTGGGGCGGGGCCCTGCGAGCAGGGGCTGGGGTGGGGGGAAGCAGAGCCTGAGCCGGCTGCAGGGTCCACCCAGGGCGCCAGGTCTTCGGAGTCCTCGTCGTCCTCCGAGTCCTCGTCTTCCTCCGTGTCCACGTCTCCCTCCGTGTCCTCGTCTCCCTCCGTGTCCACGTCTCCCTCTGAGTCCTCGTCGCCCTCCGAGTCCTCTCTTCCTCCGTGTCCGCGTCTCCCTCCGTGTCCGCGTCTCCCTCGGCCGTCTCGTCCCCTGGGACGCAGAAGAACCCCTGCTCGACCACGACGTCCTGCTCGGGAGCGCCCTGGACAGAGCCGGGTTCACGGCCCACGGCCAGGTCGCCCTCTCCGCCCGGGGCCTCGTCGCCGGAGCCCAGGAGGCCCTCGGGGACGGGAAGAGGGTGTGGTCTCCGCGGGCCACTGGCGGCACCGCCGCGCGCGGGCTCCAGCAGCAGGTGGGCGTCCCAGGGGCCGCTGCAGGGCCCCGCCCGCCGCCAGCACCGCCACGCGAGCACCGCCACCGCGAGCGCGCCCTCGGAGGGGCCTGCGGGGCCTTCCAGGAGGGCGGCGGCCTGCGCGCAGGGCCGCGGGCTCGTCCCGCCAGCGGCGCTTGGCAGGGCCGGGGCGCGGGCGACGGCTGGGGCTGCGCCAGGCTGCCCACCACGTCGCCGGAGCTGCGGGGGGCGGCCAGGGCGGTCCCGCTGGGGCTCAGTAGGTGGGCGGCGACCCGCTCCACCGGGCCAGGCGGGGCTGGGGCGCCTCTGGGGCTGCAGCCAGGGTGAAAGGCTGCAGGGCGTGTCCTTGCTCCCCGCTCCCCTCTTACATTTTTTAATGTAACATTTTGTGTGATCTATGTATCTTTAAAAAAAAGATAATAAAAAAAAAACATAGGGAGGGCAGCAGACTTGGCCCAGTGGTTAGGGCATCCGTCTACCGGTTCAAACCCCGGGCCTCCTTGACCCGTGTGGAGCTGGCCCATGCACAGTGCTGATGCGCGCAAGGAGTGCCCTGCCACGCAGCGGTGTCCCCCGCGTAGGGGAGCCCCATGCGCAAGGAGTGCGCCCGTAAGGAGAGCCGCCCAGCGCCAAAGAAAGTGCAGCCTGCCCAGGAATGGTGCGGCACACACGCAGAGCTGACACAGCAAGATGATGCAATGAAAAGAAACACAGATTCCCCTGCCGCTGACAGCAACAGAAGCGGACAAAGATGACACAGTAGACACTGAGAACAGACAAGGGGGGGGGGGGAGATAAATAAATAAATAAACAAATAAATCTTTTTTTTAAAAATGTCTTCAGAATGTTTCCCCTGTGTCTTCTTTATTTTTTTTACTTTATTTTCAAACAGATTTTAGGTTACAGAAAAGTAACAAAAAATATACTGGATTCCCAAATGCCTCTCCCTTCCCACTCTCACATTTTCCCCATTAACATCTTATATGATTATAATACATTTGTTACAATTGATAAACAAACTTTTAAGCATTGCTAGTAACCATGATCAATAGTTTACATTAAGTTTTTCATTTTGCACCACGCAATTTTATGGATTTTGACCAAATGTATAATGGCCTGTAAACATTTTAGCAATATTATGCAGAGCAATTCCAATGTTCCAAAAATGCCCCATGTTCAACTTATTTTTCTCCCTCCTCTCAGAACCTCTGGTGACAAAATATTTTATATCAATGTTTTATGTTCTTCCATTACTAGAATAATTATACATTTACATTGGTCCATAGTTATATTTCCCCTTATATGTTTTCATTATACAGTTTTGAGAATTTGGGCATGGCGACGTTCACATTGCTATCATTTGAGAGGGTGCCTGATTCCCATTGGGCAGATGGATGGAACTGTCTTGCTGGGAAGGTGTACATACTCTCTGTTTACCAGGAAAGGTGCTGTCAATCATTATTTTGTTAGTTGTCGGGCATTACCCATATACTCCAGATATTCTTTTTAATTCATTTTTTAAAAAATACTACATTCAAAAAATATGAGGTCCACATTCACCCCCACCGCCCCCACCCCACCACTCCCCCCACAGCAACACTCTACCCCGTCATCATGACACATCCGTTGCATTTGGTGAGTACATCTCTGGGCATTGCTGCACCTCATGGTCAATGGTCCACATCATATAAATAAATCTTTAAAAAAAACCAAACAGGGATGTAGCTAAAGCTGGGCTCAGGAAAATGTACAGCCTTGATGTTTTCACAGCTAAAAACTAAAGATTGACAACAAGCCAAGTATTCAAATGAAAACTGAGAAAAATCCAAATATATACCCAAATATAATAGGAGGAGAGAATTGATAGATAAAATAGTAGATTATAAAAATTAGTAGAATGAATAAAGGTAAAACCCATTAAAATTTTTTAAACATTTTATCTTTAGACAATTGTAGACTCATGCGGAGAGATAATTAAAGAGAGCCCATGTAATAGTTGCCCAATTTCCCCCTGTATTAGTCAGCCAAAAGGGCGCTGATGCAAAATACCAGAAATTGGTTGGTTTTTATAAAGGGTATTTATTTGGGGTAGGAGCTTAAAGATACCAGGCCATGAAACATAGGTTACTTCCCTCACCAAAGTCTATTTTCACCTGTTGGAGCAAGATGGCAGCTGATGTCTGTGAGGGTTCAGGCTTTCTGGGTTCCTCTCTTCTAGGGTCTTGCTTCTCTCTGGGTTCAATGTTCCTCTCTTCCCAAGACTTGCTTCTTTCTGGACTCAGGATTCCTCTCTTCCCAGGGCTTGCTTCTTCCTAGGCTCAGGGTTCCTTTCCTCCTGGGGCTGGCTTCTCTTTCCTCTGTGTGCTTACTTCCCAGGGCTCCAGCTTAAGACTTCAGCTCAAACTCCAACATCAAAACTCCAATATTAAGAACCCTTAACACTGTCCTTTGCCATGTCTTTTATCTGTCCCCAACGCCCTAATGATGTGGCCCAATCAAAGCCCTAGTCATAACTTAATTACGCTCAGGTATAGACCAGATTACCAACATAATCCAATATCTATTTTTGGAACTCATAACCATATCAAACTGCTCCAGCCCATGGTAGTATCTTGCAAAGCTATCATACATTATTGAAACCAGGATACTGACACTGATAAACTCAAGACACAGAACATTTTCATCCTCACAAGGATCTCTTGTGTTGCCCTCTTATAACTACACCCACTTCCATCCCCCCCTTTCTACTAGCTCCTAATCTCTGGAGCCACTAATCTGCTCTCCATTCCTAAAATTGTGTTTTTCCAAGGATGTTGTATAAATGAAATCCTAGAGTGTGTAACCTTTTGGGATTGGCTTTTTTTCACTCAGCGTCCTTCCCTTGAGATCCATCCCAGCTATTGTGTGTTTCAATAGTTCACTCCTTTTTACTGCAGAGTATAATTCTGTGGTGTGAATGTCTCAGAGTTTAACCATCCACCCATGGAAAGACATCTGAGTTGTTTTCAGTTTTGGGCTATTCCAAGTAAAGCTGCTGTGAACATTCATATACAGGATTTTGTGTGAACATGAGTTTTCATTTCTCTGAGATAAACACCCAAAAGTGCAATTGTTGGGTCTTACGTTAGTTGCATGTTTAGTTTTAGAATAAACTCCCAAACTCTTTTGAGAGTGTACCATTTTGTATTCCCACTGGCAGTGGCATCCAGTTTGTCCACATCCTCACTTTCATTTGGTGGTTGTCACTATTTTTTATTTTAGTCATTCCGATAGGTGTGGTGATATATTGTTGTGGTTCTAACTTGCATTTCCATGATGGCTAATGACACTGTGGATCTTTTCATGTGCTTATTTTCCATCTGTATATCTTCTTTGGTAAAATGTCTGCTTTGCTATTTTCTAACTGGATGATCTGTTTTCTTACTGTTGAGTTTTGAGTTGTTTATATATTCCAGATAGCAGGCCTTTGTTAGATGTATGGTTTGCAAATATTTTTTCCAAGTCCGTAGTTTGACTTTCATCTTCTTAATAAAAACCCATTTTCATGAAGACTAATATGATAGATAAAACCTTGGCAAGCCCAATTAAGGAACTGAGAAAAAGTGACATGACCACATGAAATAGGTTAAGTGACACTCTTCCTGTTTTCATAGAAATTTGGCTGGATTCCCACAGCTGAGAACGATTGTTGACAAGTGCCCATACATTCAAAACACAGAGCAAGAGGCATCTAGCCAGGGCTCACTAAGCGGGGGCAAAACCAGCAACCACCAGCCTTCCCAGGCTGTGTGAGAGGGTAGATTTAAGGAGCAATTTCAAGGGAATTCTTAGGTGTGGAGAGGGCATCAACTCTTTTTCTCTCTACCTGGAGGGGCGAGATGATTCCCCCCACCAGCCGAATAACAGGGTCCAAGGGCATCAGTTGTAGCGACCGGTTGTCTGCGAGGGCTACGACAGGCAGCTCACTGCTGGCCAGATGGCGGCTAAGCTGAGACACTGCTGAACTGCCCTGGACTTGAGGGGGGCAAGAAGAATTTTGGGGGAGACTCTGGATGTGTCCTCAGGACTTTGGGGCCATTATGAAGAAATAGAGTCATCCCTGCTGCTGCTGCTGCTGCTGCTGCTTCTTAATTTTTTTTGTTGCTGTTGTTTGTGTTTTTTCAAATTCTTAGCATTACTTTAATGCAGGTGCAGCTCCGCAGTCACCGTTTGCACTGACAGCAGCGAGGAGAGGCTGAGTGATCCGGGGACTTGCTGCAGCTCAGTGATCCTTCCTCTTCCTCTTTGCTCTGTTCCCACCCACTCACGGCCCCCTACACTGCGTGGGGTGGGGGCGTCGTTCCTACTGCACAAAATTCTCTGTATTAAGCAGATCATAGGGCAGTAAAAAGCTCACCAAGTTAATTCTCTCTCTCTGAGGTATGATTATTTCCCCCTACATGAAGTATTCAACAAAAATATAAGAAAAGGAAAAGGGAAAAATAAATAAAGTGTCTCTCGTCTGCCCTCTGCATACACACTGAAGTAGAAAGTGTACCTGAGTTCTGAGGTGGGATTTCTACAGTTGAGTTTCCACACTCGGCTTTAACAAGTGCTTTTGCAAGGGGAGGACGGGCTGGAATCTCAGGTCCGCTGTTGCCATCGTTCCCAGAGCCTTTTTCATCTTAACCGCAGTCTCCGTGGGGAGCCTCTGCCCTCCTCCTTTGTGTGGACAAGGCCGTTCTTCCATTTTCTGGCTATTCCTGCCGTTCCGTTGCTTTCAGTCTGTGCTTTCTTTCCTGTGGAGACAGCAAGGCCATTATGACCAAACCAAAAGGAGGGAAGAGAAACAAAGAGAGAATTAGTTTATGTTTTTAAAGAGGGAGGCACTATAGCTGTGCCTACCTTATTCAACTTTCTCGGCTGGTGGTTCTGTGACGTTGCTTAGACAGTACACAGAGATCTGCAAGGTGAGTGAAAGTTGTCATAATAAGGCCGTGGCTAAACACAACTGGGGCTCATATTTGGGAAAATGATGTCATCAAGTAAGATAACAGACCAAAAACTGTCATTTTAAAGTCATATGAAAGATCTTATCAGTCAACTTCAGTTTCTAAAAATCCACATGACCAAGCCCTTAAAATACCTAATTCCTAACTCCACATCTGCTAAATATTGTGTGCTTGTACGTATATATGGCTGTTGAGAATTTAAGGATATAGGCATGAAGCTTTTTGCTCCATCCAGGTAGTATAAATTCATTCATTCATTCATTCATTCATTCATTTATTTAAAAGAGTTTTTATTTATTTATTTATTTCTCCCCACCCCCTTGTTGTCTGCACTTGCCGTGTCAGTTCATCTTCCTTGTTTCTTTAGGAGGCACTGGGAGCCAAACCTGGGACCACTGATATGGGAGGGAGGTGCCTAATCGCTTGAGCCATCTCTGCTCCCTGCTTTATTGTGTCTCTCATGTTTTTCCTCCTCACGTCTTGTTACATCATCACCTTGTTAACTCGCTGTCTTCTTTAGGAGGCACTGGGAACCTCTGCTCCCTGCTTTGTTGTGTCTCTCATTATGTTTTTTCTTCTTGTGTCTCTTGTGTCAGCTTGCTGTGCCTGCTCACCACACCAGCTTACTGTTTTCTTTAGGAGGCACTGGGCTCCAAACCAGTGACCTTCTATGTGGTAGGCGGGAGCCTAGTTGCCTGAGCCACATCTGCTTCCCCAGGTAGTATGAGTTTAGACTACAAACCTGCAAACCTGTGAGAGGTTGCAACCAACTTGGGGTTACAGATAGATTTGAAACAGGAAGTTTTCTTTGCAGGCCTCAGTAGGGCTCAGATATTATTTCTAATTCACTCTTTTTAAAATATATATGTATGTATTTATTAAGATTTATTTTTTATTTATTTCTCTCCCCTTCCCTCCCCACCCCCTTTGTCTGCTCTCTGTGTCCATTTGCTGTGTGTTCTGTGTCTGCTTGCATTCTAGTCAGTGGCACTGGGAATCTGTGTCTCTTTTTGTTGTATCATCTTGCCGCGTCAGCTCTCTGTGTGTGCGGCGCCACTCCTGGGCAGGCTGCGCTTTTTTTGCATGGGGTGGCTCTCCTTACAGGGCACACTCCTTGTGTATGGAGCTCCCCTACGTGGGGGACACCCCTGCGTGGCACGGCACTCCTTGCACGCATCAGCGCTGCACGTGGGCCAGCTCACCATATGAGTCAGCAGGCCCTGGGTTTGAACCCTGGACCTCCCATGTGTTAGGGAGACGCTCTATCAGTTGAGTGAAATCTACTTACCTATATATATATTTTTATTAGAGAAGTTGTGAGCTTACAACAATCATGCATGTGTGCAAAATTCTTATACATTACCTCACAACCAACACCTTACATTGTTGTAGAATATTTGTTACAGATTATGAAACAACATCAGGTTATTACCACTAACTATGGCCCATAGCTTACATCTGGTATATTTTTTCTGTATACCACCCATTATTAACACCATGTATTAGCATTGTTCATTTGCTATAGTTCGTGAGAGAACACTCTTGTATCTGTACTGTTAACCACAGTCCATCTTCCACCACATGGGTCACTGTTACACAGCCTCATGCCTTACAGAGTCTATCTACTCAGAGGCGCTCACTTTCATCACAGAGTTTCACCTCCAGATTCACTGTTATTCAGTTCCTAGGTTATTCTCTAGTTTTCTTTGACTTGGCATTTATGTCCTAAACTACTCTTTCAGCCACAAACCCGTTTATACACCAGCCGTGTTAGTTACACTCACTATAGCATGTTACCATCAACTCTATCCATTTCCTCATTTTTACAGTCAAGGTAATTGAAAATTTTACATACATTAAGCATCAGTAGCCCTTCTCAGCCCTCAACCTATCTCCTAATACCCTATACTCTAGGTTTTAACTCCATGTGTTTATTTTCTGTATTTAGTTCCTATTAGTGAGACCTTACAATATTTGTCCTTTTGTGTCTGGCTTATTTCACTCAGCATAATGTCCTCAAGTTTCATCAGCATTGTCATATGCGTCCCAATTTCATTTCTTCTTACAGCAGCGTAGTAGTCCGTCATATGTATATACCACGTTTTGTTTATCCATTCATTGGTTGATGGATACTTGGTTGTTTCCATCTTTTGGCAATTGTGAATAACACCACTATGAAGATTGGTGTGCAAATGTCTGTTCACGTCACTGTTTCCAGCTCCTCTGGACATATTACTAGTAGAGTCATCCCTGCTTCTTGACAGAAAAGGGCTGAAAGCGAAAGCCTGGGCTGGCGCTGCCCCATTTGTTAGTTGATCAAGGTGCACTTGGTTGTCCGGCAGAGCGAGGACGTCAGAGAACCCATGAGCCCAGCGGACTCTGTGGAGGTCAGCCCTCAGCTGAGCTGGAAGGACCCTGCCCAAGGGCACTGCGCGGCAGAGTGAGACGGAAGGAGGCTGCGGGTGTACAGCTGTGCTCGGGGCCAGGAGCTGGTGGTGACGTCCAGAGGCAGCCCCTGAAGTGTATCACCCTCATGAAGGACGGGGTCTCACAGGCACCTCCAATAGACCCCAAAAAAGGCCAGCGCTTGGATGCGTGCCATGAAGTGTACCCTGACCTGCGTGATAGCATCAGAACATGGGCTGCTTTTCCTTTCATTCTCCTCTGCTTGCCCTAATCTTTGAGGATCAGCATAGGAAGGAGAAGACAGGAAGGAGCAACAGAACAGTCCACAACTCCTGTCCTAGGTTCTTCAGAAGCAGACCTTAAGGCGAGAATTCTTATGCTAGTGATTCATGGGGAAGTGTTCTAGGAAAGATGGGTAAGGGAATGGGGAAGTAGGATACGAAGGGAAGGAGATCAAGCAAGAGGTCAATAGATACTGACCCTGAGATGGAATCATTCAATATTTTACACAGTATATTTAGTTCATACTAACACAATCATTCAATATTTGTCCTTTTGTGCCTGGCTTGCTTCACTCAACATAATGTCCTCCAGGTTCATCCATGTTGTCATATACTTTACAACTTCATTTCTTCTTACAGCTGTACAATATTCCATCATGTGAATACACCACAATTTATTTATCCATTCTTCTGTTGATGGACACCTGAGGTGTTTCCAACTTTTGGCAATCGTGAATAATGGTGCTATGAACATAGGTGTGCAGAAGTCTGTTCATGTCACTGCTCTCAGTTCTTCTGGTTGTATACCCAGTAGTGGTATTGCCGGGTCACGTGGCAAGTCTATATTCAACTTCTTAGCAACTGCCAGACAGTCCTCCACAGTGGCTGTACAACGCTGCATTCCCACCAATAGTAAATAAGTGTTCCTATCTCTCCACATCCCTGTAACACTTGTAGTTCTGTCTTTTTAATAGTGGTCATTTTAATAGGAGTGAAATGATTCCTCATTGTAGTTTTTATATGCATTTCCCTAATCATTAGTGATGTTGAACATTTTTTCATGTGTTTTGTTGCCATTTGTATCTTCTTTGGACAAGTGTCTATTCAATTCTTTTGCCGTTTTTTAATTGGGTTGTCTTTTTATTGTTGAGTTGTATGTCATGGATAATAAACCCTCCTCGGGCATGTGAATTTCACGTATTTTCTCCCATTGAGTTGGCTGCCTTTTCACTCTTTTGACAAAATCCTGTGGGGTGCAAAAATGTTTAATTTTGAGGAGGTCCCATTTATCTATTTTTTCTTTAGTTGCGTGTGCTTTGGGTGTAAGATCCAAGAAACCACCACTTACCATGAGGTCTTTAAGATGTTTCCGTACATTTTCTTCCAGTAGTTTGACTCATATTGATATTTGTTTCAGAAATATTTGTAATGCCCAAAGTTAGACAACAATCCAAATGTCCATCACTGGGGGAGGGGCCAGTAAATAAATGATGGTACTAAGAGATACTGGAATACTATTGCAGCAGGTGAAAGAATGAATCAGTTATATGTTTTGATATGGAAAGATTTCTAAGGTATACTAAGGTATGTGCGTGTTATTGCAAACACATAGACTATTGAGTATTTCTGGAAGGATACACAAGAAACTGGTAACAACAGTTGCTTCTGTAGAAAAATGGGCAGCTGGGGGAAAGAACAGGAAGTAAAACTTCTCATGGTATATCTTTTGAATTTCATATCATTTGTATATATACTGATTCAAACCAATGGTTGTCTATCAACATAGCTCAATTGTATTGAGAGATTAAAAAACAGAAAATTATGTTATTTAAACTCTCCAAGATCATAGAAAAAGACAGAATTCTCATTAATTTATTTGATGCAGCTAGCATATCCTCAGTCCCAAAGCATAGTGAAAATAGGTCATGAAAAGGACATTAGTGACCAATTTGCTTATAAATATGGAAAATATATTCAAAAATTCTAAATAAAATATTGGGGAGCAAATGTGGCTCAAGCAGTTGAGCACCCACCTCCCACATAGGAGGTCCCAGGTTCGGTTCCCAGTACCTCCTGGTAAACAAACAAACAAACAAAAAACCAACAACAAGCAAAGCAAATGATAAAACCAACTCAGGGAAGCCAATGTGGCTCAGTGGTTAAGTGCTGGTTTCCCACATACAAGGTCTGGGGTTCAATTCCTGACCCCTGGTACCTAAAAAAAAAAAAATATATATATATATATAGGCACCTAGTTATCCACTTCAGGAATTTTGCTTTCCATCAGCACAAGCTGGAAGTTCTAGTGTTCAAGGGGAGAACGCTTTTTCCAGGGAACACAGACTTGGTTCTTTCAATTGGAAGCAGAGACTGACTCCTGGCCGGTTTGGGCTCCTCATAACACTGACCCACTGGGCAGAGAACGGGAGGGGTTCCTACTTGTTGGGTGGTTGGCTCTGATCAGCAAGGGACATTCCTCTGCTGCTTCGCAGTGGGGGCAAAGAAGACTGAGCCTGCAATCCGTGAGATTCCCTGGGGTGCCACGTCGGGCTCCCATGGCCAATAACTGTCAGTGACAAACTGTGGCACCTCAATAAAGACAGGACTTGGATGCTGTGGAAATGAAGTTTTGGGTCAACCCACCAGGTAAAAAATCTTGACCAACTGAGGCGCTGGGAGAGGGGAAGGGGATCACGGAAGAGTTGGTGGCAGAAGGAAGCTCAGAAGGAACCCGTCTGAAAGAAGTCTCAGGAGACAAAAGCATTTAGAAAAGAAACAAAGGTTACTTGCGAAGAAGTCGCAAGGATGGGCTTGCCAATCAGAAACACAATAGGTGTGCAAAGGAGACTTCTGCAAGCTTACCAGTGTGACAGGTTCTTAGCAGCCTGTTATGATGGCAAAACAGCACTTTTCTAACATGATTTTCTTACCCACGAAAGCTCATGGCACATCTTTAGGCATCAGCATTGCAAAAGTCAGGGAGAAGGAGGTATTTCCTAGGGAGTCAGCAATTTATGGGAAATGTCAAAGTTTAATTTATTTTGGAGACTAGAAGGAGAACTGTCTTTTTGTGAAACCCACATCCAAATTGATCAGCAAATTCTGTCGGCTTTACCAGCTGAATAGGAATACTCTCTCCCTACCTCAGGGCACATGCCACCGCCACCTCTCGCCTGGAATATTGCAAGAGCTCCTTCCCTGGATTCTGTAATGACATGCACAACACAACAGCCATGCTGTTCCACTTCACATACAAGTCAGGTCCTCTGCTCCAAGGACAGCCCCTCTGCCTTGGAGTAAAACCACATCCTTCACAAGACTGGCACACTGACCCTCCGTGGACACAGCAGACGTTCTTCCACGTCAGGGCATTTGTGTGTGTGGTGCCCTCTGCCTGGAACCTGCCTCCTCCCAGGGCTCCCCATGACTTGCTCCTCACCTCCTTTCAGGCCTTCACTCACCTTCCCAGAAAGGCTTTTCTTTCTTTTGTTTTAAAAATTTGTTCCCACGCCTTGTTGTTTTTTTGCGCTTGCTGTCTGCTGTGTCCATTCACTGTGTGCTCTCCACGTCTGCTTGTTTTCCCTTCTCGTCTTCTCTTTAGGAGTCACCAGGAACTGATCCTGGGATGTCTGATGTGGGAGAGGGGCACTCAGTCACTTGAGCCACCTCACTCCCTGGTTTGTTGAGTCTCTCATTGCCTCTCCTCTTTGTCTCTCTTTTTTTTTTTTTTTAAAGATTTATTTATTTTTATTTAATTCCCCCCCGTTCCCCGGTTGTCTATTCTCTGTGTCTATTTGCTGCGTCTTGTTTCTTTGTCCACTTCTGTTGTCGTCAGCGGCACAGGAAGTGTGGGTGGCGCCATTCCTGGGCAGGCTGCTCTTTCTTTTGCGCTGGGTGGCTCTCCTTATGGGTGCACTCCTTGCACGTGGGGCTCCCCTACGCGGGGGACACCCTGCGTGGCAGGGCACTCCTTGCGCACATCAGCACTGCGCGTGGGCCAGCTCCACACGGGTCAAGGAGGCCTGGGGTTTGAACCGCAGACCTCCCATGTAGTAGACGGACGCCCTAACCATTAGGCCAAGTCCATTTCCCTCTTTTGTTTTTTTGTTTTTTGTGTTTTTTTTTTTAAAGATTTATTTATTTATTTAATTTCCCCCCCTCCCCTGGTTGTCTGTTCTTGGTGTCTATTTGCTGCGTCTTGTTTCTTTGTCCACTTCTGTTGTCGTCAGCGGCACGGGAAGTGTGGGTGGCGCCATTCCTGGGCAGGCTGCTCTTTCTTTTCACGCTGGGCGGCTCTCCTCACGGGCGCACTCCTTGCGCGTGGGGCTCCCCCACGCGGGGGACACCCTTGCGTGGCACGGCACTCCTTGCGCGCATCAGCATTGCGCCTGGCCAGCTCCACACGGGTCGAGGAGGCCCGGGGCTTGAACCGCGGACCTCCCATATGGTAGACGGACACCCTAACCACTGGGCCAAAGTCCGTTTCCCTCTTTTGTTTTTTTGCGCCAGCTCTCTGCGCTGGCCAGCTCACCTTCACCAGGAGGCCCTAGGAAATGAACCTGGGACCTCCCATATGATAGATGGGAGCCAAATCGCTTGAGTCACATCTGCTTCCCAGAGAGAAGCTTTTCTTAACGCCCTATTAAAACTTGACCCTAAGCATCTTTTCCTGCCACATTTTTCTCCATAGCACATCACCATAGTATACCTCATGTATTACTGTTTATTATCTGTCACCCGCTAGAATGTAAGCTCCTTGAGGGCAGGGCTTGTCTGTTTTATCCCCTCCCATATGCCTGGTACTTAGGAGAGTGAGGGCCACATAGTAGACTCACTACATTGTAGACTCACTGAGTACGTCTTGAATGAAGGAATATACACACATAGGAGTGAATGGAGAAACAAACCAGGTCCTTTTTGGGAAGATGTCAATTATCCCCATACTAATACGCAAATGCACTGCAAGCCCATCTAGACACCGAGGCAGACTGTCCAGTTTCCCCTTTGCAAAAGGTCTCGGTGCTCAGCTCGGCGCTTTGTGATCTGCAGCCTCCAGCTGTCAGCCTGACTGCGGACTTGGTCAGCTGCAGGGAGCTGCCTCAGTGCCTCACGCCCCTTTGGGGATGGCTGGCTTCCACCAACAGCCGTGCGGGGTTATAAAGGTTCCACGTTTCAGCCTATGCCAGACAACTGCGAGGGGCAGCACCTGCTCCAGAGCTCGCCGTGGGGTTGGCCAAAGCTCTGTGGCGTGTCCGCCGCCGTTTGACTTCTCGCTCTGCCCAATCACGCTTGTCCCCCTTTCCTTCCACAGGTATTCAACCCTAGGCAATAGTGTGCATCTCGAATTCAGTCTCTGCGTCAGCTTGCAAGAACCCAACCTGTGACAAATACTAATCAAAATACCAACTGTCAAAAGAAAACTAAGAAAACAAAACAAAACCAGAAACAATCGCATTGTCTTTCAACAGGGACATGCTTAATAAATCAATTATGTTCGAAATTATAAAATGAGATGCAGATGAAAAATGAATTAAGTACATTTTTTATGAACTGATGTGCAGGAATGTTCCTGATAAATTGTTCATTGAATTTTTTTTTAAAGATTAAAAAAAAAATTTACACCCCGCCCACCTTGCAGCTTGCTTGCTGTCTGCTCTCTGTGTCCAGTCACTGCGCATTCTTCTGTGTCTGCTCTTCTCCCTTTGTTGTGTCATCTTGCTGTGCCAGCTCTCGGCGGTTGCAGGCTGTCAGCTCTCCGCGGGTGAAGGCCAGTTTGTCTTCACAAGGAGACCCTGGGATGTGAACCCAGAGCCTCCCATATGGTAGACGGGAGCCCAATCGATTGATCCACAGCCACTCCCCATTAAGTGAATTTTAAAAAGCAAATAGAAAAAAAAGAAAAGAAAAGAAATGAAGCAAGTAGGAGAATACAATCCCACTTCTGCAAAAAATATAATTAAAATGTATTTTCTTTCCTTCTTTACCTTTCAAGACACTGAAGTTTCTTCCTATTGAAAGGGACGTGTGTGTGGATTCAGGGCAGGCCCCTTGGAGGGACTCACACGGCACTCAATTCACTCAACACTCAAGCGAACCCCTTTTGTGAAGACAGTGCCTGAGGCGAGAGCCCAGGCTAGGCGGTCAGGCAGCCTTGGGTTTGGAAGCTGACTCTTAGGAGATTTTGAGCAAGGCATGTAACTGTTCTCGGTCCCTTAACCAAAATGCCCCCCAAGTTTATTGTGGGAGTTGAATGAGTTAATGGAACACAAGTGTCTGGCAGGACCCGTCACAGAGTTGATGCTCAGTTCAAATTTGTGCCTTTCCGCAGCCTCCCCTCCCAGGAGATTCCATTCTCTGTCGCTCGCTTTCCTCCCTCTGGAGTGGAGGGAAGAGAGTCAGGGCGGCGCTGGGGGTGGGTCCTCGGTGGCCGAGCCCCCCGAGGAAGCTGGGGCCCGGGGCTCCGAGGCCGGGGTCTCAGGCCAGGATTGAGCAGAGCCAGAAAAATGGGGTCCTCTGGACGGGGGGCGTGCAGTGACAGGGGACACCAACCATTCTGGGAATTCAGAGACAGGAAGTGAAAAGCGGTGTGGCGTGAGAGAGAAATGGCTAGCCGCACCTTCTGATCCGCTCTCCCTCCCAAAGGGTGAAAATGAGGAAGCCAGGAGAGCTGGAAGGAAGAGTCCTAGAAGAAGACACACCCCGGGGAGGAGGGCGGAACCCTCCACACAGCCTCTGCCTGGTTCCATCCCAGTCCGTTCTGGGGCATATTTAAGGCCCCAAGGAAGTGGGATATCCCAAACTACAGACCCCTGGACTTCGAGAGGCTAAAGCAGCAGGACTCTGCTCACCGGTTGGGTCTCCCTTGGTGGCCTCCTACCCATCCGTCCAGGACCTGATTCCTCCCAAGTGTACCGACCGCTGCGCAAGGAACCCAGGAGTCCCAGCCTCCAGGATCCGCAGGTACCTGGGGGCGGGCGGGTGGGACGGAGGGTCAGGGAGGATGTTAGCGAGACCAGGGAGGGGCCCTCGGGGTCTTACGTGGGCTTTAATGGAAAGAAACATAAGAGGGCAGTTTGGAGACGTGGTTACCGAGTGGAGATGTGAGACTCTAGTAGTTCCGCTGGATTCTAGAATTGATTTACAGCGGCCACAACCCCCCGCTGCAAACTGAGACTCAAACCCAGCCTCATCCTCAGCCGCAATCCCAGCCACAACCCGAACGCCAACCCCAGCTCCGATTTTAAACCCAGTCTCAGCTTCACCCCCAAATCCGAATCGAATCTTAACACCAGAGCCAACCCAGAGCTGAGCTTCAAACTTACTCTTTTTCCAACTTCAGCCCCAAGCTCAGGGCCAATCCCATCCATGGCCCCAACGTGAGCACTGGCCCCAGTCTCAGCAGAAGACACAGTTTCAATTCCAGCCCCAGTGTCAAGTTAGACCCAGGCAAAGCGACAAACTTAGCTCCGACTTGAGCACCAACTTCATTCCCAAACTCGACCCAAATCCAGCCCCCCACTCCCTGGTCCAGATCCCACTTTCCACCTCAGCCTCACACCCAGGCCCGTTCCCATTCCCAGCCCTGAACCTGGCTCAGACTCAACGCACCTCGGCCCAGCACGCCAGCCCTGCCCTCACCCCAGCCCTCACCCCACCCTCCCCTGGCCCCGGCCGCTGCCCCAGCCTGGCCGCTGGCCCCGACTCCTTCGCAGTCTGGCGGCTTCGGAGGTGGTGTTGGTCCGAGCGTGATGGTGAAGTACGAAGACCTGCAGTACCTGGAGAGCGAGAAGCAGCAGGAGCTGAGAAAAGGTAAGAGGAATCGAGTCTCCCGAAATCCCTCAGAGTGTTTAGCGGGGTCCCTGGGGTCCTGTCATATGTGCCCCTTGCCGTGTGCACTGGTGGGGCCCCCCGCTCTGAGGGGTCAGGGCCTGGCCTCTGGTGGCCCCAGAGTGAAGAGGATTTGAGGTCCTCAGAGGGACGGGGGCTGGCCCGGCTCCTGCGCTCTGTGGAGGAGGCGGGAGGAGGTGGGGACGGGAGGGGCGAGGGCAGCGGCGGGGCTTGGAAGGGAGACTCCTTTGCCGACCCGACGTGACAGGTGAGCGGGGACCTGACGAAGGCCTGGCAGGTCCCCGACCCTCTCTTCGACCCCCCCCCCAACTCTGATGCTAGGACCTTCCGTATCGTCATCTTCTCCCACCTGTGTGGGGGTGCATGGGCGTGTGTCCCTGGGGGCTGGGGGGGGGGGGGGTCCGTGTGCCTGATGTCTTGAGCCGGTCCATGATGGAGAAGGTCGAAGGCGTCCCCCAGCCCACAAGCCCCCTGGTCCAGCCCTCCCCTCGGCATCACCTGCGCCCAGCCTTCTCCGGGTGACCCCGGGCCTGGCCCCCTCCTCTGCAGAGCCGCCGTCCCCGCAGCCGCTCCTGCAGCGTCTCTGCCCTGGACCCCGCCTCCTCCTGCTCTCCCTGGGCCTCAGCCTCCTGCTGCTGGTGGTTCTCTGCGTGACCGGATCCCAGAGTGAGGGGCACGGGGGGGGGGGGGGTCCAGAGGGCGGGCGGCGTCGGGGACGAGGCTGGCAGCCACAGCCGTGATGGGGCACAGTGTTCGGGGCAGTTTTGGGGACAGCAGCAAGAGCCACTGATAAAAGCAGGGCTGTCCACCGTCGGCGGGGCCGCCTCGTGATCCGCTGACGGGGCGCTGATGGGCGAGTGATGAGAGCTTCGTAGGGGCAGCCTACACGTGGGGGTGCCGCGGGGACGGTGCCGTGGGAGCCCCGGGGTTAGACCCGAAGGTCTGAATCCTGGCACTGTCACTTATTAGACGGGTCACTGGAGATAAAGTACTCACCTCTCTAATTCCTCATCTGTGTCACGGGATGGCACTGCACCCGCCCCAGCTGGGCGGCTGTGGGCCTCGGTGGTTTCGAAGCGCCCTGCTCGGTGCCCGGCGCCGGGCGAGGACTCGACACGTCTTAGCGCTGACTGTCCCATCCGCCCGATCAGATGCCAAGCTCCAGAGAGACCTGCTGGCCCTGAGGACATCTTTCGACAACTTCACGTCAAGCTCTGATGCGCGGGCCCAGGAACTGAGCTCCCGGGGTGAGCCGGGTTTGGAAGGGGCTCTGGGCTGGGGTGGAGCTGGGTGGGGAGAGGGCGGCGCTGACTCCTGGGCTCTGAGCGCCCCTGTCGTCCAGGTGCTAGTTTGCAAGAAAAGGTGACAGCTCTGCAAGCCAAAGTGGAGCAGCAGCAGCAGGAGCTGGAGGCAGGTGAGAGGCTCTCCAAGCGGGTGCGCAGCCGGGTGGGGGCGGGAGCGCCTCTGGGCGCTGAGCCTCTCTCCCCTCCAGCCCACACCTTGGACATCAAGCTGAATACGCTGGGGAAGAAGCTGGAGGCACAGGGGCAGGAAACCAGAGCAGGTCAGAGAGCGGCTCCCCTTGCCCTTGGGGTGATGCATGAGGGAGGGCGTGCAGGTGCCTGGGCAGGGGCCCCTGACCTCCAGGGACTCGCTGCACAGGAGCCACCCCCAGGCACAGTCTCACGACCCGTCCGTGTGTGTCCCAGATCAGTCCACCATGTTGCAGCGAGTCCAGCAGCTGGTGAAAGACGTGAGCTCCCTGACTTGCGAGCTGACGGTCCTGAAAAGCAACGGTGAGGAGGGTGTGCGAACGCCGGGCCCCGCTTGCCTGCCCACATCTCCTTGGGCACCGTCTTAGCCCCTCGGCCCCCTCTCTCCTGCTCAGGCTCGCGAACTACCTGCTGCCTCTCTGGTTGGGTGGAGCATGAAGGCAGCTGCTACTGGTTCTCCCGGGCTATGAAGCCCTGGTCGGAGGCTGACAGGTACTGCCAGCTGCAGAATGCCCACCTGGTTGTCATCAACTCCGCGGACGAGCAGGTGAGGGCCTCTGCTGCCCATGTCCCCAGAGCGTCTGTGTTTAGGGAAATAGTTCTCAGTCTTGGCTGCACATTGGCATCACTGGGTATCTGAGTCACATCCTCAGAGGTGGAACTGGCCTGGGCAGTGGATGTCTAAAAGCTCCTTGAAGATCCAGGGTTCAAACCCCGGGCCTCCTTGACCTGTGTGGAGCTGGCCCACATGCAGTGCTGATGCGCGCAAGGTGTGCCCTGCCACGCAGGGGTGTCCCCCGCGTAGGGGAGCCCCACGCGCAAGGAGTGCCCCCCGTAAGGAGAGCCGCCCAGCGCGAAAGAAAGTGCAGCCTGCCCAGGAATGGCGCCGCCCACACAGAGAGCTGACACAGCAAGATGACACAAAGAGACACAGATTCCTGGTGCCACTGACAAGAATGCAAGTGGACACAGAAGAACACACAGCAAATGGACACAAAGAGCAGACAACGGGGCGGTGAGAAGAAAGGGGAGAGAAATAAACAAAAAATAAATAAAATAAATCTTTAAAAAACAAAAATAAATAAGTTAAACTCCTCGAATGGTTTGACAACGAGCTAAACTTTGGAAGCATGGATCCACAGAGTTGACGTGGTGGGGAGAAGTCACCATTGCCCTCTGTTTCCCCCCAGGATTTTATCAAGGAACATCTCGGCACTGCCTTGGCCTGGATGGGCCTGACCGACCAAGACGGAGCTTGGAAATGGGCCGATGGGACAGACTATGAGACCAGCTACCAGTGAGTGTGCCCTGGCTGCCTGTGCTCTGCTTCCCCTCCAGCCCCCCACCCCCCAGGATCTGCCCTGCAGCCCCTCCTCCCAGCCCTGCACTCGCCCTCTCTGACCCTCCCTGCTTGCTGTCGCCATCCTCGCCCCTGCTCAGGAACTGGGGACCAGGCCAGCCAGATGACTGGAAGGACCACGGGAAGGGCGGAGGCGAGGACTGTGCCCATTTTTTCTCCAACGGCGAGTGGAATGATGGCGTCTGCGGGGATTCCTACCACTGGATCTGCGAGGCCAAGCTGGGCCGGGCCAGCTAGCAGAGCTGCCCAGCGGCTCCCTGGTAGAGCATCTGTCACGGACATGGGGGGCAACTCTTCCCCAGAGACCCCTAGCAAGACCCCTCTGGAGGAAGAATAAGCCCCGGGACATTGGAAACTCTGCCGTCAACGGGCGTGTTCCCTTCCTTAATCTTCAAAAGGTTATTTAGAGTTTCTAAGCTTGCACTTTTAAAATCAACTTTATTGAGGTATAATTTTCACACAATAAGAACTACCCATTTGAAGTGTAGAGATGAGTTTTGGCAAATGTGAATACCTACCCCAATCAAAATATAGAACTTTTCAAGACACCCCAAAAAGTTCCTACTTACCCCTGGGTGGTCTAGCCCACCTCCCTGTCCCCAGGCAACTAATGATCGGCTCTCTTTCACTATTGATGAGTCTTGCCTGTTATACAATTTCACAGAAATAAAATCATACCGCTATACTCTTGTGACACTTTCTGTATTTCTTGTTGCCTTGATTTTTGACACCTTAATATGACAGAGTAAATAAGCTAGATGAGGCCTTGGAAGGTCCTAGGTAATCATGACAAAAACATTAAATTCTTTTCATATACATTTGGGTTTAAAGCTTTTCTGTCCCTAAAAAAACTATGTAAACATGGTGCTCTAAGAAGGCAATTCTTTAATTTCTCTGTAGATGTCACAGTTGTTTGGAAAAGTAACTAAGATCCCCAGGTGTATTGGTTAGCTATGGCTGTGTGACAAACCACCCTAAAAGTCAGTGGCTTAAAACAATAAACGTTGTGAGTCTGCATGGTAGTTTTCTGATCTGGCCAGGCTTGGCTGATGTTGGCAGGGCTTGTTCAAGCATTTGTGGTCAGCTGGCAGGTTGGTGGGGGACTGGCTACACTAGGATAGCCTCATTCCCATGCCTAACATTTGGCTGGATATGGTCTGGGACAATGAGCTGTTGAAAGTAATTAGCAGAGTGCTAAGGCTTTGGAGTCTTAGGCTTGGAACTGAACGAAATCATTTCTGCTGCATCCTATTTTGCTAAAGCAGATCACGAGGCAGTCCAGACTAAGGAGTGGGGAAATAGCTTCCACCTTTTTTTTTAAGATTTATTTTATGTATTTATTTCCCCCCATCCCCTTGCTTGCATTTGCTGCATCTGTTCGTTGTGTGCTCATCTTCCTTTTAGGAGGCACCAGCGAACCGAACCCAGGACCTCCCATGTGGGAGGGAGGTGCTTAGTTGTTTGAGCGACCTCCACTCCTTGCTTCGTTGTGCCTCTCATTTGGTTTTCCTCCTTGTGTCTCTTGTTGCATCATCTTGTTGAATCAGCTTGCTGTGATAGCCCATCGCATCAGCTCAGGCTTACCTGTCTTCTTTAGGAGGCAAAGGGAACCAAACCCGGACCTCCCGTGTGGTAGGCAGGAGCTCAATCACTTGAGCCACATCTACTTCCCAGCTTCTAGCCTTTGATGGGGGGAGCTACAAAGTCATATTTTGTAGAGGATGGAGATAGGGAGGGGTGGAGATTGCTATGTTTTCAATCCCCCTAGCCCACCAGGGGAAGCACCCCAGCTCTAAAGAACCAACTCCTAGGTAAGGGTGCCCATGAAGGCAGGACAGGGCCCACCCATCACTGTGTCACCTCCACGCAGCCAACTGCCTGACACATAGGAGGGTCTCGATCAGTGTCGGTTAAAAATAAAGAGGATGAGGTCAGAGGGAAGGTCTGGGAAAAGTAAGATTTTCCTCCTGGGAGGCAGCACCCCGCACCCTTCTCCAGCATCTCAGGAAAGTCATCAGGCCAGAACAGAGAGAGGTCTTGGTGGAAGGTGCTCAGTGGGGACCCAAATCTGCTAAGATTTCTGGCCTGCCAGGAAATGACCCTCCTTTCTTAGACAGGAACGTTGGCTCGTGGCTGCTCATCTGCAGCCGTCTTCACATGGCGTTCTCCCGTCTCTCTTCTCTTCTGTCTCAAATCTCCCTCTGCCTTGTTATTGGGCTTAAGACCCACCTAGGTAATCCAGCATCCTCTCACCTCTCAGTAGGCAAGTCCATCTGCAAAGGACCTTCTCCCAAACGAGTTCACATTCACAGGTTCCAGGGATCTTTTGGAGGCACCACCATTCAAGCCACACAGGGCCCAAGGTCATGCGCGCCTGATGCCACTGGGGGGTCGGATGCCCTTCGTGGCAGGCGTCCAAGCACTGGCCCTTCTTGGGGTCATTTGGGGGCACCTCGAGACCCGTCCCTCATGAGGATGATGCGCTCCCAGGCTGCTTCTGTGATGTTCACCCCCAGCCCCCCGCACCCCCGCCCCGAGCGCAGCTGTACACCCGCAGCCTCCTTCCACCTCACTCTGCCGCGCAGTGCCCTTGGGCAGGGTCCTTCCAGCTCAGCTGAGGGCTGACCTCCACAGAGTCCGCTGGGCTCACGGGTTCTCTGACATCCTCGCTCTGCCGGACAACCAAGCGCAGGGCCAGCCCAGGCTTTCGCTTTTAGCCTTTTCCTGTCAAGACTCATAGAGAAGTCTAATTCTTCCTGACTGCCCCAAAAGTCCTGGGGACTCCTCCAGAGTCTCCCCCAAAACGCTCTTGTGCCCCACGCAGATGGGCCCAGGAGTGTCTGGGCTCCATCCGTGTCCAGCCAGGTAGTGAGATAGACAGCTTCCTCCTGAGGGAAGTCCCGTCTCCAGGTAGGGTTTTCTCGAGGGCCTCCCCTGGCTTACAGGGGCTCAAAGCAAGAAAACACCATGAGGGACTAGTGCAAAAGTAAAGGTGAAAATTGTATTTGAAAGAAGGCTTATTTCAGGGAAAATTAATTTGTATGATTTTTCGTCAAGAAGAATTAAATAGGAGTTGAATGACACAAAAGAAAATAGCAAAGAGTAGAGGGCGACACAGTCAAAAAGAAAACTTCTAAGAGAGAAACCACGGAGAAAACTGAAGCTATAAAAATAAACTTCAAATAACATACACATAAAGCCACTTCTGAGGGGTGGAATAGGAACTTGAGTAAAGAACACAGAATGCAGAAGAAAAAGGAGGAAATGAACAGAAAAGATGGGAAGATGGCAGCCCTGGAAGGCAAAAGGGGAGATATAACATTTAGATAATGGTCTTTGAGTAGAAGAAAAGGGTACAAATGCGCTAGGGGAAAAATACAGTCAGAGATGTAGCTCAAGTGGCTGGGCACTTGCTTCCCATGTACGAGGTCCTGGTTTCCATTCCCAGTACCTCCTAAATAAAAAAAGGTATGACATAAGCCTATAGACATGAAAGTGGGAAATATTCTGAAGTCTTAGGAGGGCCCGAGGAGAAAGCCCAGCTGATCTCGATGTCAGTGGGAGGTTGGACCTGGACTCATACTGACGCTAAAGCAAGAAGCGTTCAAAGTACACTGCTCCAAGGCAGCTAGTGCCAGTGTTAGGAGCGGGCAGATGGAGGCCGGGGGAGCAGAAAGCCACAACGACGTGTCAAGTTCCCCTTTAACCTTTGCAATGACAGCAGGAACTCTCAGGGGATTTGAAAGAGGCATGGGGCGGGCCTTCCACTTGGGCAGTTTCCTCCTAGTTCGCTTAGCGTTAGAAAACGCAGTGGAAAACCCATCCCATTCAAAATAGATGCCCGTCCTCCAAGGACCCAAATGCTCCCCTCCCCAGCTCTTTCTCTCTTTCACCTGGGCCACAGAGTAGGGCTAGGGTCCTACAGGGTTTCTCTGGAAACAGTTCCAAAAGCAACCAGCCTTCACGCCTCTAACCCATGGTGGAAGCCGTGGAGCTCTCTTCCAGCTCCAAAAGATTCCTTCTCCAGCTGAGTTGATGATTTTCCTCTGCTGCATCGGACAGGTGTCCGCAGCCACAGGTGATTGGATTGGGGTAATCACTGGACCCCAAATCACGGTGCTGTTATAAACACAGGCACTTTTGAAAGTCAGGTTTCCTGGTATCGGATGCTGATGCGCTGGGTTAAACCGTAAGGATATTTACTGGGATTGTGTAACATAGTGAGCTCGGTGGTGGATGAGGTTTGTGGATAACGGCACAGATACAAGAATGTTCTTCATGAACTAGAACAAATGTACATCACTGTCACAAGGTCTTAAGAATATGGTGATAAATGGGAAAAATACAAATAATGTAATTTATGGGCTATACTTAACCGTAATATTGTAATATGTTTGCATCAGTGGCACTGAAGGTACTATATCAATGCTAAGAGTCAACAATAGGTGGTATAAGGGGGTAAGGGATTTTTCTTTCTGGAGTAATGAAAACGTTTTAAAGTTAACTGAGGTGATGACAACACAGCTCTGTGATGAAACCGAGAACCACTTTGGATGGATTGTGTAAGGCATGGGACTGTAAAATAGTGAACCCTGTGGTAGCTGATGGACTGTGCTTAACAGGACAATATGAAAACACTCTTACATGAATTAAAACAAATATACAATACTAATACATGATGTTAATAAAAGGGTGCTTATGGGAAAAAGACACCTGTTTTTTTATTTTTATTTCTTATTTGTAAGCTATAGACTATAGTTAGTAGTAATATTTGGATGTTCTTTTATCAATTGTAACAAATGTTCCACAACAATGCAAGGTGTTGGTGGTGGATTTGTGTATGGGAATCCTATATGTTATACATGATGGTTTTGTAAACTCACGATCTCTTTAATTAAAAAAAAAAAAAGTGGTATAAAAAGAATGTGTGTGGCTGTAAAGGTTTGTATTTGTGTGGTCATGACCCTTGCTGTTTCTAAATGCTTGCATGTGACAGTTTTCAATTACCTTCCTCCCAGTTTTCTCTGTGAAAGAGAAATTTATTTCCTTGATTGACAGTTATAATTATTCAAATTAGTTGAGACTGTGATGAAACAATTATGGAAAAAAATATGAATGCATATGCAAGGAAGTAGGAGGTGTTTATTTATTTTTTTATTGTTTATTTTTGGATTTATTTTTTATTTATTTCTCTCCCCTTCCCCCTCCAACCCTCCCATTGTCTGCCCTCTGTGTCCATTTGCTGTGTGTTCTTCTTTGTCCTCTTCTGTTGTTGTCAGCGGCACGGGAATCTGTGTTTTCTTTTTGTTGCATCATCTTGTGTGTCAGCTCTCTGTGTGTGCAGCACCATTCCTGGGCAGGCTGAACTTTCTTTCGCGCTGGGCAGCTCTCCTTACAGGGCGCACTCCTTGCGCGTGGGACTCCCCTACGCGGGGACACTCTTGTGTGACATAGCACTCCTTGCACGCATCAGCACTGCGCATGGGCCAGCTCCACACCGGTCAAGGAGACCCGGGGTTTGAACCATGGACCTCCCATGTGGGAGGCAGATGCCCTAACCACTGGGCCAAGTCCGCTTCCTTTGCTTGTTTTTTTAAAAGATTTTAAAATTTATTTCTCTCCCCTTCTCCTCCCCCCCATTGTCTGCTCTCTTGTGTCCATTTGCTGTGTGTTCTTCTGTGTCCACTTGCATTTTCAGCAGCACTAGGAATCTGTTTCTCTTTTTTGTTGCATCCTCTTGCTGTGTTAGCTCTCCATGTGTGCTGCACCACTCCTGTGTGGGTTGCGCTTTTATTCACACAGGGCAGCTCTCCTTGCAGGGTGTACTCCTTGCACGTGGGGCTCCCCTACACAGGGGATACCCCTGCGTGGCACAGCACTCCTTGCATGGCAACACTGTGCGTGGGCCAGCTTGCCACATGGGCCAGGAGGCCCTGGGTTTGAACCCTGGACCTCCTATGTGGTAGGTGGACGCTCTATCAGTTGAGCCACATCCACTTCCCTAGGAGGTGTTTTTATCAAGGGAAAAGAGAATATTTTCCCCTGAAGTGTTTAGTTGTTCCAGAATGTGAAAGATGATAGTGAAGGGCAAAACCTGAATGGATACAGAAAGTTATAGAAGGTTTACAGAAATGAAATTAATTTTCTTTGAACTGTAAATAATGACTCTGGAAAGAAGCAATGAAATGTATTAAAATTCTGGCAACATTGGTTTAATTTTCATGAGTGTGTTAATAAAATGTTTTAAAGCTCGTGAATCCTTTCCCACCAAATAATATATTAATGCAAAACTAGAATTGTTTTCCATCTTTCAAAATGACAAATTGGTCTTGAAGTATTCAGCCTTTGAAGTATTCAGCCTTCTTTAAACAAGAATTAGTAAAGGTTATTCTTTATCAGCTAGATAGTCTGCTCAAATAACCGAGATTCTGTACCTTGTGATCATAAATTTCTGTGCTTTGTGCTTAATTTATGTCCTGGATTATTAAGACAAGCGAGCAAAAGTTCCTTGCTGCAGAAGGTGGTAATTTCTTTCCAGTTGTGTTACTTTCTGCTGTTTAGCTTTTAAACATATTGCACTGCCATTTTATATACAAATTACAACCATTCCTCATTCCCAGACACCCACGTTACTATCCTAATCAAATCGTCAGTCTTCTCTGATAACTCTTTTAATTTTGCCTTCTCAAGATCAGACCAGAAAAATTAAAATGTGACGATGTCTTTTACTCTAAGCTATATTTCGGGTTTCCTAGGAAGCCGACAACCACAAAGATTTTTTTCCCCCTTACTTTAGAAAAAGAGGTTTGTTTGGTGCAAGAGGCCGAGCTTTCGGCTTAGCTCAGCTTTGGAAGTGCTTCCCTCACTAAGCGTAATCATTTCTAGCTTTGTTGTAAAGTCAGAGACAGGCGGCTCTTCTTTTCACCTGAACACTTAGAGCCCATTGTTAGGGTTAGTAATTGGCCTGATTTCAATATCATTGTGTCTCAGGAAATAGGAAGGCCCCCGGGGAGGGAGTGAGACGGGACACGGGGGGGGGGGGGGGGGCAGGGGGGGCGCTGTCAGAACACACGTTTATCCACTGAGCCATCTTTATAGGAGCAGCTTGTGGCACCCCATAACAATTAAAATAGTGATATCAAAGGTCACCCACCACAGATCACCATAACAGATAGCATCATCATAATAAAGTTTGCAATATCGCAAGAATTACCAAAATGCGACTCAGAGACACGAATTGATCTCATGCTGTTGGAAAAATGGTGCCAATAGACCTGCCCCACGCAGTCACGGCCAACCTCCGATACGGAAAGACGCAGTACCTGTGAGGCTCAAAAAAACAAGGTATGCCTGTAGCGCACAAGCTCATCCCAGACTTGGAGCTGAATAAAACTCTGCTCCTTTTCCCAGCTCCTCCGCTCTTGCTCCAATCAAGACTTTACCAGGGTATGAGCCTGGGACCCCATGCTTGGGAAGCAGGTGCTCAAACCACTGAGCCACACCCACTCCATCCAGCCAGGGAATTCTATCCTTGTGTCACCAAGCGTCCTCCTTCCCCCGCGCTCTGGAGCGCTTGGCTGAGTTTTGTTTCTGAATGGAGAGAAGGTCAGAGCTGGGAGAGCCTGATGCTAAGCCCCTGTTGGAGCTGGGTCAGGTGATCAGATTCGAGGAACCGAGGTCATGATCGGGCAAGAGAAGAGATTCCTGGAGACACCAACAATTCCAGTAATTCAGGGGCAGAAGTGAAAGGACGCGTGGGGGCACAGGAAAAATAGCAAATGACAAGCCTGGCCCCTTCTTGTCTGGCTCACCCTCCCTCCCAAAGGGTAAAAATTAGGAAGTCAGGGAGCTGGGAAAGAAGAGAAAAGAAAAGAAACACAACCTGGGGCTCGCCCCCACTGGCACCCACAGGAACCCTCTGCCTCAGCTCCAAGCCCAGTTCATTCTCCTTTTAATTTACCGGTGACAGAATTCTGGGCCTGGAGGCACCACACGGGAAGGACTCTGGTCATTTGTGTGGCTGCGTCTGGACCTGATCTCCCTCCGTTCAGAGACTCTGGGGTTTCCTGAGGAAACCAGGAATCGCATTCTCCAGCTTTCTGCGGGTAGCTGAGCCCAGGGAGGCAGGGACGATGCTGGAAAGCAGGGGGCTTGAGTTGGTGTTTTCAATGAATGGACAGAATTGCTGGCTGGAGGTTATCGAGACACCATCGTTCCATTGGCTTCTAGATTGGGATCCTCAGTCCCAAATCAGCACAGCCTGACCCCAAACCCCAGGCCCAATTTCAGTCTCAAACTCAACCCCACCCTCAGCCCAAACCCCGTTTCCAATCCAGGCCCCCACCTGAGCACTAAACTCGACCTCAGCTGCGTATTTTCAACCTCAGGCCCAGGTGCAATCCCAGACCCACCTGAGCATTCTCCGTGGTTTTAGCCTAAGACCCAGTTTCACCAGACCCCACCTTAATCCTGATGTCAACTCCAGCCCTGTCCCAACCTGATCCCTCTTTCAACCCAGCCCATTCCCTTCCCATTTGGAGGCTTGGTCTCCACTGCGTCAAAACCAGCCAAGACCCAACGCCAGCCCTCGGCCCAGCCCCCCGCCCCCAACACCCCAGCCCCCAACACCCGCCTCAGCCCAGCTCCCTCCCAGCCCAAGCACCTCAAAGGATCATGAAACCTCAGGTGCCGGGGGAGGGAGAAAAAGCGGGGTTCATAAGGAGACAAGGGATGACCTGGAGCCTGCGCGCCCCTCCCTGGCTCAGCCTGCCCTGAGGAGCTGGGGCCCCTGTGAGGACGTTGGGGCTTGGCCCCCGGCTCCATCCCCTCTCCGCTGTGCCGGTGGCTCCCCGGGGGCTCAGGGGAGTGGACCAGTGGCCCCACGGCTGCCACCAGGAGCACAGGAGGGACAGGTGCCTGCGTGCCCCGAGACGGGCTTGGGGCCTTCGGGCCGGGCGATCCGAGGGTCTAGAAGGGGAGGCTTGGCTGAGGGTGGGCACGGCCCCCGGCCCTGCAGAACCCTCGTCCTAAGGGGCTGGAGTCGGAGGAGGGTGGGGACATGGATGCGGCAGGGGTGGGGGCGGTGGAGGACTCATGACGTGGGCCACCGGGGGATTCTGGGGTCAGGCACCCTGGAGTCCTGGGCCCTGGTTTATGGCTGACTGTGTAACGTGGTCACGTTATTTAACCCGCCGAAGTCAGCGCTTCCTCCCCTGCAGCACTGGGCGACGGTGTCTTCCTCGCGGGGTCACTCTGAGGCCAAGGGAGCTGGAGCGTGTTGAGTGCCTGGCCCGGGCAGGACCCGGCACGTTCGCTCGGGCTGTCCTGTGCACACTCCCCACCTGCTTAGCTTTCCTGACTTCATGGGGACCTTTCAACCCTGAAAAAAGTTGCAGCCACCTGGCATCAGGCCCTCAAGGTCCATGGGTGAGATCCAGGCAGTGGCCTCCCACAGGGAGCCCGGCCCGGGCACAGCCGAGCTGTGCGCGTGGCAGAGGCCGTGTGAGGGCGCGGGAGGGGTGGCCCCCAGGTGGAAGCTTGCAAGGGAAGATAACTGCTCTGGACAGGAACCTGCTCGGGAGCTGCAGGCAGCGAGAGACCCTCCCCAGAGCCTGTGGGGTGGGGACTCTGAGGCCGAAGGTGGGAGTGGAGGGAGGCGGATGTGGCTCAGGCGACTGGGCTCCCGCCTCCCACATGGGAGGTTGTGGGTTCGGATGCCAGTGCCTCCTGGAGAAGACAGCGAATTGGCGCTGCGGGCAGGCGTGGCGAGCTGACACAAGGGACGCAAGAGGAAAGAGCAAGTGGGAGACACAGCAAAGCAGAGAGCAGAGGTGGCCAAGCGATCGGGCACCTCCCTCCCACATTGGAGGTCCCTGGTTTGGCTCCCGGCGCCTCCTAAGGAGACGGGGAAGATGAACAGGCTCAGCAAGGGAAAAACAACAAGGGGCTGGGGAGAAATAAGTAAATGAAATAAAGTTTAAAAAAAAAAAAGGTGGGAGCAGAGCCTCGTGAATTGCGAGCTGCCCCCTCCCCTGCAGCCCGAATCACCAACTCTAAGGCTCCTGGGGGAGAAAATAACAGGAGAAGTAAGTCAAAGTACCCTCGCTCACCGCTCTGGGATGCGCTGCGGGGCAGCTGGCCTCTGGAAGCTTCCCTGGCCCCACTGCCCACCTGCTCACTCCCACGGTGCAGCAGCTGGCGGAAGTCCTGCCTTTCCTGACTTGAGACTCGGCGGTGAGGAGGGCACAGGCGCCCACCCTTCTGCCTTGACCCCCCTCGTGGCACCTCAGCCCTCCCCGCGGCCCCTGTCCGTTTGCACGACTCACGCGACCCTGGCGGAGAGGCCAGGTGCAGCCCGGCCGGGCCCTGTGTTAGCTGGAAGGGGATTTGATCAGACAAATGTGTGTTTAAGTCTCCTTCTCTGCAGCAATTTTTTTTTAGCTCTCTGAGAAATCACAGGTTGTTGGGACATTTCAACAGGATCGGGCCCACTCGGTGACGCAGCTCCTGCACCCAGGGCACTGCCCACCACACAGGAGGGTTTTGGTAAGAAATAGGAGTCTTTTCTTTTCCCTTTACAAATACTTACCTCCAGCTCATCATAGATTTCACCCATGTAGGTGTCAGCTCGCGACCTTCCTCTACCCCCAACGTCCTTTAAGTTTATCATCCAGTCTCTAGCTCTCTGAGACAGCTTGGTTTACTTATTTCCTATCAGAGAGGTGTGGAGAAGGTGGCCACGGTAGCTGCTGAAGGTAGGGACAGGGAAGAAGAGATATGGTGTGGGGGCATTTTCAAGGCTTGGAGTTGTCCTGGGTGGTACTGCAGGGACAGATGCTGGACGTTGTGTGTCCTGCCGTGGCCCACTGGGTGGACTGGGAGAGAGCGTGGACTACAATGTGGACCACTGTCATGTGCTGCAGCGGTGCTCCAGAATGTATTCGCCAGGTGCAGTGGATGTGCCACAATGATGGAAGAGGTTGTGGATGTGGGAGGGGGTGGGGTGGGGGGGGTAGGGGGTATATGGGGACCTCATTATTTTAAATGTAATATTTAAAAGAAAATAAAGAAGAAAAAAAATCTAAAAAAAAAAAAAAGAAGAGTAGGGGTAATGGTTGGAAGGAAGTTCTGGCAAGGACGAGGCTTAGCTTGCCCGGAGGCAGCGCCCTCTCCCCTCCCTGCCCACGGGCAACTCGTGACCCAGGCTGGGGCGGGGGTCTTGGCCGGGCGTGCTCAGAGGGGCTCAGCCGAAGGGAGCAGCAGCACCCGGCGGTTCTGTGGGCGCCCAGTGCGGCCAAGGGCACAGAGTCCCTGACCCTCAGGTGTCTCGGGTCTGTCGAGGGCACTGGGACGGGAGCCAAAGGAGACTATGGAGAAACCTCCCCTCCATGGCCGTCACTGCCGGGCGGGCAGGTTAGGCAGAGGCCCTGGAACGAGGAGGGAGAGCATCAGGAACCTTCCCCCATTTCAAGACGTGACGCTTAGGTTTTCTTCTAAGAAATTTATTGCTTTATTTTTTTAAGTATTCAAGTCTATTTCTTATTGATTAATAGGAGTTTTACCAAAAATACAATACTCTGGATGTTCATTCTCTTTTGGCTAAGTGTGCAGCAAATAGTTATGGCTTCCCTCTCAATCAGTAGCAGAGTGGGCGTCACCATCCCAAATCCTCAAGACCGAGGAATGAACAAACATACAGCGGAAAGCACCTATGGACTGAAGTAGACTTATTATTATTCTGGCAATGGAAGAACTTGTCACTTTGATAACAGACAGTGGCCACCAGGGGCTCTGTGGAGTGGGAGAGGGAAGAATGGGTGTAACATGGGGCATTTTCGGGGCATTGGAATTGTCCTGCATGACATTGCAATGACGGATACAGGCCACTATACATTCTGTCAAAACCTATACAGTTGTGTGGTGCAAAGTGTAAACTGTAACGTAAACTATAGGGAAGTGGATTTGGGAGGTCCACATAGGAGGTCCAGGGTTCAAACCCCGGGCCTCCTGACCCATGTGATGAGCTGGCCCATGCGCAGTGCTGATGCGTGCAAGGAATGCCATGCCACGCAGGGGTGTCTCCGCGTAGGGGAGCCCCAAGCACAAGGAGTGCGCCCCGTAAGGAGAGCCACCCTGCGTGAAAAAAGTGCAGTCTGCCCAGGAGTGGCGCCACACATGAAGAGCTGACACAACAAGATGACGCAACAAAAAGAGACACAGATTCCCGGTGCCACTGACAAGAATGGAAGCGGAAACAGAAGAACACACAGAGAATGGACACAGAGAGCAGACAACTGGGGGGGGCGGAAGAGGAGAGAAATAAAAAATAAATCTTTAAAAAATAATAATAATAATGTAAACTATAGACTGTGGTTAGTAGCAATGGTTCAATTCGTGTTCATCAATTGTAACAAATGCACCGCACAATGAAGGATGTTGTTAGCAGGGAAAGTGGGGGAGGGAGGTGGTGGGGCATATAGGAATCCTCTATATTTTCAGTGTAACATTTATGTAATCTAAAGCTTCTTTTTAAAAAAATAGTTTATGGCTTGTCATTTCATTCTCTAGGTGGTATCTACCCTACCCTCCCAACGGCTCCCTCACGGTTTTGCTAGCTGTTTTTGCTCATTGTTTGTGCTCGTCTGCTCGTTGTTTGTTTTCTTTAGGAGGCACCAGGAACCAAACCCAGGACTTCCCATGTGGGAGGCAGGCACTCAACTGCTTGAGCCACATCTGCTCTGGGATGGTATCGTTTGATGAATATTACAAGTTTTAATTTTAAGTCATTTTAGTTAGTCAATCATGCCTCTATGATTTCTGTTTTGTATGTCTTGTTTTCCTATTCTGAAATCAAAAAGATTTTCTTCTATGAATTTTAGAGTTTTACATTTCATAGGGAGGCTTCTAGTCTACCTGGAATTAATTTTTATACATAGTATGAGGTATGGATCCAGGCTGGGTTTTTTTATAAGGAGGTACAGGGGATTGAACCCAGGACCTTATACATGGGAAGCAGGTGCTGCCCTCAGTTATATTTTTTCAGTATAGAAAATCAGTTGACCTAGCACTAGTACCTGGCCAGTCCATAATTTCTTCATTTATCTGTGAAAGCAGCTCTGTCACATATCCAATTCCTATACATGTGTGTGGGTCTGTTTCTGGCCCCCTGTTCTCTTGTATTGCTCTATGTTTCTGTCCCTTCGCCATCGTGTCCTTAATACTGTACAGGTCGTCCACCTTGTTTTCTTTTATGTTTTAGGGGTGTCTGGGCTATATCTGACCCAGTGCTTTTCAACATAAATTTTCTTTATTTACTTAATTTTTCTGTTTTATTTTATTTACTTTATTTTTCTTTATGATCCCCTCCCCCAGATGGTTCTCTCGTCTGTCTGCTCATTGTTTGCTCGCTTTCTCCAGGAGACACCAGGAACTGAACCCGGGACGTCCCTTGTGGTAGGTGAGCGCCCAACTGCTTCCCTCAGCATAAATTTTGGAATCACCTTGTCAACACCCATAAAACAAAATTTGAGAATTTTAATCGGAATTGATGGGGTTGTGCATCAATTTTGAGAGCATTAAGATTTTCATGATAAAAATAAAGACAAAGACATTTTTAAAAATAAAGTGAAATGCGGCATTATTAAAAAAAAGAAAACAAAGATTTTCATGATAGTTCATCTTCCATGAACCTGGTATCCCTCTTGTCACTAATTTAGACCTTCACTGTCTTTTTAAAATTTTTTAAGATTTATTTATTTATTTCCACCCTTCCCTTCCCCACTCCCCTGCCCTGCTGTTTTTGCTGTCTGTGTCTATTCGCAGTTTGATCTTCTCTATCTATTTCTCTTTTTGTCTTCTCTTCTCAGTTTTTCTCCTCTAGGATACACCGGGATTCAATCATGGGGACCTCTGATGTGAAGAGAGGTTCCCTGTCAATTGTGCCACCTCAGTTCCTGGTCTCTGCTGCGCTTCACCTTGACTCTCCCCTTCGTCTCTCTTTCGTTGTGTCATCATCTTGCTGCGTGACTCACTCACAGGGGCACTTGGCTCACTACACGAGTGCTTGGCTCGCTGCACAGAGATGCTTTTTCTTCTTCTTTTTTACCAGGAGGCCCCAGGGATAGAACCCGGGTCCTCCCATATGGTAGGCGGAAGCCCGATCACGTGAGCCACATCCTCTTCCCTCTTCTCTGTCTTTTAATACAATTTTATAAGTGTCTTCATAAAGGTCTTGCACATTTTAAATTACATTTATTCCTAGGGACCTTATATATTTTGATGTTATTGTTTATGGCATCAATTATTTTTTTAAATAAGAGTGGTTTTATTGATTACATATAATTTTAGCTATTTTAATATATATTATAAATTCTAAGAATTAGAATAAATGATGTTATTTTTACCAAGAATAAGCTAAGTCATGGCAGCATGTTCAATGAAAATTATTTAAGTCCTGAACAGTCATCATATATCTAGTGTTCAGATAATCAGGAAGTCTTCATTCAAACTTTATATTTGAATGAATATAATAATACCGTTAACCCTATATACACATTTCATTACGAAGAAATGTGACATTATGCTTTCTTTTCTAGCAAATGCTCTCTTCTTGTCACACACACATCCCCCAAATAGTTTACTGTAATGTGCAAACTTTGTTGACTTGTATATATCCACTAAAGTCGCCTCAAATAACTGTCACCTTGGGAATGAGAGAGCAGCAGCAGGCCTGTCTGGATTATGTGTCATGGATTTTTGATTTTAGCCTAACACCCAATTTATAATTTAAAACTAAATTAATCCCACATTATTATACTTATGTAGGAAAGTCTTTTTGTGCACACATTTAACACAGAGATGGAAAATGTCAAATAGTTTGAACAAATATTTGGCAGGCCACAGAAAGAAAATAGTACAGTAGGAAATGAAAACACTTTAGTGTTTTATGGCTGAGGAGATTGATGAATGTCATTCAAATTTCTCATCTCCTTCTTCGACATCTTTTAAATTGAGTACTTCCAAGGAACCTTTGCCTTTTGTCTCCTTTTTAATTAGCTCATCAGTTTCTCTGAAGCAGCCTGGGTCAATCAGACACACAATTTCCAACTGTTGACTATAGTCTTCGCTTTCTATAGCCTTGATCAATGGCTTGGGCTTTTCTTTCAGCTTCTTCCCTTCCTTCACTGGAAGAATGAATCGAAGTCTCATGTGAGCACGTTCTATCTTCATTTTCTCTTTCAACTGTTGTTATCACTTCCAAAGCCTGCTGCTTTGCACTCTTGTTGGTTTTGACCGAATAGTGGATGTCTTTCATGGCTCTCTCGATCAGGATAACAGCGTATGGTCTCTTTGTTTCAGGATTCACACACTTGTCTGCTACAGTTGTTGCACTGTCTCTAAACATCTGCTCCAGCTGTATGTGCCATTCTTTATCTGATACTTGAACCTCTCCTTTAGTCAAAATCTGCTTACAGATTTCATTCAGTTTGGTCGCCTGTTCCAAATGCACTGATGAGATCTTCCTTCTTTGCAACCTGACCTTTAGAAACATTTACAAACACTGAGTGGGTCTGCAGAACTTCATCAAGGTCTTTTTCCATGCCGCTTGGCCAGCCCACGACCTTATTTTTGTAGCAAGCGATTTCGAAGCACTACGGCCACATTAGTTAGACGGATCTGGTTCGTTGGGGTGAAGATCGACATGGTGGCTGCTCCTAGCATCAATTTTTTAAATTAACTTTTCTAACTCTTTGTTGATAGTATATAAAATACAGTTTTTTAATGTGTTAACATAATATCCAGCAACTTGGCTAAACTTTTTCATTAATTCTAGTAATTGTGTGTATTTTTAAATTATCCATGTAGAAAAGGATGTTGTCTGCAAACAATGCTCGTTTAGTTTCTTTCTGATCCTTTTTATGAGTCAAGGTTGATAATGGAGAACAGAGTCTAATCTAGCTAATTTGAGACAGAAAGGAGTGTATTACCGTGTATTGGAGAGTTTTCAGAATCATTGGGGGGGGGGGCAGAAGAAACAGTCTCTGGGCTGATCTTTCTGGCACAATCTCCAAATCCATAATTGCAGAGCTGTGCTGCCAAGGGACTGGCTGCCTCTTCTAGAATGTGGAAGTTGCCTGCCAATTTAGGAAGCTGCTGCTTCGGCTGTGGCCTCCAGAACCACACTGCTGACCGCAGTGATCCGGGCGCCGTCACAACCAGGACGGCATCGCTGAGCAGCTGGCTCCAGGCTCAGGTTGCAATTCAGGCATTTCACTTTCCTCAACTGGATGCTCTTTGCTCTGTGTCTTTACAAGCAGGAAGTTAGTGACTGGACACTGGGGCCTCTGCTAAAGCTTCCACAGAAAAAGGAAATGCCTCCATGACGTGCCTTGCCAGAAGAAATAGCAGCACTAGCAAAAGCAAGGTCCCCTCCTGTCCTTAGGTTTCCAAATTCTGTGAAAGTATTTCCAATTTGTTGGAAACTGAGGCACAGTGGCCTCACAAGGAGAGACGTGCTGTCTCCATGGCTATGCTTGCAACCTAAGGAATGCAGTAATTAAGAGTTCCCAGTGGTTAGGGCGTCCGGCTACCACATGGGAGGTCCGTGGTTCAAACCCCGGGCCTCCTTGATCCAGAGCTGGCCCATGCGCAGTGCTGATGCATGCAAGGAGTGCCCTGCCACGCAGGGGTGCCCCCACGTAGGGGAGTCCCATGCGCAAGGAGCGCGCCCTGTAAGGAGAGCCGCCCAGCGCGAAAGAAAGTGCAGCCTGCCCAGGAATGTTGCTGCACACTCGGAGAGCTGATGCAACAAAAAGAAACACAGATTCCCGTGCCGCAGAAGCAGACAAAGAAGACTGCAGCAAATAGACACAGAGAACAGACAACCGGGGTGGGGGGGGAAGGGGAGAGAAATAAATAAATAAATCTTAAAAAAAAAAAAGAGTTCCCGGCAAACAGGATGAAGCTGTTAGAGGCTGAAAGAAAAGATGAGCACACACCTTCTGTAGTAAATAGAACACATAGACTTTGTACCCTGAGATAAGATTTTTTTGAATTCCTTAGACTTTGAGTAATGCTGATAGTTAACTGCCTGTTGCTGCTTGTTTTCATGTAGGCTATGTGCTGCTGCTTGTTGTCACATAGATTGGGGTATACAGAGAGCCCCTTGTAAACAATAAAGTTGTCTGATGAGTCTCTACTCGCAGACCCCCTGATCCCAACTCGCTCGTTCTTTCTTTCTTTTTCTTTATTTCTTTCTTTCTCTTTCTTTCACTCTCCCTTTTCTCTTTCTTTCATCCCAGATACCCTTCGGGTCCAAATCTCCAACACCAATTGACAAAACTTCAATCATATTCAGAACTATAGATTCAAGAGTTTACAAAATGGAAAACAGCCTGGGGTTCTTAAAGAAGTTAAAGATGGGAAGCAGGTGTGGCTCAGGTGATAGAACTTCCACCTATCATATGGGAGGACCTGGGTGGGATCCCCGGGGCCTCCTGGTGAAAAAAAAGAAGGGAAAGTGTGCCTGCATGGCAAGCCAGTGCCTGCGCGAGTGCCCATGTGGTGAGCCAGTGCCCCGCACAAGTGAGTCACGCAGCAAGATGATGACGCATCAAAAGAGAGACAAGGGGAGAGTCAAGGTGAAGCGCAGCAGAAACCAGGAACTGAGGCGGCACAATTGAGAGGGAACCTCTCTCCACATCAGGGGTCTCCAGGATCAAATCCCGATGTATCCTAGAGGAGAGAAAATGAGAAGAGAAGACAATACAAACAGCAAAAACAGCAGGGCAGGAGGAGGGGAAGGGGATGGAAAATAAATAAATCTTTTTTTTTTTTAAAGTTAAAGACAGAATTACCATGTGACCCAACAATTCCATTCCTAGGTATATACCCAAAAGAACTGAAAACAGGTATTCAAACACTTGTGCACAAATGTTCATAACAATGCTATTCACAATAGCCAAAAGGTGAAAACAACCCAAATTATCGATCAATGGATGAACGGATCAATTAACTGCGGTATACCCATAAAATGGAATATTATTCAGCCATAAAAGGAATGAAGTACTGATATGTTCTACAATGTGGATGAACCTCGAAAACATGCTAAGTGAAAGAATGAAAGGTCACATGTTATATGATTCTGATGATATAAAATGTCCAGACTAGGCAAACCTATAGAGACATAAAGTAGATGCCTGGTTGCTTAGGACAGGGGTGGAGAGGAATCTAACTTCTGGGGCATTGCAGACCTACCAGGACGCCTTGGGGGAAGGCAGGAAGCTGGGTATTTGCCTGTGTGTTTGGAGAATCCAAGCCTGGCTTAACTCTACGCGTTGAGTGAAATGTTTGCTCTGCACATCCTGCTGCTCAGGTAGAATGAAAACATACACTTATCTTAGAATTAACCCCCTGGTAAGTTTGGGGCATGGGGAGAATAATAAAGGTTAAGAGAGTCCCAAGAAAATGTGGGAAGCATTGACTGGAAAAGAAAACAAGTGGCTCTAGCAGTATTCTCAGAATTCTTAAGATTCAAAATGTCAGAATGAGCCAGAACTGTTCACATTCTATAAATGAGACCTTGCTCTTATGTGTTATTCACATGGTACACAATTACTTCATGGGCGTGGACGGGAACAGCCTATTGCCACTTGATAAAATGGTTTCAGAATAAGGAAAGACAACCATTAAGTACGCCAGGATAAGCCATGTGCAACACTCCTAATTCCATCAGTTTTCCATAGGTTTATTTATTTTTTCTTTGTTTTTTATTTTTTCTTCTTTTTCCACGGGTTTATTTGTATTGCCTGAGAGGCAGAGGATTTTCCAGAGAAGCAGAACCAACAGGATATAAGTACACATGAATTTGTCTGGGTATATGTATGTGTATACGTGTGTGTGTGCGTGTGTGTAAAGAGGTTAATTATAAGGAATTGGCTTACGGAACTGTGGGACCTGGTGAGTTTGAATTCTGTAGGGCAGGCAGGCTGGCTGGAAATTCTGGTAAAGGTGATGTTGTAGCCTGGAGTCCAAATTCCTTAGGAGAAGCGGCCAGGCTGGCAATTCTGTTGAGTTGTTGTTGAAATCCGGAGGCAGAAACTCGTGTGATCTCTGGAACCCTCGCTTCTTGCTGTAAGCCCTCCAGTTGACTGGAAAAGGCCTAACCACGTCGTGGAGCTGACTGACTGCAGATGCTAGCCATGCTGACACTTCAAATTAGCCATCAGGACAAGACACCTATCCCTTCTATATGCACAGTCATAGCCAGTGCCACCAAAAATTAGACAATTCAGAAGTTAATGCATAAGCTCTTCAATTTCATACCTTGATCATCGTGGACAAAGGCAAAGAATGGAATAATTCTGTCATAGAAGCTTACAAGAAACAGAGGGCTTAAAAAACTGTACTGCCTATTTGACAGCAATAGAAAAATCGTATCGACGGCAGGTGGAGAAGATAAGAAGATTGTTCCCTTCCATCAGCAAAGCTGTTTGTCGAGCTATACTCAGCTAAAGACCTCATCAGATTCTGGTGTTCCAGCAGATGGACACGTGTGAATGGGAGGTGACCTCTTTGGCCATTATGGTCCCCTTCCCACTCCTGGAGACCTTTACCACTCGAGGACCTTCACTCAGGGCCAATCCCGAGCGGGAGGTGGGTCTACACGCGTCAACAGGAACAACTGGGCTTGACCCCTCTTGCTTTCGCTGCTCCAGCACTGCTCTCCAGGCTTATCCCGGATCCTCAGCCTGTCTCCTTTCTTAAAGGGGAGATCGCCGTCCTCCCTGTTAAAGTCCAAGAACGTTCGCACATCCTTTGACTCATGTGCCTGAGAATGGCCCCACTTCCGGGCTGGATCTGGAATCTGGTTCTTTCAACTGCCTAGGGTCCAAATAGAGCATTTTCTACATTTCCAGGAAAGGAGCCAATGAATCAAAGTTTTAAGCTTCTGTTTGGAAGCTGAGGGGGTACGCCCCAGATCCTGGGGGTCCTCCTGGCAGAAGTCACCCACTCTGGCCACTTCCAACTAAAAATCTGAGCCCTGGCTGCCAATTGCAGCCCCACCAGTGCCAGCACCCACCGCCAGGCGGAGCAAGACTCAGTCTTACGCCTTAAAGTTCCCCAACGGCCATGGCCGTTGCCTGTGGAAAGCTCTCGTTATTTTGATAGTCTTTTTTCTTTCCTTTTTTCAAACCTCTCTTCTATTTATTTATTTACTCACTCACTTATATATTTCTTTATTTTAGGAGGTACCAGGGATTGAACCCAGGACCTCATACGTGGGAGGCAGGTGCTGGACCCCTGAGCTACACCCACTTCCCGTATTTATTTTAACATATTAAATATATTTATTTTGTGTTTTCTCAATAGTCTCCAAATCTGAACTCCATCCAGCTCTCATCTGCTGTCTGCTCTGTCTGCTTCTCCTCATTCACGATGCCCAGTTTTCTTTCTTATTTTGTGCTTTTGTTTTTTTTAACCAGTTTGAAACTTTGTCTCTCCAAGTTCTCTCAGGCCTGGTCCGCAGAGGATTTGTGTTTGTGTCTGTCCGTGTCCAAGCGGTACTTCCGATTTGGGACTACTTTAAATAAAATGCTCTGTGGGAGGCGTCTTCGATCTCAGATGTGCTGTGGATTTATGCCCTGGTCCCGCGTGAGTGAAGGCTTGCGGTGATGAATTTTCTTGGGAGTCGTCTTTTCTTCTCTACCCAGACCCAAGCCAAGACAGGGCAGCTTGCTTCCGGGCTCCCTTGTCGTCCTTTCTGTGACTGCCGTTGTCTTCGACGTGGGCCCAAGGCGGCTTCTCCTGCCACCCACATGGGCATTGTATCAGCCGTGATTCTCTAGGGAAACAAAATCAACAGAGGATATTTGTAAATAGCAGGAGATTATAAAACTCTCACACGACCGTGGGGGTGCACACGTCTAAATTCCGCAGGGCAGGCTGCCGCCAGGGCTTTGATGCGTTCCCAGGAGACGCTGGCTTTCTGAAGAGAGGGGGATTCTCTCTCTGAATGCTGAAATCACTTCCCCTTTTACGGCCTTCAGCTGGTTAGATGAGACGGTACTCGTTGACGGCTAACTCCTTAGTTGATTGTAGATGTAACCAGCCATCTATGCACCCAACTCACTAGTGACTAAAGTCCGTGAAGTGCCCTCATATTACAATTAGCCTGGTGTTTGCTTGACCAGACAACTGGGCACATTACCTGGGCGAGCTGACACATTCGCCTGACCTCACAGGCATTCAGCTCCAAACCCATTTTACCACACTCAGCTCTTCCAGGACCTATCTGCTTCAGCCCGTGCTTATCATGCTGGATTCATAGTTCAGCTGCAAGAATTTTCTCACTTTATTTCTAGCCAAGTCATTAATTTTAAAGGAATTTTTTTCTTATCCAGCACTTTTAAGTATTTTGCAGTGGGAGGGTCTTAGGAAATTTAGCAGCCCTATTGTGAGAAAAGAAAGTGAATGGGGCTGTTTAACATTTATAAATCTTACATCCAGTTGCCTTGCCAAATAGTCTTAGTAATTCTTATCAGTATGTACTTTCCTTTTTCCACGTGCTAGACCCTCTAGACAACGTTGAACTCATAACAGGGATAATGGGCATCCCTGCTTACTTTTTTAAAGGAAATAGAGTTAGTGTTTTTTCCTTTAAAAGATCTGTCTGTTTTTTGAGACATGGCTTCTATTGAATTTAAGACATTTCCTCATATCCCTACTTTCCTTAGAGTTTTTCTTTTTAAATTAGAAAATGGCTACCGAAGCTCATCCAGTGCCTCCCCAGAATTTACTGGTGTGATGTTGCATCCAGTTCTTAACCCTGTCCTGCCCATTCATGCTTCAAATCGTGTAATCCTTTAGTGGGGCTGGAGCTGAGGATGCAAGGGAAAGAAATCCGAAGGTAAGGCCTTCAGGATGGATTGGAATCGTAAAGGCTAAGGGGTCCTGCGGGTCGTGGGGGACCTTTGCAGCTCAGAGCAGATTCGAATTTTGAAAAATAAAATCACTGGCTTCAGAGAAGAGCAAGGATTGTGGGGCCCAACTGGAGGCAGGGAGACTGGTCAGGATGTGGGTGCGGTTACCTGGACTGGGGGAGGAGGTAGGTGTGCTTTTCTTTGTTGCTGCTCTATGGATGCCTGCTTCGTGTCAAATAGGCTGTCAGCTGCTTTACACGTAGCGTAGGTATGTTTCTTCCTGCCCTTTTGCGTGTATGTGTGGTAGGGAAGGGGGTGGAGTTGGGGGTAAAAATCAGTGAGAACAAAGCCCGTTAAGAGGAACAAACAAACGAACAAAGTAACCCACCAGAGTCCCAGGAGTGAGCCCTTCCAGAGTGATCTTTGGTTTTCCAATCTCCCCATGTCCCTTCTGCCACGAATGGACGTAGGTGTCTTAGCCAACACTCCTGGTTGCCTATGCAACACTGACTCTACCTTTCTCTCGGTTCCTAACAGACCCCCAAATGACGTTAGGAACCCGCCCTACTCCACACGGCACGTGCTGTAGGTGAGGCTGGCTCCAGCCCCAGGCCGAGAGGTAGGACCTGATGAGAGGAAGTCGATCACGGTGGCCCCATCATCCTTGCCAGTGACCGGTTTAATCACAGACCTGGGGTACAGTTTTTATATTATTTATCTATATTTTTATACTGGAGGGTAGAAAAGAAAGCAGCCCCTTTCCTGGGCCCTATTCAGTGGCAGCTTCTTGATCCATAGGATTAAGGAAGACTTGGAGGAAATAACAGTTGTTTGGAAAAATCCGGTGTAGCCGCTTTGCATGTTTGGTGGGTAGAGAGGGTACCGTGAAGCGTGAAGGCCCCTCACAGCCTCCCTCTTGCCTCCGATTACGTCCTGGAACCCTGAGGGGGAGGCAGTGCCACTTTCAGAACTGCTTCCTGGGATTGTTGGCGGTCACGTGGTGACAGAGAATGGCGAGCAAGAAAAGCAACACACCCAGCGAGTTGGTGCGGACGGCGAGCCGCACGCCCGGGATCATCCTGCCCAGCTCTGCGCAGCCCCACCGCCGCCAGGGCACCTGCTCCAGGTAGGGGCCCTGGGCCCTGACCTAGGAGACCACTGTGGCCCTAGGTGAGGGGCTGCCTCCTGGACTGCGGAAATATTTCCCTCCTGCCATGGAGGGCACCTTGGGAGAGATGGACCCAACGCCTCAGCACATTATGTCCAGGTGCCACATCTGAAACCGCTGCGCCCTATTGCCTCGTGAAGAAGAGCTATACTGAGGAAAAGTCTGGAAATATATGGGAGTGGATGTGACTCACATGCCTCAGCGCCTGCTTCCCACATAGGAAGTCCCAGGTTCTGTCCCCAGTGCCTCCTAAAAACAGCGGCAAACAAATGAGAAGACCAACTCGGGGGAGATGATGTGGCTCAGGGGCTGACTTCCCGTTTCCCACTTACGAGGCCCCAGGTTCAATCTCTGGCCCCAGGACCTCAAAAAACAAACAACAACTAAAAACAAACATATACATGTGTATATATATGAAGAACCTGATTCCTTGGCGATGCTGTTGAGCCACTGATTGGCTAACCGTGGAGCACTCTGTCTCTAGTGCTGTAGGGGAAAATATATTTTCTTACTGTCGAAGTCAAGTTGGGTTGGATTTTTTCTGTTACTTGCAGCCAGAAACATCTTAACTAGCAGAGATGTTTTATGTTGCCAACATGAACACGGCTAATCCGAGCTCCCCTCCCTTCTGGGGCTGTTATTTCTGGAAACCTTGCCACCCGCTGAGCCTCCTGGGCGCTGTCATCCCTTGTCACCATCCTCGGTACTGGATGGGTCGTGGGTAGTTGGACCCATCACTGGAGACAAAGACTAAGGGGAGAGTGGGAGGCGCGGTCAGAGACGTGAGAGGAGACAGGTAGGGTCAAGGCGGTGTGTGCGTGTAGGGGTGGGGGCGACTGCAGAGCCAAAGGCTGCTCAGAGTCCAGCTGAAACGGATCACGGGATTCGGGAGGAGCTGGGAGGGCGGCTGCCTTCAGGAAAGCGAACCTGGCAGTTCTGTGGGTGAGCCCAGCAGGGGAGCCCCTAACCCCGGCGGCCGCCCCCGGTTCCTTCTCCCCGGCACCCTCTTGCTCTGGTTACCTCTGCCTCCTCCCGCAGGCCCAGGTGTCCCCAGTTCCTCGCACAGCTGGGACACGGCGCTCGTCTGAGTTTCACTTCTTAACTTCTTCCAGATTTGGGCAAACGCCCAGGGATCAAAATCTTTTCATTTGACCAAATCTTCAATAGCACTTACTTCTTGCTAGGAATTGTTCCAAACCCTTGACAAATATAGCTCATTTAATGTTCACAAGTAGGTACTCTTGATAGCTTCATGGCACAGAGAGGTTAAATAACTAGCTCCAGGTTATTCTGCTGGCAAGTCATAGGGTCAGGATTTCTTTTTTTTTTTTTTTAAGATTTATTTATTTCCCCCCCTTCCCCTCCTCCCACCCTGCTGTTCTTGCTGTCTGTGTTGTCGTCTCTTCTCATTTTCTCTCCTCTAGGATTCACCAGGATTCAATCCTGGAGACCCCTGATGTGGAGAGGTTCCCTGTCAATTGTGCCACCTCAGTTCCTGGTTTTTGCTGCGCTTCACCTTGACTCTCCCCTTGTCTCTCTCTCTTTTTTTTCCCAACGTGTCATCATCTTGCTGCATGACTTACTTGCGTGGGCACTGGCTCACCACGTGGGCACTCGTGCAGGCACTGGCTTTCTCTCCTTCTTTTTCACCAGGAGGCCCCAGGGATCGAACCCAGGCCCTCCCATATGGTAGGTGGAAGCTCTATCACCTGAGCCACATCTGCTTCCCATAGAGTCAGGATGTGAACCAGGCAGCCTGATGGCAGGTCCCTACTTCCACCACGAGGCTATATGATTTCTCAACATGGAACACAGAACATGCTCACATTTCACTCTAAATATGTTTTTGCTTTTAAATTTTTTTAAAGGATGCTTATTATTTTTATCTTATTTTGTTTGGTTTTGTTGATTTTTTCTTTTCTTTAGGAGGTACCAGAGACTGAACCCAGGACCTCATACATGGGAAATAGGCACTCAACCACTAAGCTACACCCTCTCCCCTCTTTTTTTAAGATTTATTTACTTATTTATCCCCCCCCCCCCCCCCCCCCCCGCTGTCTGCTCTCTGTCTTCATTCGCTGTGTGTTCTTCTGTGTCTACCTGTATTCTCATGAGGCGGCTCTGGGAACCAATCCTGGGACCTTCTGGAGTGAGAGAGAGGCAATCATTCTCTTTTGCCACCTCAGCTCCCTGATCTGCTGTGTCTCTTATTTTCTCTCCTCTGTGTCTCCTTTTGTTGGGTCATCTCGCTGAACCGTCTCTCTGCGTGGGCCAGCACTCCTGGGCGTAGTCCACACAGGCCAGCTCGCCTTCACCAGGAGGCCCTGGGTATCGAACCCCGGACCTCCTATATGGTAGACGGGAGCCCAGTTGCTTAACCCACATCCCCTTTCCTGCTTATTGTTTTTAAAAAGTCTTTTCTGTATAAGGAACTCATTGAATCTATGACTGGCTCTATTTCTCAGCCATCACCATGAATGCTTAGGAAATCCTGGGAAGTGAGAAAAATTAACCTACAAACTGTTTTTCAAAGTAAATGAAAGTTTAGGAACATGAAACTTAAAGAAGCTGGCTAAGATTATGTTTTATAGGCATTTATTTAAATAGTCATTATTTTTGGTTTTCACAGTTATCTTTGGGGAGCCAATTCATTTCTTCGTGTCTCCAGCATTTGGTAAGCACTTGGAAAGCCTGGAGCCCTAGGCCCTTGTGTCCTCAAGGGAAAAAATCAGCTCTCCTAAAGGACAATGAGGAAATATATCCAAAAATTACGGGCCACATAAGAGCAGCCGGGAGATGAGAATACCCCGCACTCCAGCCTGCACTCACTGTCCAGTGCTCTCTGGCCACTGTCCTGAAACACCTCGCCTTGAGTGCCCTCGGCGTCACCGTCCTACTGCCCAGGGAGGGGTACGCTTCTGCCCCCAAATCAGGATGCCCCTCTGAGATGCCCAGGCTCTCCTACACGCAGCCAGGGAGATGCGCCAGGCCTGGCCCACGCCTCCGCCTGGAGGCTTACCCAGGTGTGACCCCCTTTCAGGTGAGACCTGGCCAGAGGTATCAGACTCAGACGTGCTTTAAGCCAGGATCAGTGGCCTGGGGGCCTCCGGGTCATGAACAGTGGAAAGAGAGGCGATGATAGCCTGGAACGGAGGTAGATAAAGCTGAGTAAAGCTATTGGTCCCAGTGGGACAGAAGGGAAGGCAGCCTTCGGAAGAGTGTGCCCGTGCTTTAAAATGCTCTGGGTGTAGGGAAGAGCCTGGCAGGGTAAGTGACGTTGACTTACGGGCAGGGGCAAAGGGGCTTCCTGGCAAAGAGGAATTGCGTTCAGAGGTGGAACCACTGAAAGGGGGACAATCCCCCAATGGAAGGGCAAGACAAGGTGTGTGTGGTGTCAGCGGCAGCAATCCACGGGCCCTCCCGGGGCTTCCAGGTTTCCCAGGACTCAGTCACTCCCCACCCCACTTCTCCCAGGGTCCCCACAGGGATTTCTTCTTTGGGGAAAGAAAACCTCTGCTTCCTTCACCCCCAAAACTCTGCCGACCACATGTTAGATGCTCCAGCAAGTCTAATTTAAATCCCTACTGCTGCAGGAAAACCTGATATCTGATTCCCTGTCTGTCTCCCACCAGGGCTTCTGGTCCTGGTTGACATCACTCAGCTGGGAAATAGAAATTCTGGCCAGGCCACCTCTGCAGCCATAAGGGCAGAGGAGCCCACCAAGAGGCTGAGGCTTCTAAGTCAGGCCCTGAGGCCCCAAGCTCAGACTGGGAAAGAGCAGACAAACAGACTCAGAGAATTTGGAGGCAGCTGGAACGTTAGGCAGGGCAGGGGGGGAAGGCAAACATCAAGACATGAGGAGCACAGGAAACAGGAGCAGAGAGTGGACTGGGAGTGGAGATGAGAAGTAGGTAAGGAGGCTGCTAGTGGCCAGAAAACGGGATGAAATGAAATGGGGGGGAGTCTACATTTGTAGAGCACCCCCAAAGGGCCTGGAGTTGTGCTGGATCCTTTCTGCACTTTCATTTCACCAAAGTCTAACCAACAGCCCTTTATAAAGATGCCTAGAAAGTGCTGGAATAAGGATTCAAGAACTAGGTTCTTAATTTACCGGGCCTGAGTTGCTTTTGCAAGACACACACACCGCTGCCTGAACTCAAATCCTATTCCCGTTCGAATCGTCTGATTTTAGTGGGCACTTTGGGTTGCCTTGCATCTGAATCTCTTCCTTTGTCTGAGAAGCTCCCCACCCGATTATTTTTTAGGGCAGGCGGTACTCACTTCCTGCTGTCGATGCTGAAAACACTAGGGGCTCATTGTAAGTGTGCCCCCTCCCACTAGACTGAAAGCCCACAAGCAGGTCCAGGTGGACAGGAGCAGTTCAGAAGCTGCTGGTGCAAAAGGCAGAGAGCAGTTTCCAGGCCCGGAAGCCCGCAGAGAGCCAGCAGCGACATCTAGTGCCCGTGGTGACAGCAGCGGCCTTAGCACCTCTCTCAGGCCCGTGGCGACCCTTGCTCCTGCTGGTTTCCGAATCTAGCTCTGTGGTCTTCCTGACTTAACCAATAGTCTTTTTTTTTTAAGAGGACATACCTGGGATTGAACCCAGAACCTCGCACGTGGGAAGCAGGTGCTCAACCACTGAGCTATACATGCTCTCCAATGAGAGTTGGGTTTTTTTGCTTGTTTTTTCAGGAGGTACAGGGGATCAAACCCAGGACTTGGTACCTGGCAAGCAGGTGCTCAACCGCTGAGCTACATCTTCTCCCCGGTAGTAAATCATTTTTCTCCTTAAATCAGTCCGAGTTAGTGTCCATGGCTTCCAACTCCAAACTTTGACATAAACGATGGCGCAGTTCCTAGAACCATAAACTCCAGGTAAGACACATTTGGGTATTTGGACCCCCAGACCAGACTCAGGCCTTAACTGAGCCTTCCTCCTGGGTCCCTGAGCCCCTGCCCTGGAGCCTGGGCTGGTCCAAGGGGTCCAGGAGCCAGTCCATGTAACAGGACTGGGAAGTGCAGGGGCGAGGGAGGGAAGGGATGGAAACTGGATTGAAAGAGGGGGTGGGAGACAGAGTTTGCCGAGGGGTGAAACCACGAGGCCGGAGCTCCAGCCGGCTCAGCCCGCTCTGGGCCCACGTCGGCCCCGGCGCCAGCCTCCACCCAGCCCCCGACCCCGCCAAGTCCTCACCCAGCCCCAGGCCCCAAAGAGGGTTCAGGCCCCTCAGCTGGGCTCTCGTTCTCGTGCGGTCGTCCAAGCCGGCTTGCTGGGGCCCACAGGGAGGCCCCGCCTTCGCCCTCCTGCTCCGCGCCCCCTCCCGTAGAGACAGGCTCCCCCGGCCCCACCCTCATGAGTCCCCCGAACCTCAGACCCTGCCCTCTGTGCCCTCGCCCTTCCAGGTCGTGGTCTCCCACTCGTCCAGGCCCGCTTCTGGGCTTTCGGGCCCACGCTAAGTGGCCATGGCCCGGTCTCTGAGCGAGCGGGGCGGGGGAGGGTCCTGGAGGGCGTGGGGGCGTCGCTGTCAGGCACGCGGGGGCTCGCGTCAGCGGCGGGAACACTGCCGCCTGGCGTGGGTGGGGCCACCACCCCTGCCTGCCCGCTTCCCTCCCTTCCCTCCCGGCCGCCTTCCGCAGAGGGAGCCCCCTGGTGGGTGCACTTGCGGATGCCGGGGCTCCGCTCGCGGGGTCCCCCGGGCCTGAGCCCAGACGGCTGTGCGCCGCGCAGGCCTCCAGAAGGGCCCAGAACCTGGGGCAGGGGCTGCGACGGGAAAGCCCCAGGGTTTTCAAACACAGACACATTCCCCGAGCCCGCGGTCCCCCTCCCGTTTGATCTCCCCAAAGACCCTCTCTGGGTCACCGCCTCCTTCTGAGGCTTCCTCCGTGTGAGCGGGCATTCGGGATTCGGCCCATTATCGACCCTTCTCGGGGTATTGCCACACGCCCCGGGGCGCCGGGCGCGGGGACCGCGAACTCGGAGATCCCCTTATTCAGTCTTCTCAGATGCAGTGATACACGCTCACCTAACAAACACATGCTGGGGTGTCCTGCACAGCAGGCTCCGTGCTGGGGGGCAAAGACACAGAGACCAATAATGCAGGATCCCCCCTCCAGGGCACGGCATCAGGGCAACGTGGGGAAGGGGGTGAAGGACGGAAGACAAAAATGGATGACCTGTCTGCAGGCTGAGAAGTGCTCCAGTGAGCATTACACAGGCAGAGGGGCAGGCACCTAATGCAGATCGGCAGTGCGTATGGACAGGGAGGACTTCCTGGAGGAGGTGATCCTAGGCCATTGGTGGCTAGCCATCACCCACATTAACCCAGGTAAATGACAGTGTGCCTGGGAAAATAAACCTTGGAATAAAAACATACATCTTCCTGGAGAGGTATGTTTTCTCAAAGATTTAAGGAGAGCTTCAATAATTTTTCTGTGAAAGCATTATTTTTTAAGAAAATACACATCAAAAACTATTATGAGGGGAAGCAGATGTGGTTCAAGTGATTGAGCTCCCACCTACCACATGGGAGATCCAGTTTGATTCCCAGTGCCTCCTAAAGACAAGCAAGGGAAATGGACTTGGCCCAGTGGTTAGGGCGTCTGTCTACCACATGGGAGGTCTGCGGTTTAAACCCCGGGCCTCCTTGACCCGTGTGGAGCTGGCCCACGTGCAGTGCTGATGAGCGCAAGGAGTGCCCTGCCACGCAGGGGTGTCCCCCACGTCGGGGAGCCCCGCGCGCAAGGAGTGCGCCCGTGAGGAGAGCAGCCCAGCGCGAAAGAAAGTGCAGCCTGCCGAGGAATGGCGCCGCCCACACTTCCCGTGCAGCTGACAACAGAAGCGGACAAAGAAACAAGACGCAGCAAATAGACACAGAGAACAGACAACAGGGGGAGGGGGAGGAATTAAATAAATAAATAAATCTTTTTAAAAAATAAAGACAAGCAAGATAGTGAGCTGGCACAGTGAGTGGATGCAACAAGATGATGTGACAAGAGACACAAGGAGGAAAACATACTGAGATCACAAAAAAGTAGGGAGCAGAGGTGACTCAAGAGATTAGGTGCCTCTCTCCCACATGGGAGGTCCCAGGTTTGGTTCCTGGTGCCTCCTAAAAAGAAAATAAGCACAGACAATGAGGGGATAGAAATAAATAAATCTTTTAAAAAAACTATTATGAGGTAGAATGGAGTAGGATGCAAAATTTCACATGAATTTTCAGTATAAAACAAGGTATTTAAAAGAAATTTTCCCCTTGCAAAAGGGCAACCACCCATGACTCCCTCCAGCTGGGGTCTGAGTACTGTCTCCTCTGTGTTCAGGTTCCAGTCTTAGTGAATGCAATATCAGTGGGAATTTTGAGAAGTATCAGTCTCTGGGAAAACATCTAAATTCCTTAGCCTAGCCTTCAAGACTTTTCCTGGTGGGACCCTCTGCCCCAAAAGCTCTCCTACACACTCTGTTCTCCATTCAGCAGTTATTTACAGCTCCCCAAACAATAAACAATGCCCCATACTGGTTCATGCATTGTGCTTTTCCACAAGCTGCTCCCTTTGCCTGGAATGTTCCTGCCCACTCATCCATCTGGCAAACTCCTACTCATCCTTCAAGACCCATCTCAAGGGGCTCCACTTCTGTGAAGCCCCCAGGTTGAGTTAGTTAGTTCCTCCCATGTACCACTCTACAATGCATTTGTCCTTCTTGTTTTGAGATACCTTTTGTCCATGTGACTGTTTTAGGATTTGATCATGGGAGCCTGGAAGGGAGACTGTATTTTATTCCCATTCTCATTCCCAGCCCTAAGCATAGCCCCTGGCATGGTAAGTGTCTATGAATATACTTTATGAAGGACTGAATGAATAAAACTTATTTTAACTCCTTTCTTCACTTCTGTTTTTATTTATTTATTTATTTATTAAAGATTTATTTTTATTTATTTAATTCCCCTCCCCTCCCCCGGTTGTCTGTTTTCTGTGTCTTTTTGCTGCGTCTTGTTTCTTTGTCCGCTTCTGTGGTCGTTAGCGGCAGGGGAAGTGTGGGCGGCGCCATTCCTCTGCAGGCCGCTCCCTCCTTCCGTGCTGGGAGGCTCTCCTTATGGGTGCACTCTTTGCGCGTGGGGCTCCCCTACACGGGGGACACCCCTGTGTAGCCCGGCACTCCTTGCGCGCATCAGCACTGCGCACGGGCCAGCTCCACACGGGTCAAGGAGGGCCGGGGCTTGAACCGCGGACCTCCCATGTGGTAGACGGACGCCCTAACCACTGGGCCAAAGTCCGTTTCTCCACTTCTGTTTTTAGAGTCAAGATATGGAGATCAGCATTTTCCTGTAAACTTTGCAGAATGCCAAGGAAACAACTCACCACAAGAGAAAACACACACAAAATTTTCTTTTAACTTTTTTATTGCTGTTTCACATTTTATTTCCCGTGTGATTTTAGAGAACTCACCAGATCAGTGTGGTCCTTTGACCTTGAAGCACTAGTAGAAGTGGGTGGCGGAAGGGCCATGGCCCTGTAGGGTCTAGCAGGGCTCCTCCAGGTCACAGCAGCAGCACTAAGAGCCCACACACAGGGCCCAGCACTGTTTTTAGCCCCTTACCTGTACCCACATACAGTGACGCATTGACTCCTCTAAACAGCCCTAGCAGGCAACAGTTATTTTTTTCTTTTTCCACTACTGGGGCCGGGGATTGAACCCAGGACCTCATATGTGGGAAGCCAGCACTCAGCCACTGAGCCACACCAGCTCCCCATAGGTATCTACTATTTCTATTCTTATTTTAGAGAGGAGGCAACTGAGGTAACCGGGCAACGTGCTCACGGCCTTACAGTGAATCCATGGCAGAGAGGCAAACCCAGGCAGGTTAACTAGGAGTCCATTCTCCCAACCTCTACGCTGTATTACCTCCACGTGCAAAAGACACAGAGGGGTGGTGATTTGGGAAATGTGGAGGAGACGAAGAACACTTTCACGACCCATCACCCCAGTCCCAAGCTCTGGGATACTATTCTGGGTTCATAAGTGTCCGAGAAAAGCATATCAGCATCACTGGGTACAACTCCCAACTCCAGAGGGACCAGCCCCTTTGACTACCCTGCAGCTCTATTTCACCACAGAGAGGGAGTGATTGGTCTTCATTGGCTCCATTCTGCTCGGAGCAGAGAGCCTTGTCAAGAAGCAGACCGCCTGCACCCCTGGGTGGCTGAGGACCTGCCGGCTCCACCTCCCTGAGTCCTTTCACTTCAGGCTGGGGAAACCGGTGGGGCCACTTCTCTGGCATTTACGTGCCAGCTGGGACCTTAAGCTTTCATGGGCTCCTGTGCCCCTCCTAAGACATGCCAAGTAGAGAGCATGACATATGCACACACATAAGAAAATGTTTGGCGTGTCCACGGAGCAGGTGAGAAGCTAAGGCTGATCGGAGGGTGTAGGAAGGGGGCAGAAGGGAAATGTAGCCCGGATCTACTGCTGATAGTTAAGGTCCTTATATACAACGTAGAGAAATTTGCTCTTTTTTCTCCTTAAGGCTTCAACGGGAGCCCCTGAAAGTGATGTGTATATTCAAGGTTTACCATTCACTGCTTAAGAAGTTGTTTTTCTTTTCTTTCAGCACAGATTTTTTCTCAACAGTTGGGAAACACTGCCATCATGTGGCTGCCATTTGAACCAGGTTCTAAAGTGTAAGTTGCCAAATTTTCTGATACTGTTTGATAGTTAAATCAAAGAACACATCTCTTATTCGGGAAGCTCTAAAAAGATATTTTTTATATAGTTTTTCAAAAACGCAATACCTGGGTACCACTCTCTGATTTCTTACCATTCTTTTCTTTTTTTAATTCTAACAAATCGTTAGCGATTCTGATCTTAAGGATCCTTTCTATCCGGTGACCCGTATCTTAATCACAAACTCTGGCTCTGCAATAGCTCTGCCCGTTTTAGGGCAGTTTAGCAACAGTCTCCAAGCTATTTCCCTCAACCGTGGCAGTTTCAATTGCAGTCCTACGTCCCTTCTCGCTCTATGCGCGGTCCTGCAGTTGCACAGACCCAAGTTCAAATACTTCTACCATGTTTCAACTGGGTGACTTTGGGTACGTGACTCCACCTCTCTGAGCCTTAGTTATTTCATCTGTAAAAGGAGACGACACTTTCTTCACAGTTGTGGTGAGGATGGAAAGGGAACATATTTAGAGCATGCCCTTTTCTCTTCCTTCCCCTCGGTCCTAGAAGGCATATTATGGTGGGGTACCATGGGGCGCTCAGGGGAGAGCTGTGATTTGATGTCTGCAATTCACCTGGTCCTCAGCAACTTTCCCTGAGAGCAAAAACTACTCATCCCCTCAAGTTTGGGGCACCTCGCCTGTTTGCACGCGTTACCTGCAGACTCGGGGCTTGCGCGGGGCTGAATCCCCGCGCCTCGGCGGTGCGCGGTCGGCAGCAGGTGCGTGGGCGAGCCCGGCTGGCAGGTATTCGCTCCCCGCCGCTCCCTTCCCTGGCAGGGGTGTGTGTGTGGCTAATTCGATCCCCGTGGGACTCAGCGTCTGGTCTCACTCGCAGCCGGGCGGATTGGCTGCCTCGGCTCGCCCCCGCCCTCCGTACCCCCTGCGTCCCCGAGCAGCTCGCGCCCCTGGGGTGATCCCTGTTTACGGAGAGATCTCGTCCAAGTTCGGCTCCATCTCGGCGCTCGCTCCTCTCCGCGGCCCCGCCCGCCCGGGAAGCGGGGAGAAAAGCCGGCGGAGCTGTTGCTCGCCCTTCCCCTCCCCCTCCGCCGGGAGAGGTCGGGTAAGGAGGAGGCTGGCGCGGGAGGGGGAGTCCCAGGCCTGGGAGGTCCGGCTGCCCCCCGTCCCGGCACCTGGCGCGGACCCGGGAGTTCCGTCCCCTGGCCTGGTTCTCACTCCCCCCGCCCCCGCCCCATCGTGCTGGGGGCGCCGTCCCCACCCCTGGGCAGGCAGCCGGAGCCAGGATCTCAGGGATGTCAAGTCCCTGGCGGAGGAGCAGCCTGGGAGCCCGGGCTCACAGGTGTTTCCCTACCCCCGCAGGCGGAGATGACCCCCAAGCCGGCCGGGCCCCCGGACGGGGGCTGGGGCTGGGTGGTGGCCGCCTCGGCCTTCGCGGTGAACGGGCTCTCCTACGGGCTGTTGCGCTCCCTGGGCCTTGCCCTTCCCGACCTCGCCGAGCACTTTGACCGAAACGCTCAGGAAACTGCATGGGTCAGCGCCCTGGCCCTGGCCGTGCAGCAGGCAGCCAGTGAGGGGGGCTCCCAGGTGGGGGCGGGAACCGGGGTACCCGGGCAGTGAGTGTAGTGGTGGGGGACCCGCCTGATTACCAAACCGCCTCGGGAGAAGGGTACCTGCGGGTCCAAGTTCAGGACAGGAGCGGGTCTTGGAGGTCAAGGGGCGGTGCTATTAGGAGGGGGCGGAGCTTTGAGCCAGGCAAACAGCCAACGAGGAGTACCGGGGCGAGTTTGGGGGTCCAGGGGCGTGTCTTCCGTTGACCCCGCCCCCTCCTAGGCCCGGTGGGCAGCGCTCTGAGCACCCGCTGGGGGGCGCGCCCCGTGGTCATGGTCGGGGGCGTCCTCGCCTCGCTCGGCTTCGTCTCCTCGGCTTTCGCCCGCAGCCTGCTGCACCTCTACCTCGGCCTGGGCCTCCTCGCTGGTGAGGGGAGGGCAGGTCTGGTCCCTGAGGGGGGGCGGCGGGAGCTCGGTGGGGGTGAGGGAGCGAAGGGAGGGGGCTGGCAAGGCCGGCGCGGGCCCCCGCCGCTCACCCAGTCCTCTCGGTCCGCAGGCTCCGGCTGGGCCCTGGTGTTCGCCCCTGCCCTGGGGACCCTCTCCCGGTACTTCTCGCGCCGTCGGGTCCTGGCCGTGGGGCTGGCGCTCACCGGCAACGGGGCCGCCTCGCTGCTGCTGGCGCCCGCTTTGCAGCTCCTCCTTGATACTTTCGGCTGGCGGGGCGCCCTGCTCCTCCTCGGCGCCATCACCCTCCACCTCACCCCCTGTGGAGCCCTGCTGCGACCCCTGGCCCTCCCCGGCGACCCCCCGGCTTCCTCCCGCGGGCCCCTCGCTGCCCTCGGCCTGGGTCTCTTCACTCGCCGGGCCTTCTCGGTCTTCGCTCTGGGCACGGCCCTGGTGGGCGGCGGGTACTTCGTCCCGTACGTACACTTGGCCCCGCACGCTTTAGATCGGGGTCTGGGGGGCTATGGGGCCGCGCTTGTGGTGGCGGTGGCTGCGGTGGGGGATGCGGTCGCCCGGCTGATGTGCGGGTGGCTGGCGGATCAGGGCTGGGTGCCCCTTCCGCGGCTGCTGGCGGTGTTCGCGTCTCTGACAGGACTGGGGCTGCTGGCGGTGGGACTGGTGCCGGTGGTGGGGAGCGAGGAGGGCTGGGGGGGTGCCCTGCTGGCCGCGGCCGGGGCCTACGGGCTGAGCGCCGGAAGTTACGCCCCGCTGGTCTTTGGGGTGCTGCCGGGGCTAGTGGGCGTCGGAGGTGTCGTGCAGGCCACGGGGCTGGTGATGATGCTGATGAGCCTCGGGGGGCTCCTGGGCCCTCCCCTGTCAGGTAAGAGCCTGGGCCAGCAGATCCGCTCCCAGCCTCCTCTGCCCCAGGGGTTCGAGGCCTCTTAGGTCCTTTATTCTTCCTCTCAGGCTTCCTCAGGGATGAGACAGGAGACTTCAAGGCCTCCTTCCTCGTGTGTGGCTCCTTCGTCCTCTCCGGCAGCTTCATCTACATGGGGCTGCCCAGGGTGCTGCCCCCCTGCTGCTCAGCCTCACCTCCCACCACCCCTCCTTCTGAGAGGGGGGAGCTGTTCCCGGTCCCTAGGGTTCCCCTGCTCTCCGCGGGGGGCCCTGGCCCCACTCTGGACACCACTTGTTGATTATTTTCTTGTTTGAAACCCTCCCCTCAATAAAAATATTTCTATTGGGTTTTCCTATAAGCTTCAACTGTTAGCCCATCTAGAACCCCAAAAACGATCTACAAAAAGGCAGGTTGAAAGGAAGGAGGTCTGTCTAGCCAGCCAGTCCATTCTTCTTTCCCCAAGTCCTTGCCATCATGACAGGGAATCTTTGAGAAGTTGTCTGCCAGTCAACATTAGTTTGTTGGGGTAGGTGTTCGCAGGTGCCGTCTTCCCGGGCCTCATTTCCCTTACCTGAGTCGCCCCACCTCCCAGACTGACCTTCCCTACCCCACCCCTCAAAATACCTACCCCACTCTACCCCCTTCGCCTCTACCATTCTCTTAATGTCTTTTCTAAATCACAGGGATTAGTGGGTCAGAGGGAGGTAAGTGGGAGGGGGAGGGATTGTGTCCCAGAGAGCAGAGTTCCGGGTTAAAATGTTCTGGGTCACCAGAGCTGCTGGCACCTTCCGTCCTCTCTTCCGACTTGACTCCATTCAGCCATGCCAAGCATATGGGCCCCCAGCTCTTCTGAGTTAATCGTTGTTCTTTAGTTTTCTTAATGTTTTATCTCATTAAGATCCGAGAAGAAACTCGGGAGGCAACACTAGAGATCACGTATAAAACATAAGCTTCTTGGTCTTTGATTTCCACTGTCAATTCACAGCTCAGGAGAGCAAAAGGGGTAAGGGTCCTCAACAAAATAGCGAAGGTTGGCACACACTTTACAGAAGCCCCAGGCCTGCTGGGGAAGAGACGGCTCAAGGTGCTTAAGGCACTGTGGCTCTGTGGGGACCACGATGGGGCGGGAGGAGATCTGGAGCTGCCACGCTCGGGCTTTCTGGGCCTGACTGCTCCTCCCTGGAGTTCAGTCCTCTCCCAGCCCCTCCGTGGGCAGGGGGACTTTAGTGTCCAGTGCCTCTGTTACAAGGTCCTGGGGCATGGAGGTAGGAGGTGAACAGCAGAAGTGGGGCAGGGTGATGAGAATTCCACTGCCTAAAAGGAGGAAAGCCCCAGACACCATGAAAGAAGCCATGTAGTTTCCTGTCACGTCTCGGAGGTAACCTAGGCCCAAGAGAGAGAAAGAACACACATGGCGGGATTTGTTCCCTGGGGCTGATGGCTGAGCCACATTTTTTCAGTAGAGGAAAGAAAAATAGGGCTGAACCCTCCCCTCTCAGAAGAGCTGGAACCCCCAAGGAAGGACTGGATGAGCTGGGGAATTCTGGTTTCCCAAGTGGCCTCAAAAAGTAATTCAACCACCTTCCTGCCTTCAGAAAGGACCTCCAAGCCAGCCAGTGAGGATCTGGGGCATCCAGATGGAGTCTGGCCTTTCTGGTAACTAAGGCCCTTCTCCAACTTCAGTTAATAGTTAAGAGGAAAATATTCAGGGTTTGAAAGTTCTTGAGCCAGGAGAACTTTGACCAGATGGTCTAGAAACCTGGACGGGAGCCCAGTGAGCCTAGCTTGCACCAGGTCCACCCAGGCGCTCTGAAAACCCACGCTGCAGACACCCTGCAAGGGTTCCACATAGCTCCTCCTTGTCTTTGCCCTCTGACTTTCCCAGCCCGTTTTCTTTGCTCCGTTGACACATTTCAGGCTGTGTACTGACTACCATTCCAGGGAGCAGCATTTTCATATACACTATAGCGTTAGTTCCCCAACCCCCGGCCCATACTCCCCTTACCTGACAGAGGAGGCCCCAGCAGCCCTCCGATGCTCTCTACCATCTGCAACAGTCCCAGGCCGCAGTACATCCTTCCAGTCCCCACCAGTTCAGACAGCACAGAAAAAACCAGTGGGGACAGGGCTCCCGATGTGAAGCCATAGGCCACAGACAGAGCCACCAGGGTTGTGGGAGCCTGGGCCACGGGGAACAGGATTAGTGACACCCCCGTCAGGGTGGTCCAGAGCATCAGGAGTCGTGCCACGGTCCCTGGAACTGCATCCCCCAGCCACCCAGAGGCCACACGCCCCACTAGGTCAGAAATAGCCGTCACTGAGATTAGGAAGGCAGCAGGCAGGGGGTCCCAGTTCAGGTCCTGGAGATGGGCCACCAGATGGACATAGGGAATGAAGTATCCAGTGTTTATCAGGGTGAGGGCGACAGTGTAACGGAGGAAGGGGCCATGATGGAGAAGGGAAGCGATCTGGGCCCCAGGGCCACCTGTGGCAGGGTCCTCAGCCAGGGAAAGCGGGCGGAGGAGAGCACCACAGGCCACCAGGTGGAGGGAGAGGGCAGACACCAGCAGGAGGGCCCCCCGCCAGGCATAGTGGCTGAGCAGCCACTGGAAGAAGGGGGCAAAGGCAAAGGAGGACAGGCCCACCCCCGTCAGTCCCAGCCCCATGGCCAGGGATCGACGGCGAGAGAAGTAGCGGGACAGGCAGGCCATGGTCGGGGTGACGGTCAAGGCCCAGCCGGAGCCTGCCAAAAAGAAAGAAATGAGGGCTGGGGGACACTGGGAGCTCAGAGCACTGAATAATCCCAACACGGCCCAGCAGCAGAATGCAGCACTGACTTCAGAGTCCCACAGACCTGAGTTACAATCCCGGCTTTGACACTTTCTAGCCGCATGTCTTTGTGTGTTTTAATTAACCTCCCAGCCTCAATCTCCTCATCTGCAAAATGAAACTAATCAACCTCATGGGATGGTAGAGGATTCGAGACAATGTCTGTAAAGTAAACAGCACAATATTTCACCTTAGACTTGGGCTTTACCATTCTGATCGTGTGATCCTCCTTTGGCAAGTTGTGTAACCTTTTTAAGGCTTTTCTTTATCTGTTAACAGGACGGTATTTATTTCACACCCACAGTACCTGGCACCATTTTATAGCAGCTCTTCCTACTACCGTCCTGCCCCACTAGCCCTGGGCTTATATATTCTTGACCCATCATCCCTGAACCTTGCTTATCAACTTAGCCATTGCCCTAAAGGAATAGGTGCTGGCCAAAACTTTCCCTCAGCTTCTCCCTAAGACTTTTGGAGGAGCTGGAAAAATGTGACAGTCCAGAGGCTAAAAACCCAAGCATTTTACTACTCTCCTGTGCTTGTCAGGGCCTCACCTGAGAGCAGCCCAATACTCAGGTACAGGTGGCTCAAGGAAGTAGCAAAGGTGGCGAGCAGCATTCCCAGCGCAGCTAACATGCCCCCTGTCATCACCACGGGCCTGGGCCCGAACTTCGTGCTCAGGGCACTGCCCACTGGGCCTGGGGAGGAGAAGGGGTTCTGCGAGAAGGTCTCCCGCGTCCTCCCCAGCACCCTCCCTCCCCCGCCCTTCCCCTCTGCCATCCCCAGTATCCCCTGTCCCTTCCGAGGAAGGAAAACAGGACGCTGGACCGGACGCAGCACTCACTCCCAAACTGCTGCACCGCGATTCCTATGGAGGCGATCCAGGAGACGCGCGCTGCCGGCTCCTCGAACGCCGCCTCAAACTCCACGAAGAAGACGCCGAAGGCGCGGAGCACCCCAAACACCAGCGCCGACTGGAAGAAGGCTGCGAGCACCACCATCCACCCCCAGCCCCCGTCGGGGGGCTCGGCCCTGCGCGCCATCCGGGCGGGACCCGGGCGGCCGCCACCGAGAGCCCGGGCGGGGGCAGGGCTAAGGGCGCTCCACCTCTGCCCACCCCTCCCACCCGGCCGGGCCGCCGCGGGTCGACGACGGAGGAGACACTGGAAGCGAGGAAGGGACCGACGAGGGCTTGAGAGCTGCCGAGAAGCGGCGCGAGGCACCTATGCGTTCCCGCGATGAGGGGCCGCGGGCGTGAGGCCCGCCTCGCGCGGGCGGCTGCTGCGCGTGCTCGCGGCGCGGCTCCGCGGACCTGAAGCCTAGGGCCGAGGCCTGGGCGGGGCCAGCGGGGGCGGGGCCCGACATCAGATGTAGGAGTCAGGGGGCGGGGCAGGGCTTGGGCCACACCCCCGGAAGCTCCCGCCTCCTTGTGTATCTCATCCTTGGCGGTGGAAGCACCTGGCCCGGCTTGGCCAACATCCTTGTCCAGAGTTCACCAATGAAGACCCTGCACTCACGAACAGGGGGCGGAGCCAGGATAGGGCGGGGTTTAAAGCACTTCTGGACTGGGGGGGGGGTTGTAAGTGGGGCGCATGCGTAGAGAGGGGGCATTAGGCAGCGCCTAAATAGGGTCCCCTGTTTCCTTCTCTATTGTTCACCTTGCGGGCCAATCCGTGCAGGTTTCAGCACCAAGACTCGCAAGTAAGAAGTCCACGGGGGTTGGTGGTGGGTAAACTGGCTCAGAGAAGGAAAGCTGAATAAGGGGTCCAGGAGTTAAGAGGCCATGTGGAGTTGAGGAGAGGGGTTAGAAGATGAGGCTCAGGTGAAATTCCAGGCCACTAACTCAACTCCCAGGATCTAGATACCTGAATCCCTGAGGGAGGTAGTTCAAAGGCCAACGGAAGAGAGAAGAGAAAAGGGTTGTTGGATTTTTGAGGTTCCATTACCGGAATCCGTTCCTAAGGCTACTGTTCCCACCAAACGGAAACCTACAGGTCATAGAGACCAAAAATAACTGGGGAGAGGAAGGACGGCTATGAGCTCACCCAGAGCACCACCAACCACCTACCCCTTCCTCAGTGTGGCTGGAATCTTTTCCACTGCCCTCTAGTAATAGAGGCTCCCCAACCACAGTTTTGATCTCAGGATAGGAAACAATGAGGAGTGAAGCTATAACCCCAGGCATTGAAGCAATTATCCCCTGCTAGACTCCCAGGACCCTGGCCCAGCAACTCCCCAGACCCTTATATAGCACTTACATCTTGGGCATCCTGTTTCTTCATTGTAATTCCATCTCCCCAGGACCCTGACCTTGAAACCTCAAGAGTTCATTTCCAGACCAGTGGTGAGAGAGGCACTCTAGAAGGGAGGGGGAAGGGAGGCTATGTAGTTTTAAAAAGACTTTGTACCTTATAATTTCATATGTGGGAAATTTTTTTAAAATAAAAAAAACAATAAACCATGTCCCCAAAACCATACATGTATGGTAAGTAGAGTCAAAACTCTGGCTGATGGGGAATATACCAAAGATGTAGAGATAGGTGTGGCCATATAACATAGTGGTTAAGAGCTCAGTCTTTTAAGTTATGTCACAATTCCAGTCTGGGTTGAAACTTAACAACCTGGTCAAGATAGTGAATCTCTAAGTTGGTTTTCCCATCTGTAAGTTGGGGATAATAGTGTCTACTTTTTGGGGGCTGTCAGGGAAGTTGAATTAGGAAAATCATGCACTAAAATATTTAGGACCTGGCACGTAGCAGGGAATAAGTAATATTAGATGATCTTATTCTCAACAGGGGATAAACTGTACTGGGAGGTAAAGGATGACAGAATGACAGAAGTTTTAGTTTCTTTTTTTTTCCTTTAAAGAAATATCTAAACCAAGTCATGTGTTTAAAAGCTCGAGAAACACAGCTACAAACTGTAAACACTGGAAGACCATGTTTACTGACTCATTTCACAGATGTGGCGTTTAAGGCCCCAAGGAAGGTAACTTAAGAATTAGTGACCCTCTAAGCCTCTGTCCATCAGCCAGAACAGAGCTATGCACCCCACAACACACACAGGACAGGGGAGGGAGTGGGAGAAAAGCATGCTGTAGGTACTGGACTGCCTGGGGAGCAGTAGAGTTGGCATTTGGCTCTAACTATACAGGCTCCCCACTGCCACATCTAGCTCCTCTTGTCCTTGTGGGCTCTGAGACCTATCCAGTTTCCCAGCTTCATTCTATTCCTGGTGGCGGGTTGTTGGAGGGGTTCTGATCATGAAGATCCCTGGCACAGACTTATCCCCCAGCCTCTTGGTATTAATGTGACTTCCTGCTTTCTCCTGCTGCCTCCGCACCTCAGGCAGGAAGTGAATTCAGAGCAGCAGGATGCAGGTGGCTCCAGAGAAACTTCATGAAGTCACAGGTTCCTACACAATGAACCGGATGGCGAGGGTGGGGAAAGGCAGAACAAGGGCCATTTAAAACGTCGGGTGCAATGGTGGGATGGGCACAGAATTCAAGCCAGCATCCAGGAGGGAAGCCCTGATCCCAAGCTTTCCCCTAGGCAAGAATCCAGGACACACCAGGCAGCACTGAGAGGCTTCTTTATTCCAAGGATCTGATCTTGCAAGAGTTAACATCTCCACATCTCCACCCTGGTCCCTCACCCCAAGCACACTCCACCTGCCCACCCAATTTGCTAAGTGAAAATCAGAGTTCCTTCTCACACTTCTCCTCTGCTTTCCCTCCTTCCTTCTTTAGTTTGGCAATGGAGCAATGGGAGTGAGAGGGGATGAGGAAGGAAAGTAGCTTTCTCACTAATCCCCAGGTAACAGCCACTAGTACTGACCTATCTTGAGGAAACTCTACCCCACAAATTCAGAAGTGTTCCTTATTCCTCACCCCATCCCTCAAAACAAGGGGTAGGGCTGTAAATCTAGGCTTCAGAGTATAATCTAACATTCCAGATACTCCACCAAGCCAAGAAGCAACCCCATTCCTAACTTTCTACCTACTTGGCCTACAAAGACTGCTCCCCTCAACCAACCTCTCAATCCGACCTGGATACCTATTGACTTGAAGGGAACTCTTGCCCATCAGCCAATCAGTCAGTCACAAGAAACCTTTTAAACCTCTAAACACCAGTAATTCCAATCATAATCCCAAACTACAACAAACCCAGAATGGAATTCAGCCCCTTTTTCCTCCCTGTGGAAGGTTCTAGTGCATTCACTGGTTCCAGACAGGCATGCAGTGACAGGAAGACCAAGTCACATACCCAGCTTGTCTAAGGTAAGAAAGTTACTAAGCACTCTTGACTTCTACAGCAAAGGAAAAATTTCTGGAATCTGGACACTTTCCAGAAGATGCCCAAAGACCCATTCAAGAAAGAAGGGGCTCATCTCAGGTACAGAGAGCCCTACGGAATGTTAAAAACCCAGATGCCCCTGCAGTAAAGGATGGGTCAGGACTCATATAGTCAAGTTGAAGAGTTTCATAATTTCCCCCTAGGTTATAACGTTCTTAGAGACTGGGCAGAAAGATAAGGAATTTCAGATTTCTCCTCCATGGAGGGATCAACCCAGTGCTAAGAACAGGCTCCAGTGGGAGGATTACAGGCTCATCTCAAGTCCCTGGGAGTGCTCCACCATGCGAAATAGAGTCCTAGATTTATGTCTAGAATCACACTGGAGCCAACCCAGGTGACCAGATGAATGAGACAGTTTAAGTTCTGGACCACCTGGCAGGAAAGACTACCAGCCTCCATTTAGAATGATGCAGAATTGAGCCCCTACATTTAAAGACTCCAAAAGGGACTTACCACCCCCATCTCAGGCTGTCACCCTTGAAGAACCAAGAAAAGTCTAGATCCATTTCTAGCCTGCTAGAGAACCTACAGTATGCAGAATACCAGAGAGGGTTCCTGACCCAATTCCATAATGCCACATGTTCCCAGGCCTGCCCTAGAACAAATAAAGGTTCCAGACCTAGAATTGGAGGGGCAGAACACAGGAAACACCCTTCTCCATCTTAAACAAACCAACAAGCAAATAAATGGAAGAAAGAGCAATTCGAAAGGTAAAAGTTATAACAATCATAATATAAAACACTCAAGCCAAAGGAGAGAGCCAAGTGCTAATCTCTGCCAGCAGAGTTGTGACCTCCCATTCTACATTTTGGGTCACTTTTGATCACACTTGTGGTAGGGGGAAGTGGGAAATGCAATACAGTGAAGGCCCTGGTGCCAACCAGAGGCCTCAATAAATTATATTTACAGATAAATTCAATGGGATGGGGGCTGTGGGTTGAGGGCTCTTCCGTAAGGAAACCAGGCCTCCAGACTCCCCTCTCCCCCAGTCCCTAGCTTGCTTTCTGCTTAGAAATAATTCTCACCGTGGGGAAGAGGTTTTGACCAGCAAAACAGAGGCAGATCTAGCCAGGATCTGCCACCCCTGCTCTCCCCATTGAGAAATCAAGATGGTGGTAGTTACAGACACCGAAGGGGCTTTGCACACCCCCGTGCCCAAGCCCCCTGCTACCCCGGATCCCAGGAAGCGAGAGGGGTCTGGGCTCGGGGCCGGCTAGGGCTCTCCCAGAATGTGGTAGTGCACTTTGGTGTTGGTTGAAGCTCCATGTTTCTGGCGCAGATGCAGCCGCAGTTGACTCTTGTGCCGGAAATGCAGGCCACAGGGGTCGCACTGTGGGAGAACATCAGTCAGGACCTTCCCAGCCCGCAGGCACCTCCTAGAGCTCGAGCGAGGGGGTGCTGTCCTGCTCGCAGCCCAAGAGAAGCTCTTTGGCCCTCAAATGCTTCTAATTCCCCAGGAGCCAGCCAGATTAGACCTCGCCCTCTTCAGCAAGAGGTTTGCCACGCGTTAGCCCCTCTCCAGGAAAATGTCCCCCTGACCAGGAGCTGCGTAACTTCTATGCCTTTCCCCTCCCCCGCCCCTTGGGGAGCACAGACCCTTCTCGGCCACCACACATTTCTGAGAGAAGCATTTCCGAGAGAACCCAGGGCTCTGGCCTGCTCTCCTCGGAGCCCCGCCCCTAAGTAAACGGAAGGTAAGGCAGGGCTTTGGGCTGGTACCCACGTGGTAAGGCTTCTCTCCCGTGTGGATGCGAACGTGACTCTTCAGGGTTTGTAGGTGGCGGAAGCGGGTCCCGCAGGTGGGGCATGGATAGGGCTTCTCCCCGGTGTGGATCAGTACGTGCGCGCGCAGATGCGCTACCTGGGAGCGGAAGAGACCTAAGACCCCGCATCTGGGCGAGACAGAACCCTCCACATTATTCTAAATATGGCCAACTCCGTTCTCCTGGAGATTCGCCTTTGAACTCGCCCTCGGACTAGGTCTGTACCTGTACGAAGCGCGAGCCACAGGTCTCGCACTTGTAAGGCTTCTCGCCGGAATGGATGCGGCTGTGCGTTTTCAGGTTAGCAGGCCTGTTGAAACGGGCCCCGCAGATGGCGCAGTGGTAGGGCTTCTCCCCTGGGGGCAAAGAGGAAGGAAGGTCAGGGACTTGGCTCCAGGACGCCTGTGGGCAGGAAGGCACCTGGGCCCTCTCCTCCCTGCCCCACCTTACCTGTGTGCACGGAGCGGTGACTGGCGAGATTGCCCTTGTAGCGGAAGGCAGACCTGCAGAGCTGACACTTGTAGGGCTTGTCCTCCTCCCCGGGAGCCAAGGGGTCTAGCCCCCGTGCACATCCAGCCACAGCCTCACAGTTCTGGCAGCTGAAAAAATCGCTTCCTGGGAAGGCAAAGGGATAATGAGAAGAAGGGTTATAATTTATTGAGCACTTCTTATGTTCTGGTGAATCATCAGACCACAGTAGTAGTAGGTTGTCCTTTTTCCCAATTTACTATTTAGGCCTGTGGGGCTCAAATGACACCCCACGGTCTGAGTCTCCTCTTCAATAAGGGTGGTGATAGATGAAGGCCCCTATAGGGATGGAAGTTTCTGTTGCTCCTTCTCTTGCACCACTCTGGGTGACAACCTGCCAAAGAGGCCTAGCCAAGCCTGGGCAGAACACTCAGCCCCTACCCGGATAGGCCAGAAATACCCAAACTTTGCTGCTCATTGGCAACACCTGGGGAATCTTTAAACAATACCAATACCTGGCACCCATCCTGGCATTCTGATCTTTGGACCGTGACCGAGGCAGTGGGATTTTTTTTTTAACTCCCCAGGTGATTCTAATTTGCAGTACATTTTGGGAACCATTGGAATAGGCCTTTCCCAAGGCCTTTTGGCTCAAACTGGGCAGAAACCTCAGGTGAAAAGGCCAGAAAGGAGGGGCTTTCACCTGGTGGAGGGCGAGTCTGTTCAGAGAGTGATCCAGTGGTCTCTTGGGCCCGGGCTGTGAGGAGATGAGGGATACTAGCTGGAGTCCCAGATGTGAACCGCACAGAGACAGCAGTTGGAGAAAGCCTAAGCAGATGGCAAAGGCCAAAGAAAAGGGTAAAGAGAGATTATTTGGAGGGAGTTGTCCCTTGAGAACTTGGAGCCAAAGGCCTACCCGCCAGAGGGAAGCCAACATTCACCAATGAGCCACGCCCATTTGTGCTGCCAGAGTGCCACCCCGCTGAGTAAGCCCGCCTCCTGGCCCGCTCCCTAAGGTAGGTTAGTGTCTTGAAAGCCACCCACCATCTCCCTGCCTCGAGACCACCCTGTCCAGTGGTTCCACTTCCAAGTGGAGGCCAGCCTCTACAGATTCTCAGGGTTCCAGATTCTATACCTGCTCTGGGGACCAGGAATGGGTCCTTCTTCGCTGCTGCTGCTGCTGGAAGCCTCATCTCCACTGGGGAGCCTGGCTTGGGGACAAGGTTGACCAGAACTCCTCTCCCCAGCCAGTCTCCCTGCTTGGGAGGCCTGAGAGTTTAGCACGATGAACTTGTACTTTTTCCAGTTGCAGGCCTTGGGGTCTGGGCTGGCGGGACTGGGAGAGCCTTGACTGCAGCTGCGAGACTCAGTTGGTGGGTCTGGGTGCCCTTCAGAGCGTCTGGGACTGCCTGGTGGAGGGGCCGTTGGAGGTGTGGGGGGCTCTGCCTCCCGGGGGCGCAGGGAGATGCCCAGAGGTTCGTAGCTGGGAAAAGTGCGAAAGACTTTAATGCTATGTCCTAAGGTTGGCCTCTGCCCTTGTTACCCGAGGCACCCCCTCACCCACAGTGATCATCAAGCCAGGGTTCCCTCACCTGGCCTGGATGAAGCGGTGGCATGCCTGGACCACATGTTCCATCTGCAAGTAGGTGGCAGCCGCAAGGACAGCTGGTGCAGTGGCCGGAGAGAGGCGCAGGCGCGAAGTGTACATGAAATCCAGAAGAGGAGCGAAGCCTCCGGCTTCAGGTCCCCCGGGCAGGGAGAGCACATCCACCCCCACTCCCGCACGGCCCCGGAAAATTGAATAGAAGAAGCCACTGGAGAGAGGGGAGATAAGTCCCATTAAGGGTTGGGGAACCGAGGGGAGACAGGCCCCGCCTCCCTGCTATCACCACGCCCCCAACTCCGGGAAGCTCCGCCTCATCGTTGGCTTCGCACGCTCGCTCAATGGTGATTATGGCTCCGCCCCTTTCCCATTTGGTCCCGCCCCGAGGCACAAGCCCCACCCCTCGAACCTGCAGGCGATAAGAACCGCCTTGTGAGCCCGCAGGGGTTGCCCGCCAACCAGCAGCGTGACGTCAGTGAGTATCCCGCGCAGGCGCAGCTCATTCAGATTGCCGAGCACGTCGGAGGAGTGGCGAGTGAACTCGCGGACGTAGCCCAGCGCTCCCTCCTGGGTTTCGGTGGAACCCATAGCGACGCAGGCCTGCAGGTGCCATGGAAGGGGCTCAGGGGTCCAGGCAGTGCTAATTCGGAAGCCCGGACGCCTTCCCTTCCTCAGTTTATCCTTTCCTCCTGAAGTGCAGCCGGACGGGGCCCCCCGGCCCCCGGCCCCTGCGCTCGTCGCCTCGCTCTGCTCCTCTCCTTCATTCTGCCCTCATCCACACCGTCGCTGTCGTCCCTCCTCCAGATTCCACAGCCTGGGGCGAGTTGAAGGTTCCCGCACAGCGGCGTCGAGGGCGAGCAAAGGGACTCCAGCAGCCGCACCCCCCTCTGCTGAGTCTCGGGTGTCCGACCCTGCCTGGAGACCCAGACGATCTGCGGCCCGCACCCCTCCACCTCCCAGTCGAAGCTCCCTTCCCCAGACCACGGGATTCCGCCACTCCTATCTGGACCCCGATCCCTAGTTTAGCCAGTTCCTGGGACTCAGTCTCCCTAACATCAACAAGCCCCAACCCTCTTTCGGGGACCCGGGAGTCCGGCTCCCCCAGACTCGTTCTTACCCCCGTCCTGCAGGGGCTGCGGCGGCTCTCCTCTGGGGGGGCGGGGTCTCTCTCCCCTCTTGGCCCTGGCTCCTTTATCTGGCCGGGATGGCGGGGGCGGGGGTGGGGGGAGTGAACGCCTGGGTCTGTATCCTTCCTTCCTCCCTCGCTCTCCAGATGGTGAACCCGGGGCGGGGTCTCTGGCCCGAGGGCGGGACCTCAAGAACGCGGGAGGGTCGTAAAGGAAAAGTAGGGACGCTGGAGCCAAGAAAGTGAACCGAGGACGGGGGGACTGGGATTGGGGAGGAGGCTGGGAACATCGATATTGAACGTCTGGGTGGCCTGGGTCGTCAGACGGCCTGCGAGAGAAAAAAACTTGGTGTGTGGGTTTTTGGGAGAGGGCGCCAGGAGCCTGATGCCCTGATGAAAGTGAATAAAGCTTAAACGCCCGGAAAACCGGGAGGCCAGCGAGGCACCAGGTTTGGGGAGGCGATAGCGGGCCCCCGTGGGGGTCTCAGACAGCAAGTGGGTGTGGTGTGAATGGCAGGCCTCTTGAGCCGGGCCTACAAAAAGGGGGGCTCGGACCGGGTGGGGTAGGGAGGGGGCGGATATGATTTCGAGTTCGTTTCCTTCCATTGTCCTGCGACCGGACGGCTCCGCCAGCTGCTTCCCCTCGAGGAGGTGGGGAAAGCCCCGGGTGGGGGGCGAGGGACGCTCGGGAGACCTAGGCGTCCGGCCCCTCGCTCGCGACCCTCTTCCGAATCCTTTTAGGGACCCAGAGAGACGGACTACCGCTCCAAACCCGGCTTGCCCTCCCCCAGTCCCAGCTTCCTGGGGCCTCGGGCACCAGCAGGTCCGCTACTCTTTGAGGCTGGCGGGACGCCGGGGTCCAGCGCTGCAAGGCGGCAAAGCTCTGCAGTGTTCGGCTCCTTCCACTAGGGGGCAGACGAGCACTAGCTTCAGGTCGCCCGGTGGTCTCCACCCGGGTGCCGGAGCACTCAGACCCGGGCACGGAATCCGTTCGGTCCTGATACCTTCGGTCCTCCCCTTTCTGCGCTGGCTTATTTTGCTCCTCTGTCTCCTATATGGGGACTAGAGGTGGGCGGAGGAAGGGAGAATTAGGGTACAGAGGGCCCTTTCCCCCCGGGCTGGAGTTCCTACCTGGGGTGAGAAATCCGCAAACAAGGGGAGTGGGTGGGACAAGGCGCCGGGCTAAGGCCCAGGAGCACGAAGTTTCCTTTTCTGATTAAGCTAGACGCTATTATCCAGAGGTCTTTTAAAGGTGCATACGTGAATATGAAAGATGGGTGGGGTGAACCGAGAAGGGAACACCGAGCGTCTGCAGAGTATGAGGAGGGAGACAGGGCAGGAGGAACTGAGATTTCTGAGTCCCTGTTCTGGGAGCTAGGCATGGGTGACAGCCTCACTGGGGAAACCTTGGCGAGCAAGGTTTACCTGGAGAAGGGGAGCCAGAGCTAAGTCCAGCTGCAAAATAGGGGCCCCTTGGACTCGAGCTTAGGAGAGTCTACAGTTGACCAGAAATGACTGGCCACTGACTGTGGAACCATATATCCAGACCTGGGGCACTTCCCATCAGATTTGAGGGTGTCTTTGTTTGGGATGCATGAAAGAACAGCTGAGAAACTGGGAATCGGGGACCACTAAGGACTCAAGATGGTGATGTGGCTTTGGTATGTGAGGGTTGCTTCAGGAGGTCTCTGTTCAGTTTTGGGGTGGGAGTTAGATGAGGGGCTCCCCTTTGGTATCAGGATGGAACTAATTTATGTTATCTGTTACCTGCTTGTTTTGGGCTGTTGAGTTGGTTTGATTGTGATGGGCAATGGGGGTTGCATTCCGGCTGGAGGGCCTGTGGTAAATTTGAGGCATGGGGCTGACTTTGAAGCTATGTTAGTTCTAGGGGGTTCCAACACCCACACTTTGGAGATTGTGCCATTTCTGTCATCTTGGAAGAGCAGGAGAGCCTGCTGGGTGTTCTTCTGGAGGCGGATGAGGGTTTTGTTTTGGAGACTCGTGGTCACTGGTGTATATGGACAGTTGAAGTTCTTATCTGCCTGATTTCAGGTGGGCTAGCCATTGCTGATTTGGGGGTGCAGACAGTTTGGGGGTACCATATAGGTTTCAGGACTCAGACTGGATTGTCAGGGACATGAAGTCCAAGTCAGAGTTTGTAACTTGCTTGAGGTGGGACATAATAGGGTTAAGGGAGCAAGTGTGAAGGCCTGGAATAGGGGGTCCTATTCTTGGGGGGAGCAAAGCTTAATATATGTATGTTGTAGAAAACTTGCTTTGGGAGGGCCTTCTTGTGTATGCACGGATAGCCTTTCCCAAGGGGCGAAACAAGGTGAGGGTCCTCAGGGTAGGAGACCCAGGTTTGGGGGTGCTCTTATTTTGGGGTGTTCTGCTGTTCATTGGGAGCATTTGGTGAAGCTGAGGAATGGGTCACAAGGTGATATTGATTTGAGGTTCACTTAATTTGGGGCACATGGCTGGTGTTCGGCATGTCCTTTGCTTAGAGCTTCCTCTCACCCCAGATTCTAGAAATCTCTTTCTCCAGTGAACCCCCAAATAAGCCCAGGGTTTGAAAAGAGAAATTTGGAAAGGGAGGGGTATCATCCCTTATTTTTATGTGGCCTGGGTAGATCTGGGGAAAGACAAGGTGGTACCAGGCTCTGGACCCCATTTCTTAAGGGAGCACACCTCCTCCGTTTGGTGGGAGGTGAGGGAAAATGGGGTGTCTTGTGGTAAAGTGGATACCGCTGACCAAGGCAGTGCTGTTAGAACTGTGGCAAGGAGGGGTTGTGGTGGGGTACAAGGAGGTGATTCATGCAACCTGATTTTCTAGGATAAAAGCCCCAAACAGAAAGCTGACAGAAGACTGGGAGTGTGGGTGAGATGGTGGGGGAGGGGTTCCCAACGGCAGCAGGGGCTGGAGGGCGAGCCAGGACAGCTCTGCACGCCTGGGTCCCTGCTCTCTTCAGCTCTCCTCCTCTCTCTCCCTCCCACCGCCCACCCCCCCAACCCAAGGAAAAGAAAAAAAAACTGCCTGTGCAACAGCAATGGCAGATTCCAATCCTCCAGGCTTTCCTAAACCACCACGGAGACCAGCCAGGGGGGAGGGGAAGGAAGGATCGGGCTTCCCTGCTTCCCTAAGACTGGGGCAATGAGCTTGACCTCCTGGCCCCTAGCCCTTCGGGGAGTGCCCCCCAGTCTGGAAGCCAGGTGTCCTGGACCCTAGTCCCCGAGCAGGGTGGGGGGGGCTGGAGAGACGGGGAGGAGGAAGGAGGGAGTGACTTCCAAAATTGGCATCGGGACAGAGCAGGGCTGGCGGGAGGCAGGCGAAAGGCAGAATTTTCCTGAAAAAACGGGGGTATCTGAGGACCCCAAATTTGGGGAGCTAGTTCAGGACCGTCCTCCCAACATCCCAGATTTTTTTTGGGATTTTTTGGGGGTCCGGGGACCCCTCTAGATGGGGTGAGGAATGTAGTGTTGGGGGAATCTGACTGGGGCATAGCAGCTGCCTCTCCCGCCGAGTTGGAGACGGATGGGCTGGGACGAGTTTTGGGGGGGTGTCCCCAATTCTAACTGGGAGTGGAGAAACCCCCTCCTGAGCTCTCTTGTGGGGGTCTCCCCTCCCTAGGGCACTCCCCACTCCCTGAGTCAGCCGAGAGGAAGGAGGCCAGCGATGCGACTGGGGCGGCTCCTTTCTCCTGCACCCCAATTGTGAGGGATGCACCCCAAATTTTGCTCCCTTCAAAATAGGGGACCAGGATCTCAGGGGAGAGTAGCCGAGGTAAGTGGGGAGGAAAGTGTCCCCTGTTTTCAGGAGAGACGTGGCGGTTGGGGGGGAGGTTTGGAGGTGCGTGCTGGGGTGGGGTTGGGCTTTGTCAGTCTTGAAACTGGGGAGATGCCTGGAGAGGCTTTCTCTTACGCCCCCAAACTGCAATCCTCCAAATGGAAACCAAAGGCTGAGACCAGAGGGCCCCCCAGCATCCTCCAGCCGTTAGTATAATGTTTGATTTCTGTTTTACCCCCACAAAGGCTCTGCTGAGGATGGGAGCTGGGACAAGCTGTTCAGTTTGGGGGGCTATGGAGGGTAGAGTGAGGAGCAGGAGGCCTTGGCCGGATTGATGTAGGACACATAGGGGTCTGGGGGGAGGGCGTCTGGCGTTCCCGGGGCCTAAAAAGACTGATTACACACACCATCTTAGATCTTTTTGATTGTTAAGAGTTTTGGGGGGTGTGTCGGGGGGGGGGAAGGGTAAAGGAGGGGATGGGAGGTTAGAGGATAACTTTTGGTTCTTAGAAGGTATTATTTTGATTTGCGGAAGGGATTTTGGCCCTTGGATTTTGCTTTCTGGGGGTGCTTTTCAAAAATCAAGTCTTAGGAGAAAAAGGCTCAGGGAAGGCCCAGGGTGGGGGTGGGGAGAGGCATGTTTGTCTCAGCTTAAACGTGGCTCTCTGGGGTGGGCCCGCCCGCCCGTCTGGGCCTGGTGAATGGCCTGATGGGGGTTGTTGCTGGGGTGGGGCTTGGGTCCTAGGGGGCCATAGGGAGTAGAGACAGTGCTGGGGTTTGAATACCTGGCCCCCAGGTCCAGATGGCCCTCCTCCTGGGCCCTACTGCTCCCTTTCCCCCCTGGCCTCCATTTCCTGCCTTTGGCCTCCATCTTGTGGCAGGCCCAGGGCCCAGGGCGACTTCCGGCCCCCCTCTCCCAGCCGTGATCCGGCCCCACCACCTCTGGACTGCCAACTCCCAACCCTGCTGTCCTTGGCCCTCGGTCTCTCCTTGCTTTTCTCTTGGGTTCTGACCCAGGGAGGGGAGGAAGGGACACAGGAAGCCTTGGGTCCTTGCCCTGGCTGAGTCGGGAGGCAGTTCGTTGGTCCCCCACAGTCATTCTCTATTTCCTCTGCCTCTGACCCCACCCTAGGGATCCCCTGAGCTGAGTTCCTACAGAGGGAAGAAGGCTTATTGCACTGTGAGCTCATCCCCAAGATCCCAGTCCTTCCAGTTGCCTGCTCAGCTCCTACCCTGGGTTCCTTGTTCTCTCTCACCTTTCTTGGGGCCATGTTTGCCTTTTAAGCCTTTTCCATCTCCCTGCTCTTGGAAGTGGAGTGGAGGGGCCTTCTCAGCATTGTCTTGTACTCCCTTCCTCTCAACCCACTCAGTCCTGCTCCCGCCCCAGCAGCACACTGTGGTTTGCACGGCACTGTGGCCACGTCCAAACCACACTGTGGTGTTAGAGCGAGGGTGGGGGAGGCACCGCTGAGGCCTGGCCCCGGGAGGCCACCCTGGAGAAGCAACACAAAAGACATCTGGGGCCTGGAGACAAACTCCTTGTGGGGTGAGGGTTGGGGTGGGTGAGGGAAAAGGGAGGTATAAAAAAAGCACTGGAAACAGCCTCTCTAACATCCCCAGGGTAGTCTCAGGAGTACTGACTGCCAGAGACCCTGGGAGTAAGTTCTGCTTCCAAAGAGTCTGAAGTGGAGTCTTTGTTGCCCACACCCAGCTCCCCTGGCTCTAGCAGCACAGAAATATTGGCACTGGGAAGAAAGTCTGCCAATATTGGCTGTGCTGCTCCAGGCAGGGTGGTAAGAGCTGCTGAGGAGGGGCTTGGACTATAAGAGGGAACCTCCCCTTGTACCCCAATAATGTTGAGTTGAAGGCACCAAGCTGGAAGGGAAATCTTTATTGTTTTCTGTATAAAAATGTCCATCAGGTGGAAGCTGAAGGGACTGGGGGTCAGAGGCTTGTACAGGAAGAGGAAGGCGCACTGCCCCAGCAGTCAGTCCACCTGCTCTGCAGGCCTTGCTCAGAGTCCCAGGCAATCCACAGGTCCGAGGTGAGCAGTGCAGGGGTCAAAGGCTCAGCGGGATTGTAGAGGAGGATCAGCAGAGGTCATGAAAGTCCAGAATCCAGGGTCAGGCTGTCTGGAACAGGAAGTAAAATGGGCCGAGATGGAGCGAGCCCCAAGTCTGTCTCCAAGAAAACTCCCACCTCCCAAAGCACCCCACTCCTTATACCTTCTCTGTTCTAGGGAGGGGGCTCCTGCTGAGACCCTCCCCTACTAGCAAGGTAAGCACTCCCTCCCACGCCCATCCAGCTGGCATGAGGGGAGGGGGACTCCTACCCTGGTCGAAGTTGAGTTTCTTGGCTGGAGGAGTCTCTCCTAGTCCTTCAATATCCACCAGGTCACTGTTGGCATCAGAGTCATTCAGGGCACTGAGTGTCACATCTGGGAGGGGAACATAAGCCAGGTTCTAGGTTCCCTGGTTGCCCCCCAGCTTCCCAAAGCTTCCTGCCACATGACTCCCCTTCCCCCAGCCTCTCTTTGGGAGCTTCTACAGGGAGAGGAAGAGAGATGTCCTTCTGTGACCCAGGTCCAGTTCTCTCACTGACCTCTCTAACCCCTAGGAAGTAATTCCACAGCCCTCACCAGCCTTCTGTTTCTTTATGGGGGGACCCCCAGTCTCAGGGACACTGGAGCTGCTGAGTGGAGGGGCCGCTGGAGAAGGTGACAAGACACCGGATGCCACCTTCTTGGGCCCTTTCTTGGGTGACTCAGCTGGAAGGGGGATGCCAGAGTCTTCATAGACTTTGCGTTTTACAGTGGCCTTTATCTGAGCCCTTGAAGAGAAGAGAGAGCAGGTTAGAAAGGGAGTCATCGATGAAGCTGAGGGAAGGCAGGGGAGGGGAAGGGACAATGTGTCAAGCTAAAGGAATTCTGGGGAACCTCTTCAGAAGAATCCAGGTCAGGACACCAATTCTTTGGTAGGATTCTCACTTTCCTGAAGCTTTGTACACACTTAGGGCAGATGGAGTGCTAAGAGTGGAGTCCCTGAACTGCGCAGTGGGAAAGGCCCAGCCCTAGGAGAGAACTATGGAAGTGGAAGGCTACAGGTAAGGCTTGGCAATCTACTGGTAGACTGAGACTCATCAGTAGATCTTGATCAACAACTAGCTCAGAATCACAACATCCCTGGAACTCTACTGCTGTCGAGTCTCAAAAGCTCTACGTAAATAATCAGGGAATATTATTAAATATCAAATTTAATAATAGGGTATCTCAGGTAATCTAAAATGAAGTTCTTGGAAAGTCCTGATTACCACAGTATTTTAGGAACTTTTGATTGTGACCATTCTTTTAGTCCTTAAGGGGATGCTAACAAGACAACTAAACCAGCAAGGAAGCAGGAAAGGTGTTGAGCTGGGAGGGAGTTCTAGAGGAAGATGGAAACAATAGGTGGAGGAAGCAAACTGCCCAGCCCACCCCCCTTTCTCTGCCAACCACCCTCCCTCACACTGTCCGTTCCTTGATGACACAGCTGATGTGATTAAGATCGTCCCCAAATCGCTTCACAGCAGCCCTCAGCATCTCTATCTCCGTCTCAGTCCACTTCGCACTGTCGGGGAGGAGGGGGCAGCAAAAGTGGGAGGAGAGGTGGAGGTGTGGAGCCAGCTCACAGGCTCTGCATTCCACAGCCAACCAGCCTCCCACCAATCTCTGGGGCCCATTACAGGATCATATAGAGGGCCTCCTTAAAAAAAAAAGAAAAATTAAAAAGCCCTTAAAGCCCTGCGGGAACCCTGAAGCCCCCCACCCCACCTCCACCTTAGGTCTCTCCCACATCAACGTGAAACAGCTGTTGTGAACGGTCCATTGAAACCAATTCCTCACGCAGGGGCCCGGCAAACAGAACCCCTCAACAGAAAGTCTGCAGCTCTTTGAGGAAATGCCACATGATTTGGGAGCGGGTATGAGTGGTGGTAGTGGCGGTCTGTGATCTGCCGGTTCGCAGCAGGGTAGAGCTGTGAAATATGAATCCGGACCACGGGCCTCAGTCTGTGTTTTTATCTGTCATGCATTCATTCAACAACCATTTATTAACACCTATTCTGGACTGTGCCAGCACAAAGGGAAACCAACATCTGTCCCTGCCCTAGAGAGTGTCCGGCTCTGTGACTGAGTCCAAACGTCCGCTCTCAAGTGTCCACGGCCCAGCCCGGGCTCACGTACCCCGCGGGGGAAGAGTCGGCCACGGGATGTAGCTGCATGGTCAGTTCCCCGAGCTTCGTGAAGGCGGCGCCCGCTGCGGAGAAGATCTCTCCGACCTGGGGGCGGGGCGGCATTACGGGGGGCCGGCGCCTGCCCTCCGCGCCGTCCCGCCCGGAGCCCCTAGCCCCACCCCAGCGCGGCTCCCGCCCGCTCCCCCTCACCCCGGGCGGAAGAGCCGGGAGCCAACTGGGGGCCCGCCCTCCCGTGGCCGCCAGAGAGCGCTGTCCGCGAGGGAGGCCGAACCTTTGTGGACGCTGACGTCATGGCCCCGCGCGCCTCCACACGGAGACGCTGCCGCCGCCGCCGCCAAGCGAGCCAGGACCACGGAGAACCCCGCGACCGAACCGCTCCGGCCCCCCGCGCAGGAAGTCCCGCCCCTCTCCGCAGCTGATTGGCTCAAACTCGGCGGCTCCCCGCCGCAGTCAGGGAGACCGCCAGGGCGCACCTTGGGGCGGGGAGGAGGGAGACTCCGCCTCACTTCCGGGCCAGGCTTCACTCCACTTCCGTCGAGGGGTCGGGTCTGGCAGGGCAGAAGCCCCTCGCCTGCCTTAGCCTCGTGCCCGCCCCCTCACCCAAGCACAGACACTCGGTTTGAGAGATCAGTTTCTCTTTATTGTGGTGCGGGACAAGGCGAGGGGGCCGGAGGGGCAGGGGATGGCCGGCCTTTGCCCGCTCTCCACTGGAGCCGGACGCCCGAGTGTGACCGGCAAGGGATGCCAGGGAAGCCGTCCCGCAGAGGGCGCCAGAATGGGTGGACGCGACGTGGGGAAGAGTCTTTAAATAGAGGACGGGGAGGGGGGACGGGGGTGCGCTCTACCCTAGCGCACCATGTATTCCTTGCGCTTATTGAGGCGAACTTGGCAGAAAGAGAAGCCTCCGAGGATTAGGTAAAGGCCCGCGGCGATGAAACAGTTGTAGCTGACTTGCTCGTAAAGTTTGTATATGTCATTGGGGCCATTCCTGTGGACGGGGATTAGGCAGAGAAGTGTCAGAAATATTAATAGCAGCCAACATTTTCTGACTCCTTACTGAGCCCTTTTTCAATCTTCACCCTAGGAGGTGAGTTCTAGTACAGCACCCTTTTTGCAGAGGTGGCTTGAGGCACAGAGATGGCAGGCAAAAAAGCTAAAGCAGCTACCCCTGAAGCAGTGGGTTTAGGATAGCCTCAAATTCTGGTTCCCGAGATCGTTTCTAACGATATTCTAAAGACAGCAGCTCTCCTCTCCCAATTCCCTAGTTTCGGGGTCGCCAAAGCGTCCGGCCTACCGCTCCGAGTTCACTCTTCGTGGATGGAGTTCAATCTCCTGCAGTTTCCCGCCCATAATTCTGACAAAGGCCCAGCCCCCTCCCACGTGCCCCCCCAGCCCGAAGCCCCACCCGCTACTTACTCAAAATCCTGCTCTGTGAAGGGAACATCCTCAATTAACACAGCGGAATGAACATTGAAAAAGATCCCGAGCATGATCTGAAGACAGGGGAAGGGGTAAGCTGCGGACCGCCTGGCCACGCCCCAAGCCCCTCCCACTCCTGATGTTGCCACAACTCCTGCGCCTGGGGAGAAGCAGCACCCGCTGGGAAGGGGGGCCTGTTGCTGGGTTCGGGCTCAGCCACCTGGAACAGGGCTGTGAGGTGGGGACATGGAGACGAGTGGCTGGCTGCGGCGAGGGTAGGGAAAACTGAGCAACCCGTCCTTCCCGGGAACCCAGACGATCCTCCTTCCCGGGGGCGTCGTCATCGTGGGCCAGGGCGGAAGGAATGAGAAAGCATCGGTACTTCTTCGTATCATTTCTTCCCTTGAGTGGGGGTTGGTAGAGTCCTTGGGAAACAAGGCTCCAGCTACTCCCTTGCCCCACTGCTTCAGCTCCAGCTTTTCTCAGGAATTGAGCTCTTCCTCCTACCTTGAGGGATCTCCACATTTCCCCGCCGCAGCTCCCATTCCCGGCTCCAGCCCCCAACCCCCTTGCCACAGTTCCCCATTCCTCAGGCTCAGCCCTGTCTCTCTCCAGCGGCCAGTTAATCGGCCAGCCCCTCCAGCCTACCTGCTGCTTCCTAAGACCCGGAGTCTCCTAGCTTCTCAGCCCTCCAACCCCGGAGCCCCTCAGGCCCTCTCAGGTTCTCGCCGGGCGGTCCCCTCACCAACATGATCACTCCCCAAACGCTGAGGACGATGCCGCAGGCGGCCAGCTTGGGCCCACAGCACAGGAGCGACGCCATGAAGCAGCCAGTCGGGATCGGCTAGGTGTGGGCCGAGTGGAAAGGCGACGAGAGGAAGCCCAGGAAGCGCCGGGGACCAGCGAGCTGGGGGACTTGGGGGCTTGAGGCACCGAGGTCAGAGAGCCCGGCGGGCGGCAGGGGGCGTGGCCTCCGGCCTTCCCCACCGCGCGGGGAGGGCGGCCCGCGGAGACGGCTGGGGGCCGCGGGGCCTCAGGAGGCTTTGGCGGGGGAAGGCGGTTTCTGAAACCACAAGCGCTCTCTGGTATCCCTGCTTGACGGAGGTCGCTGGGGCTAAGTATCGGAGGAGCGAGGGCCTGCGGCTTCTGGTTGTGTCCCCCTCCAAGTGGGAATGGAAGGCGCCGCCATGTCATGTGACCAGGTTTGGCCGGTCTTGTGACAAGGAACTAGAGGTGGCGGGGCCTCGGCAGTTCTGGTAATCTGGCAGTGGGCTCTTTGGGGGCGGAGGGGCGGAGGGGCGGAACCTCTGGTTTTTCCTTCAGGTACCGTGCTCGGGGGTTGTATCCTGTGAAGGGGAACTGGTAAGGGAGGCGGAGAGGGCGCGCGGCTGCTTCCTTCCTTAGCGCTCTCTTTTTAATAGATAACCTGACCCAGTGAAAGAAGGCAGGAGACCCTTCTCCAAGCAAATTAGTCCAGCGTGCTGTTGCGGCCAAAACGCTTTAAAATTGATGAAGGTTCTTAGGAAAAGCATTGGAAAGTAAAATTTGGTACCCACACTTGGAACGCTTTATGGTTCTGGTTGCCAAATCCAGGAGAAATAAGAGAGCTAGGAAAAGATAAGACTAGATGAACAAATTGTGAAGGCACATGATCCTACAAAATGTACTAGAGAAAGGAGTAAGTGCGCAAAGTATCACTTTGTTTCCCTATTATAAACTTAGGAAACTTAGGTCCTTTGGATAAGGTAGGGTACAAGGTAAAATATTTATTCAGGGAAATGATTTCCCTGAGGAGGACAATGATCACAGCATAAGAACGGGTCGTTTTGATCCTAAGGCCTCAGACCCAAACAAACACTCTTAGTGGTGAGAATTACTTTGTGGTATTTTTCCATTTGTTTTGTGCAGGTTGTTCTTAAAAAGGGTTGTGAAAGAGAATTGGAACCTGGGAAACAACGAGGAGATTCCAGAGTAGAGTACTAAAGGGCAGGGAAAGTGGCCTTGAAACATGAATTTCATATCTCTTCAGTTTGAACTGCCTGTCTGAAAGAGGGATGCCATTTTTGCGTGATGGTTTTTTTTTTTTCCCCAAGGAACACCCTCTTATTCTGGGACTCTGGGGTGCATGAACCCTCTTATTCTGGGACTTAGGGGGTACATGAAGTGTGAATAGAAGGAATAAGGGTAAGGGAAAGTTGCCAAGGAATAGTCAGGATTTTTTGGTAAATTGACCACCAACCATAAAGTGTAGTTCCTGGGAAAGGAGAACTAGCAGACGTCATTGATTTCTCGAATGCATCCCCATGCCCCCATACTCTGGGCTGATTGGGAAGAAGGGTCAAGTAGGGTCAGTGCCTTGGGCTGGTGCATACTGTGGCCTTGAGGGCCAAATACAGCCCTCGAGCTAAGCATGGTTTTTGCCTTTTTAAGTGGTTGAAAGACCAAAGGAATATTTTGTGACATGTGATGTTCATATTTCAGTGTCCATAAATTAAGTTTTATTAGAACACATTTACACTCATTGGTTTACATTTTGTCTGTAGCTGCTTTCATGCTACAATGGCAGAGTTGAGTAGTTGTGACAGAGAACACGTGGCTCACAAAGCCTAGAATATTTATTATACGGCTCTTTACAGGAAAAAAAAAATGCTGCCCCCCTGAACTAGGGGGATACTGATGTAGGGGACTCCGTTGGGGGAAGAAAGTCTTAGCAGCTACAGTTTAAGCATGAAGGAAGCAGAAGTAGCTCAAGTGGTTGAGCACCTGCTTCCCATGTATGAGGTCCTGGGTTTGATCCCTGGTATCTCCGAAAAACAAACGAAAAAAAGAAAGCAGGAAACCCAAGATGAAAATATCAGTCTTAGAGGTGGTCTGCAGTCTTCTGGTGGGTCAAGGCTCAGATAGTGATACTGTTTTCTATGCGGCTAGGCTTCAGGTATTCATAGGGCAGGTCAAGTAGTTCATTCCGGGCAGTAATCTCCCTTTCCAAGTTTTCCAGATCTGCTTGGAATTGGTTTAGCACAGCCTTGGCCTTAGGGCTTGAGAAATATTTTTCTTTGTGATGCCCCAAAGGTACCTGAGACAGAAAAAAGATCAGTCAGCTTCTAGTCCCAAGACAGAAGAACCTAGGGTCCAGCCTTCTGAACTTTCCTTTACCACTGTTATTTCCTCTTCCTCAGAGGCCTCTCTCACCATGTCTGGCTGCAGCCGGCCTAGATGCCATGTGATGGTCATTTGAAGACAGGCCTGCCGGACATCAGGTAGCGACCCCATCACTGTGGCCATTGTCACATCTTCCTTGGTGGTGGGTGGGGGCATCCGCATCGTGCATGGGGCATTAGGGACCCAGGCATACCAGTCCAGCTGGGGGAAGAAACTGCAACCCTAGGAACTCTGCTACTTCAAGTCTTAACCCCATCTCTCCCTCGGGCATCCCAACGTCCAGATACTTGCCCTCAGGATCCTGGGCTTTCAGCTGACCATACCTGGCCTTGGTTTATGGCTGCATGCTGGGCAGTACATGTGAAGATACACATGGTAAGGAAATGGCAGAGTTGAGCCTGGGACTGGAAGGAGACGGGGAAACCTGGACAGGAAAGGAGCAAGATTTAGAGGCCACAGCACACACGGGAGGAAGGAAATAAAGGCTGATGTCTTGGGATGTCCATATTCTAGAATTGGTAAGTGTTTGTACATTAGTTAATTTATTCAAATATCTTTGCATCAGACATGGGTTTCAATCCTGGCTTGTTACTTAACCTCTCTGAACCTTTATTTTGTGACCTGTATAATGTGGATGATACCTACTTCATAAAGAAGATAATGTATTGAAATCACTTGGCACGTAGTAAGTGTTCAATAAATGATTATTGTTCTTATGGGAGGGTTGGGGGCTGAAAAGACCTGAGTGATTAAATATCCCCTGCCTCAAAAGTGGTTATGAATTTAGGGATGCTTCCTCCTATTCCCAGACAGGTCATTATAAGTGTCTGAGTTAAAAGGCAGGGAATAAGACGAGTCATGGATTCCTAGTGTCATAGCTAGGAGGCATTTCCCAGAAAGGTTATCCCAGACCACTCATTTTACAGTGAAAATGAGGTGCAGAGACCCAATAATTCTATTAGTTAAGTGGACTGGATATAATTATTTCCATTTTATAGATAAGGAAACCAAAGGCAAAAGAGATTAAAACTGCTTTTTGGATTGCATGGTTGGGAAAAGGCAGAGGCTTCTCTTGAACTTGGATTCTTAACTGCAAGTCCCATGCTGTTTTCAACTTTAATATACTTCCTCCAAAAAGAGTGTTGGGAAAGTAAGTAAAGATGCACTAGGTGAACAGAGGGAGAGTGAGGAGGAAGGAATGAGAGGCAATTAGTGGAGATTAAAGTTAACATGTGAATGTTTCTTCTTAATTTCTAAATGTAGATACTTTCTGGGAAGATGATGGCCAGGGATGGAGGAAGAAAGTCTTTAAGGGCATGTGGCGTCTGAGGAACAGCACTGAGAAACACTAGAAAGAGTGTGATCCAAAAAGTGTGGGGGCGGACTGCCTCAGTTTCCCCAGGGAGAGGCTCTCTCCAGTCAAGGGCAGTGATGTATCGATCCCTGTATCCCAAGGCCTGGCAGCGACGGCTCCCTGGTAAATGTCTAGTTGTCCCACAGAGCCAGAGGCTGATTCAAAGTGTTGGTCTGACATGTAAAGGGGCAGGGGCTGAAGGACAATTCGAAGGAGTCCAGGCTAGCCCATGTGTCCTAGAGAGAGGAGTGTGAACCTGGAAAGAGTATTCTCTGGAGCTCAAGAGAGGCTATTTCTTCCTCCAGTATCAAAATAGGGGTGAGGGAGTAAAGAGAGACTAGTGAGGGGGCAGTTTGGCCAAAGAAACATGAACCCCGGGGTCAAGGCACTGAGTTCAAGTTTCAACCAAAGCATGTATAGTATTGAATTTGCATCTAGAAATGACCGTGCACTGTGTAAGTGTGTAGTATTCTTGGACCTCATCTGTGTGCAGGACAGTAGCAGACAGGAGAAGAAGGGAAAACCAGGGTGGATCATCATGGGCTTTGGTGGGAAAAATCTCCCCGTTTATTTCTTTATGTAGGAAGGCAGGGAACCGTGAGGAGAGAACGTGAGACCCAACAGGGGCTGGGCAGAGACCTTCACTGGCTGTGCTTCTGGGCTCATTAGACCCCACATTCTGGAGGTGAGGGGCATTTGTGACTTGGGGTGGGAATGGGAGTAAGTGTCAGTAGCTGGGGTCTCTGAGAACAATCCTGGGAATCTAGAATTGTCCGGAGCCTGGGGCTGTTTGTTTTTTAGCAAGTGGGAATGGGCCTCTGAATGCTTTGGTGTGTGGAGAGAGGGAGAGTGATGATTTGGGGCCCTCTCCACAGAGGGGCAGGGCTGAGAATGGGCACTTGGGTAGAGTTTCCGAGGAGCTCCTGTCCCTGGGGAGGGACCTTACCTCGGCCCTGGGCCTGACACAGGCCCACCTCAGTGATGTCCCGGCACCAGGCCTGCAGCTCAGGGTCCCTTCTCACGATGTCATCCCTTTGGTAGAAGAGGTGGATGATCCCCTCCACATACCTGCCAGGGAGTGAAGGGTGAGTTGAGCTCTTGGAGAGTAGAATGCTCCAGCCTCTGACCTCTACTCCTCTGTGGCCTCTGCCCAGGGACTCCCACTGTATGTGGGGCCAATCCTACAAGAGGCCAGGGGACATTCTTCAGCTCTTTCCACACCTAGTATAGGGAAGGAGCTGTGGGTCACTAGCTCTAGGAATACCCACCCATGGTTGCTAGTCATTCTTCCTAACAAAAATCCTGATCCCTGATGAGCCCATTCTCCCTGTTCCAGCTTTCCCCACCTAGGCTCTCTCCCCCACCCAGTCTCTTCCTTTTCAGACCTTACCCACCATTTCCTCACTCTTGCTCATCTCTCTCCAGCCTTTAGCCCCCTGCTCCTCTTGTCTAGACCTGCTTATTTTTGCTTTTCTTTAGCTCCATGCTGACCTCAAGACAGAGTCCACCATTTCTCCTACCCCCCTCCATTTCCCAGCCGTCACTTTCACCCACCGGGCCGTGATCTCCCAGAGCCGGACAGCGTCATGGGCATAGAGGGCATTTGGGATTCCCAGCAGGCCCCGGGCAGCCAGATCATCAGGAGGACAGAGAGAGCAGTAGGTGAGCTGTGCTGCTGCCCGGCGGATCAATTCCACATGGCCCCCTCCGCCTGTGCTCACTACCTGGGGTGAGGGAGATGAGGTCTTGAGGACAGGAAGCAGGGCTGGAAAATCACAGCATACTCTAAGGCCGGGGTTCTTAGCCAGGGGGTTCCAGGACCCTAAGGGGTCCATGGAAAGATTTCAGGGGGTCCGTGAGCTTGAATTGAAAATTCAGAATAACATTATTCTTGTAGGGATGTGTTGGTATAGGTATGATATATTTATTAAATAATACACAGTAGAGTGTGGACTTAGTATGATTTTTATTCTGAATGTAGTAGGTAACTGCCTGCAAAAAGGTTGGGTAAGGATGGCAGAGATGGTTTTATGATGCTGTGAGAAAGCTCGAATTTCTAAATGTTTGCCAAAAATGACCATTTTCAGATATTGAACCATGTTAGGTTATCAGGTATTGAAATTATGGGAAAGTTGTAAAACGTAATTTTAAATAATCCTAAAATTTAATTTAAAGACATTCCAATGTTGAGTGTCATAAAACTGTCTGCCACTATATTCTGAGAAAGGGTATGTGGTTTTCACCTGACAGGCAGAGGGGTCCATGGGACAAAAAAGGTTAAGAACCCCTACTCTAAGGAGTTCAGAGGTGGGGTTTTCAGATGTAGAGTCCTGGGAATAAAAGGGGCAAGCTCATGGGTATACACCCATAGTTGGTCTGGGATCGTGAAGGTGGCAGGGGGTCACAGAGAGCTGGATGATTAGGCAGCCCCATGCCCCATTCCCTCCTTACCTTATCAAATATGCCTCCATCTGAGATGAGTTGGGTCCGGGCACGGGTGTTGATTTCCATGGTGTAGCGGATGTGGGGGATCAGGAGCTGGGGTAGAAGAGATGGGAGGGGGTGGTTAATGGCAGCCATGCCTTGGGAAGCTACTCCTCGTAGGGAGTGGGGTCAGCGTGGTGGCTCCTCTCCCTCCCATGCTTCCCCCGTGGCACTGTCTTGGCAGGCTGGTCTCCTGCTTCTCTGACCACTTACTTTATTTTTTTAAAGATTTATTTTTATTTATTTCTCTCCCCTTCCTCCCACTGCCCTGTCGCTCTCTGTGTCCATTCGCTGTGTGTTCTTCTGTGTCTGCTTGTATTCTTGCCAGCGGTACCAGGAATCTGTGTCTCCGTTGTGCCATCTTGCTACATCAGCTCTCCATGTGTGCGGCGTCACTCCTGGGCAGGCTATGCTTTTTTCACACAGGGCGGCTCTCCTTGTGGGGTGCACTCCTTGTGCATGGGGCTCCCCTACATGGGGGACACCCCTGCGTGGCATGGCATTCTTTGTGCGCATCAGCACTGCACATGGGCCAGCTCCACATGGGTCAAGGAGGCCCTGGGTTTGAACCGTGGACCTCCCATGTGGTAGGTGGACGCTCTATTATTTGAGCCAGATCCACTTCCCTGACCACTTACTTTCATGCTCTCCAGTTCCCTGTGAATTGGGCTCTGGAGCCAGACTGACCTTGAGTCCACACTTTGCCTCTCATGGTCTTGGCCAAGGTAGTGAACTCTCTAAGGGGTGATGTCCTCACCTGTCAGCAGGAGGTGAGGCAGGGTCTCTTCTCTCAGGCGCTGTGGTGGTGCCCCAGCAGAGGAGGTATGCAGAGGCTTTAGCACAGTGCCCGGCACACACCAGTCCTCTAAGAGTCGCTGTTATTCTTACTTCCGTTATCTCCACTTTGAGCATGGGTGTCCTTTAAGGATTGGCCCCTTAACTTTGATTTTATTATTCCTCTTTCATTCTCTTCCTTGTGGCTTAAAGTAGCCTCTCTGCTCATTTTCAAGGCTCTTCTTCCAACCTCGTTGTTTTACTCTTGGGTTTTTTATACTGCAGTGTGTTTGTTTGTGGGGGAGTTCATAGGCTACCTTCCATCAGAATTAGAGGAGCCATATCGAGCTGCCTGCTTCAGCAGCAGAGATGCTGTCGTCAAATCTGCTCCCGTCCCAGTTTGACACTGTTAGGCCCTCACTTGCCCTTAGCTATTAAAGAAAGGGCACCTGATCTTCCCTGCATTTCCTTGGTCTTAGACTACTTTGTCTTCATTTTCACCTGGGTGATACACAGGATTCATGCAATTGTGGTTGCAAGAACTGATTTGTAATGCTGGGCATGGGGAAGGAGCCAAGTGATACCCCTGGTGCCAACAGATCAAAGCAGCTCACATTGGTCTGAAACTTTTTGCAGAGTTCATGGAAAGATTCTGAGTGTCCACATGAAGAGTAAAGATACCTGAGGCCAAACAAATCATCATCATCATCATCATAGCTAGAACTAATGTTTTTTGTAGCACTTAGTCTGTGTCTCACCATCTGTTTTATCATTTAATCTTTTAACCATCCCAGCAGAGACCCTATTATCCCCATTTAGAGATGAGAACACTGAAGCACACATCTGATCAGTACCGAGACCAGGACTTACACTCTGGTAGCCTGAATCCAGAACCTGCACAAATAACTTTTATCGTATTTGCAGGCTTAGTTGTTTGGTGGCAACTCAGCTGTGTGCCAGGGGACGAGACTGTTATGGTGAGGGGAGATGGATAGGGAGAGGGCAGAACTAGCAAGGCGAATATTACGTATGAATCATGACTTAACCGATTTAAGGTGGGCAGAAGACGGTGTTGCAGGAGTCATGAGGTCTATAAAATCTAAGATTCTATTAATCAGACTGGGGACCAGGTGGTCTTTGTTACCCCAGAACCCAAAACGACCACAGATATTAATGGCCAGGCGCAGGCTGGGTATAGGGACACATAGTTCCTCTGTTCTGCCTGCCAAGTAATCACTTGCAAATTTTCTAATTCTCAAATTCCAAGTGTCTAAAACTAAATGCCTTTTCTTTGCCCCCAACTGGCTTCTTCTGACTTCACTTGTCTCTGACGATCTATCTTATTCCTAAGTTTGTATCATTTTTGTCCCATTCTCTGCTACGTTTCCTGATCTCAGATATCAACAAAATTTTGAAAGTGATTTTTTAAACTATTGCAAGCTTTATTTTGATATCTTCTGTCTAGCAATCAATAACGGACTATTTTATAAAATTGTATCTATGTCTGTACAACACACTCACCTTGTAGGTTCCTACATGTTTCAAAAGCTTATTCCTCTGATCTCTCTCTCCAATCTTGTACCTACATATGCTGCAGCTACTCGTTCCCCTTTACCAAGTCTTTGATTTTTTTCCCTTCCAGTCCCATCACCAGCATCCTTTTGCACATCTTCATCCACCTTTCTCATGGCAAGTATAAGGAGACTGCCAGGTTGCGCTCCTTGCCTTTAAAATTTTTCTTAATTATTTTTTTATCTCCTTGCTTTTTTTTTTTTTTTTTTTAAAGATTTATTTATTTATTTAATTCCCCCCCCTCCCCTGGTTGTCTGTTCTTGGTGTCTATTTGCTGCGTCTTGTTTCTTTGTCCGCTTCTGTTGTCGTCAGCGGCACGGGAAGTGTGGGCGGCGCCATTCCTGGGCAGGCTGCACTTTCTTTTCACGCCGGGCGGCTTTCCTCACGGGCGCACTCCTTGCGCGTGGGGCTCCCCCACGCGGGGGACACCCTTGCGTGGCACGGCACTCCTTGCGCGCATCAGCACTGCGCATGGCCAGCTCCACACGGGTCAAGGAGGCCGGGGTTTGAACCGCGGACCTCCCATATGGTAGACAGACGCCCTAACCACTGGGCCAAAGTCCGTTTCCCTCCTTGCTTTTTTATCTGTTTTTATATGTATTTCTTAGTTGTGCTGGATACTCTTCAGCAATACTATCATGTTTATAGGTTGTCTCTCTTGATTCTTTTTTAACTCCCCCTTTGTGGCTTTTTGCGTGCTGTGTGCTCTCTGTGTCCATTCACTGTACATTCCTGTGTGTCAGTATTTATTATTTATTTCCCCCTCCCCCCTTGCGGCTTGCTTGCTGTCAGCTCTCTATGTCCATTCACTGTGGGCTCTTCTCTGTTCTCACTTGTCTGCCTTCTTTTGTTGCATCACCTTACTGAGTCAGCTTCTCTGCAGCGTCTGGGGGCCTGCCGGCGCTCTGTGGTGTGCGGGTGAGCCTGCCTTTACAAGGAGGCCCCAGGACGCAAACCAAGGGCCTCCCATATGGTAGACAGGAGCTCATCTGAGTGAGCCAGCAGCTTCCCTGTCTCTCTTGATTTTAAATTCTATTTCCAGATAGTGATCTCTGCTTGGCTCTTATGGCCACCAATTGTCTTCCTAGATAAATAGTAATCCCTGAGGCAGGAATAGGCTTTTGTTTGCTAACCCTATTCGGGCTATACTCTCAACCCTTTGCTAGGTTGTTAAGTCTCTGAGCATTTCAGAGGGCTGTCAGAAAGAAACGCTAAGTGACTGGCTTAATAAAAATATAAGGCTCAAAATATTGAGACAGTTTCCCTTCTCTTCTCCCCTTCTCCATTCACAAATTGCTATAAAGAGTTTTTGCTGCCACCATATCATTTGGTATAGGGCTTTTTCCTTTCCCTGGGGGCTGAGAGAGAATGGGTGGTAGAGAGTAGAGCCTGTACCTTGAAGACAGGGTGCAATTCTGGCAGGCACCTCATGGTGGCGACAGCGATGACCTCCGCTACCAGATGTGTGTTCAGCAAATGATACTGGAGCTCGTGCAGTTGGAAATCTGAATTCCGCACCCAGGACTTTGCCAGGAGCCAGGCAAGTGGGGGATCTGAGGGCAGGAAGAGTGGTGGCGTGGGGGAGCTGGAGCTGGGAGGCTGGAGCTGGGAGAAAGAAAGCATTTCTTGAACTTACTATATGTAGGACACGATGCTCAGCATTCTGTGGGGAACAGAGATAACTAAGAAGTTATCTGCCTTCCAGAAGGTTATAACCTAGTAGGAGAAATGAAGACCTTCTTCCCTGCCTGTAACTAGCTTTGGTGCTGAGTGCCGCGTTGGTTAAGTTGAATGGAGGAGAGGAGAGACTGGAAGGAGGCAGTCCAGTAAGTACCTCACAGTGGTTTGGAAATGTAACAGGGGTCTGAGTCAAGATGGGGGAATGGAAAGGAGAAGCTGAAAGTATGAGATGATTGATGGTACTTGTCAACTGGCTGGTTGGTGAGAACAGTGGGAGAAAATGATACTCGAGAGAATGGGGGAGCAGTTGTAGCTCAGTGGTTGAGCAAGGTCTTGGGTTCAATCCCTGGTGCCTTCTTAAAAAAAAAAATGAGAGAACAAATGGGTGTTGACAGTCAGAGGTGTCTGAGATTTAACAGTGATTCTCAAAGTGTGATCCCAAACTAGCTACACCAGCATCACCTTGGAACTTGTTAGCAATGCAAATAATCAGTCTGGGGGTGGGGCCCAGGAACCTGAGTTTTAACAAGCCCTTCAGGTGATTCTGATGCACACTGAAGTTTGAGAACCACCAGGCAACAGGATAAGAAGTTCCAAAGACCATTATGACTCTTGAACAAGTAATTCCAGTAGAGTGAGTCAGGGGAGACCAGCCTGCAAGAAAACAAAGAATGACATGAAGGCAGGCTCCCTAAGTGAGTCTGGGATTTGGGTGTCAAGAACCAGGGATCTGAGGCCTTGGAGCAGAGGTTGATGTGAACAGAGAAAAGTATTAGAGCGCCTTACCTGGATGACCATGGGTAGCAGCTTTCCATTGGGTTCCATCTTCAGCATGACGAGGGGGGCAGCCAGGTACTGCTGCTCTCCTCGGATCACGTTGGCTACAATTCCATCCAGCAGGATAAAGTCAGCCTCAAACAGGGAACCGTTCTAGGGAAAGGAGGACTAGAGTTCAAAGATGGCCAGGACAAAGGGCAAGGCATGTAAAAACATTCAGTCTAGCTTCTTGCTGTCGTCCTATTTCAGTTTCAGAGTCCCAGCAGTAGAATCAGCACCTGGTCCAATTCATCTCATTTGAAAGGGAAGAAACAAACCTAGTGAGGCTGGACCTCTTGTCCAAGCGTGTGTGGCAGGAGAATAGGGCTTAGCTAATCCTCTGCACCGTAAGTATGGTAAGCTTTCCCCTATTCAAGGTGGCCGGGCTCCTTTCCTCATCAGCTTCCCATCCTAATTACCTGCCACCTGTGTTTGGCTCCCACTGGCCCAGCACTAACCTCCTCCACTCCTCCACTCCTCCACTCCTTGCCCTAACCTCCCCTCATCTGCCAAGAATCCCACAGGGTTCCCATGTCTGCAACTGCTACCAGATTCACTCATACAGGCATATGTACTCACACCCATCCTGCCTGGGGCTGTCCTCTTCCTGTCCAGTTTCTCTTTTTCCAGGAAACCTCCCAATTCACCCCACCTGATGGTATAGTTCCCTACCTTTTTTCTTGCCAAGGACACTGGTGTCCAGAGCACTGTTATCCTGCTAGGGAATGCCATCTCTCATCTCACATCTCTGGCCCCATCTGTGGCCCGAGGATCCATTCTGTTTCCCCCTTCAAGCTGGCAGTTCCCTACCTACTTTATCACCTCTAGACTTTGCCAGCACAGGAACTGCACCAAGGGGTAGGGGGTCACCACAGCCTCCCTTCCCCTGTACTCATCTTTGGTGTCTCCTCTTCACCAGCTCTCCATGCTGCACTGCCAAGGAGAGGAAATAGAAAGTGGGAGGAGGTACCTGGAGTTCTTTTTCCAACTGGGCCTGAAGCTCCTCTGTCCCCGAGGGCAGCACTAGCCGAGAGGGCAGGTGTGTGGAGCGTCTCAACAGCATGGGGTTGGCACCATTGAAGAACTGGTAGCCAAAAAGCTCATCCTCCTGCCAGCACTTGTGAACCCTCTCTGGTGGGAATAAGAGGATGTTCACCATGTGATATCCTGGGTATCCCAGGTGATATCCCTCTCCTCTGGACTCTACCCAAGGGACCCCGGCATATGTCACTGACCAGCCAGGGCACTCCTGTGGCCCGAGGAGATCTGACTGAAATCCTCCAAGTTGTTCCAGGCGCTCAGGAAGGTAGAAATACGTTTGACGGCGATCTCCAGAGCCCTAGAACAGGTATCAAGGAATGAACCCATCAGCTGAGCCCTCAGCCCTTCACCAAACACCACCATTCTTGGATCTCCCAGCCGTCTCTCCACTCTGACCCCCAGCTTTTCCCTCACCCTATCTTCAGTGTCCATTCAAAGTCCAGCCTCTTCTCCTCGTGGAATCTCATATTTGGAGGTAGATCATCTTTAGATCCTGCAGCTATTGTCAGGGGTAACCCTTCCTTCCAGGTGGCCCAGCTAGGAGGTGGGGACAAGTGGTCAGTAATGGGAGAAGGGGCAGGGACAGGGTGGGGCAGTTGGGAGGCCTTTAGGCAAGTGGTCACCAGTAGATCTGTTGTCTTTCTTCCAGTTCTTTCTGTCGATGCTTCTGAAACACGTCCAAGGCATTGTCTCCTGGCAGGCGAGCTGAGGAGACATTCAGACAACTCATTTCCTGCTTGTCCTCATCTCCCTTTTCAGAGTCATATTCTGTGATTCCAGACATGAGCTTTTATCTTTGACTTTGCCTCACTGGACTGATCCCCAGACACATTTATCCCATCTTTGTCCATGTTTAACTACTGATTTCACCAATCTCATCCCTCATCTCTTGCTTTGAGATAAAAATTCCCTATTTGCCTCCCTTTACTGACCCTATTTCATCAATATCTATGATTGGATAAATTACCTTAATTACAGTGATAAAAATCTTATGCACCCACTTGTACACACCTATCTTCTATTACACATTGCTTTGAGTAGTTTCACATATCCTGGATCTCACCTGTCCACACCTTCGCCTGAACTCAGAAGGGCTTATGTTGGCTTCCTTTCCTTGGCTTCACCTTTCTTGGATTTAGCATCATTGTCTATCTTTAGTGACTTGTTCCTGCTCTCATCTGTACCTATACTCACCTGTATCTCAAAGTCATCATTTCATGTTTCCTTCCTAAACTGCCCTTGTATCAGTTTGCTCTGTATTCATCTCTCTCCTACTTGCTTCCCACTGTAACAAATTCCATATCTGCCATCCTCCTTCATCCCCACCTCTTCTGCTCCCCTATCCCTCCCAGTCGCCTTCCAGGCTTTCCCAATCTTACTAGCTCTCCACAGTCATACAGTTTCCCTCAGCTTTCTCCTGCTCATGGTCCACCCATCATCTAGTTCATATGTTACCTTCACCTGTCACGGCCCTGACTAGTTCTGAGTCACGTAGAGATCACCTCTCTACTTGCCTGTCTTCTGCTCTTCTCTTTCCCAAGTGTTATAAGTTTGCTGCAACTCCCAGACCTCTGTCTTCACTTTCTTGGAAGACAGTATCTTCAGATCACTTATTTCCTGTTGCCAGCCTCACTGGGAGCCTATTTTGTTCTTTGTTTTACTTCGGAAATCTATAACTTTTTTTCCTTTCCTTTCTGGATCCTGGCTTCCCTACACTTAACATAGCTTGCTCCCACTTTTCCTAGCCCCCTCCACTTTTCCTCGTCCCCCCTCCAGCAGTTCCCACGGCCTTGCTCCCCACCTGCCCTGCGCTGCCCTCTCACCGGTGCCTTCGGGCAGGCTCAGGATGCCTGAGCCCTGAACCCAGCCGTAGCAAGGGAAGGCCACCTCCTCGTAGTCTCCTGGGCCCTGCACCGTGATGCGGTCACAGAACCATGCGTCATCCACCAGGGAGTGTTGTTTGCGCAACTTGACGAATTGCAGTGGCCCCAAGTCCTCGGAAATGTCCTGATCAAACTCTTCCTGTAGAGACCAGAACCGACAAAACTTAGTGGCTGGGACCCGGGAGATGCCCTGTTGCTGGGGGTAGGAGGGAGGAAGCCCCTTTGTGTAGCCTCAGTTTACCAAGGCCTCCAAAGACCACACCTCATTCCCTCCCAGGACAACCTGGACATGGGTCTGGGGTGCCCCTTGTTAAGACGAGAGGCCACCATGGGTAGCCCGCAGTTCGCGTCTTAAATAGACGAAGCATCATCCTCTCTGCTCAGTACCATTAACTGAGCTGCCAGTACGCTCGCGCTCTGGGAGGAGTTTCACATTTGCCCACCCAATGTATATTTACACCGGTTCCTTTAAAGGAGCTGGAGGCTGCGAGGGTCAGGTTCGTGGGGAGGGAGAAGGGAGTGGAGCCTCGGGGCTCCTGACCCTCTCCCCGCCCCAGGGGGGCGTCCCAACTCCCTGGAAGGCCCAGCACGGTCGCCGCCTCGTCCCCAGCCCCTCCCCCCGGACCTCCCGCCGCGCGCCCGGCCGGGTCTGGGGTCCCCGCTCCCGCGCGCTGACCTGGCCCCGCACCGGCCGCAGCTCCAGCTTCAGCTCGGCCTCCCCGCGCGCGCCGACCAGCCACAGCTGCACACGGTTGTAGGACCCGGAGAAGAGCCAGGCCCCGGTGGCCACGCGGATGCGGTAGCGGCCCATGGCGGCCCGCGGCGCCCGAGGCGAGCGGGAGCCCGGTCCAGCGGGCTTCTCCGTGCGCCCAGCGCGCGGCGGCTCTCGAGGCTCTTCAGGGCCATTTCCGGGCCCTGAAAGATGGGTCCTTGTCCCCGCCCTTCTCACAACTTAAGGCGCTCCCAAGTCTCCGCCCTAGACTAGCCTCAACCTGCGAGCATTGAAGCAGGGATTTGGGAAAGGCCAGCGCAGCTGCGGCAGGATCTGGGGGCCCTGGCCAGGGTGAGGCGACAGGGTGGGGGGCCTGGGCCTCTCTGGACCTGCGGTGGAGGCTTCCGGGTGGGAGGACGCAAGAATGAGGCCTCTTCCCCGAGTTTCCAGAACGATATGAGAGTGAGGGGAAGAAAGAGTTCAGTTGGGTCTTCAAAGAAAAAGTGTCAGCTTTTCTGGCTGCCACTTGGCAGCCTGCGGGGCTGCCTTCGGCGGTCTGCCTGGGAAGTCTTGCTGGCTACAGGGAATGCCCTGCTGCTAGACTGGGACCCGTACCAGCCCTCTGACCTCAGCCCCCCAATAAATGACCAGGAATGCCTCTGGCTACAAAGAACTTGGAAAATTAACAGCTGGAAGATTTGCTTCCCCAACCCTGCTTCAAACATCTTGACATTAGGACCCCACGTACGGCCATTTACCAGGGGCCAGACATCTTGAGAGAAGCCCAAAGCAGGGCAGTGAGGCTTCATTTTCTCCAGCCTCCACAATGGATGGGAGAATATTAGGGACCCAGGACCACCAGTCTGGGTGTTAAGGTGCAATATGGAGTCACTTAGAGACCCAGTGTATGATGGGCATTTCCCTCTGAACTTGTCCTTTCCAGGTGACTACAACCCCTTCCCCTCAGTATATTCCAGGTTCATTTTCGCTCTGACCTCAGTGCACTGAACTCTGGTGCCTGCTTCCCCAAACCGAAATTCACTTTTCTCCTAAAAAATTCTGTGTGAACATCTTTTATTAGGCATGAGGTTCCACTTCTCTTCCCTCTTGTCTTTATCCACCCCTCTCCCCTCAAGAAGCTATTTTCTGATCTCCCATTTTTAACTGAATTTTGTCTAGGTTCTTGACTATGCTGCAGAAATGAATTTCAAGAGCACGTTGGGTGAGTTAGGCCAGTAATTTATTCAGGTAGGGAGGGACAAGAAATGGGAGAAAATAACAGATCATGGGTCCCAGGTAGAGAGGAAGGGGCTGAAAGGTGATCAAGCAGGTTGATTTACAGACTACAATTCCCCATTATTGATTATAAATGCCCAGGTTTTACTTGCGTGGCCACATGGCAGAAGAAAAACGGTGAGAACAGTGCACAGAGGGCAGGAATGGGGGTCCACAGGCTAGAGAGAGCACGGTCAGGCCTCACGCCTACTTTTTGAACTGTTAATTATTCCACCCCTTTGCTAATGGCATAGGAGTTTTAGCTGTTTGCTGTTTTGATTGACTACCCCACTTATCAATTCCCCATGAGGCCCCAATGATAAAGTCCTTGGGAAATATCCAGGGCTTCTCCTGGCTTCCAAAAGAAGTCTGTTCTGAATGGCAGAATCTTGAGGAGGGTCTTCCAGCAGTCATTTTGGGCGTTGTTGATGTCCACATAGATTCACTGCCAGGTTCCAGATCTGTCTATTGATTCCCTATCTTACTAACCTGCTTCACCATGGATCTCAGTGTAGGAAACCCAGGGAATAGCAATGGAGAGGTGCTGGATAGGGATGTTGTAACATCAGAACATTCAGGGCTCAGCCTTTGCCAGCCAGCCAGCCAGGAATGAGATGAAGCTCCCTGCACTGGTCCCTATCTAGATCTTCTTGGTTCAGGTCAGTATAAGCATTTGGCTCACAGAAGACTATCTGATAGCCTGGACTGGGCCAGGGCAAGATAAATCTGCCATCTCAAGCCAGACCCTTGAAACTGACTTGGAGCAGTGGTGCTGGGGGGATGTGTAAAGGGGCGCTGGTCCTGCCTTCCAGTCTCCAAACCTCAGAAGCCCCTGATCCTTACTCAGTGTCCTCTTATCTTCTTAGTCCACTCCTGCCTACATCCTCTGTACTCAGGACTGGGTGTCTGCTGCTTGCTGTTCCCCAGGTTCTCTCTGTCTTTGAGGTCACCCTGTCCTGTAATGTCCAAACAAAATGGCTCAAATTCCCATCCCAAGTAAGCGCAGGTTCTGGCTTTGTTTACACACACCCTTCACAGGTCACCATTGTCTATAAAAGGGAGTTTGTTTCATACCTATTTCCATACTTAGTCTGTCCTTCAACCTGCTTCTCTGCTGTGCTGGAGCTCCTTTCTGTTCTCTGTGCACAGCCTGCCCGGTCTCATGACAGGGAGGGAGTGAGTAACCAGAACAGTAATCCAAGCTGCCACACATGCTAAACGAGTTACACGTGTAAAACACTTAAGAACACTTCCTAGTACCTAGTCCTTGTCTGTATTCACTGCTACTGTTCTATTATTTATCCCTGGAAACGATTTCCAATTGAATATTAGCATCACGTGTCCAGCCACAGACTCATCTTTCCACAGGCCCCATCTCCCTTCAGGGCTCCAACCACTCAAAACCCTTCCTCTCACTTCTGTTATTATACTGTTTTCTCTATTTAAGAACACACACTACCTTTTCATTCTTCTATGAGCCACAGGTGGGACCAAGGGCTTGATTTTGCCTGGACCCTAGGTGGTAGTGAAGCCCACGTTTCCCACTTTCTACACTCTCTCCTCTTCTTCCAGAGTCTCATGCCCTGCTCTGGGTGCCAGAAGCTGACTCCTAAATTCCCACGAGCTCACCCTGAAGAAAATTTAACTTGTTGACCAAAGTTGCTCTCATTAGTATGCCCCAGGAGGTATGGTTGGCTCTATTTGCAGAAAGTCCAGCACTTCTCTGAGTGCTGCCACCAGCTTCCATCATTGTCCCAAGGTACAGCTGGGGTAACTCTGTCCTGTGCAATTTCGTGGGTAATTTCCTAGTGCTGCAGGAGTCCTTCATAGGACACGGCAGTGACACACACTCAGGCTTTCCAAACTCTTCTAGTTCACACAGGCTCAGATAGGGTCCCCAAAACATGACTGTGGTGCCAGGATGGTACCCAGTTCCCTCACTTAAGTTTCCCTTTGGGGACCTTGGTGTTTGTTCCTGCTGGTGGACCTCTGTTGGGACCTTCTCAACTTTTCAGAAGGACTTAATATTGAACAGTGTCAAAAAGAATCATGGTCTCAATCTCTTCTTTTCCAGTTAGCACCTTGGACTCTTTAGGCAAATTTACCTCCTCCTCCTCATCTACCAATTCTCCATACCAAGACAGTATGGGATAGGGAGTGGGATATAGGGGAGCCTTTGTGGACCACAAAAGGGTGCCAGAGAGGGGAGATTCAAGATTCAGAGAAGAGCCAAAGAAAGCTTGCTTCCTAGGTAGCTTTCTGTATCCATTCAGAGAAAAAAAAGCTGGCATTCTTTTCCCTTGGCTGTCTGTCCCCCTCTTTCCAACCCTGGCAGGTGTCCTCAAGTCAAGCCCAAAGAGTCTGGTCAACTTCCTATGTATTCAGTCATCTCCAAATATGAATACACTTACAGAGGTGGTTGGTTTTGGTTGTTTAAAAAATCTGGGCCCATGTGTATTTTTCTGCAGCTTTTCTCACTTAAGAGCTATAGTTCATGGAAATCCTAAAGCTCAATAGTTATAGATCAGATTCATTCTTTTAAACAGCTGTGTGGTATTCCATTGCATGACTGGTTCACAGTATATTCAACCATTCGTGTGTTGATGAGCATGTAGTTTCCAGTTTTTCGACACGATGGATGCTACAAAAATAAGCCAAAACCTAAATACAACTAGCAAATAAAACAACCAAACACCAGGGAAGTGGCTGCGGCTCAGTCAGTTGGGCTCCCATCTACCAGGGCCTCCCTGTGAAGGCAGGCTCGCCCGCACACTGCGGAGTACCACCTGGCCTGCAAGTGCCACGGAGAGCCGACTCAGCAAGGTGACACAACAAAAAAAGGGAGACAAGCAAAAAACAGGAAAGCACACAGCGAATGGACACAGAGAGCAGATAGCAAACAAGCTGCAAGGGGGGAGGGGAAATAAAAAATAAATACACAGAAGAACACACAGCGAATGAATACAGAGAGCAGACAGCAGGCAAAAAGCCACAAGGTGCGATAAAAAATTTTTTTAAACCACCCAAATGGAGTTTTATTTACTTATCAGGCAGAGGAATATACCAGAGAAGACACTGACTGAGTAGATCGTGGAGGGTGATAAACCAGGGATTTTTAACTTTTAGAAAGGAAGTGTTTGTACTGTTTATGCTAATTGAGTTGAAAACTTGTACCCTGGAGAGGCTGGAATGACTAGTTGATGGAAACAAGGCCCTTGTTCTTTAGCAAGTCTTCGGTTAGGTTCACTAAGGGTCTGGCATACCAGAGTTCATGGTCATGGTCATTTAAAAGCCACTGCTGGATTGACTTCAATGTGGACCACTGTCCATGTGGTGCAGCGGTGTTCCAGAATGTATTTGCCAGGTGCAGTGGATGTGCCGTGATGATGGAAGAGGTTGTTGATGTGGGAGGGGTGGGAGGTATATGGGGACCTCATATTTTTTTAATGAAATATTAAAAGAAAGTAAAGAAGAAGAAAATAACTTTTTAAAAAAAGCCACTGAGGGTTAGAAACAATGTGGTAAAACAGAGCATTCAGGGTTTTTTTTGTTTGTTCTGTTTTTCAGGAGGTACTGGGAATGGAACCCAGGACCTCATACATGGGAAGCAGGTGCTCAACCACTGAGCTACAGCTACTCCCAAACAACTAGCCTTTGATGATGCATTCTAAAAGGTCAACAACATCTTAGCTATTACAGTGGTTTGTGACCTTCCAATGGGCCATGGCACATAAAGAGATATAACTGCGGTACTAAAATTTCCTGGGATGCGGTTGGGGATTGGTTAGGAGAAAAATGTCTCAAAAGGCTCTGTAAGGAGGTGATCGTGGGAAAAAGGTTGAGAAACAGCCTTAGATGGAAGGGGAGACCAATCTTCCTTTGCAAAAAGAGGTAAAGAGGAAAGAATGAGAGTGGCAGCACGAAACTTGAAAATTGAGTGTGGGGAAACATTTCATCTGAATGATGTGTATTTTCTGTGAAGCAGTTGGCAAGGGGCTGGCTTCTGAGGGCAAAGCGGGTAGTGGGTCATATCAGAGATATAAGGGAGGAGAAAGTTTGACCTAGACTGAGGAAAATCAGTAAAAACTGATTGGGGAACTGTAATAGGAATGCTGAGCCAGGTGGAGACCCTGGCTGAGGTGGGTGGCCAGTGCTTACTGTTTGGTTGCTGTTACAGGGAAAATGAAAGATTGGATTCACCCAGCGCATCAAGGGATAGAACAGGGACTCTGAGCTCTGCCTGGCAGAGAATGACATGCATCCCTCCCCTGTCCTTATCTCCCCAGACATCAGTGATGGGGCAGATATGAACCCCAGGCACCATTCCTCGACGTTCATTTTACACTTAAGTCAACATGGTGTCAAAACTAGGCTCCTGATCCCCTTCCAACCAGATTGGCAACTCTAAGCTACTTTGATTTACTTGTTCTGGAGCTGTCTCTTCTCGACGTTTCCTCCAGCCCCTACTGCTGGTCTCTATATCGCAGGAAACGAACACCGAGCTCTTTGTTCCTCCCTGTGCTGAACTACATTTAAAAGCCATCAATAGTACAAAGCTCTTCCATTTGATAGGTTTTTAAAAAAAATTTTAAAAGCCAGGTTTACCAAGCTGTAATTTACATTACTAAAATATTAGGTATATAGAGTTTTATGAGATTTGTCAAATGTATATATTTGTGTAAACATCATCATGATCAAGATAGTGTTTCCATCATTTCAAAGTTCCCTTTTAATTTAAAATTTTTTAAATCAGAGAAATTGTGAGCTTACAAAACACTTATGCATAAAATACAGGATTCACATACACCACCCAACCACCAACACCTTGCATTGATGTGGAACATTTTTACTACTATTGCTGATAGCACTTTAAAAAAATATAATTGTACTTTTTTTTTAAAACAGTAATTACCTTTGTTACAATTGAAAGATTATTAAAATAGTTCTGTCATCATTATTTACATTAGGTTTATTTTTTCCCATATACCACCCTATTATTATCACCTTGTATTAGTATCGTACATTTGCTATAATTCATGAAACAACATTCTTGTACTATTAACTGTAGTCCACTGTCTACAATAGGGTTCACTGTGTTGTACAGTCCTAAGTATTATCTTTATAAATTGATTTATATTTACATTCTATGTAAATGGACTCATACAATATGTAGTACTTTGTGTCTGGTTTCTTTCACCAGCATAATTTTTTTAATCTGATGTTAGCATCTTGTAGTATTAACATACATTTGTTCAGCTTTAAAGAAAAATGGTCTTATATATGCAATTTTATACATATTCACGTATTTTGCACATGGTTTTACTATACCGTACAGTCCTGCATTATGCTTTTTGGCTTTCCTTTTAGTAATATGCTAAACCATACACATCAGTTTTCCCAATTGTTAACATTTTGCATTAGTATGGTACACTTGTTAGAACTGATGAACCAATATTATTTTTTTTAGGAGATACCAGGGATTGAACCTGGGACCTTGTACATGGGAAGCAGGTGCTCAGTCACTGAGCTACATCCAATACCCAGTGAGAGTTGCTTTTTCTTCATTTGCTTGTTGTTGTTTTTAGGAGGTATTGGGGATCGAACCCAGGACCTTGTATATGGGAAGCAGGCACTCAACCACTTGAGCTACATCAGCTTCCTATATTTATATTATTAACTAAAGTCCATAGTTTATATTAGGGTTCACTCTTTTGTGTTGTATGGGTCTGGTTTTTATTTTTGTTGTGGTAACATATATACAACATAATGTTTCCCTTTTTTGTTTTTAGATTTATTTTTATTTATTTCTCTCCCCTTCCCCGCCCACTCCCCCCAGTTGTCTGTTCTCTCTCTCCACTCACTGTGTGTTCTTCTGTGTCCACTTGTATTCTTGTCAGCAGCACCTGGAATCTGTGTCTCATTTTGTTGTGTCATCTTGCTGTATCAGCTCTCCATGTGTGCGGCACTATTCCTGCTCAGGCTGTATTTTTTTCAATGGATAGGGTGTCCACCTACCGCATGGGAGGTTTGCGGTTCAAATCCCGGGCCTCCTTGACCCGTGAGGAGCTGGCCCACGCGCAGTGCTGATGCACACAAGGAGTGCCCAGCCACGCAGGAGTGCCCTGCTACACAGGGGTGTCCCTCGCGTAGGGGAGCCCCACCCGCAAGGAGTGTGCCCTGTAAGGAAAGCTGCCCATCGCGAAAGAAAAAGTGCAGCCTGCCCTGGAATGGTGCCGCACACACGGAGAGCTGACACAACAAGATGATGCAACAAAAAGAAACACAGATTCCCGGTGCTGCTGCTAAGGATAGAAGTGGTCACAGAAGAACACACAGCAAATGGACACAGAGAGCAGACAATTTGGAGGGGGAAGGGGAGAGAAATAAATAAAAAATAAATCTTTAAAAAATAAAAAAACAAAAAGAGAAAGGAATTCAGAGAAAACAGGAACAGAAGATTTTTTAAAACAATAATTACCATGTCCAGAAATATCAGAGAAGATTTAGCATCCTTGAAACAAGAACAGAGTGCTTCTTTAATTCAATAAAGAGATAGAGAGGAAGTTGAGGAAATCTCTAAGAAAGCAGAGCAAAGGAGAATGGTGATTAAAAGAGAACCAGATGTTTAAGTCACTGTATTTTGGGTTTCTTTGTCATTAAAGATTAGCTTATATTTTCACTAATAAAAACTGTCAAAATTCTGAGAGAAATTTATTTCTCACCCAGGATTCTATTCCCAGGCAAACTAACAATACTTATGAGTTGAATAATGACATTTTCAGATATCCAAGATCCTAAAAAAATACACCTCCAAAGCACTCCTCAGAAAAGGACTGGAATAATTATTCATACCAGGCTCCATGAACACTGGTTGCACAATAAACAAATATGTATTTCTTCTCACCCATTATTCTAAATATTGACTGATAAATCACCATGTCTCACATGGACTCAGGATTTAAATCTCTGATAATCCTTGTCTTCTTCATATTTAAGAATAGGACGCTAACAAGCTTTTCAAAATAATGGACTTCATTGCAAGGCTATTGGGCAGGGATCTGGCCATAATATTGGCACCCTCAGTGGTCTGTTATCTGTACGTCTTTTTTTATTGGGATGGTTCGTCTCTCCAGAGGCAAACCTCCTAATTTCCCCTTGGCGGTTATATGTATGACCATCAGCATTATTAGAACTATTTTCCAGTATGTTGGCTTTCACTTAGAGTTGGAGATTGACTTATGTCCCGTGCAAAAGACGTGTTCAAGTCTTAATCCACAGGTGTGAACCCATTTGTAATCGAGACCTTTGAAGATGCTGTTATTAGTTAAGGTGTGGACTCACTTATGAATAGGATCGTCAAAGAGCCTATTTAGGTGAGGCCTTAGTCTGCATGACTGGAGTCCTTATAGGGCAGAGGAAAATTGGACACAAAAATCATAAACCCGAAGCCATTAGAAGCCTGAAGTCAGAGAAAGCCCAAGGAGGAGACCAGGGATACAGATCGTGATGAGGCAGAGACGCCCACACCAGAACACTGCAGGCCCTGGGAAAATCACGGCCTGGTAAGACCTTGATTTTGGACTTCTAGCCTCCGAAACTGTGAGACAATAAACTTCAGCTTCCAAAATATAGATGTCAACTCTGATCTACTCTTGTCTCATCTGCTGTTCTGTTTGTCCTACTCAGTTTGTACCTTTCTTTTAAATTCCTTAACTGGCATTTTGGTGAAGGGAGGAGAGAAAGTAAAGAAGGGAGCAGAAGTTCAGTCTTTCATGATTAAATTACAAGAATGTTCTTTCCTTAAATATTGCCTCTCAATTTTTTCTACTCTTTCTTTCCTGAACTTTTGGATGGATGTTGGAACTTCTGAATCTATTCTTTTTTTTTTTTTTTTTTTAAGATTTATTTATTTATTTAATTCCCCGCCCCCCCCCCCCCGTTGTCTGTTCTTGGTGTCTATTTGCTGCGTCTTGTTTCTTTGTCCGCTTCTGTTGTCGTCAGTGGCACGGGAAGTGTGGGCGGCGCCATTCCTGGGCAGGCTGCTCTTTCTTTTCACGCTGGGCGGCTCTCCTCACGGGCGCACTCCTTGCGCGTGGGGCTCCCCCACGCGGGGGACACCCTTGCGTGGCACGGCACTCCTTGCGCGCATCAGCGCTGCACATGGCCAGCTCCGCACGGGTCAAGGAGGCCCGGGGTTTGAACCGCGGACCTCCCATATGGTAGACGGACGCCCTAACCACTGGGCCAAAGTCCGTTTCCCTGAATCTATTCTTTTTGTTTCTCAACTCACCTTACCCACTTTATACAGCCTTATTTTTTTGTAATGCACTTTCAGAGAATTCCTTGGCCTAGATTTCCAATTCACAAATTCACTCCTCAGCTATGTCCATCTGGCCATTGAGTTTTAATGTCAAGAATTATAATTTTTAATTTCTAAGATTATTACTTGTATCATTTAATATAATAACTTCCAGTTCTTATTTCATGGTGCTACTAACCTGCCCTTATATCTTTATAGGAATTAACTACACTTATTTAAAGCCCTATTCTGATACCTTATTAATTCTGTATATTTGGGTATAAATTATCCCAATCTTTCTAGTTTGTTGTCTCCCTTATGGTGTTAGAATTACTCAGCTGTTTAGTGATTCTTCTTTTGTGTACTCATTTTTAGAATTGGTATTATTTGCCACACTATCTTGTTACCTCAGCTTCCCAGCCCAGTTGGGGAGAGGAATTGGCACTGCTGTATTGTTTTCACTGAGGGTTGGGTATGGGTGATGTATCATTTTTGGAATTCATAAATAATATCAAACTGCCACAGGTGGGATGTGCTGCTGGTGAGGTACATAGGAAGTTGGTGATGAGGGTGTGAGTGTTTTATATTCTCTGCAGGTGGCTTTCACAGACTGCTGTATCTCAGGGCAGGGCATTACGCCTTCCTGAGAAGAAGTCTTTATGTCCCTGTTGATGTCCTAGCACGCAGTTTCCCACTTCAATCTAATCTAGCATGAGTTCTGTTTTTTAGCATGTTCTCTCTCATCTGCCATTCACTTTCTAGTTTTTGGACATAGTTATTAATTTATTTAGACTATATTTCCTATTGTTTCTCTGGCTAGGGCTTGGTGTAGGAGAGCAGACTCCAGAATGTAACAGTCTACCGTCTTGGGACCAATATTGGTTATTTATTCTATACCAAAGCCCCATGTATTGGTGACTGAGAAGATGTTTTAAAATAGTCTTGTGATTCTCGAACTATGAATCAAAGAAGCAAAAGGTAATTTAACCAATATATCTTGCTTCACCAGTTTGTTACAAAATTAGGTCACATTCCTTTTTTTTTTTTTTTTAAGGTGCTACTTGTACTGGGAGGGAGGAGACATGGCTCAGGCAATTAGGCACTTTCTTCCCACTTCTGAGGTTCCAGGTTCGGGTTCTCAGTGCCTCCTGAAAAGAAGACCAGGACACAGCAAATGCAAACAACGCGGGGGGTGGAGAGAAATAAAATAAATAAATGAGGTACCAGGGATTGAACCCAGGACTTCATACATGGGAAGCAGGTGCTCAACCACTGAGCTACACCCACTCTGGGTTAGATTTCTTTTAATGCTAGAATAAACTATTCTGCACCATCACCCTGCCTATTACGATATGACCTTTTTCCTTCCCCAGTATCCTTCTTCCATGATGATGGCTGATAGTTCTATAGAAGTTAAGTGCCTTTTTTTTAAAAAAATATTTATTTTTATTTATTTTTCTCCCCTTCCCCTCCTCCCCCCCCAAGTTGTCTGCTCTCTGTGTCCATTCACTGTGTGTTCTTCTGTGACTGCTTCTATCCTTATCAGCAGCACTGGGGTTCTGAGTTTCTTTTTGTTGCATCATCTTGCAGTGTCAGCTCTCCGTGTGTGTGGCGCCATTCTTGGGAAGACTGCACTTTCTTTCGTGCTGGGCGGCTCTCTTTACAGGGTGCACTCCTTGCGCATGGGGCTCCCCTACATGGGGTCACCCCTGTGTGGCACGGCACTCCTTGCGCGCATCAGCACTGTGCATGGGCCAGCTCCACACGGGTCAAGGAGGCCCAGAGTTTGAACCGCGGACCTCCCATGTGGTAGGTGGACACCCTATCCACTGGGCCAAGTCCACTTCCCTCTTCTAAGTGCTTTCTATACATATATCAATTCACAACTTCATACTCCTCAGGCTATTAATGTTATTTTGAGGAGAACAAAATTTGAAAATGTGTTCATTCAGCCAGAGATTCCTATTCTCCTTGCCTTTTTTTAAAAAAAGATTTTATTTATTTATTTCTCCTCCTTCCCTCCATTGGCTGCTCTGTGTCCATTCACTGTTTGTTCTTCTGTGTCTACTTGTATTCTCATTAGGTGGCTCCAGGAACCGATTCTGGGACCTTCCAGAGTGGGAGAGAGGCGATCATTCTCTTGCACCACCGCCGCTACCTGGTCTGCTACGTCTCTTATTCTCTCTCCTCTGTGTCTCTTTTTGTTGCATCATCTCGTTGTACCAGCTCTCTGCAGGGGCCAGCTCTCCACATGGGTCAGCACTCCTGTGTGGGGCAGCACTCCTGCATGGTCCAGCTCGCCACATGGGCCAGCTTGCCTTCTCCAGGAGGCCCTGGGTATCAAATCCTGGACCTCCTATATGGTAGACGGGAGCCCAGTTGATTGAGCCACATCTGCTTCCCTCTCCTTGCCTTTTGCCACTTTTACCCATCTGTAGTGTTGCTCTTGAATCTCAGGCTGTCTGATGATTTTTCTCCTCGTCTACTGCTATCCATTGAATGCTGGTCAAAGAGGGTATCACATCCTCATGGACAATGATTGGTTTAGAGGTGGACACATGGGCCAAGATGGGCTGATGAGAGCCCAAGAGGCTCATTTCTGGGACTTTGATGAAAATGGAGAGAACAAAGCTTTTTTACTGAGGCTGCCAAGCTGGTAGATGATGCATCTGTTGATTCCAGTGGCTCCTATCTGGAAAAGGCCTATTTCAAAGAAGGAGGCAAACATAGGGGGAAGCAAAGTTCAGTCATGGAGAGAGAGAAAGAGGGCCTAGCTGAGTCCTGATGATACTGTTTGAACCCCTTGATCCAGCCACACCTGAGGTCAGCTACATCTGTCCTTGAAAGAAGCTACAGGAACCAATAAATGCCATTTCTTTTTTTTAAGAGCCACTTTGAATTGGTTTTTTGTTACTTGTGAACAAAAGAGTCCTGCCTAATGCAAAAGTGAGGCAGAGCTACAGTCTCTAGCTAGAGGACCTGGCCATCTGTGGACTGGGTCCAAAAGATGATGACTTAAAACAGTGTGCCCCCTGTGAGTGTCATTTTCCCAGGCAGCCCCGGATGGATCTATGCAAGTGAGTTTGGGTGAGGAGTGAATTTCTTGCTGTCCTAGCTGCATCCTTTTCCAGGTGGTACTCTCCTCTGACTTGCTGGGACCTTCTCCCCTAGAGATGGGGGCTTGGTTTCTACTGGCTTTTTTCATATTTTTAGAGCCTCTCTGGGTGAGTCAGCTAGTTTAAAGGGCACTGCCTTCAGGTACAGAAGACTGTTTGCCCAGTCATTGCCTTATATTTTTTCACTTTGACTCTCTAAGTTTCTTTTTTAATTCCTTATGTAGTTGGAAGAAGCATTCTCCTTTTTTTTTGTTTGTTTGTTTTTTCTGGAAAAAATTTTTTCCTTTTAATTGAGTTTTGTCCTGTTTCCATTGAACTTACAAGGGATGGCAAGACAGTTCTGTCCACCAGTTCTCTTAGAGGAGGTAGTTTAAAGTATGTCACCTTGGTGTGGACTCTACTATTTAATTTGTGTTTGTTCACAGATAATATTCCAAATCTTTATATTACCAGATAAAGAGCACCTTTAATTATTTAGTAATATTTTTTATCTTTTTTATAGCACCTGGCATCTGGAAGGATTTTTATGAGCAACAACAACATTTAAATACTTTTTATGGATGTATTTTGACTACTGTTTTCTGTATCCTCTCTCCAAACGATCTACTCTGAAGTGTTAATAATCCATGAACAGGGAAGTGGACTTGGCCCAATGGATAGGGCGTCCATCTACCACATGGGAGGTCGCGGCTCAAACCCCCGGGGCTCCTTGACCCGTGTGGAGCTGGCCCATGCGCAGTGGTGAAGCGCGCAAGGAGTGGTGAAGTGCGCAGTGGTGAAGCGCGTAGGGGAACCCCACGCGCAAGGAGTGCGCCCCATAAGGAGAGCCGCCCAATGCGAAAGAAAGTGCAGCCTGCCCAGGAATGGCGCCGCACACACGGAGAGCTGACACAACAAGATGACGCAACAAAAAGAAACACAGATTCCAGTGCCGCTGATAAGGATAGAAGAGGTCACAGAAGAATACACAGCGAATGGATACAGAGAGCAGACAACTGGGGGGAGGGGGCAAGGGGGGGAGAAATAAATAAAAAATAAATCTTGAAAAAAATTAAAAAAAAAAAATCCATGAACAGTTGTGGTTCATTACCGAACTTTTATGATCAATCCAAATAGAAACTCTGTACAATTTAAGCATTAGTTCCTCATTTCCTATCCCTACCCTATCCCCTGGTAACCTATATAATAGATTCTGACTCTATGAGTTTGCTTATTCTAATTATTTCATATCGGTGAAGCTATACAATATTGGTCCTTTTGTGTCTGGTTTATTTCACTCAGCGTGATGTCTTCAAGGTTCGTCCATGTTGTTGCAAGAATCAGAACTTCATTCCTTTTTATGGCTGAATAATATTCCATTGTATGTCTGTATACATTTGTCCATTCTTTGGTCAATGGACACTTGGGTTTCTTCCATCTTTTGGCAATTGTGAATAATGATACTATGAGCATTGGTGTACAAATATCTGAGTCCCTGTTTTCCATTCTTTTGGATATATACCTATCCAAGTGGGATTGCTGTGTTGTATAGTGATTCTTTTTTTGTTTTTCATATGGTGATTCTATACTTAACTTTCTAAGGAGCTGCCAAACTGTCTTCCACAGCGGCTGCACCGTTTCACATCCCCACCAACAATGGGTGAGTGCTCCTATTGCTGCACATCCTCTCCAGCACTATTGTTGCTGTTTAAATAGCAGCCATTCCAGTGGGTGTGAAAGGGTATCTCATTGTGGTTTTGACTTGCTCTTCCCCACTAACTAATGATGTTTGGCATCTTTTCATGTGCCTGTTGGCTATTTGTATATCTTCTTTGGAGAAATGTCCACTCAAGTCCTTAGCCCATTTTTTTTGGGTGTTTTGTCTTTTTGTTGTTGAGTTGTAGGAGTTCTTTTATATTCCGGATATTAAACTCTTATTAGATAATATGGTTTCCAACTCTTTTCTCCCATTCTTTAGTTTGTTTTTTCACTTTTCTTGATAATGTCCTTTGATGTACAAAAGTTTTTAGTTGAGATGAAGTCCAATCTATTTTTCTTTTGTTGCTTGTGCCAAATCCAAAGTAATGAATTTACTCTATGTTATCTTTTAAGAGTTTTAGGTTTTAGCTTTTATATTTAGGTCATTGATCCATTCTCAGTTAATTTTTGTATATGGGTGCGTTGGGGACAGTTTTATACTTTTACTTCAACTGTCAAATATTACTTAGAAAACTCAAGATGAAAAGGAAAATCTGTTGTAGGTCTGCTGATGGCAAATTCTCTTAGTTTTCTTTTATCTGAGAATTCTTTCTCCTTCATTACTGAAGGATAATTTCACCAGATGTAGCATTTGGGGTTGACGATTCTTTTCTTTCAGTATTTGAAAAATGCTTCTGACCTCCAGGTTGCTGATGAGAAATCCACTGTTATTCTGTTTCCCCCCTATAAGTACAGTGTTGTTTTTCTCTGTTTCCAAGACTTTTTCGTTATTTTTAGTTTTCAGGAATTTGATTATGATGTGTCTTGGCAAAGATTTCTTTGAATTTACCAGGTTTAGGGTTTGCTCAGCATTTTAACTCTGAAAGTATTGGTCTTTTGTCATATTTTGGAAAATTTCAGCCATTATTTCTTCGAGTACTTTTTCAGCCCCACCTTCTTTCTTCTCTCCAAAAGGCATGCCAGTGACATGAATGTTAGATCTTATGTTATAGCCCCTCAGTTCTCCCACGTCATTTTATTTTTCTTTCTATTTTCTCTTTGTTGTTCAGATTGGCTATCTTCTAGTCCACAAATTCTTTCTTTTGTCTTCCATTCTGCTGTTGAGCCCATCCATGAAAATTTTTATTTTGGTTATTATGTTTCCCACTTCTAAAATTCCATTTGGTTCTTTTATACCTTCTGTTTCTTTGCTGAAACTTTCTATTTTTTTCATTTGTTTCAAGTGGTATAATAATTGTACATTGAAATTTCTTACGATGTTGCTTTAAAATCCTTATCAGATAATTCCAACATTTGTGTCATCTTGGTGATGGTGTCTGTCAATTGTCTTTTCTCACTCAAGTTAAGATTTTCCTGGTTTTTAGTGTGATGAATGATTTTTTTGTTCTTGTTGTATTCTAGACATTTTGAGTCTTATCTTAGGAGGTTCTGGATCTTATTTATTTATTTTATTTTTAAAAAGATTTATTTATTTCTCTCCCCTTCACCACCCCCTCCCCCCAAGTTGTCTGCTCTCTGTGTCCATTCGCTGTATGTTCTTCTGTGTCCACTTGCATTCTTGTCAGCAGCACTGGGAATCTGTGTCTCTTTTTGTTGTTGTTGCATCATCTTGCTGCGTCAGCTCTCCATGTGTGCAGTCCCCCTCCTGAGCAGGCTGCACTTTTTTCATGTGGGGTGGCTCTCCTTACAGGGCACACTCCTTGCGCATGGGGCTCCCTGATGCGGGGGACACCCCTGTGTGGCAGGAGTGCATCAGCGCTGCACATGGGCCAGCTTCACCACACGGGTCAGGATCTCTGGGTTTGAACCTTGGGCTTCCCATATGGTAGGCGGATACCAAAGCCGCTTCCCTGGATCTTATTTAAATCTTCTGGTTTAATAGGCTTTCTCTGACACCACCCTTGTGGGGAAAGGGAACATAGCCTCATTGCTGCTAGGTGAGGATGAGGATGGAGATCCAGGTTTCCCACCCACCCTTCATTGATATCTTGGGGGGAGGATCACCTCATTTCTGCTGTGTGGGGTAGAAGTTTGGGCTCCTCCCACTGGACTCTTCTGACACCAGCCTGGCTAGGATGGAGAGGAGCACCTTTTAACTGCTCCCCACGTGGCCTCTGCTGACACTGTGGTGGGTGGGAGGTAGTGAAAGTTCCAGCTTCCACTCCGCTTCCTCTGACTTGAGTGGGGAGGAAGAGAGGCATCCTGTTCCCGCTGGGTGGGGATGGAAGTACCAGATCCCTACTTGGTCTTCTCTGATACCATCCTGGCAAAGGGTGTTAGGGATGCCTTATAACAGGCAAGGGTGGAAGTCTAGGCTCCCCAGTCAGCCTTAGCTCTTGGAGGTGATTTGGTTGTGTTTCTTCCCATGGTTGACTGGGATAGGGCAATTATTGTTCACAAGATTTCTGTCTGCTAGGTTGCCCCTTTCTGGTCCTTTGGCCAGAGAGCTTTATTGGGGTTGCTTATATTAGAGCCTGTTGGTCCTTCTAGGTTGTCATCTTCTTCAGCATCCAGTCTGGGATAAATGACACAAAGAGAAAACCCAGGGAACCCACTGCCATGTCATTCCTTGGGTCCCAAGGTCCCTGGCTGGTCTGTCTGCTCTCCACCTTTTAGAGTCTTCTTATGTATGTTTTGTTTTTAAAGATTTATTATTTATTATTTATTTCTCCCCACCCCCTTGTTGTTTTTCATTTGCTAAGTCTGTTTGTCCTCCTTGTTTCTTTAGGAGGCACCGGGGAGCCGAACCCAGAACCTCCAATGTAGGAGGAAGGTACCTAATCGCCTGAGCCTCCTCCACTCCCTGCTTTGTTGTGTCTCACGTTGTGTTTTTCCTCCCCACATCTCTTGTTTCATCATCTTGTTGCATCAGCTCACTGCGCCTGCCTGTCATGCCAGTTCGCTGTCTTCTTTAGGAGGCACTCAGATCTGAACCAGCGACTTCCCACGTGGTAGGCAGGAGCCCAGTCACCTGAGCCACATCCGCTTCCCTATATATGTTTTATATATGTGATGTCTAGGAGTTTTAGCTGTACTTAGTGGAAGGAATAGGTAGTGCATCTGTTCTATCTTCGGTCTTTCCTTTTTATTGATGAGTAATTTTACATTGTATAGAAATACCACAATTTGTTTATCCATTTACCATTTATGAACATTTGGATTGTTTCCAGTTTTTGGCTTTGTGAATAATACTGCTTTGAACATGATTTAATGCTGCTATGAATATGTGTCATCAAGTCTTTGTGTGGACATATGCTTTCATTTCTCTTGCATAAACACCTACTAGTTGAATTGTTGAATAATATAGTAATTATATGTTTAACTTTACAAGAAACTATCAAACTGTCTTCCAAAGAAGTTATACATTTTACCTTCCCACCAGCAACATTCCAGTTGCTCTTAAGAGCATTTGGTATTGACAGTCTTCCAAGTTTTAGGCATTCTAGTTTTAATTTGCATTTTCCTGGTGACTAATGATTTTGAACATCTTTTCATGTACTTATTTGCCATTCATATATCTTCTTTGGTGAAATGTCTGTTAAAATCTTTGTCCTATTTTTAAATTAGGTTGTTTGTGTTCTTATTATGGAGTTGTAAGAATTCCTTATATATTCTAGATACAATTATATTTATGTTTTATGAATATTTTATCCCAGTGTGTGGCTTGCCTTTTCATTGTTTTTATAGTGCCTTTTGAAGAACACAAGTTTTTTATTTTGATAAGGTACAGTTTATCAATTTTTTTTTTTCATAGCTCATGTCTTTGTGTCTTACCTAAGAAAATTTCACCTAAGCCAAAGTCATAAAAATTTTCTATGTTTTTGTCTGGAAGTTTTATAATTTTAGCTTTCCTATTTAGGTTGTTTTTTTTTTGTTATTGTTATTGGGTTTTGTTTTTTGTTTTTGTTTTTGTTTTTGGCTTTTATAAAGGGTATTTATTTGGTGTGGAAGCTTACAGTTACAAGGCCCTAAAGAGTCCAATTCAGGGTACCATAGAAGTACTTCCTCACCAAATATCTGTTGCCACATGTTGAAGCAGGATGACTGCCAGTATATGCAAGGGTTCAGCTGTCCTCTCTCCTCCCAAGGTTCTGTGGGTCCAGCTTCTTCCTGTCTCAGCTGTAGGCTGGTATAGGCTTGTCTTTCTTTCCAGGGCTCTTTTCTTTCAGGATTCAGCTGTTCTGGTCTCTTCACAAGGTCAGCCGTAGACTATCAGTCTCATCTCTCTTCCCAGGGCCTCTGCTGTGTCTATGGAGCGGTCCCTCTTCCTCTGTTCTTCCCTGTGTATCTACTTCCTATTTAGATTTATTATCTTTTTTTTTCCTGAGGTACCATAGCTGGGAATTGAACCTGGAACCTCATATGTGGGAGGCCAGCACTGAGCCACATTGGCTCCCCTGAGTTTTTTTTTTTTTTGTTTTGTTTATTTCCTTGTTGTTTATGGGTTTTTTTGTCTTTAGGAGGCACCAGGAACCAAACCCAGGACCTCCTATGTGAGAAGCAAGCACTCAACTGCTTGAGCCACATCTTTGCCCTATTTTATGTTGTTTTTATATTTAGTGTAAAGTAAGGGTTGGGATCCATTCTTGACATATGGATATCCAATTGTTCCAGCACAGTTTGTTGAGAAAACTATCCTATATTACCTTAGCACCTTTGTTGAAAAGTAGTTGACTATGTATGTGTAGGTCTATTTCTGGACTCTATTCCATTGATCTATATGTCTAGCCTTATGCCAATACCATACCACTAATACTATATATTACTATTTTGTATATTATATATTAATCTATAACAATAGAGTAAGATAGCTGTACAGTTAGCTAGTTATATTAATTCTTAAAAACCAGATAGTAAAATTCCTCCAACTTTGTTCTTTTTTTTTTTTTCTAGATTGTTTTAGCTATTCTAGATCCTTTCCTTTTCTATTTAAATTTGAGATTCAGTTTGTCTATTTCTACAAAATAGCTGCCTGAGATTTTGAAAGCTGGAACTTGAATTGTATTATCTATAGATCAATTTAGGGAGAATTGACATCTTAACTATACTGAGTCTTTTTTTACAATTTTATTGATACATATTAATAAAGCATAATATACTGAGTCTTTCAATCCATAAACATGGTATATTTCTCTATTTAAGTGTTCTTAACATTTCTCATAACAGTAAAACCATAAGAATTCTAATTGAGGCCTATAAGCACAGAGTTTGGAAGGGTCAGGGAAGTCTTTAATTGGGGAGTTGATGTTTGGTCTGACTCTTGAAGAATGAACAGAATTCACTAGATTTATAAGGAAAAAAAGGATCATCCTAGACAGAGAGAACCCCAGGTACAAAGGCAGAGAAGAGAAGTCCAGTACATCAAGGTGCTTGTGTGGTGATCAGTAAGGAGTCTATGAGGTTGAAAAGTAGAGTTTGGGAAAGAAGACAGTAGGAGGCTGCAATTGTAAAAGTATTCAGGAGCCAGAATACAATGGAACTTATAGTCATAGAGAAAACATAAAAGAAAATGCAGACTTTGTGTTGAATCTGCTTACCAAACTTTGGTAGGAGATATGGTACAAGTAAAGACAATGAGGTTTTTGTTTGTTTGTTTTTCCTATCCGAGCAATACTTTAGACATAGGTTCATCAACAAGCAGTGACAAAACTATACACCCAAGGAGTTAAGAATGATACATGCACTAGGAGATAGAGTCCTCAGGAAAGTTATGAATGGTGTGATTTGTGAGACAGGCAATAATAGGAATAACATAATGTTGGATAGATCTTTTCTTCGTTCATTCAACTAATATTGTGAAGCATCTACTATGTGCCACATACTCCAATACTTCTAGTTTTTGGGTGTTGTGGGAAACTGGCTTACCTGTTTGTTATTGTAAATGTTACACCTGTTAAATATAGCAGTTATTAGATGTTGCAGTTGTTCCGTTATTGTAAATGATTTTGCAGTTCAGATAGCAAACAGCTGCTTGGTAGTTTCCCAATAAATGTGATGAAACAACTAGGGTTGAGGCTCTCAGTTCTAGAAGTTGAGTCCCCTGGTCCCAGGTTTGTCTCCCCTCTTGTGACTCTACCTTTATTTCTGCATTTCCTTCCCTTCAAGCCAACCTATTGTGAGCTGAATGCAGCATCTAGGGACACAGCAATGAACAAAGAGACAAAATCCTGTCTTTGTTCCATCATCTATCTATCTATCTATCTATCTATCTATCTATCTATCTATCTATCTTATATATAATTTTTCTTTCAGATTATTTTAAAGCAAATCCCAGACATCATATCATTTCACCTTTAAATATTTTAGTATGTATCTCTAACTGATAAGACCTGTTTTAAAAAACATAACCACCATACTATTATCACATCTGTAATACCATCATTTTTGACCCAGACCCGCCCGCGGACCAGGCCAATACGACAGGACGTCTCCCGTCCGACCAAGCTCGGGGATCTAGAAACAAAGCAAATGACACAGAGACGGGGACAAGAGACACGAAGAATGGAGGCAAGACAGGATTCTGATCAAGCCTCGTTTATTGGGGGTAGAACACGGAAATATATACTGAGGGAAGGGAACGTGTCCACAGGTGATAGGCTGGTCTCGCAGGTGGCAGACGTCCAAGGAGGGGATTGGCTGAAAGTTCGCACCAGGTCTTCAGTTTCGCACCTTGTGCATGCGTGCTGCTGTGTTTACCAGAGTTGTGGCGGGAAGGGGAGACCAAAGGAGAAGAAGAAAATGGCGGGGCAGGGTTGTGAAATCCACCATGTTGGAGGCTGCAAACAGACCTCACAGTGGGTGGCTCCCCACAGGTCCCCCTTCTCTGTTTAATGTGTTAAGAACTGAAGAAAAGAACAGCTGGCGATGGCTCACGTTAGGGCAGGGCTTATACTCAGTGGTGATGTGCAGCTGCAAGGTGCTCCCATACTGAGGGGGGCCATGCCTGTCTTAGGTCGGGGCTGCACCTGTTAAGTGATCAGTCTTACCCGTCATTGGGAAGCATGACAGTGAAAGGCCACGTCCCTGTCTTAGGTTGACTGGTGGGTCAGCCCAGTTGCCAGTCATTGGCTAGCCAGACCAGTGCCTCAGCGACAAATGACTTGCAAAATATAGCAAGCTATAACAGGGAGCTCTATACCGCACATGACATGCATGATGTACTGAGATTAGTGGGTGAGGCCACACCCGCCCTGGTCTGTATAGGCCAGGGTGCCCGCCGTCCTTATGAGCTGCTAACTCCCTCACCGAAAGCCGTTCAGCGATATCAATTAAACAGAGAAGGCTAAGCCGTGATAGGGGCCGTGGTGTACATGGGCAGGGAAAACAGGCAAGGAAAGGAGACACTATTAGAATACAGGTTGGTGATAAGGTAATTTATATAAGAAATTTGCATTTTCAAAGATTGGTTATTTGTTCTTCGGCCCGGACAGGTCGGCATTGACGAACAGCGGCAAGACACATCACGTGGGCAGAGATTTGCTTCATCCTTACTTGGAGAAATTTAAGGAGACAAGGTGCAAATGCACAGATTAAAAGGAAAGCGATTAGGGGGCTGAGGAGGGAACCTAGCCACGTCATGAGAAGGGAAGTGAGCCAGGCAGATAAGGAGGAGGTTGATTGGGAGGGCAGTATTCCTTCCCGCAATTCTCGCAACTTCTTAACATTTTGCTCAACAATACCAGATTCATTTATATAGTAGCAGCATTCCTCCTGGAGGAAAAGGCAGGTTTCCCTTTTTTATTATTTTATTTTTATTTTTTTTAGCTGTGAGTAAGTTAAGGGCCCTGCGGTTTTGAAGGACTACTTGGGCGAGGGATGTTAGTTGCCGCTGTAGAGAGTCAAGAGACTGCGCACTGGATTCTAGGCTAATTTGTCGTTGTTGTTTAAAGTATTGCAAGCTGATGAGGCCATGACCAAGAGCACCACCTGCTGTGGCAGCTGCAGCGGCTGAACCTGTGAGGCTAATTTTTTACCAATATAGGGAGGAAGGCGGCTCTCTTTGACACAGATGGGAATAGTAAAATTTTCAGTTTGCCTTCTCCTTAGTATGATAGTTGCGGGGTAATGGCTACTAGGATGCAAGGCCTCATTTTTATAGAATAGAGCATTTTTGGGTTATAGTTAATTTTCCGACAATCATAAGTAGGATTCTTGGTTATGATTAAATTGTAAGAGGGAAACAAAGTCACAATAAACTGAGTATTACTATTTTTAAAGGTAGTTATGGCCCGATTTTTAACATACATACAGGAAGGATGGTTACCGATGCATAAGCGTTGATAATCAAATGGTAATATGGGATTATCGATTCTTTGTCCTTCTTCATAGAGTTTGATTGGCAATCAATCATCAATTGGTCCAGGGAATATATGGGTTTTATTCAGATATATATGAAAGAATGACTCTTTCCAGGTTAACACTTTAAGTAATGGGGGGTTAGGTATATAGGCCCAATAAGTGTAATTACCGGCAGCTTCCTCATTACTTACGATCACCATCATCGGAAGTTGAAGGAGACCCCATCTCTTCATTCCGGGGTTTAATCCTCTTCGCAGGCAACCAAATTTGTTCTCCATTTTCTGAAATGATAAGAGCATAGCCTCGCCCCCTTACTTTAATCCTGCCTTTTTTTTTTTCATTCATTGCTTAAAATATCTTTCCAGAATATTGGTTGATCTTCATTTCCTGCGTCCACTGTAGATATTTGACATTTTTCAAAGTGACATTCCGCAGGTGTCAATGAATTATAAACATTAAGAAAATTTAAAGTAAATAAAGCTTTTGCTAATTGATCTTTTGGTATTATAATACCATTATTTCCCCCTTTTTGTTTTAAAAGCATAGTTTTTAGGGCATGATGGCTGCGTTTAACAATGGCTTGACCCTGTAGGATTATAAAGAATACTAGCAACATGTTGAATACCATATTTTAAACAGAAAGATTCAAAGGATTTACTAATGTAGGAAGGTCTGTTATTAGTTTTAATTTTCAAAGGGCATCCCATTACAGCAAAAGCAGACCAGAGGTGTGAGCGAACCGTTCCCCACTTTGAGCAGTAGCCCACAAAAAATGAGAATAAGTGTCAATACAAACATGAACATATTGTAATTTACCAAAGGATGGTATGTGAGTAACATCCATCTGTCATAATTGATTAGGAGTTAGACCTCTGGGATTTGTTTCAGCCTGAAAAGGCACCACTGTTAGTGGTCCACAAGTAGGACAAATGCAAATAATTTCTTGTGCCTGTAGTCTTGTTAACTTTTGATATTTATTTCGCAGGCCTTTAGCATTAATATGAGTTAAAGCATGGTAATCACGAGCACTTTGTAAACACCCTACCAATAAATCAGCTTGAGCATTATTTGCTGTCATAGGACTAGGCAAAGAGGTATGAGAGCGTATATGAGTAATGTAAATAGGATACTGCCTTAACTTAATGAGATGTTGCAAGTCAGCGAAAAGTCAAGATAACTTATTAGTAGCAAGGATATGAGCTGTTTCAATATGCTTAACAGTAAGGCATACATATTCAGAATCAGAGACAATATTCAAAGGTTCCTTAAATATTGTTAACACCTTAATGATGGCAGCAATTTCAGTACGCTGAGCAGACGTGAATGGAGTCTGCCAAGCCTGTTCTTTTTAAGAAGTAACGTATGCTGCTTTTTTATTACTATTACTATCAGTAAATACTGTACAAGATGGTTGGGCTATACACATAGTCCTGAAAAGCACTGCAAAAGTTCATTGTTAGTTTTTTTATAGGTAGCGGAATGCAGCTGGGTTGATTTGTGTAAGAAGACACTAAAGAAAGTCCTAGCAAGTTTTAAAACAAAGTGATAGCAATACAGCTGTACTTTAACTTTTTGCAACAAACTAGCAGTGTTTGGGATTGCTGCATACTGGTGTTGTTAATTGCTGTTAATTGGTGTTGCTGTTAACTGGTGCTGAAATACTGGTAACTTTATACACCTTTAAGCATTCATAGAAACCTTTTACTCATACAACTTTAATTAACAGAGGGTTAAAGGAAAGAAAAAACTTGTTAATTTTATAACACTGTAAAACACCTTTTATTTAACTTATAACATATTAAATGAACTCAATTATTACTTTAATTTTTCTTTCAAGGTAAAAGAACAAATCTCTTATAATTAGTTTGGAATAAAAGGCTACTGTTCAGGATTAGGTTTTGAGAAAGCAGTTCTGAACATTACGTTCCTTCAAAAGACAAAACCTTCCCCTGTTGGAACACCGAGGAAATGATAAGCACAAGAAGCACGAGAAGCTATCTTGACAAGACAGACTTTCTTTGTATACTGATTATTGAGGATAAGAACTTTTACCAAAACAGATTAATGATAAGAGGCCTTGAGAAAGAATAAAAATTTTCAGCTTTGCATCAGCATACTACTTGATAGTAAAGCCTTTAAAATTTTATAGATAGACCCATCAAATCTTATTCAACTTTAACTATAAAATTTCTTTTTCCACGAACCTTCTGCACTTTTAGTATTCACTCAGGTTTTGTTCCATATTTTACTCTTTCTTAATAACCAATCATTTTATCTTAGGACTAAATCATTTCCTGTTTCCTTAATAATAAAAACACATTTCATATAGCCCACATACGAAGTTATCAAGCAAACTTGTTATAACATAATACTGTGAACACTAAACAAGCTTATTAAAATAATGAACTTTTCTTTACTTTAAATACTTAGTAGCATGCACTATCAGAAACAGTTTTCTAGAAGCAAGTTGGCAGGGGAGGCTGGTTGCTGCCAATCTTTCCTGTAATAAAATTACCTTATTATTATTATTATTAATTCTGGTTTGTTTAATAATGACCTTTTAGAATTAGCCACTTAAATACTTTAATGTAAACAATGCTTCATAAGACCTTTTATAATTATTTATAACCATATAGACTATAATTATATCATTTTAAGACAAATTTTACCTTTACAGAACATATTCCCTTACTTAAAGTTATTACAATACCTTCTATAACTTGCCACATGCATTTAAGTTCCAAGAGTTTATGAAAGTTAACCATCCTACTTTAGGACAAAATACACCTTTTTGCAAAAACTTATTAAATTTCAGTTAGCATTGTCACAAACTTAACTTTTTTTTTTTAATATTCATTTAAGTTTTGCATCCTTCATATTATCCTGTGAAGAAAAATAAGTTATTCATTTCAATCTAGGCAAGAACCATTTTTTATGAAAAGGCATAGTAATTTTGCTAATCAAGACTTACAATTTTTATTATTGTAGATATCTTATTAACATTTAAACGTATGTATTAATATAATAAACTTAAGTATTAATATAAGCGCTTATTTAATTTTTGGCCATTTGAATAGAGCTCTTTTAAAATTTTCTACTAATTTATATTTACCATCCGGAGGTATCACAATATACACTGACATTGAATGAACAGACAGACAAACAAAACAATTACAACACATTAACAAAAACATACAATGTATTTACAATCAACTCATAATTCTTTACTTTCTTGGTATAGCTGCTTTTAAATCCTCTGTTATATATCACATCTTAGATTGTACCTTTTAAGATTTCTTCTGGAATTCATGTTGCCTGTAATATGCAAGCTTGTGCTTGGAAACATTATTAGTTATCAGCAATTAGTTAAAATAACTTGAGCAGCATAAATGTAGTTAAGTTTTCATTTTGCAGTTTAAGCAGACCATTAACACACATTTTTGGATTATTACTGTAAGACTATACTGAGACTTGAAGTTCTGGAGAAAACTATTGATTTAAAACTGAAAATTCCTTTTTAAACCTTGATAAAAATTTTATACTAATTTTAGTATCTTGGTTAAATAAGCCCAATCAGAATTAGCATGGAAACAAAACAAAACACAAATGTTGCCACATTTTTCTCTCATTCCAGTGGCTTAACTATATTAGCCTTCACTAGCCCAGAGCTACATTGTTATGTAGACAGCAGGGAGTTTGAAGAGTTGCGAAAGGAATTGGCGTTTGCAGGAAGAAAGCTGATTGCCTCATAAGCTTGTTTTGGTTTCAGGGCCTGTGGCTGGCCCTGCCTCCGGTTTCCCTGATGGGGAGGGAGAGGTTGGCCCTGCATGTCGGCAACGAGGACAGACTCTAGGGGCACTACTAGGCTTTTTGTTAAATACCAGGGGTGGGACAGTCTCGGGCGAAATGGCCGAGATCACCGCGCTTTAAACAAACTCTTTTTTGCTGTGGCTGTAAAACCTCTTTTAAAGCGGCCGCCGTAGCAAGGCCTTGTTGGTAGGTGGGGCCAGTTTCAGAACAAAGCCTGATGTAACCAGACAAGTCCTCCTTCTTTCTATAAGGTCTAACCACGGCCTGACAAGCCGCATTTACATTATCAAAGGCAATTTGCTTTACATAGTCTGTTTCTGTGTTGGTATCGCCAAACAGTCTTTCTGCAGCCGTGCACAATCTGCCTACAAAATTTGGAAAGGGTTACTCTGGCCCCTGCTTAATATTAGTGAGGGAGGAGGCAGGGCGTTCTTTTGTGGGCAACCTTTTGCAGGCCCTAAGGGGTGCAGTTTGAATTTGAGCAAATAGGCCAGGGTCATACCTACATTGATTTGTATTATCTCTATAATCATTTGACCCTGTAAGCATATCAATACTCCACCCGTTGCCGGCCTGAGCATTATGCCTGGCTGTATCGGCACAGAACTCAGCGTACTCGGATTTCCATAATAGGTAATCTCCTGCACTGAGAGCAGAGCAAGCAAGAGTACGCCAATCATGAGGTGTAAGCCAGGCATCAGCAATGTGCTCCAAGATGGTAATAGTATATGGAGCAGTGGGCCCATAGGTGGAGGTGGCTGTTTTAAGCTCTTTTAAAGATTTAAAGGGGAAAGTGGAATGCACACGAAGTACCTTCACCTCACCATCTGCCTCATTATCTGCCTCATTGTTTTGCCCCTCGGTTTGCCTCTTGGTGACCGGTTATCCAAAAAAGAAAAAAGGGGGGGCGGTTATCAACCGCAGGGGATGCACGCCTGGGTGGCCTTTGTAAGCAGGCGCAGGTAGGTGGGAAGTCGATAAAAGGGGTGTGGTTAACTGCCTTTCTGCATTTATGATGTTCTAATTCTTTTAGCTGCTGTAACTCCTTTATAAGTTGTAAATGCTCCCTCTGTAAGCGAATTTGCTCTTTTGTTTTCTCTATATTTGCTATGACTCCTTGGTTATCCTGACTTTCAAAATTGCCAGCACCGGTAGGGCGATTGGGCAGTGGCACAGAGGGGGAGGGAGCATATGGTGGCGGGTAGTCAATGGCAGTGAGTTTCACTGACTCTGACTCGGGGTTAGAATTAGAGGTTTCGGAGCTTGAGCTTGCACCAGTTTTCTTTTTGCACCTATTTTTATTTCTCCTACCTATTTTGGGTATTTCCTCCTCACTTTCTATCTTAATAGAAACTGAATCTGAATCGATAGGAGGCGGGATTCTACACGGTGTCTCCTTAACTCCGAGATCCTGACCGTGTGATTGCTAAGGGCGGTAGAAGGACTGGATCCGGGGGGAATCCGGCCCTGTGACAGAATCTCTTCGCCCTTTGTAATTACATTTGCCACGACTGCATCTCTATGGCGGACACAAACTATATCACTGCATCTATGCTCCCTTCCTGTGGAAATCAAAGAATTCTAGGAGCTGTTTAACTTTAACCCTTACTCCTCGTGCCTTTAAAGCCTCACGTAGACCTTCTACAAACACTTTATGCCCACTCATTGCTTGTCCCATACTTTCGCCGATCACTTACCGAGATCCTAACCACGCAGCAGGCTCCTGGCGGTGTCTCTTTGTTCTCCGAGATCCTGACCGCAGGCTCCTGGCGGTGTCTCTTCAAATATTTTCTTTTGGGCCCATCAATCGGCGTTTTCTATATCATTGCTCGGTTCCAGCCCCACGTTGGGCACCAAATGACCCGGACCCGCCCACGGGCCAGGCCAATACGACAGGACGTCTCCCGTCCGACCAAGCTCGGGGATCTAGAAACAAAGCAAACGACACAGAGACGGGGACAAGAGACATGAAGAATGGAGGCAAGACAGGATTCTGATCAAGCCTCGTTTATTGGGGGTAGAACACGGGAATATATACTGAGGGAAGGGAACGTATCCACAGGTGAGAGGCTGGTCTCGCGGGTGGCAGACGTCCAAGGAGGGGATTGGCTGAAAGTTCGCGCAGGGTCTGCAGAGTTTTGCGCCTTGCGCATGCGTGCTGCTGTGTTTACCAGAGTTGTGGCAGGAAGGGGAGAACAAAGGAGAAGAAGAAGATGGCGGGTTGTGAAATCTGCCATGTTGTTGGAGGCTGCAAACAGACCTCACAGCGGGTGGCTCCCCACACATTTTAATACTCTGTATGCATCCATATTTTCCCCAGTGTTTAAAAATAGTCCTTTTTAATAGGTTTCTTTGAATCCAGATTTTTAAAAAACGCCCCCCATTTTATTTGGTTGATGTGTCTCTTGTCTTTTTTTTTTTTTTTTGGTCTGGAGAGAAAAACAGGTTTATTATCATGATACCTGGAAAAAAATAATGCAGAGAAGGTGGGGTAGGAAGTGCAACAGGGAAGTCTGCAGTTTTAGACTGGACAGAGAGGGCCTCATTTAAGATGGCATTTGAACAAGGTGGTGAGGAGTCAGCTATATAAATATGAGGGCAAGAAGGCTCTAGGCACAGGGGACAGCAAGGGCAAAGACCCTCAGACACCCTAACTGTAGTAGAGGGAACGGAGGGGTGGGAGGAGGAGAGGACAAAAGATAATGGGACACCAGTTCTTGAAGGGTCTTGTAGGTAAGGACTTTGGCATTTAATCTGAGTCATGTTAGTGGAGGGCTCTATCTTCTTCTAGGTTCTTGGCTTTTATTGCATAAAAGGATCTAAGGGCATGCCACAGGGTAGTCAAGGAAGTAAAGAGTTTATTAAGAAACAAGAAAATGAGAATGTGGGCTTGCAGAGTGAGATGCACCTGTCTCTTTTAACCCCTAGCAGTTCTCCACCTTCCCTTTTGTTTCTTCATGCCATTCAAAATATTCCTTATTTAAAAGTAAATTTAGGGAAAAGGATGTGGCTCAACCAATAGGGCTCCTGTCTACCATATAGGAGGTCCAGGGTTTGATGCCCAGGGCCTCCTGGTGAAGGCAAGCTGGCCCACGTGGCAAGCTGCACACACGGGAATGCTGGGAGAGGGAAGAAGAGGTATGATATGAGGGCATTTTCGGGACTTGGAGTTGTCCTGAATGATATTGCAGGGACAGATGCAGAACACTATATATCCTGCCATAACCCACTGAATGGACTGGGAGAGAGTGTAAACTACAATGTAAACTATAATCCATGCTTTGTAGCAGTGCTCCAAAATATATTCCATCAAATGCGATTAATGTGCCACACTGATGAAAAAGGTTGTTGATGTGAGAGGAGTGGGGTGGGGAGTGGGGGTATATGGGAACCTCTTCTATTTTTTAATGTAACATTTTGTGTGATCAATGTATCTTAAAAAATAATAATAAAAAGGAAAAAATATTAGTCCTGTCCCTAAAAATTAACGATAATTAGTATCATGAATTATCTAGTGTTCAAATTTCCAGGTCTCATAATTGACTTTCTTACTTTGTTTGAATAAGGTGCTTATGTTGATAATAGCTTTTATATCTCTTAAGTTATTTTAATCTCTATGTTCCTTTCCTTCTTTTTCATTCTTTCTAATTTATTGTTTAAAAAAAAATTGTTTTTCCTGTTGAACCTTCCCCAGACTGCATTCTTGTTGAGTCATTTTACACATTCTGTGGCCACTAGTAAGAACTTCACCTTCTCTTAGATGATTCTCTTAGATGATTAGATGATTCTCAGGGATTCTTGAATTTGTGGACCGATATTCTTCCCCAGTATTGAAAGATTCTCAACTATGATATCTTCAGGTATTGCCTCTGTCTCGTTCTCTTAGTCCTGTTTATCTAGAATTCTGATTAGACATATATTAGACCCTCTCACTGTATTCTGTCTCAACTTTTGTCTCATATTTTCCATGTCTTTGTTTTCTTGCATTGCAATTCTGAGCAATTATTCATGTTTTACCTTCTACTCATTATTTTTATTTTTTTAATTTATTCTCTCCCCTTCCCCACCCCACCCCCAGTTGTCTGCTGTCTGTGTCCATTCATTGTGTGTTCTGTGTCCCCTTGTATTCTTGTCAGTGGCACCCGGAATCTGAGTCTCGTTTTTGTTGTTGCTGTTGTTGTTGTTGGGTCATCTTGTCGTGTCAGCTCTCTGTGTGTGCGGCACCATTCCTGGGCAGGCTGCACTTTTTTTGTGCTGGGCGGCTCTCCTTATGGGGCGTGGGGCTCCCCTATGCAGGAGACACCCCTGCGTGGCATGGCACTCCTTGTGCACATCAGCACTGCGCATGGGCCAGCTCCAAACGGGTCAGGAGGCCCTGGGTTTGATCCTTGGACCTCCCATGTGGTAGGCAGATGCCCTATCCGTTGGGCCAAATCCGCTTCCCTCATTCTCTCAAACTGTGTCGAACTTACTGTTAAACCTATCCACAGATTTTTAATCTTAGTTTTAAATATGTTCTATTTGGTTCCTTTTAAATCTGCTGGGTTACATGAGATACGTGGGCTAGTCCTGTCTCTTTATGTTTGTTAGACATAGACCAAATTGCAACTTAGAGCAATATTCTACAAAGGATTTGGGTGTAATGGAATGGAAGTTACAAACAAGGAAATTGTACACCTGCTGCTAAGTGTGGCCACCCATAGAACCCTTAGGCCCAGATAAGCCCATCAGCAAGATATCTCTAAAAGAATTCCTCCTTGCTTTACTCCTAGTCAACTTTACCTCGAAGAGGTTGTATATATTGTCCTCATCATGATGGGAGTGCCCGTGTGGGCTCTCTCCTTTACCCTCCTCTAAGGGTTCTTCAGGTTCTTGGACTGACCTTAGCCCTGACCTACACCAGATGAGGCCATGAGATGCTAATTCATATACCTGAAATGCCTCAGTGTAGTAACCTCAATCTTATCTCATTGGTGTCAGGATTAAATGAAATAACATTTGACACTGATTCAAGCCAGTTCACCATCTTGTATATGTAAAAATATGATAGTATTACTTTTTTAAATTTCTCTCCCCTTTCCCAACCCCCTTGTCTGCTCTCTGTGTCCATTTGCTGCGTGTTCTTTGTCCGCTTCTGTTGTTGTCAGCGGCATGGGAATCTGTGTTTCTTTTTGTTGCATCATCTTGTTGTGTCAGCTCTCCTTGTGTGCGGCACCATTCCTGGGCAGGCTGCACTTTCTCTCGCGCTGGGCAGCTCTCCTTATGGGGGGGACACCCCTGCTTGGAAGGGCACTCCTTGTGCACATCAGCAATGCGCGTGGGCCGGCTCCACACGGGTCAAGGAGGCCCGGGATTTGAACCGCGGACTTACAATGTGGTAGACGAACGCCTTATCCACTGGGCCAAGTCTGCTTCCCTGATCGTATTACTTTTTGCTGCTGCTGTTTATTTGTTTGTTGTGGTGTATTTTACATAAAGTGCATGGATCTTAAGTTGGATGAGTTTTTACAAATTTATATATGACCATTTAACCACTACCCAAATAAAACATAGACCATTTCATTCACCCCTGAATGCTCCCTCCTGCCATTTTCCAATCCATATCCGCCACCCCAGGGACAGCCATGGCTCTCATTTCTGTCATCAGAAACTGGCTTTGCCTGTTCTTGAACTTCATATAAATGCCATCACACTGTATATCCCCTTTTTTTCTGCCTTGCTTCTTTTGCTCCACACAGTATTTTTGAGATTTATTTGTGTTGCATGTACCAGGAATTCCTTCCTTTTTATTTCTAAGTAGCATTCACTTATATGACTATTAAAATTTTCTATATGTTTCTTTGTTGATGGACATTTGAGTTGTTTCCAGTGTTTGGTTCTTATGAATAAAGTTTCAGTAAACATTAGCGTATACGTCTTTTCGTGGACATATGATTTCACTTCTCTTGAATAGATACCTAGGAGTGGAATGGCTGGGTCATAAAGTAGATGTGCATTTAAATTTATCAGAAACTGCCACAGAGTTTTCTAATATCTTTTGCCGTTTTACACTCTCACAAGCAAAGTAGGAAGCTTCCGGTTTTGTTTACCTCCCTGCCAACGGTTTCTGGACTTTAGGAGAGACTCCTGGATGTATGAGGTCACTCACAGGCAGATCCAGCACCCAGGGCTGGGCTCTCTCTGTCCAGGGCAGTCAGCTTCACATCAGCGTGGCCCACGGCTGAGACGTACTCCTTGTAGTGTCCCAGGGCCCCTAGGGATGCAGAAGTGTGCGGTCTCAAGGTGCTGGAATCCTCTAGCGCCTGTCTTCCATGTTCTCTGTAGCTAACTCTTCCCTTGGAAGCACAGTTCCAGCTTTCAGCTCACACTTCTTGTGTGGCTTTGATATCTGTGGTCCGTAATTTCCCCTCCATCGTCTATGTCTACTGCATCCGTACCTACGTTGGAGAAAGTTGAACAGGGAGAACTGGGATGGAGAATTTTCTGGACACTGCCTGCTGGGGAGGGAAACAGGGAGCTAGAATCCTGGAGGAGGTCTGATCCCTAGTGAGGGACTTTGGAAGAAGATTAAAGAAGGATCCTGATCCAGGGCCCAAAGTTCCTCTTCATGCCCAAATGCTTAGAGACCTGGGGTTCCCATCCCCACTGAGCTTGCTGCCGATGGGCTCTGGCCGCACCGGCCTCCTGATGGTCTCCCTTTGGCATTCCCAGGACTTGGGCGCACCAGCCTGGGACCCAGCTGCACAGATGCACAGGCCGCAGGGCGTGGGGACCCCTACGGGCACCCTGCCCCTTGTATTTGAACATGCTGCTAGGTTTCACCCAGCAGCCCCCTCGGTAAGAGCGTGAAATGAACACCAAAGCCGAGTAAAACCTGCATTTTTGTTGGGAAAGAGAGAGAAGCAAAGCCGTTTCCAGTCTTTGGGAGGAAGCGTGTGGCTTCCCTTAAAGCAAGGTTGAGATGAGGTCCACCTGCAAAAAGTCCATGGGCTGCGAGAACTCAGCAAATGAAAGGTGACGTGGGCTTCATTAACAGGAGACAATGGCAGGAAAGGACAGGGCAGATATCCCTTTGGATGGTTGGGTGACTGCATTGGCACAATTGGAAACCAGGAGTCGAGACAGGCAGGAGGGAGCCAAATTTCACTTCCTTTCTCTTCCCTTTTATCCTGAGCAGATATATCTTTGTTATATTTCCCCCCTACTAATATCATGCCGTAAGCATATCCCATGTTGTTAATGTGTTTTCGTCATAAACTTTTTTTTTTTTGAGGTACTGGAGCTGGGGATTGAACCCAGGACCTAGTATGTGGGAAGCCGGCGCTCAACCACTGAGCCACATCAGCTCCCCAGAGCTGGCTTCCTCACCTGTCTGCTTCCTGTTTGTTTTCTTTCTTTTTTTTTTTATTTTTAGGAGACACCAGGAACCAAACCTGAGACCTTCCATGTGGGAAGCAGGAGCTCGCAGGTGCTCAACTTCTTGAGTCACATCCACTCCCCATGAACTTTAATTTTTTAAGATTTATTTTATTTATTTATTTCTCCCCACCCCCTTGTTGTTTTTCATTTGCTATGTCTGTTCATCTGCCTTGTTTCTTTGGGAGTCATGGGGAACTGACCCAGGACCTCTTAATGTGGGAGGGAGGTGCCTAATTGTTTGTGCCACCTCTGCTCCCTGCTTTGTTGTGTCTCTCATTATGTTCCTCCCTGAATCTCTTGTTGTATCAGTTCGCTGTGCCTGCCCATTGTGGAAGCTTGCTGTCTTCTTTAGGAGGCACCAGGAACCTGTGCTCCCTGCTCTGTTATGTCTCTCATTATGTTTTTTCTTCTTGTGTCTTTTGTTTTGTCAGCTTGCCACACCTGCCCATTGCACCAGCTCACTGTCTTCTTTAGGAGGTGCTGGAATCTGAACCAGCAACCTCCCGTGTGGTAGGCAGGAACCCAGTCGCTTGAGCCACATCCACTTCCGCCCATAAACTTTTTTCCCCTGCCCTGAGATGGCTCCCTCTTCTGTTTGCTCGTTTTATGTGTGTATGTGTTTTGTTTTGTTTTGCTCATTCTGTGTTCTTTATCTGCTCGTTGTCTCTTTTTTCCTTAGGAGGCACCTTAGGTCTCAGGAACCGAACCTGGGACCTCCCACTTGGGAGACAGGTGCTCAACTGCTTAAGCCACATCCTCTCCCTGCTCATTTGTTTTTGCTCATTTGCCTGCTCATTGTTTGCTCATTGTCTTGCTTGTTTTTGCATCTTATCCACTCATTGTTTTTTCTCATCTGTTCATTGCTTTTGCTCTTTGTCTGCTTTGTTTGCTTCTTTAGGAGGCACCGGGAACTGAACGCGGTATGTATGAGGCAGGTGCTCAGCTGCTTGAACCACATCTGCTCCCATAAACTTTTTTTTAAATTAATTTATTGAAATATATCACCCACATACAAACATACATAAACAATAAGTATATAGTAATAGTTATGAACTTACAAAACAAACATATATACCATCATACAGGACTCTCATAACTCACCCTACCCCCAAAACCTTACATTGTTGTTAAACCTTTTTAACTAATGATACTAATGATTAAAGAGCATTGTCAAAGCATTACTACTAACCAAAGTATTTTCCCCCAACCCTCCCTATTATTATTATCTTTATGTCATTTATATATGAACATACATAAACAATTAAGTGTATAGTAAAAATTGTGAACTTACAAAGCAAACATGCATAACATCATGCAGAGGTCCCATACCTCAACCTTCCACCAACACCTTGCATTGTTGTGAGATGTTTCTTACAAATTACGAGAGAATATTGTCAAAATCTTACTACTAATTATAGTCCTTATCTTACATTTGGTGTGTTTTCCCCCAAACACACCTTATTATTATTTTTTACATATATATATATATTTTTTTTAAGATTTATTTTTATTTATTTAATTCCCCTCCCCTCCCCCGGTTGTCTGTTTTCTGTGTCTTTTTGCTGTGTCTTGTTTCTTTGTCCGCTTCTGTTGTCGTCAGCGGCACGGCAAGTGTGGGCGGCGCCATTCCTCGGCAGGCTGCTCCCTCCTTCGCGCTGGGCGGCTCTCCTTATGGGGTGCACTCCTTGCCCGTGGGGCTCCCCTACGCGGGGGACACCCCTGTGTGGCAGGGCACTCCTTGCGCGCATCAGCACTGCGCATGGGCCAGCTCCACACGGGTCAAGGAGGCCCGGGGCTTGAACTGCGGGCCTCCCATGTGGTAGACGGATGCCCTAATCACTGGGCCAAAGTCCGTTTCCCATTACATATATTTTTTATGACAGAAGTTGTAAACTTATAAAACAATCATGCACATATGTAGAATTCCCAAGCAACACCTGTCTATCAACACACCACACTGTGGTGAAACATTTGTTATATATAAGATAATATCATCTGATTGTTACCACGTCCATAGTATACATTTGGCTCACATTTTCCATACTGCCCCATTATCAACACAGTGCATCTTTGGCATAGATGCAAGAATATTATATTATTACTGCTAACCGCAGTCCATAGGACACTCCAGTTGTATTTTTCCTATGCATTCCCAACACCCTGCAGTAGTGATATACATTTGCTCTAGCTCACAGAGGACACTCTTGCATCTGTACCATCAACCACAGTTCTCATCCATCTCTTGGTTTACTGTGCTATTCAGTTCCTAGATTATTTTTTAGCATTCTGTCAATTGGCATTTACATCCCTAGACTACCATTTTCAGCCACATCCCTATTTATAAACTAGCTATTACTATTTTTACCATCCATTCTATACATTTCCACACTTTTACATTGAAGCTAATAAAACTTTTACATACTTTAAACATCAGTAGTCTATCTCAGTTCTTCTCTTATCTCCATTAAGAATCCACCACCTACCATCGAGTCTTGAAGATATTTTCCTACAATTTCTTCTAGAAGTTTTATTTTGAGTTAATTTTTGGATAAAGTGTGAGACAGAGGCCCTCTTTCCTTCTTTTGGCTATAGATATCCAGTTCTTTCAGCACCATTTTGCTGAATGGACTGTTCTGCTCGAGCTGTGTGGGTTTGACAGGCTAGTCAAAAATCACTTGAGGGAAGCGCACTTGGCCCAGTGGATGGGGCGTCCGTCTACCACATGGGAGGTCCGCGGTTCAGGCCCTGGGCTTCCTTGACACATGTGGAGCAGACCCACGCGCAGTGCTGATGCACGCAGGGAGTGCCCTGCCACATAGGGGTGCCCCCGCGTGGGGGAGCCCCATGCGCAAGGAATGTGCCCCATAAGGAGAGCCACCCAGTGTGAAAGAAAGTGCAGCCTGCCCAAGAATGGCGCCGCACACACGTTGAGCTGACACAACAAGATGACGCAACAAAAAGAAACACAGATTTGCCACTGACAACAAAAGAAGCAGACAAAGGAGAACACACAGCAAGTAGACACAGAGAACAGACAACTGGGGCGGGCGAGAAATAAATAAATAAATAAATCTTTTTTTAAAAAAATCACTTGACCATACATGTGAGGGTCTGTTTCTGAGCCATCAGTTTGGTTCCATTGGCTATGTATCTCTTTACGCCAGTACCATGCTGTTTTTACCACTATAGCTTGATAGTATGATTTAAGGTCCAGATATGAGTGTTTGCTTTTCCTTTTATGATGTTTCTGACTAATCAGGACACCTTACCCTTCCAAATAAATTTGGTAATTGTGTTTTTTTTTTTAATGCTGGTGGAATTTTATCAGGGTTGCATTGAATCTGTATATCAATTTGAGTAGAATTGGCATCTTAAAGATATTTAGTCTTCCAATTCATGAGCATGGAATGTTTTTCCAGTTATTTAGGACTTTTTTGGTTTCTTTTAACATTGGGTTGCAGTTTTCTGAAACAAGTGCTTTACATCGTTTGTTAAGTTTATTCCTGACTACTTGAGTTTTATCTGTCATATTTTATTTTCACCACTCTTTAAACACTCTTAGTTACTTTTATTGATATAATCTTCACTTCTAGGCTCTCTTCCAGGCCTCTCTCTCCTGTCTTTTCTTTTCAGGCTCTAGCACGCCCTTTAGTATTTCCTGAAAATCTGGTCTCTTGCTTAGAAATTCTCTCAGTTTCTGTTTATCTGTGAATATTCTAATCTTGTCCTTATTTTTGAAAGATAGTCTTGCTGGATAGAAATTTCTTGGCTGGAAGTTTTTCTCTCATAGTATCTTAAATATATCAAACCACTGTCTTCTTACCTCCATGGTTTCTGGTGAGAAATCAGCACTTAATCTTATTGGGTATCCCTTATATGTTATGCATTGCTTTTCTCTTGCTGTTCTCAGAATTCTCTCTTTGTCTTTGGCATTTGACATTCTGATTGGTATGTGTCTTGGAGTTGGTCTATTCGGGTTTTTTCAGATGGGAGTACGCTGTGCTTCTTGGACATGGATATCTATGTTCTTCCATAGGGTTGGGAAATTTTCTAACATTATTTCTTTAAATATTACTTCTGCCCCTTTTCCCTTCTATGCTCCTTCTGGGACACCCATGACACATATGTTTGCCCATCTCTGGCTGTCGTTTAGATCCCTGAGTACTTGTTCAAATTTTTCCATTCTTTTCTTCATCTGTTCTTTTGTATGTTCACTTTCAGAGGCCATTTTTTTTCAAGCTTACCAATCCTTTTGCCTCCTCAAATCTGCTATTATATGATTCCGATGTTTTTAAAATTTCACTTATTGCGCCTTTCATTCGCATTAGATCTGCTATTTTTCTATGCACGCTTTCAAATTCTTCTTTGTGCTCATCCAGTGTCTTCTTTTTTTTTAAAGATTTATTTATTTTTCATTTCTCTCCCCTTCTCCCCCACCCCCACCCCAGTTGTCTGTTCTCTGTGTTCATTTGCTGCGTGTTCTTTTGTCTGCTTCTGTAGTTGTTAGCGGCACGGGAATCTGTGTTTCTTTTTGTTGCGTCACCTTGTTGTGTCAGTTCTCCATGTGGGCGGCGCCATTCCTGGTCAGGCTGAGCTTTTTTTGCGCTGGGCGGCTCTCCTTAGGGGGCTCACTCCTTGCGCGTGGGGCTCTCCTACGTGGGGGACACCCCTGCATGGCAGGGCACTCCTTGCGCACATCAGCACTGAGCATAGGCCAGTGGTCTGGGGTTTGAACCGCAGACCTCCCATGTGGTAGACGGATGCCCTAACCACTGGGCCAAGTTCGTTTCCCCAGTGTCTCCTTAATATCCTTAATCTCTTTAGCCAGCTCATTGAGTTTATTAAGGAGATTTGTTTGAACATCTATAATTAGTTGTCTCAACTCCTTTATGTCATCTGGAGACTTATCTTGTTCCTTTAACTGGGCCATAGCTTCCTGTTTCTTGGTATGGATTGTAATTTTTGGTTGGTGTCTTGGCATCTGGATTACTAGAGTATTTATTCTGTGTGCAGTTTTTCTCTATTTTAGGGCTTCCTGCCCTTTCTCCCTTGCTGGTTGTGCAGTAGAACCCAAGGATGTAATTGGTGCTAAACACTGTGGAGGCTCAAGCTGCCCTCATTGCCCCAAGGACGGATGAAGCTTCTCCCAACTTACTCCTTTACCAGAGGTAGGGACAGAGTCACAGCTGTGTGGAATAATCCAAGTCGTGCAGGCCTGGACTGTAGTTGCCCAGAGAGACTGATGAAGCTTCATGCCCCTTTCTCCCCTCCCTGGGGCATGAATGGAGCTGCAGGTGTGGGCAGCAATCTATGCAGTGTAGGTCCAAGATGACCGCAGTTGCCCCAGTAGACTTTTAATTGTTCAGTCTGTGCCTCCTCCCTGCCAGAGGTGGGACTGAAGCCTAGGCTAGGGCTGCAGGTTGATCCAGGTGAAAGAAACCGGTTCCTACCATGAATGTGATATTTGGTCAGGCTGGCTTCCCCTCAGGCTGGGGTTGGAGTCAAAATGGTGGCCACTGGCCCCTTTCCAACTTGGACAAATTCACACCCCAGCTGTTCCTAGGGCTATTCCTTAGCCATCTGAGTCTACCAGTCAGTGCTCGAAATCAGCAGCCAACCATCTCCTCCTCCCCTGTTTTTGGGAAATGGAGCTTCCAGTTCCGGTCACAGAACAGCTCCTGGGGCAGCTTGCACCACCAGAGTAGGACAATCACTGGCCTCTGCGACTTGGCCGGCAATTTCCCCGAGAGGCTGGCTCAGGTCCCTGCAGATTCCTCCCTGCTGGAGGTGCCGCTGGGGCCTAGGCTAGGCCTGCAATCTGACCTGGATGGAAAGCAGCTGGTCCCTCCCAGCACTGGGATTTTCAGTCTGCCCCGCTGCCCCTCATGCCAGATGCGGAGTTAAGATGGCACCTCCCGGCCTCTTTCTGACCTGGACAGGCTCAAACTTTAGCTGTTCTCAGGATTATACTTTAGCCTGCTGAATTTTACTCATCAAGAGCTGAAGTTGGTGCCCAACAGTCTCTCCCCACCATCATTTTTGGGAATTGGAGCTTTCAATTCCAGCTGTGGAACAGCTCATGAGGCGGCTTATGCCTCCACTGGAGGATGGGCACCAGCCTCTGGGACATGGAGCCTCTACTTACGAGTCTTCCCTGCAGATGGGCAGCCTCCTTCTTCCACTCCTTCAAGGATGTTGCAGGATGCCCTTCTGGCCTCCTGAAGCCCCCAAACAGGTGCTTCAACTAGCTCCAGAGAGCTCTGGGTGTTTACTACCTGCCCTGTGGCAGGAGCTGATTCTAAGAGCTCTTTACTCTGCCGCCATCTTGCTGTCTCCCCATAAACTTTTTATTTGGAATAATTTTAGATTTACAGAGAATTTGTAAAGATAGTACAGAGATCTTGTACATCCCTCACTCATTTTGTTTCTCCTAATGTTATCATCTTCCATTACTGTGGCATATTTGCCAAAATGAAGATGCCAATGTTGGCACATTATCATTAACTAAACTCCAGACTTTATTTGGATTTTCCCAGTTTTCCCATTAATGTCCTTTTTTTTTCAATCCAGGATACCACATTGCCTTTATTTATTTATTTATTTATTTTATTTTTTAAAGATTTATTTATTTAATTTCCCCCCTCCCCCGGTTGTCTGTTCTCTGTGTCTATTTGCTGCGTTTTGTTTCTTTGTCCACTTCTGTTGTCGTCAGCGGCACAGGAAGTGTGGGCAGCGCCATTCTTGGGCAGGCTGCACTTTCTTTCACGCTGGGCGGCTCTCCTTACGGGGTGCACTCCTTGCGTGTGGGGCTCCCCTACACGGGGGACACCTCTGCGTAGCAGGGCACTCCTTGCGCGCATCAGCACTGCGCATGGGCCAGCTCCACACGGGTTAAGGAGGCCCGGGGTTTGCACTGCGGACCTCCCATGTGGTAGATGGACGCCCTAACCACTGGGCCAAGTCCATTTCCCCGCATTGCCTTTAGTTGTCCTCTCTCCTTAGTTTCTGTGATAGTTCCTCAGTCTCTCCTTACTTTTCATGACCTTGACCATTTTGAGGAGTACAGATCAGGTATTTTGTGGAATGATTCTCAACTTGTATTTGTCTGCTATTTTTCTCATGATGAGAATGGGATTATGTGCTTTTGGAAAGAATACCATAGAGGTGAAGTGCCCATCTCATCCCATCGTGTCAGGGGTGCATGAGATCCACAGGACTTTGCTGGGATGTAAACCGCAATTGCTCGTTTAAGATCATGTTTGCCAAGTTTCTCCACTGTAAAGTTACTGTTTTTCCCTTTCCTTACTCTTTTCTTTGGAAATGAGCCACTAAGGTAAGTCCACACTCAAAAAGGGGTGGGAGAAGCCAAGTTCCTTCTGGAGGGAGAAGGAGCTACAGAAATTCGGTAAGGAATTCGGTAAGGAAGGTTTGCTTCTGCCATTTATTTATTTTTGTTTAATAATTTATTTATTCATATCAGTGTGCTTATATATTTTATACTCTACATTATAATCCATTTCTACATTATTTATTTTGTTGCCCCAGTCGTTCCAGCTTTGACCATTAGTAGCTCTTTCAGGTCATCTCCTTGTGACATGCCCCCATCCTTTTTTCTTTTTTTTCTTTCTTTTTGAGCACTTTAGTTCTGGTAGTACAAGACGCTCTAGGCTCATCTTGTATTTTCTCTGCCCCAGCTCTAGAATCAACCTTGGTTTGCCTGGAGAACGGTATTTGGAAAGCAAGATCTGGGTGTTGGAATGGCTACATGATTTTTATAACTATGGTTTTCATTTGTATATTCCATTAGTAGATTACAAAGATTAATTAATTCAGCCTCTCTGAATTTTACATTTAGCAGTAACGCTTGTGTTAAACATCATTTTGCAAAGTTTCCATTCTATTGGAGTATTCCTTGAGAGTTAATTTCCAGGAGAGAACACATTGCGAAAAAATGATGTTTTTATGTTTCTAGATACTTATGATACTGAGCAAAAGCACATTCTTGCCTGATGCACAGACCGATTTCTGAAACACTGGGGTTTCAAAGAAAGAAAGTGTTATTGCCAGTGCATAGCAAGGTGAACAGATAACTTAACCATCTGAAATCTATCTCCCCTGCATAACTGCAATAATTCTGATAGTTTCATAGTATTCAGGGTTAGCAGATTTATGCTCATGACTAATTGGGGTGGGGCTGGCTCAGCTTCCTTCTTAATAAGCAGTAAGGTGCTGGCTATTGGTCATAAGACTTTAAAGTTGTGAAACAGGATAGGAGGTGCATACCAAATGGGACAAGCAGTCAGTCACAGTCATCACAAAGATAAAAGTTATATAGTTTTACAATCATTATCAGAGATCAAGGCATCTGGAATCTAGTTCAGAAAGTTTCGGTAATTTCAGGTTTTTACCTTTACAATAAACCAGGAAGTAAAAAGGCATCTGTGTAATGATTCAGTAATCATAATCACATTATTTTTTCCCTGGGGCAAGTATATCTGAATAATGAATTCTCAGAAAAGCTACTACTAGATCAAAGGGTATATTATATTTGCAGTCTTATTAGATATTATACCAAATTGCCCTCCATTGGGGTTATATCCAGTTCACTATCCACTAATGACATATGAAGAGTGTGGCTTTCCTATTATCCTATTAAACACAAAATTGTGGGCTGTAGAACACATCAGGAATTAATATGTCGAAAGCACTTAGAACACAATACTTTTACCACCATTGTTATTATTAGATTTTTGCCAACCTGATTGGTGAAAAATGCTACCTCTGTATCTTTTCATTTGTCTCTGTCGTATTATGGGTGAGATTGAATCTCATTTCATATGTCTAAAAGCTATCTGTAGTTCCTTTTCTGTGATCTCTCTTTGCATGTCTTTTGCCATTTGCCTATTGGCTTGATGATCTCTTATTTTCTCATTTTATAGAAGCTCTTTAAATATTAATTGGGAGATTAATCCTCTATGACACGAATGGCAGTTATTCCCAGTTTGTCTTACCATTCTTTGTTTTTATTGCTTCTGGATTTTGAGTTGTAGTTAGAAAGGCTTTATGGTTTCATTTTTTACATTTTACTGTTTTATTCTTTTGGAATACATCCTGGCAGAGGTATGAGGTTTGAAATGTTTTACATTTTTGTTAATAGCTGTAAATTAGTGATATTTTTCTCTGCATTTATTTGGTGAGGTGAAACATTAGTCTCTTGCATTTGTTTTCTGATTGTTTTTAGTCTCAGGTGAATGATCTGCACCTACTTTTTCATGCATTAATCTTTGGGAACCCCAAAATTTTCTTACCTACCTGCAAGTGTTCTTTATATAATATTGACAGTGTTCCTATACTTATGGCAACTATTTTCCCCAGCCTATTTTTGTCTTTTTACATTTATGATGTTCCACAAAGTTTTAGCTTTTTATACATTAAATATTGACCTTTTTAATTCTAGGCTTCATTTTGGATAGTTCTTATTGCTATGTCTTCAAGTTCATTGATCTTCTGCAGTGACTCATCCACTGTAAATCACAGCCACTGAAATGTTTATTTCAGCAATTGTATTTATCATCTATAGAAGTTCCATTTGGTTATTTTTAATGTCTTTTGCTTCCTTTTTATTGGCATGGTTTACTATGAATCCTTGAGCATATTTAGAATATTTATAATAGCTGTTTTAATAACCTTGTCTGTTAATTTCAACATCTCTGTCATTTCTGGTCTGCTTCTATGATTACATTTTCTCCTGGTTATGGGTCACACATTCCTGCTTCTTTGCATGACTAGTAATTTTTTACCAGATACCAGATATTGTGAGTTTTATATTGTTGCGTGCTTAATTCTGTTGTATACCTTTAGAGAGTATTGGGTTTTTGTGTGTCAGTTGATTTATTTGCAGAGCCCATTGGTCTTTTCAGTTTGCCTTTAAGCATTTTTAAAGACAGATCTAGAGTAGCCTGTACTCTAGGGCTAGTTTAGTCCTACCACTTAGGTATGAATCTTGGAGTCTTTACTGAAAGCCCTGTGTAATTAGTGAGATCTCCTCACTCTGGCTGGTGGACACTTGAAGAACTTCCAGTCTTGTGTGAGCTCTGGGAATTTTTCAACGTTCACAACCCCATGTAGTTTTTCTCTTCCTGGTAATTGTTTGCCAGCCACATGAAATTTCACCCTTCATAAGTTTGGTATTCAGCCAAACACTCAAAGAGACCCCTATGCAGATTTCTGGAGCTCTTTCTGTGTAGCTGCTCCCTCCTCTCTGGTATTCTGCCCGCTAAATTCTGTTTCAACCCCCTTGAACTCTGATCTCTGTTTCCTTAGTTCAGTTCAGCGTTATTTAAGTTTCTTGTCCTATGCTACAGCCCAGAAATTGCCTCTAGGCAGAAAGCCATAACAATCTGAGGTCTCATTTCATTTATTTCTTTCACTGTCTGGCACTACCTGTTTTCCAGTGATGGAAAACAGTGTTTGGCCTATTTTTCCAGTTTTCTGGTTTGTGTGTGTGTGTGTGTGTGTTTTTTAAGGCAAGGAAGCAAGTCCTATAGTTGTTAACCAAATCTTCAGCTTTTTTACTATTATTTTCTTGGTGATTTTTTCTATTCTTCAAATCTGAGAAAATTACTATCCTGCTCTCAAAAATATGATAGCCCTTCAAAGAAAGGAGAGGAAAGTTTAGTAGTGAGAATGAGGAAGTGAATTTAAGAGATACTGCACAGGAATATGTAGTATATGCTCATTGTATGTGGTGTGGTGTGTGTATAAAAATAACAAAAAGTTAATGAAGACCAAAAGTTATAATAAAAGTGGTAGTGACACAAAATAATATTTGCAGCCAAATGAGGAGATGTCCTGATCCTGGGATGAGATGATATCATTTCTTTTTTTCCTTTTTTCTTTTTCCAGATCAAGTAAGAAGATGAAAGCACATAGCCGAAGACGTGACAATATTTTAAAAGTAACACCATATGAACACATGAAAAGCTATATAAAAAACACTGAACTGGAAATCAGAAATTCTGGTTTCTAGTTCCTGTTCTGCCATTTGCAAGTTTTGTGGCCAGCAGCTCATCTGAATCCTGCCTTCTTTATTTGTTCCGTAGAATAATATCTGTCAGGCCTATCTCCCAGGAGAGGCTCACATGAAGTCAAGTATGTGAGGGTGCTGTGTAGGCCACCTTGCACGGTTCAGAGGTAAGCTACCACTGTATGTTTATTATTTTGCCTAGTAAATATCAAGATGCAGAGGGTCAGGGTAAAGCTTCTATCAAAGCCAGATCCTGGTAACCTCCGAGGCCTCGCTGGAGAAGGTGTCATTAAAGACGGAAACAATAACTAGGTGGGAAGGAGCAGAGGGGGCTGTCTGGTATGGGAACAACCATAAACCATGCCTTAGAGCAGAAAGAAGCTCTCTGCTTCTGGGTCAGTTTGCCCTTCCCTCCTCTCCAAAGAGTGGCTGACTGACAGCTTAAGGAAATTAGAGTGGAGAATTTAAAGGCTGCAGTGGGGAGATTAGGGGTGTGCTGAGGGAAGAGGTGGGACACTGGCTGAGAAGAAACTAAGAGGGATGGCTGGAGAGAGAGATAGAAAGCTGTGGGAGAGAAAAATGGTTTATCACCACTGTTCTTTAGCCGGAGTGGGGTGAGTGGTAATTATAAAAGTGATGCTACAAACTAGAAATTCATACATGACTGAAAGGAAAGTCCTCGGCTTTTTTCACTTTGGAGAGGTGATCTCTCCCAGCAGTTTGCTGTATGTCCTACCACACTTTTTCCTAAGCCTACAAAACAGATAATACAGACACATTCATACCAGGTTACAGCGACTTCCTTGAGCCGTGAGCCTCCCTCCCGCTGACTGCTCCTCCCTGCCCTGGTTCTCCTCCTGACCCCCGACCGGCCGTCTTCCTTCCTCTCCTCGCCCCTAGGAGCAGGTGTATCTCTCAGCCTCAGCCCTTGGACCTCTGCTCATTTCACAACACGCTTTGCTGTTGAAGATCTCATCCAGTCCTCGTCCTCACTCTCCTCCAAGCAGAAACTCCCCAATCTCCTGGTCAATTCTTGATTTCCCTCGAGAGTTCCAATTCTGGATTTCCAGCGACCTGCTAGACGTCCCTTCCTCGATCTCTCCCCCACCACCTGTCACTCAGATGGGTCTACAACCATTTGTCAATCATTCGTCTCAAAAGGGCTTCTTCTCCAAGCTTCCCTCTTTCTGTCAATGACATTTACACCCCCCGTGCCCAGTCATGTGCTCAAAACCCTGGTTCTGTCCTTGACTCCTCTCCAGCTAATACCCAAGGCTTGTTGACTCCTTTTCTGTAAGCTCTTTCCCTTCCATCCCATCTTTTCATTCTCTATATTCAGCACCTAGACCATGGCCATCATCCTGCCCCTCTCTCTTCTCTAATCCATCTCCTCACAGCTGCCATGCAACCTTTGCAAAACACTATTTATATCTTAATCCTCTCTTTCTCCTTAACTTAGAATTCTTCACTGCTCCCTGTTGCTTACCTGACAGTTTTTCCTCAACCTGGCAGTTATACCTCCTACAGCCCAGCATCAACCTAACTTTCCAGTCTTATCACCATGATATCCCTATACCTCCTTCCTACTCCGGCCCAAATAATTTAATGTTCTCTTAAAACACCTTGCACCTTCCGACCCCTGGGTCTTTGCAGGAGCCACTACTCAATCCAAGATTCTGATCCCCTTTCTCTCAACTTGTCCAAGAACTTTTTTTCCCAGCTCAAAGCGCAGTCAAGCTCTATCTCCTCCAAGAAGCACTTTCCGGCCACCTCCACTGCCCGTGATAATGCCCTTTCCAAAGCCTGAGGATACTGATTATTGATACACTGGATGGGTATTTGCATATTATCTCTTTCGGTACATGTTTGGCCTCCCCCATGCCTATTCCTCTGTTTACCCTCGGTGCCTAGCAAAGCAGATGTTCAATAGCTTTTATCCACTGTAATTAGGCTTACAGGTAGGCTGGTGGGTTTAGAGGCAAAGAAGATAAAGTTTGGAGGGGACAAACAAGGGGATATTATAGGGACAGATAAGAGATAAAACTGTGGAGCAGGTTAAAGGAGAGCATAAAGGGGTGTTTGGGGGTGAAGATCCCCAAGGAGGGATGGGAGCATATGCCTGGTGAAGTCCACTCTCCCACCTGCCATTGGCAGGGCCTGGGGCTAGAGGTTCCATCTGGGGATGTGAGGTGAGGGCTCAGGTGCCTGGCTCCACCCTGGCAGACAGGCAGTGGATTATTTAACTTGTAAAGAGACTCAGAGAAACCCCTTGTTGGAAGACCTGGTCACTTTTTTCACAGAAAAAGAAGGGTAAAGAAGGGAAGTGCTTTATTTGTTTACTAGATTCATTCAAAATGTCTCTACTGAGCACCTACTGTATACCAGGCTTTTTTTTCCCCCTCAAGGAGTTCCTGTACTAGTGGGAGAAACAAAGGCATAAATAAATGCATCAGTGTGTTATAGTGAAGAAAGAAATCTGAATAGGGTCTTGTCCCCACAATGGAAGGAAGGGTCAGTTCACCTAGGGGAGACAGAAAAGTTTCCTAGGGGAGGAAATGAGAGCTGACTCTTGAAATCTGAGTGGGCATCTGCCAGGTGGATGGGAATAGAGGAGGGTTGGGGATCTGCAAGAAGCTGGTGAAAATGCAGAGGAATTCATGAAGTTGGAGCCAGGAAGAGATAAGTGATGAGGTTGCAAAGAAAATAGGAGATCCATGAGAGGACGTATTTGGTGTCCTGGGGAGAGATGATAAGAGCATACAGAGTGGGCAACAGAGTGGGGTGGTGGAAGGGCCAGGAAGGAAATGAAATTGTCAGCATCTTTTATTCAGTTAGTGGTGATAGTGAAAGAAAGTGAGAGCAAGGGTGAAGAAGAATGTATGGGATAGAGAGAGAGGAGCGAGGTGGCTCCAAAAGGACTCCTCCTTTCTGCCTGGGCCACTGGGGATATGACGGTGTTGTTTACTGAGACGTGGAACTCATGAGGAGTGGTAGGATTGGGAAATATGGTGGGCCCTGTTTTGAACAAACCAAGTTTGAGGTGCCTCTGGGAATTCTAGAAGAGGTCCTCATAGCTCACTTAATTATCCCCTGCTTTGTGTATGAGAAAGCTCTGCTACCTGAGAAGGGACAAAGAAACCTTTGGTAGAAGAAATGCAGGCAAGTGCAATCAATTCAAATAAAGTTATTGAACATTTACTATGTGCCAGATATGGTGTGATTCACTGTGCCCTCCAAGAGGACAGGGGCTCTGTCTGACTTGTTTACATTTGCATTCCAGTGCTAGTGCAGTACCTGATACACAGTGGCCATTCAATTATTATTTGTTGATTTATTAACTGAATGAATGAATGAATGTGCCTGGTAATAGGAATTTGGCAACGAGCAACTCCTCAATCCTCTCCCTTTGGAAGCTGGTATTCTGACTGGGGAAACAAATGTGTAGGCAACCAGTGTCAATACAGCATATATTAAATGCTTGAATAGAGATTGGAGGCAAGAGAAGGGAAGGAGTGACTTATTCAGCCTTTGAGCTTTCAAATGAGGATTTTAAAGAGCACAAACAAGTTTTCTAGGCAGAGAAGGGGAACAGGCACTGAAGGAAGAAGGAATAGACCCTATAAATGCTTAGAAGGGTGAAGATGTATTATGTCATGGTTCTCAGAATAATGAATTGTGCAGTGCGGCCATACTCCACTAGATAATCATAATGCCTGCCATCCCCTTCTAAGGGAATCTGCCCCATCCACAGCCCTTGCTGAGGGGAAGCTCTGGTTCTACTTGGTTTATACAAAATGAAACTGCTGCCCAGCCACAGGTGGCCACTTACCCAAGAGCAGATAAATCATAAGCCATCTAGAAGTGTAAAAAGGTATACTTGGGTGAAACCACTGCCCAAGCAGAAAGTAGCAGGGGAGCGGGGTAAGAAAGAGAGAGAGAGAGATTTGAAAAATAGCAGAATCAGGCAGTTAGCAATAGGAGAAAAGATGGAGAGAAACTGTAAGAGTCAAGATGGCCATAACGGAACAAATTACAAAGATGTAGAAGCCACATGGTAGAGAAAAGACATGCTGAGTAGAGGGAGAAGAAGGAGTTGTTTTCAGGATAAGAAGGAGGTGGACACAGAGCTTACATCTATGTATATTGTAAATCCATAAGCAATGTTATAATATTTGATTTTAACTATCAAACATATTTTAAAGAATTCATTAGAAGAATAGTCTATTATAGTTACCCAGCTATTTAAAATCCCTGCTGTTCCTTAGGTCCTGATGTTCCACGTTTCCTTCCAGCATCATTTCCCTTTTGTCTGAAGAACTTCCTTTAGGAATTCTGTTGAATCAGGTGTGCTGGCAATGGACTCTCTTAGTTTTCCTTCATCTGAGACTGTCTTTATTTTACCTTCATTCCTGGAAGATATTTTCACTGGATATAGATTCTGGACCTACCGTTCTTTTATTTTAGCACTTTACAAATATTATTCAACTTCCTTCTGGCCTCCATATTTTCTGGTGAGAACTGCACTGTCTTCTGAATCATTGTTCCTCTTTAGTTAATACATTGTTTTTCTCTGGCCACTTTCAAGGTTTTTTCCTGTCTTTATTTTTCAGCAGATTGATTGTGATGTCTTGGTGAAGATCTGTTTGTTTGTTTGTTTGTTTCATCCTGTTGGTGGTTTACTGACCTTATTGAAACTGTAGGTTTATGTCTTTTATGAAATTTGGCAACTTTATTTCTCTAAGTGTTTATATATATATTTTTTTGCACCACACTCTGTCTCCTGTCCTTCTGGGACTCTTGTGTCATGAATGTTAGTCCTTTTTGTATTTTCCCACGTCTGTGAGGCTCTGATCACGTCTCTCCAAATTTTTTCTCTGTTGCTAAAATTGCATAGTTTCTATTGGTCTATCTTCAAGTTTACTGACTTTTTCCTTTCTCATTTCTCTTTGGCTGATGAGCTCACTGAGTTTTTGTTTTTGTTTTTTTATTTGGTTATTGTATTTTTCAGTTCTAAAATGTTCATTTGGTTCTTTTTTATATCTTCTACTTATTTGTTGAGACTTTCTATCTTTTCATTTATTTCAAAAGTGTTTGCCCTTACTTGTCAGGGTATTTTATAATAGCTCCCTCAAAGTTTTTGCTGTATATTCCAACATCTGTGTTATTTCTCATTGGTGCCTATTGTCTCTTCCCATGTGAGTTGAGATTTTCCTTGTTCTTTGTATGATGAATAATGTGGGATTGGTGAATATTATGTTAGAGACTTTGGACCTTCTTTAAATCCTATGGAAAATGCTAATGTTCTTGTTTTTATCAGGCAATTGACCCGATTGGGTTAAGGCCACAAGTTGGTCTTCTGTGGGTTGTGATTTCAATATCAGTTCCGTTTTCAAAGGCTTTGCAGCGCCATCTGGATCTGTCCCATGCGGGTGCCCCCCAGTGGTCAGTCTGGAAGCTGGGTAGTGGCCTGTCTCTTAATTCAGTTCTCAAAGCCTTAGGTCCTCGGTTTATGATCATATCCACACATGTGCAGCTCAGAAGTGAGCCTAAGCGTTCATACACAACATTTTGGGATTCCTTTCTTGAGCTCCTGCCTCTATGTGATCTCCCCAGGCACTTTCCTTTTTGGTCCTCTGGCCAGAAAGTTGGAGCTTAATTTACCCTGCTCTACTGTACACTTCATGCAACTGTGCCCTCATCAGGGGCCAAGTGGCAAGAGGACAGACAGAGGAAGGAAAACACGGGTTTTTTTTCCCACTCATTGGGGCCACACCTCTTCTGACAGGACAGGAAGCTTCCCCGTCCTTAGAGTTTGAGGTGCCTCCAGGCCCCCATTGCTGCTGTTGTCACTTCCAGGAGACCCTTCTCCTCATCCCTAAGACAGAACTGAGGGCTTCTCCTGACATGCTGAGGTACATTTCTGGGTTTCAGGCTACCTTGAGGCCAGTCCAGGGGATACTGGAGGGGAAAAAAAACAGTAAACTCACTGTTGGTTTGCATTCTGGTCTTTTCCCCAATCCACCTGCTAGTATTGCTTTTCAGAGTCCTAAAAAAGCTTCTCCATATAGGCTGTGTAGGGCTTTACAGATGCTCTGTGGGAGAGAAGATCCAGAATCCCTATACTCTTTTAATCTACAAATTGTAAAACATGATTAGTTTATCCTTGCAAAGTTTGCTTGCTTTCCTGGCATATTCTTCTGGGATTATTGTCTTTCTCTTTGGTAGCATATTCTCAGAAAATTCTTTAAAGCGGGTCTTGGGAAGTAAATTTCCTCAATTTTTTCCTTAAATCCAAGAACATCTTCATTTGACCTTATTCTTTTTTTAAAAAGATTTATTTTTTATTTATTTCTCTCCCCTTCCCTGAACCACAGCCTGCCCCCCCCCCCCCAGTTGTCTGTTCTCTGTGTCTTTTTGCTGTGTGTTCTTCTGTGTCTGCCTGTATTCTTGTCAGCAGCAACCGGAATCTGTGTCTCTTTTTGTTGCATCATCTTGCTGCATCAGCTCTCCGTGTCTGCGGCACCACTCCTGGGTGGGCTGCACTTTTTTCACTTAGGGCAGCTCTCCTTATGGGACACACTCCTTGTGCGTGGGGCTCCCCTATGTGGGGGACAGCCCTGCGTGGCAGGCACTCCTTGCGCGCATCAGCACTGCGCACAGGCCAGCTCATCACACCGGTCAGGAGGCCCTGGGTTTGAACCCTGGACCTCCTATGTGGTAGGTGGATGCTTTATCTATTGAACCAAATCTGCTTCCCCAAATTTGCTGTTTTAAATCATCCCTTGAGACTTTAATTACAATAACTGTTTTTCTGGTTTCTAGATGATTTTTTTTCTAATCGAGTTGTTCAATCCAGATTACATTCTTTTTATATGCTTGTGTTTGTAATATAACTCTTTTTTTTCCTTTAAACGTTTCAAATATATATATTCCATATTCTGTATTTGTCAGTACTCATAGCTTTAGTGTTTTTGAATCTAAATCTGTTTTTTCCTTCTTGCTTCTGATTTTGCTCATTAGTGACTGGCCTCTTTGTGTAGTTCATCATCTTTGTGAACTCATTGCTTGATCTTAATCTGTGGAGACCTTTCTCCCAGAAAGTGTTTGCTTCTGTTTCTGGAGTAGCCAGGGAGTGCTTCCATTGTAAGACCACTTCACCCTTCCTCTTACGACATCGGCTCAGGCTAAGAGTTCCATTCTCTACTTTCCCAGCTTGCTTCTGTTCCAAGGTTCAGTGATCCTCCGTGACATTATTCCTCTAGGAATCTGGTTTCTGTGAAACTCTGCCTTTCCTGCCCGCTTGCTCACATGGGCTGATAACCTGTCTCTCTTTCTCACCACCCTAGCTCCCTGCTACTCAACCTGGTATGAAAGAACCTTTTAGAATTCCTGGAAATAACATATATATATACTCACTGAAAACCAAAACCGTATAAGGATAAATGCTAAGCTGAAAACAGAGAATTACTAAATTGGGAGATGGTACTAAGGAATTACTGAAAAATGTGTACAGTGAAGTCAAGAAGTAAAAAGTGTGAAATGACAGTTCAATCTAATAAAAAATGGTAAGTTTAATGCATTCCTTAGCCTCACCTCTCTTCACAAGCCATATTTAAATGTCAGTAAATGAGGGAAACGGACTTTGGCCCAGTGGTTAGGGCGTCCGTCTACCACATGGGAGGTCCCCGGTTCAAGCCCCGGGCCTCCTTGACCCGTGTGGAGCTGGCCCATGCGCAGCACTGATGCGCGCAAGGAGTGCCCTGCTACACAGGGGTGTCCCCGGCGTAGGGGAGCCCCACGCGCAAGGAGTGCACCCATAAGGAGAGCCGCCCAGCGCAAAGGAAGGAGCAGCCTGCCGAGGAATGGCGCCGCCCACACTTCCGGTGCCGCTGACGACAACAGAAGAGGACAAAGAAACAAGACGCACCAAAAAGACACAGAAAACAGACAACCGGGGGAGGGGAGGGGAATTAAATAAATAAATAAATAAATCTTTTAAAAAATAAAAAATAAATGTCAGTAAATGAAAATAAAAGCATAAACCAATATAAACAGAATTGATAGGAGACACAAGCAAGATAGTTTTGAAAAGTGGACGGTGTATATTAAGGCCCAGAAAACTATGTCTTAGGTCAGCAATAGGGAAAGCCAAGAAACACCTGCTTTATACCACAGAGCCCATCAAAGGACAGCTCCAAATGCAACCAAGTACAGGTAGGAGGAATGTGTTGGTAAAGGAGATTAATTAGTTAAAAGCTCATTTAAGAAGCAATTGAGGGGAGCGAGTGTAGCTCAGTGGTTGAGCGCCTGATTCCCATGTATGAGGTCCTGGTTCAATCCCTGGTACCTCCTAAAAAAAAAAATCTGAAAAAAAAAAATAGAAGCAGTTGAATCTCCAGTTTCTTGCTGCACCATCTTAGCTGAAGACTGGAGAGTCCTTCTCTCAAGAGGATTTAACGGAGCAGCCCTGGGCACAGCTGAGTGTGAGCGTGCCGCCTTAATGACAAGGGGATTCAGTGCAGATTTTCACACTGAGACCCTTAATCTTCTTTCCCCTTTAGCTCTCCCAGCAGTGACTACCAACAGCGACTTTCTAAACAGGAGACTGGAACTGAGCCTCCTCTGTAGAATTTAACCAACCCAGGAGAAAAAATCTTAAATATACTGATCTCTGGGATCAAAGGCAGTGACCAAAGGGTTTTTAGGGGGTCGGGCCAATGGAAACAAAATAATTTTCTCATACAAAGAGGCCCTTATGAGGGGCTCCACGTTTGGAAACAGCTTGCAGCCTCACGCATTTCTACACACGCTCCGCCCAGCACACCAGAGTCGCTGTTCAGTGACACTGCTGATAACTTACCCAAAATCCATTCCTCCTCAGCGTATCCAGCAGGACCCTCAGAGAAGGCCCACTCAGGCCCCCGACTCTTCCACCAACAGGAGGTCTAGGCCCATAGCTCTGCGGGCCTCAGAGGCTCCTCTGCCTTCGTGGTGTGGGCACATAAAAGTGGATAAAAGTGGATTGCCTAAAGAAAGCCAGGGGATTGCCTCTAGGCCCGTCACTGGCCAGAATGGTTACTAGCAGCTGTGACTTGTATTCTAAAACCAAACATTGGCATCCCCTAGAGAGGGTCGCATTCCACAGTGGTGGTGGTAGGGGGTGAACCCTTCCCCTGTTGCCGTATTAATTGCATAGGACAACGTCCCAGCACTGCTGGTGCCACTAGGAAGTAGAGACTATTGGTCCCAAACCAAGCAGCAGACTGATCAGGGTCACCTTTAGAGGTAATAAAAAGCTACATCTGGTGGATGCCAGTCATATAAAAAATGACCTCTTGGGGAGATGTGGCTCAAGCAGTTGAGCACTTGCTTCCCATATGGGAAGTCCAGGGTTCGATCCCCAGTGCCTCCTTAAAAACAACAAGCAAACAAACAAAAGTGCCAACTCAGGGGAGCCAGTGTAACTCAGTGGTTGATTGCCAGCTTCCCACATACGAGATCCCGGGTTCAATCCCCACCAGCCCTGGTCCCTAAAAAAAAAAAAAGCCCTCTTTTTACCCTGCCATGAGTGCCCGTGATCCATACAAGGCACAGCACCTGGCCTGGCAAGCACCAGGCATAGCGCAAGCCCCAAGGGGAAGTGCCATGCAGTTGCTCAGAAGGGGAGAGAAACAACACCAAGTCCGGCTGTCCTGACACAAGCAGCAGCCCCAGCAGCCAGTCCTCGCTGACTGGTGTGACAGCAGCGTTCCCTTGGCTCCAGGTTTTAGTGTCTCTACTGGCTGCGCTGCGTGAGTTCCAGGCTCCTTTACCCACCCACAGGCCCCACTGTGCAGGCCCGGGAATGCTCAAACAATATCCGCGTAGTCTTAAAACTGTAGCCAGGGGTGGGACAGAGGAGATGCCGGCTGTCGCCCTGCAACCACCTGTGCTCAGCATACCTCCAGGAGTGGCTAATCACCCAAAGCCATGGGTCCACTGGTACCAGTGCCAAATGGTTTCCACTCAGCATAACCTAAATAAGACTCTCATACAGCACCAGCGGCCTCAGGAGTGTAATCAAATCAAGCCTGCAAGGCTAACTGCCCTCTACCCCAGCGCGCTGGACCTACTGTCCTAAGACGGGCTCAGACTACGGAGAGAGCCCACAGAGAGTTAACACTGATTGGCATGTAGGCATGGACAGAACATGTACTCTCCCTGTGGAGGGACGTGCAGGGGCCACGCAGGAACTCACAGCCAAGCTTTTCCTAAAAATCATGGAGCTCTGTGACAACCGTTTTTATGAAGCCCGCAGAGATATAACTAACGCTGCCCGCTGACATTTAAAAGCCCAAGATACGATTCCCCATCCTTTAGGGATTGCTACTTGGGAGGGATCCCCACTCGGGGGTTGCCCTCCCCACCCCGGGATCACCACCTCGCCTCAGACCACATCGTCCTGGCCCACGAGTTTTGCGAATGGAGGTGACAGTCCAAGACAACCACTGAGGGTCACCCACCGCCGCTCCTGTCACCCCAGCTAACCAGAACCACCCCCACCCCCAGCTCCTGCCAGCTAATTTCCCCAGACACTGCACCGAGCACAGGGAAGGAGAACCCTGAGAATACTACCTGGCGAAAGTGACGGACTGCCTACCCCGGGCCCCCTTCCCAGCGGGTCTCGGGGAGTCGCGCTCCCCAGGGTCGTAAAGCCGCCGTGCACTCTGCTGCCCCCTACCAGCCAGCTGAACCTCGTAGCTTTAACCACGCGGCAGGGACCCCCTTTCACCTAGCGAAGCCCACCGTTTGCCCTCAGTCTCTCTATATGCTAGGAAGGGCTAATACAACAACAAACAGATGCCCGAGCCCAGGTAGTCTCAGATAATCGTCTAGCCAAATTCCCTCTTGGCCAAAAAAAGGCGGGAGGGGATGTCAGCACCGCAAGAGCTATCCTGCTGTGTGTATGTTAATTTGGGGCAGGTTAAAATCAATTTACGAAAGATGCCTTGAGATCAAGGTGTTTCATAATATAAACAAGGTTTTCCAGCAGATACCTCGGACTCTAAAAACTTCCATTTTCCCTTAGCAAGCCCCTGAAGGATGGGGGGATGGCTACACAAAGGCTTCCACCTCTTGGTTTCACTATTTTGACATTTTAATAATAAATATCCTCAAGTGCCGTAGGCACTGTCTCGATAATGCTATGCCCTTGTAGTAAATATTCCAGCCACCCAAACTGCCACAATCCTCCAAATAAGCTGGCCACGATAAACATATTCACAGAAAAATATCTATCCTTACTCAAAAGACAGTTATCATGGATTATTGTATCTACAACTTAATGATCATGTTAGCATACTCTGACCTGTAGATATCAAAATTGTTATGAAGAGGTGCCCTGAGATCTGAAACTTATTTCAAGTGTTCTTTCAGGAGAAAAAAAAAAGATTGAGAAAAGCTGCTTCAGACTTTGTTAGAAAAAATTAAATCAATAATTTACTTTTTAAATAAGGGTAATTCTGGGGGACATGTGGGTGCTTCCGGGGTGCTGGTAAAGTTTTCTTTCTTGCCCTCAGGTTCTTGGCATATGGTTTTCTTGACGATCATCCTGTCAGCAGCCCATTAAACTTTTTGCACTTTTTCTAAGTGTGTTATATGTCAATTTAAAAAATTTATGATAAAAAATATTTAGCTCCTAAATTGGCCTCAAAGTCAGCCTGCATCTTCCACCCCTAATTCTTTTTTTTTTTTTTAGATTTATTTATTTCTCAGAATCTGTGTTTCTTTTTGTTGCGTCATCTTGTGTCAGCTCTCCGTGTGTGCGGCGCCATTCCTGGGCAGGCTGCACTTTCTTTCGCGCTGGGCGGCTCTCCTTACGGGGCGCACTCCTTGCGCGTGGGGCTCCCCTACGCGGGGGATACCCCTGCGTGGCAGGGCACTCCTTGCGCGCATCAGCACTGCGCGTGGGCCAGCTCCACACGGGTCAAGGAGGCCCGGGGTTTGAACCTCAGACCTCCCATGTGGTAGACAGATGCCCTAACCACTGGGCCAAGTCCGCTTCCCTTCCACCCCTAATTCTGCTGCTATTGAGTGGGTCCCCAACTCCTGCTGATTCTTAGTCGTATTTCTTGCATCTCTTCTGTCCATTCTCATGGACCCTTCCCTCAAGGCTACATTCTCCATAACTCTTGCCTGAGTCATCAGCAGGGAACAGAGCAGGCAGCAGAGGAGGAGGCCAGTTCTGTGGTGTGGAGTGGGTAGTGTTTGAGACGGCTTCCAGAAGGTGAGGCCTGCTCTGGCCCTCGGCTGCTGGTCTCAGCACTTTTTCAGCCTTGACCCTTCGGTGCCCAATGCCCCAGGCCCTGGTTTAGTGCCCCTCCTTCCCGTTCTCCTGAACATGAGAACAACCTACTGTACCTTTGTGGCCAGGTAGATTATGTGCTCCGACAAACACGTTCTTAATCTTGACCCCCGTCCCTGTGGGTATGAACCCATTGTAAACAGGACCTTCTGAAGACGGCACTTATGGTTACGGTGTGGCCAGCTGAAGCAGTGGGTCTTAGCTGACCACTGGAGGGAGGCCTTATAAAGAGAGCCCTGGAGTCACAGAAGCTAAGAAGGAGAGGACATTCCCTGGTGATGGGGGGCAGAGACATAAGCCAAAGAAACCCAGGGATGGTCGGCGACCAGCACCAGAATGCTGTCCTCTTTGGGAAGAAGGCAAGCCCTGTCCATATCTTGATTGTGGACTTCTTCCACCCTTAAAACCATGAGCCAAAAAATGCTGCCTGTTAAGCTATTAATAAAGGCAGTTTGTGGTGTGTGGGAGAGCAGCTCAGCAAACTAAGACCAGCTGTGTTCACCAGTACTCTCCTGCAGCTATGTCCGTCTCTCTTCCCATCCCCGCCTCCCGGTCTGTGCCCGCTCTTGTCTTCCTGCCAGGAATGCCCTACCCGACCCTCCGCATATTTAATTAAACTTGTCCTTCAAGGCCCAAGGTCAGTCTGGATTGCGGAAGTCCAGCAGGCTGGCGCCCACTCCTCTGCTCACGGCCAGACAGCAGGTGGAGATCTAGCAGGAGTGCTGATGTGTGGAAACAGAAGAATAATACCCTTTCACTCAGCCTTGGCTGGAAATTGTGAAGACCAAAGCTACAAGTCTCAATGGGCAGTTTGAATGAAGACACTTAAAAAGAATGTGACGATTTAAAGGGCATTGAGAGAACTAAACACTGAGCTAGCAAAGACGTTTTGTCGGATAAAGGGAAAAATCTAGTGAATGTTTGCCTGACTTTTGCCTTGAAGACAGCAAGAATATAAATAATAACTAGGTTGGGAGGAGGTGCCTTCTTGCCAAGTGTGTACTTATTCAATAGCTTATCTCAAGATCAGGTGCTGGAGGGCTATTGGTGAGAATTGCCCTTTAGCCCTCCTGACAAAGATCTACTGTTATTTCCTAAGTTCTTCAACCTTAATCTTGAGGTTAAGCCTGCCCTGATTCTTTATAATTTAAACAATATGCATTTACTGAGTATGTGTTTGGTAAGAAAATAAATTCATTGGAATATGTCTCTTAAAAGAAATTGAATTCCTCACCTCAAAGTCATGCAGTCCCTTCCAACGTGTGAGTTCACCATCCGTGATCCCACTTTTTTTTCTGTAACATCCCTGGAACACAAGGGACCTGACTACATGTGTTAACAGGAGGATTTCAGGCCATTTGTTTTCACTTTCTCCCCACAGACATGTCTGTAATAAATCTGTGACTGTAACAGATTCCTTTCTAAAACACGATGGGGATTTGAAGCGTTCTGTGTCCAGGACTGCAGAGAGGAGCCGCCAGAATGAAAACACCAGCAAGGGCCAAGAACGAGGCAGGGCCCCCAAGGAGGAGGAGTTGCCTCTGAGAGTGTGATTTCCAGGATCCTGCCATACTTTTTTTTTTCTCCCTATCTCTCTCTCTGAGGTCCCCAGCAACTCCTAATTACCTTATCTTCCTCCTCCTCTTCCTCTCGGCAGCATTTGATTCTGCTAATCAGCAACTCCTTCAGGAAGCCCACCTCACTCCTACCTTCACCCTCGTCCCCTCTCGGTGAACTTGCCAAGGTAGGATTCATTGTGGGAGGGACAGATGGACTGGTGTACAAAAGAAGGTGTGAGGGAAACGGATATGGCTCAACCAATTGGGCTCCCATCTACCATATATGAGGTCCAGGGTTCGATGCCCAGGGCCTCCTGGTGAAGGCAAGCTGGCCCACGTGGAGTGCCAGCCCATGCTGGAATGCCATCCCACACAGGAGGCCCCACCTGCGTGGGAATGCCGCCCAGCACCGGAAAGCCACCCCGTGCAGGAGTGCCAGCCAATGTGGAGAACTGGCACAGCAAGATGACGCAACAAGAGACACAGAGGAGAGAGAAATAAGAAGACATAGCAGAACAGGGAGCTGAGGTGGCACAAGAGAGCGATCACCTCTCTCCCACTCTGAAAGGTCCCAGGATCAGTTCCCAGAGCCACCAAATGAGAATACAAGCCAACACAGAAGAACACACAGCGAGTGGCACAGAGAGCAGACAACAGGGTGAACAGGGGGACGAGAAATAAAATAAATCTTTAAAAAAAAAAGGGGGGGGTGAGGGAGGAGTAAAAGTGTGAATAAGAATGCCTGTAGGATAATAATAAGATGTTAGCAGCATTATGGAGTTCATTTTAATCTGATAAAAACGAGGAGCTGGATGCTTGGGTTAGCTGTTCCTATAAATGCCGTCACGTCTCGATAACTTGAGCCTAAGATCACCAGTAAGTGTTAATTATACAGGCCTGGCCCTGGGTCTTGGGACAGCTTTCTACAACAGATACCGTCTACTTCTGATCCTTGGCCATTTTGAGCTCTAGGTCCCAGTAGGAATGGATTTCCAGGCAGGGCTTGGAGTTTTCTTTAAATGAGAAATATATCCTTCATACCAGCAATGACTAGTTCATCATCAGGTCCATGAAAATGTTCAGCCTATGCTACATTCCTACTTCTGACTCTCTCTCCCCCATCCCTCAATTTTAGTAACCAAGCAGTCTTTTTTTTTTTTTTTAAGTTTTATTTATTTATTTTCCCCCCTTCCCCTCCTCCCGCCCTGCTAGTTTTTGCTGTCTGTGTTGTCTTCTCTTCTCATTTTCTATCCTCTAGGATTTACCGGGATTTGATCCTGGAGACTCCTGATATGCAGAGAGGTTCCCTGTCAGCTGCACCACCACAGTTCCTGATTTCTGCCTCACAGCACCTTGCCTCTCTTTTGTTGCATCATCATCTTGCTGCGTGACTCACTCATGCAGGCACTGGCTCACCCAGCGGGCATGCTTTCTCTTCTTTTTTACCTGGAGGCCCCAGGGATCGAACCTAGGTCCTCTCATATGGTAGGCAGAAGCTCTATCGCTTGAGCCACATCCACTTCCCCCAAGCAGCCCTTTTATTTAAACTTTTCTGTAGATTCTACTAATTCTGCAGGGGTATACCCCCTCATCACTTTTTGCTTCTGAGTAGGGGTATCTTCCCAAGGGCCATTGGGATCCCTGGTTACTTTTTTTTTTAAGATTTTATTTTTATTTATTTATTTATTTATTTCCCCTTCCCCCTCCCACCCCGGTTGTCTGTTCTCTGTGTCTATTTGCTGCATCTTCTTTGTCCGCTTCTGTTGTTGACAGTGGCATGGGAATCTGTGTTTCTTTTTGTTGCATCATCTTGTTGTGTCAGCTCTCCGTGTGTGCGGCACCACTCCTGGGCAGGCTGCACTTTTTTTTCGTGCTGGGCGGCTCTCCTTACGGGTGCACTCCTTGCGCGTGGGGCTCCCTTACGCAGGGGACACCCCTGCGTGGCAGGGCACTCCTTGCGCGCATCAGCACTGCACATGGGCCAGCTCCACACGGGTCAAGGAGGCCCGGGGTTTGAACCGCGGACCTCCCATGTGGTAGACGGACGCCCTAACCACTGAGCCAAGTCCACCGCTCCTGGTTACTTTCATTTTGTAGTTACTAATGGCCTTGTATATTTAGGCTCGCCTTCAATTTCAATTTCCTCCTCCCAAATTCCCCCTTTCCACTCTCCCAGAGACCCCAAACCTTCGGATCCCTGGCTTCCTCTGGATAACGATTCATACTTGCTGCCATAGCATCCTTCATCTGTGCATTTTTTGCTACGTTTTATGTCATTACTTCTAATTGACCCTCTTGGGTTTGTATCTTTTTTTGCTAATTCATTAGCACTGTTAGAATATGCTACCTAATATCATCTTCTAGTGTAAAATCCTCTTTAATCTCCTTTCTTCAGCTTCTGCGTTTAATTGGACTAACTGCCCGTAACAATGGCTACGTGGTAGCAGCAATCACTTCTTTTCCCTGCTATTTCCATTTGCCTCCCAGATCCCCCCTTTAGGACAAATAACACTGGCTGGCATTTTTGGGGCATCCTGTACTCATGCGCTGGGTCGAACTGTTCTAAAAAGTGGGCTACCTTCACCCACACGCTAGAAGTTGACCGTCCTGGCACTTCCCCTCTGGATTCCCGTTTCCCTCGGCTTGCTTTGTTTTCGGTCTCCTGGCTGACTGGCCAGTTGTCTGGCAGTGAACCCACAGAACAGGTTCCACCAGAGTTCAATGGGCACGTAAGACCAAAAAAACAGACAAAGCAGGCCCCTTCAAATGGCAAAATAGGGACAGTCTTATAGGGAACTTGCAGACCAGGAAGCTGGCCCCGGCGGTCACGGGACATTCAGGGTGGAGCTCCACACCATTCGGGGGCTCCAGGGTTATACTGGGTAAGAGCAAGGGAGGCACAGAGCCAAGTTGGAATTTTCAAGATTGTAAATATTTCTTTTTTGAAGTTACTGATAAATAGCAGGCGTGGTTCTAGCACAGCATTCCTAAGCATGATAGCTTAGGAATGTGCATGTGTGCTTTAAGATGCATTTAGGGGAAGCAGACTTGGCCCAGTGGTTAGGGCGTCCGCCTACCACATGGGAGGTCCACGGTTCAAACCCGGGGCCTCCTTGACCCGTGTGGAGCTGGCCCATGCGCAGTGCTGATGCGCGCAAGGAGTGCCGTGCTACACAGGGGTGTCCCCCGCGTAGGGGAGCCCCACGCGCAAGGAGTGCACCCCGTAAGGAGAGCCGCCCAGCGCGAAGGAGGGAGCAGCCTGCCCAGGAATGGCGCCGCCCACACTTCCCGTGCTGCTGACAACAACAGAAGCGGACAAAGAAACAAGACGCAGCAAAAAGACACAGAAAACAGACAACCGGGGGAGGGGAATTAAATAAATAAAAATAAATCTTTAAAAAAAAAAAAAAAAAAAAAAAGATGCATTTAGGGGAAGCGGGCTTGGCCCAGTGGTTAGGGCGTCCGCCTACCACATGGGAGGTCCGCGGTTCAAACCCCGGGCATCCTTGACCCATGTGGAGCTGGCCATGCGCAGTGCTGATGCGCGCAAGGAGTGCCCTGCCACGTAGGGGTGTCCCCCGCGTAGGGGAGCCCCACGCGCAAGGAGCGCGCCCGGTAAAGAGAGCCGCCCAGCGCGAAAGAAGGTGCAGCCTGCCCAGGAATGGCGCCGCACACATGGAGAGCTGATGCAACAAGATGACGCAACAAAAAGAAGCACAGATTCCCGGTGCCGCTGATAAGGATAGAAGCGGTCACAGAAGAACACACAATGAATGGACACGGAGAGCAGACAACTGGCGGGGGTGGGGGGAGGAAGGGGAGAAACAAATTTTTTTTAAAATCTTTAAAAAAAAGTGAGTAGACACAGAGAGCAAACTACAGGGGAGAGTGGGAGGAAGAAATAAATAAAATAAATCTTAAAAAAAAAAAAAAAGATGGTCATGGGTTTGTGGCAGACTCCCACTGTTTGAATTGCTTAAGTACTCCAGGGTGGCGGATTTAAGACAGAAGGTGGGCCCCGTGTCTTTTAGAGCCCATACGCCCTCCTTTTCAATTATTAGGTCTACTTCACCTAAAGATGTGATGTGTACAATTGGAAAAGCCTCTGCCATTACCTGGGGCAGCCCTAACATTGAAAGGTACTTTGCTTTCTTAGAGGCAAAGAACAAATGGGGGGGGGGGGGGGTTGCTGCTGCTTTGGGGAAGGCTTGCAGTCTATTTTCCAGTGTCCAGTTATTTACAGTAATTACAAGTACCAGTGCCCTGATTCCTGGAGCCTAAAGGGTTTACTAAGGGCTCATTTAGCTGCTATAATTAGAAACTCATGGTTTCTCCTAACTGTATTTGTGCTCTTTCAGCTTGGGAGGATTTCTTTTTCCCAAACTTTTTATCTTGTGTATTTTTAGGAGGTACCAGGGACCTCCACATGGGAGGCAGACACTCAACCGCTAAGCTGCACCCGCTCCCTTCCCAGCCCTTTTCTTGTCAGGTGGCACTGGGAATCTGTGTCTCTCTTTGTTGCATCATCTTGCTGTGTCAGCTCTCCATGTGTGCTGCGCCACTCCTGGGCAGGCTGCACCTTTGTCACGCAGGGTGGCTCTCCTTGTGGGGTGCACTCCTTGCGCATGGGACACCCCTATGCAGGGGGCACCCCTACATGGCACAGCACTCCTTGCGTGCGGCAGTACTACACATGGGCCATCTCACCACACGGGCCAGGAGGCCCTGGGACTCGAACTCTGGACCTTCCATATGGTAGGTGGACACTCTATCAGTTAAGTCACATCCACTTCCCCCTTCCCAGCCCTTTTATTTTTTATTTTTTAAAAAGATTTATCCCCCCTGCCCCGCCCATTGTTTTGCACTTGCTGTCTGCTTTCTGTGTCCATTCGCTGTGTGTTCTTCTGTGTCTGCTTGTCTTCTCTTTAAGTGGCACTGGGAACCAATCCTGGGACCTTCTGGAGTGGGAGAGAGGCGCTCAATCTCTTGCACCACCTCAGCTCCCTGGTCTGCTGCGTCTCTTACTGTCCCTCCTCTGTATCTCTTTTCGTTGTGTCATCTTGCTATGCTAGTTCTCCACGTGGCCCAGCACTCCACATGGGCCAGCTCTCTGCTTGGGCCAGCTTGCTTTCACCAGGAGACCCTGAGAATCAAACCCTGGACCTCCCATATGGTACACAGGAGCCCAAACACTTGAGCCACATCCACTTCCCTTCCCAGTCTTTTAAAGGTGTGATCTAATTGATTTGTAAATTGTACTAAATCACTAAGTTCCATGATGGCCCAATTTCATTGTTTACATTTTAGAGTGATGCTTAGTTTTTTGAAAAGACCTTTTTTTAAAAAGCAGCAACAGCAAAATTAAATAGGGTAGGAGGTTCTGAATGAATATGGCCAAGACCTGAGAATTGTTTGGTTTTTTGTTGAGTCTTTTATAATATTCATATGTTGGCTCATTGGGTTTCTATGTACATTGCTGGATTTTCCTCCAATTGATAATTTGGGGGAAAACTCCAGATATGACCTTATGACCTTATGAAGTTCCTTAGCTATCTTAAATACTTCAGTTTTGTCAGTAGCTCTTAATTTGAAAAGTCATTTCAGGAATTTTTTTTCAATAGCTTTGTCTATGTAGACCTTGGCATGACCTTCACCAACAGTCATGTGAATTAATTGGTAAAGTTCTGCGTATCCAGACTTATAAATCTGAATGATAAGATTGATTTCTTTTGCAAAACCCACTGGGTCTTCAGTAGAGTTTGGGAAATGCTATGAGTATAGAAGGAGAGTTGGGAAAAGCTTGAATATAGAGGAGGAGGACAGGAGGGAGCTAAAGAGGTTTAGAACAGAGACAGGCGTTCTGGATAATTTTTCAAGCTTGATAATGTGCTTAGGTAAGTCTTTGTTAGTCTTTGTTAATTTAGTATTTGTTTCTTGAAGAGAGGAAATTTTAGAATTAGCTATACATTTGAAAGCTTCCGGGTACCCATTAAAATAAATATTTTCTTCACGTTGCTTAGTTTTAGAGTCTCTATTTTCTAGTTCAGCATGAAAATGTACCAATTTAGGTATATGAAAAGATTCCCATTATGGTCATTGTAATTCAAGATTTTCTCTAATGTGCCAGGTCCAGCAGAACATAATTTTACATAAGGCAGAACCGTAATTTTTTTTAAAGAAACCAGCTGGTGGGGAGCCAATGTGACTCAGTGGTTGAGCACCAGCTTCGCACATATGAGGTCCCAGGTTCAATTCCCGGCCCCAGTACCTAAAAAAAAAAGCAAGTAAGCAAGAAAAAGAAACCCACTCATGCTAGATGGTGGTGCACCATTAGATTTATTAGATGGATTGGAACCCATTCTTTTAGTTAGTTCTGACTGTTGACAACCTTACAGCCTATGCCTGAGGGGAATTGTCTGCCTTTGGGGCAAATGTGATGATTTACAGTGGGCCTTTGAAAGGATACCTGTTTTACCTGGTGAACAGCCTGTGACCTAGTTGTATGACCTGTGACCAAATGGCCCTAGTTGAATGGAAATTGGATGACATTGGGCCAGTCTAGCATGTCCAGGACCACCTTATCCTTTCATGGGAGTCTTGTTCTTCAGAAGCAGAGGCTTCTCGTTAAAGGTGGCAGGCACTCCAATGGCAGTTAAATGCCATCCCGTACCCACCAAAAATAGCTCTTGGATTGCTCACAGTCAGAAGAGAGGTCAAATTGATAGTTAGGGAGGTATCCCTCCACTGAAAAGAGCTCATTACCTAAGTAGGGATCTTTGTACTGTCACTTGAGTACTCACCAGACAAGAAAATTTTCCTTGTGTACCAAAAAGGGCAAACACAAAGGACTTCTGCCACCAGCCCAAACAGAAGAACGAAGGCTCAAATACCCGAAAGGGCTACTGCCACCAGCTCAAACCAAAAGAACCAAAGTTCAAAACGCCCTTTACCAGAAGACACCCAAAGAAAGGCCAGAACCCCAACCAGAAAGAGGGAGGTTTGAAGCCGGGAGGACTCAGAGGAAGGAAGCTGGGGCATCAGGGGGAGGATGGAGCTCGAGGGGCTCTTGCCGATACCATGCTCGAACCCAACAGTGGCTCCAGACCCCCTTCTCACGCCATGTAGTGAGAAATAACAAATTAAGCTGCAAGGCAACAAGGGCATTTATTTGAGCCTTAGAATTGCAATTTGGGGAGCACAGATTAAAATAGTAACCTAAATCATGTCCCAACTTGGAATTTCCGAAGATTTTTAAAGGAAAAGAAGATTAGACACATTGTGGTTGGTGGATATTTGGGGTGCACTAATTGTCCTTCAGATTGATAGTTCACTGAGTTATCTTGTGGTTTGTGATATGGTCCAGATGTCCTTGGGGTTCTGAGGAACACTGGTGCTTGAATCTTTGCATACTGGGCAGGTTGTGATATCTGAGACCTGCGTAAGAGTAGCCTCCAGAACGACTTCCCAACCCCATTTTCAATCTCTTAGCCATAGAAATTCTATTTTATTTCTTTTAACAAAAGAAAACTTCCATTGGAGATCAAAAAAAGAAAATTTCTAAGTTTGTTTTTCTAAGATTTTAATCAGAAATAGAAGCTTGATTTTATGGATTCCCTTGTTGTCATTTACTTTGGCCATCATGGGATTTTTAGTATTATTCTAGTTAATTATATTAATTTGTAGCATCCCAACTGGTGAGTGGCAAATGGATTACAGCTATGCCAAGATATTGATCCCTCAGACCAAAGCCCCAAGGCCAAGTACCTCAAACCACGAGCAGCTTCTTCAGTCTAAACAGTTCATTTTAGTTTATCACTAAGAGAGACATAGGTGGAAAATCTTGAGACTGGAAAATCTTGAGACTCACTTTCTGTTGTGACTGGCTTCAGGGCATATGGAAAATCCTATCCAGTTAGAAAGAGAAAAAAAATTTTATATGTTATAGTCAGTTTGCCAATATTTTATTTGGAATACTTCCATCTAGGTTCTTGTCTACCATTAGCCTAAAATGTCTTCTTGTTGTGTTTAAATTCTATTTAGGTACAAAATCATATTTGTTTCATAAAAGGTGTAAAAAACATGTACTGTTATTCTATTTATCTTTGAAACTATTTAACTGTGGCTATTATTTGCTCTATGGGAGGCAGGGAAGGAGGGGGGAGGAAAAGAGAAGAGCTAAGTGGTACATCTAGAGTAAAGCTCGTTCACTAGGGATGTAGACGTGAGAGGTGACTCTTTGGGAGGGTGGGACTTGGGAGGCAGGTGGGGCATGGGGAGGGAGGCAGCGGCTTGGGTGGAGGGGTGCTGAAACAGCCAAAGGTTGGGAGCACTCATATGGCCACACTGTTTTCCACCAAGCTGGGCCGCAGGTACTCATAGGGCATGTCCAGCTTTGCATTCCGCAGCTCAATTTCCCTATCCATGACTGCCAGCTCCTCCCTGAACTTCTTCAGCACATCCTTGGGCCCAGGGTCTGAGAAATATTCCTCCTTATGCTGGCCCAGAGCAACCTGGGGTGGAGAGAAAAAGAGAGCTAAGAGCTTTAGGACCCTCCGGCTCGGAGTGCCACGCCTCTCCGCAGCTGCCGCCTCCTCCAGGGGCCCAGGCACTCGGCTCTCACCATGATGGGTTGGCGCCTGCCCAGCTGCCAAACGATGGACATCTGGAGAGAAGCCTGGTGGAAGTTGGGCAGTGTCGCCATCACTGTCTCCAGGGTCACATCCTTGGTGGTAGGTGGAGGCCTCCGCATCGTGCAGGGAGCATTAGGGATCCAAGAGAACCAGTCCAGCTAAGCAGGGGTCAGGGGTCTAGAATCAGGGTCTCTTAAACACTGAAAACCCCATAGCCCACCTGCACACATACCCTGGCTCCATTCCAGGACTCAAACTCCCAGCTGTCCCCTACAGTAAGTACCTGGCCCAGGTGGACGGAGGAGTGCTGGCCAGTGCAGGTAAAGATACACATGGTGACAAAGCGGCAAACCTGGTCCCGCGTCGGTAAGGAGACGGGGAAGCCTGCAAGGGGTGACGACAGTTGAAAGTCATGAACAGAGAGTTGAGGCAGAGAGGGAAAAACAAGCAGGATGAGAAGGGGCGCCAAGAGCTCTCAGTAACTACTACAGGAATTGACAAGAGAGTTTGGGGGGGGGGGGCATGGGAGCTCTGTCAGGAGGGGCCCCCTCAGGGGTGTATGGGCTGGGAGCTGGCTTGCACCAGCTCCTGAGAAATGATTTGGTTAAATGTTCAGCAATTTAGCAAGCCGGTGGACCGCACATTGGTGGGTATATTTTTACCACAGAAAATGGACAAAGGCTACATAGCAGAGCTTTCCTCCCAAAACGCCAGTTAAACATTTACCAGCAACCATGGGCCCCGTGCATCTGGGACCTCGAGGGGCCCTTGGTACTTAGGAGGAGAACCTGTCTCCTGTTGAGAAGGCCTTTGGGCAATGTTATAAGGACTGGAAATATTTCTGGAGGCTTCCATTGGCCTGGTGAGGATTCTCTCAGGGGGAGCCTCTTCTGACTGAAGGCACATCTTACCTCGGTCTTGGGCCCCCCGCAGCCCGATTTCAGTGATCTCCCGACACCAGGCCTGCAGCTCTGTGTCCTCCTTCACGGCCACATCCGTCTTGTAATGGAGGTTCACAATTCCCTCCACGTACCTGCCAGCCCAGGGGCCAGGGCGAGAGGGCAGAAGCTAACGGGAAGCCCCCGGGCCCTCTGCGCCCTAGTCACAAGGCCAGACCAGCCCCCTGCCCCCAACCCAGACCTCCTGTTCTCCTTGCCCGCACCCACACGTCTCACCGATAGGTGATCTCCCACAGCCGCAGTGCATCTTGGGCATAGAAGGAAGACTGGACTCCCAGGAGCCCCCGGTCAGCCAGGTCCTCGGGGGGACAGAAGGAGCTATAGGTGAGAAGGGCTCCAGCCTGCTTGAGCAGCTCCACGTGGCCTCCCCCACCTGTGCTCACCACCTGAGCGGGAGAACGGGAGGATCAGGCAAATCCAGCGGCTCTGCGGCCAGAGCCAGAAGGAAGGCTGCACCCCAGAGCCCCGCTTTGTCTCCCCATACCTGGTCGAAAACTCCCAGGTCAGAGACCAGCCCATTCCTGGCCCGCACGTTTATCTCCAGGGTGTACCGCAGGTGGGGGATTAAAAGCTGGAGGGAGAGAAGCCCGGGGGGGCAAAGTCAGACGAGAGCTGCTGCAGGGCCCTGCGGGAAACAGGGACTGCCAAGAGGGAGGGGCACAACGTCTTCAGGGAAAGCGGGACGTGAAGTCCAGTGCCTCCTCCACACCGAGAATCTTCAGCTGATTTGCATCTCCTACTCAGTTCCACAAATCACTGACTTGAAGCTTTATGACAAGTGAAATGCATCATTGTCCTTTTCGAATGAGCTTGTTCAAGGTCCAGCCTAGTGTTTCTTGACCTTTTTTTTTTTTCATTATCACTCCCCCCAAGGAGTTTGAGACATTTCTTTTCATCACCTCTCTGTTGTAAAATTTTAATGCCACAGATATACTGTATGTCTGTGTATATGTATATATATATATAAAATCTGTGCTTTATACACAAAAAGAATTAGACTTTTTCATTCCTTCCTCGAGAATCACCGTCGCCCCTTTGGGAGGTGATGTCCCCTCTCTGCAAATGCAGAGCCAGCCATGCCCTCGGGCGCCCTTCCTTGCTCGCCTCTCATTGGTTGGTTCTCCCTATACCCTGAAAAGCCAGAGTGGGGCCTGCAGAGGTGGGCATGTGCCAGGGGCCAGAGGGAGGGGCAGGCAGGAGAGCGAGAACAAGGTGACACCTTGAAGATAGGATGGATCGATGGAAGGCACCGCATGGTGGCCACAGTGATGACCTCAGCCATCAAGTGTCCCCTCAGAAGATGAGACTGCAGCTCGTGGAGCTGGAAGTCAGAGCTGCGGACCCAGCATTTGGCCAGAAGCCAGGTCATCGGGGAGTCCGTGGGCAGGAAGAGAGGTGGTGGCGGGGCTCCTTGGCGCGGCAGCTGGAGCTGGAGGGAGAAGAGAAGGATGAGCGCCCGCCACCCCACAGGCTCCCCCTCCGTGCAGGTTCACCTTCTCCGTCTTACCGCTGCTACCCGCTCCAGCCACTGTTTCTTGCCCTCCTGTTCTTCCCACCTCCTGTTCCACCTGCTGTTCTCACACTGTGGAAGCTTTCTGCCCTCAGCCTTCAGCAGAAACTCCTCTTCCCCTGCCTTCTCCCACCTCCACTTCCTCTTGTGGTCCCCTCAGCGTGGACAAGATTCAACCCTCTGCTTCCTTCATCCCACATGCTTTCAGAAATCTCAGCCTCTCTCTCATCTTTCAAGCCACCCTCCACCTGCATGACCCAGTCTCCGGTCCCAGCCACCTGGTAGACGTCACAATTTGAATCTCTCCATCATCTCAAAATTGGCAAGACGAAAGCCTGTCTCAGCATCTTTTTCCACTTCCTCTCTGACCTATTTCTGCTTCTGGCCCGGCCACACAGGTGCCCTGCCTGACTCCTTTTCCTCTCTCTGCCTGAATCCAGGCCACTTTAGACTCCCTATGCACTTGCACCCATCCTTCCTCTCCATCCCTGCCGCGGCTGCCCACATCCGAGCCCATCGTCTGCCCTGGGCAAGTGCTGTGGCATCCTACCCCCCAGCCTGCACCCAGCCTCTCCTCGATCCATCTGAAACACAGTGGCCGGTGTGCTGCTTCAAGCTTCTTTCACAACTGCCCTCACTAGTTCCACCCACCGCCCGCTGCAGTCTGGCCTCCCTCACCTCACACTGTCCCCCACGCTCTAGTCCAACCATCCCCTGGGGAATTCCTTGCCCCCGCCCCAGGGCTCAGTGGCACCTCAGCTCCTGTGCCCAGCTGTCTTCCCCCACTTCCTGCTATCTAAGTGCTGACGCCCCCAAGGCTCAGCTCATACCCACCCCAACCCCAGCCATCCCCCACCTGACTGTCTTTGTCACCAGGGACCTCCTTGGTCCTAGGAGCTTGTTCCGATTTGCCTGCTCTGACTCTCTAGCGACGTGCGAACCCCTTAAAGCCGCAGGCTGCCCATTTCCTCGCTCCTGAGTGCCCCCCCCCCCCCCGTGCCGTAGCACAACGCCCTGCTCAGGGAGGCCGTGAGGGCGGGGCTGAGCTGAGAGGGCCAGCTGCTGGGGAGCAGGACCCTGCGTCCCCTCACCTGGATGACCATGGGCAAGAGTGTCCCATCAGGCTGCAGCTTCAGCATGACCAGAGGGGTGGCCAGGTGCTGCTGGCTGCACAGGATGACGTTGGCCTTGATCCCGTCCAGCAGGGAGAAGTCAGCTTCATACAGAGTGCCTCCCTGGGGGGGGGGGCGGGGGGCAGGGGCTGCTGTCAGCACAAGCCATCTTCTTCCCACCCGATGCCCACCGGGGAGGAAAGGAAGGGCACGGACTTGTCTCCATCAACCCGCTTGGTGGCCAGAGGCGGATCCGGTGCTAATACCTCACATCATCGGGTGATCACAAGGCTTCAAACCCAGGTCTGTCCCATCCCCTAGTCCCTTGAATGTTCTTTCACTTGTTCTATGTTGACTCCTGATTAACCAGCCATCCTTGGCCCCGAGTCTCCTCCTCCAACCCCTTCCTGAATCCCTGGCACCAAGGCTGAGGGTCATTTCTTCATTTTGACTCTGTATTTGAATTCCTATCAACCTCGTCACACACTCTCCCTTGACAAAATCTCTGCTGGGGGGGGGAGGAAGGCCGTGTTGCTGCGCTTCTCCAGGGTTGGTCAGGTTTCCTCCTAAAGAGTCGCTTCCTGCTATCCCGCAGCCAGCCCCGCACACACTGGCCCCCCCCCAGTGCACCCCCGTTGCACCGTCTGCGCGCCCCTGGCCCCCACAGGACTCATGTCCCCTCCATCTGCACCTGGAGCTCCTTCTCCAGCTGAGCCTGCAGCTCCTCCATCCCTGCAGGGAACACGAGGCGCGCCGGCAGGCGAGCGGAGCGCCTGAGCAGCATGGGGTTGGCGCCATTGAGGAACTGGTATCCGAATAAGGCGTCCTCCTTCCAGGAATCCCGCACACGCTCTGCAATGACAATCGTGCAGCCTGCCGTGGCACCTGAGCTCCTGGTCCCTCCAGTGCCCGCTAAACCAATGCCCACCCCAGGGACCCAGACTTCAGGTCTCCCAGCCCTGCTTCTTTCCATTCCCCTGGATCGGGTGGGATCTGGGGGCAGTACTGGGGGGAGGGGTGTGACTGACCAGCGAGCTTGCTCTGGCCACACCAGAAAATCCTGTTGAAGTCGTCCAGACTGTCCCAGCAAGCCAGAATATTTAAAGAGTCCTTGACAGCAAGGTCTGCCAGCCTGAGGGAAAGATGGGGCCAGGAGTTTGAGCCATTCTTAGAGTCGAGTGAGCCCCCGGGCTCCGTAGACCTGGCCGCCTCCCTCACCGCCAGCCCCCTTGCTGTCACCCCTTGGCCAGTGAAGCCTCAAAGTCAATTCTCTTGTCCTCCAGAAATCTCTCATCCACTGGGAGGTCGTATATTTTGGCTCCAGCCACGGTCAGGATCAGCCCCTCCTTCCAGTTTCCCCACCTGCGAGCAGAAGGGGAACGAGGTGTGGGTGTGGGGAAGGGACAGCAGCAGGCGGTGGGTCGGGGGCCCCGGGGGGCTAACCGGTACAGCCGCCTCCTCTCCTCCAGCTCCTCCTCCCTGTGCTTCTTGAACAGGCCTTGAGGGTCGTCGAGCACCGTGCGACCTGGAGGGGAAGGAGGCTGGGCAGCGCGGCCTCTCCTGAGAGCCTCTCCCCGCCCTGCCCCCGCACCGCCCCCCACGCCCAGCCGTGCCAGCTCCAGCAGCCCCGCCTCTCTGGCACCCCTCCAAGACCCCCGGCCCTCCAGATGCCAGCCTCCACACCTTCCTCCTTCTCCGCCACCCTCGAGCCCCAGGGCCTCCTCCCACCCCCAGCCCGTGCTCACCAGTGCCCTCCGCTAAGCACAGGACGCCGTCGCCCTCCACCCAGCGGTAACAAGGGACCGTGAACTCGGCCGCCCCCGCCCCGGGGCCCTGCACCGAGATCCAGTTGCAGAACCAGGCGTCTTCCCGGAGGAGGTGCCGTTTGCGCAGTTTCACGAAGAGCAGCGGCCCCAGGTACTCCTGCACTTCCACCTTGAATTCCTCCACCTGCGGGCGTCGGAAGGGGCGCGGCGTCGGGGGCGGGCGCCGGGGCTGACTGCGCCCCCGGGGCGCCCTCCCTGGGCCTCCGCGAAGGCGGCGCAAGGGGGGACCCCGAAAGACAAAGGGGCAGCGCCCGAGCAGAGAGGGCCGGCACGGCCCCCGGCCCGAGCGCGGGCTGCCCGGGGAAACGCCGTCGAAGCCGAGACCCGGAGGCGCCGGGAGCTTCGCCAAGGGGCGCGCGAGGGCGCAGAGGCGGGCGGCGCGCGCGGGGCGGGGAGGCCGGCGGCGCGGGGGCGAGGGCAGGGCCGCCAGCGCGGCCTCGGGGAGGGGCTCGCGGAGGAAGCGCAGGGCTCTGAGCAGAGGGAGCCGTCCAGGGTTTCAAGCAGGGAAATGACCAGAGGAGGAACGTATTCGGGAGAAATCGCTCTGGCTGCAGCAGGGCTCGGCAGAGCAGGGGCCGAGGCGGTGGGGCCGGTTAGGAGAGTGAAGGTGACACAGGATCAGGGGACGCGGGCGGCGGCTGCGGCGCACATCCGAGCATGGATGCGAGAGATGCCCAAGAGAGAGGCTTGACGGCGCCCTGGGTTAGAGGGAGGCGACGAGGGGCACGTGGAGAAGACAGAGGCGTGGGAGAGGACCTCGCTGGGGCATGTTCCTTTGAGGTGTCCCTGGAACGGGCATCGGGATCTGGGGCTTCTGGAGAGAGAGCGGGACAGGCCAGGGGCGGGTGGGGCTCGGCAGAGGCAGAAAGGAACAGGGGCCGGACGAGAGAGACGCAGTAGTGGGAGAGGGCGAGTGGGTCGGGAAGTCGAGGAGTTGCCATCTTTTGGCTCCCCCACCCCCCACCCCCGTGACTAAGTCCCCCAGATCGAGATCTAACAACGGCGAGGTTTGAAAGAGCAGCTTTGGGGACAGCTTTTAGGGGAAACAAGACGCTGTCAGGTCGCTCCCGGGGCCACCGAGTTCCTAGAAGGGAGACAGCTGGGTGTTATGATAGGCGCTCAATTCCAAGGAGACTGGGCCACGGGAACATCTATTGAGCGCTTGCTGTGTGCCAGGTCCCCCCCTGAAGCGCTGCACCCCGCGGCCTCCGTGCGCTCCCTGCGCCCAGGTGCCTGCGCTCTCCGCGGCGAGAAGGAGCTGGAGGCCCGCGGGGGGAGCGTCCCCTCCCGGCGTGGGGCCGCCCGGGCACCCGCGGGGCCCGCTCACCTTGCCCCGCGCGGGCCGCAGGCGCGACGCGAGCGCCGCCTCCCCGTGCTGGCCCACGAGCCACAGCTGCACCGCGTTGTTGGAGCCCGCGCAGAGCGAGGCCCCGGTGGACACGCGCACGCGGTAGAGCCCCATCTCGCCCACGGAGGGTTCGCGCCTTCTGAGCTGCGAGAAGTGGAAGCGGCAAATAACGGGGACGGAGGCTCCGCCCCCTCGGAGCCCGGGGGGGCTGTGGGGGGCAGGTCTCCAGCCCGCCCCACCTGGCCACGCGCCGGGGCCCCTCGCCGCCCAGCGCTCAGCCCCGAAAAGCCGGAGAAGGCGGCGTCCTAGCAGGGGTTTCGGGGTGCAGCCCATTATCCTGGCGGGAGGAAAGGGGAGGGGGCAGCAGAAAACAGGCAGGAAGAAAAGGACGCTTGCCCTCTGACGGGACTAGGCTCCGTCCCTAGCCCCTGTAACAGCCACAACTTGCAGAAGCTGCAAGTTTGTTATCAAACCTACCCCATTGTGAAAGGGCCACCAACCATTTACTCAGAAGAAACCGCCTCTGGTGACATAGGGCAGCCCCCATCCTGGGCCCGCATGTCCAGATACGGTTCATTTCCTCACAAGAATAGACAAGCCACCCCACCCCTCCAGCCCTCCCGCACCCCTAGAACTCACGGCCCCTCGCCCACCGCCCCCTGGCCATCCCTATGGTCCCCGAGTCTCACCCAAGCCCCCGCCCACTCCCACTGAGGAGCACGTGCCCACCTATAGACGTTCTGGATAAATTCATAACCGCCTCTGCCAGGGGCGGGCTGAGGTTTATTTTTCAGACCCCCTCTGTTGAGAGAGCTTCCCAGTAAATCCTTGCCTGCAGTCGCTGGTCTCTGTGTCCCAATTGTCTCACCCCAACATCTAACATATGACGTCAGAAACCCAGGATCTGGGAAGAGATCTGGCTACCATACCTTGCAACCTGGGAAGCAGTGAGCAGTGGCAGCTGCCTGGGCTTACTCCTCCATCCTGATCATGCAACTCTGGGTCCTTTTCACCCTCTCTCAGAACTCCTCAGAGTGAACTCCAGAGACCCTTGGGATTGTGCTGAGACCGGCAGATTGGTGAGAAACGTACCCTTGCCACTGCCGTAACTCCATCTGTATTAGTCAGCCAAAGGGGTGCTGATGCAAAATACCAGAAATCTGCTGGGCGTTATAAAGGGTATTTATTTGGGGTAGGAGCTTACAGAATACCAGGCCATAAAGCATAAGTTACTTCCCTCACCAAAGTCTGTTTGGAGCAAGATGGCTGCCGACGTCTGGGAGGGTTCAGGCTTCCTGGGTTCCTACATTTCTGGGGCTTGCTTTTCTCTGGGTTCAGGGTTCCTTTCTTCCTGGGGCTTGCTTCTCTTTCCTCTGTGAGCTTACTTCCTGGGGCTCCAGCTTAAGTCTTCAGCATCAAACTCCAACATCAAAACTCCAACATTAAAATCCCTCAACTTCTTTCTTTGTCATGCCTTTTATCTGTGAGTCTCCACCTACCAAGGGGTGAGGACGCAACACCCTAATCATAACTCAGTCATGCCCAGGTACAGATCGGATTACAAGCAAAATCCAATATTTCTTTTTGGAATTCATCAATTATATCAAACTGCTACACCATCCAACACCGGACTCCGATTACCAGCTGGGTGAGTTAAGGGAATTCTCTGGAGGATCCTGTTCTTTCTCCCGTTGTTTCAGACAACTCCACAAACCCTAGCTAGGCCAGTGGTCCTCTCTGCTTTCGGGACTACGGCATGTGCTGACCTGCATCCCCAGAAGCCCCTCAGGCATCAGAGGCGCCTGGCCCTGGGCGTGGACCCCCTGCTGGTAAGGTTTCTGACTAACTCAGGGACGCCTGACTTGCTCAGTTAACCTGTGAAGGTCCCTGACTCATCCTGGCTTCTGAAAATGGGAAACACTCCTTTGACTCCTCCAAAAACTACACCACTGGGCGGCCTCCTTCAGAACCTTAAAACCTTATATATCCTGAAGGAGATAGCAGACCCCAAAAACACATCTACTATTCCACTACAGTTTGGCCTCAATACAAATTAGAACATGAAAATCAATGGCAGGAACACAGTTCCTTTGACATACAGCTCCTCAGAGATCTGGAAAACTTCATCCAATGCAATGGCAAGTGGCTAGAGGTGCCCTACATTCAGGCCTTCCTATTTCTCAGAAACCATCTTTCTCTCTGTCAGTCATAGGGCTCTTACCAAATCCCTATTGCTCAATCAGAAACTTTCATCTCCCTCTCACTCACCTCCCAAATGTCCTGAAAATCTCAACTTTGATCTGGCAAGCCAAGTTCCTCCTGCGCCCCCTCCCCGTGTGCCTTCAACTTCGTCTCCGTCCTCATCCTTGCTGCCACCCTCCGCCCCTCAGCCCTCTGCTGCGCCGTCTTCTGCCCCCCTTTCTCACCTCCTCATACTCGTTCAAAAGTTCATCCCTCTCCACCTCTTAATTCTACACAAACATCAACACTCCTCCTACCTCTCAGAAAAATAGAGTAGTTAAAATACACATTCCCTTCTCACTCTCAGATCCTAGTCAGAGAAAAGAACGATTAGGTGCCTTCTCAGAAAACCCTGCTACATACATTAAAGAATTCCAGCACCTCACTCACTCTTATGATCTCACATATCAGGATGTCTATCTCATAACAACTTCTACTACCCCCGAGGAAAGAAGCCGCATCTGCGCTGCAGCCACTGCCTTTGCCCATTCCCTACAAACAGGACCTCGCCGACGCGCCCCTGGCACTGCACAGTTCCTGCAGCCTCCCCTCCACGGCAACAGCAGGCAGGCTCTAGAGCTTTAGATCGCATGCACACTTTCTAACCTGCATAAGAGAGGGCATGAAAAAGGCAGCCCTCAAAGCAGGAAGTTATGACAAAAGCAAAGAAATTTCCCCAAAACCAGATGAAAACCCTGCTGCCTTTATGAAGAGATTAACTGAATCTCTCCTCAAATATACTAATTTAGACCCAGATTCTGATTCCAGACGACGATACTTACACACCCACTTTATCACTCAGGCGTACCCAGATATCAGAAAAAAAAACCCTGCATAAATTAGAGGCCCTCAAACCCCTCAGAAAGACCTAATGAAAGCAGCCTTCAAGGTCTTTAACGATAGAGAGAAGGAAGCCAAATTAGAAAAACAAACGAGATCGAGCTAAAGCCTCCCTCCTCGCTGCGGAACCTGAGTCGATTCTTGAACAGCCCACCCTCTTCCTCCGGGCTGCTCTCCCTGGGCCCTGCTTTAAGTGTGGGGAGGAAGGACACTGAGCGTGCACGCCCCAATCCAAGACCCCGGGGCCTTGTCCGGGGTGCCGATGTAGAGGCCATTGGAAGTCGGATTGTCCTGAAGACCCAGGCTCCGGGAATCCCTCCAACACGCCTTACCAGCTGGAACCTCAATCATCTTCCCTTCCTGACCTGCTCGGAATGACCGCAGAAGACTGACGGGCCCGGTGGAGAGGTCCCGCCTCCATCAGCGAGTCCTAACTGAGGGTCACCGTCAAGGTTGGAGGAAGCCCATCTCCCTTTTAAGTGACACAGGGGCCACTTACTCGGTCCTTTCAGAACATTCAGAACTTTTAACAACTTCCTCAGTCTCTGTGGTGGGGGTTGATGATATTCCTTCCTCTCCCTTAATTATGCACCCCTTCCCTTGCACTACAGAAAATCTCACGTTCTCACACCCGTTCCTAGTTATGCCACCACGCCCCTCCCCACTCCTAGGATGAGGTTCTGTGCAAACTGCACTCCTCTCGCGCCTTCTCACTACCCTCCCCAAAGCTGGCTTCCTTCTCCTTTTGTCCCCTGCCCCTGCCTTAACTCCTCCTTCCCCTCCTCTCTTACAGCAGCAAGTAAACCCCCAAGCCTGGAACACTGGCTCTCCCTCAGTAGCCCCACACCTCTCCCCTGTAAGAATCACCCTAAAAGGCAGCTCTTCTTTCACCAACATTCCCCCAAATCCTCTCTCCTTCAGCGCCAAGTGTGGACTTTAACTCACCATCAACAAACTTGGTGCTGCAGAGCTGTCACAAGAGCTGTCAGCCAGGTAACCCAGGCGACAGTCCCCCCCGCCCCCACCCCTACAGCCTCGTATCACATATCCCTCCCCAAACCACACACACAGCAACAGACCGCAAGGACGCCTTTTTCACAATCCCCGTGGACGAAGAGTCTCACACCATCTTTGCTTTTACATGGACAGACCCAGATGAGCCCCTAAATCCTAAACCCAAGTTAACTTGGACCGTCTCCCTCAGAGCTACAGCTCACAGCCCCCGTGTATTCAGCAAGCGCCGCGTAGACCTCGGCTCCAGCCTCCCCTCCGGGACCCTCGTCAGCGCATGGATGGCCTTCTAGCCCGCAGTCCCTCTTTATGCTTCTCTATCTCTAGTACTACTGCCTTTCTCAGTTTCCATGGACAAAAAGGTTAGCATAAGATGAAAATGATGGAAGCCAATCCTGGTCTCCTCTTTTCTCTCATATTTTTCTTCACTTTTCAAAGCTAATATTTTTCCCTAATATTTTTCTCCTAATTGTTTTTCTCCTTCTCAGGCGCGGCCCTTGTCTCCTACAGCACCTCACCCGAGTCATCCGCTGCGTTGTTCAAACCACCACCTAAGAACATGGAAACGGGGCCGTCCTGTGGGGAGAGCAACAGCCCATAACCACCTCAGAGGGCCGGACCCCACCGCCTGGGCCACAGGAGAAAGAAACCTCTGCGCGCCAGCGGCAGGAAGCAGCAGCGTGGGCCGACGCCCCTCTCCTCCACCCTCACGTGCCAGCGCGGCTGTCCACTCGCAGACCTAGTTTATTTTTTATTATTATAATCAAAACCCGGGAATGACGGGACTAGGCCCCATCCCTAGCCCCCGTAACAGCCCCACCTTGCAGAGGCTGCAAGTTTGTTATCAAACCTATCCCATTGTGAAAGGGCCACCAGCCGTTTACACAGAAGAAACCGCCTCTGGTGACATAGGACAGCCCCATCCTGGGCCTGCATATCCAGATACGGTTCATTTCCTCCAAGAATAGACAAGCCACCCCACCCCTCCAGCCCTCCCGCACCCCTAGAACTCACGGCCCCTCGCCCACCGCCCCCTGGCCATCCCTATGGTCCCCGAGTTTCACCCAAGCCCCCGCCCACTCCCACTGAGGAGCACGTGCCCACCTATAGACGTTCTGGATAAATTCATGACCGCCTCTGCCAGGGGCGGGCTGAGGCTTAGTCTTCAGACCCCCTCTGTTGGGAGAGCTTCCCCATAAATCCCTGCCTGCAGTCGCTGGTCTCCACGTCCCAGTTGGCTCACCCCGACATCGAGCGCCCTCCACTGCCCCCCCACGTGCCTCACCAGCTAGCTCGCCACTGCCAAGGTCTTGCTTAAGGTTGCAGGGGAGGAAGGAGGAGGCGAGGGCATCAGGTCTGCCGCAGCATCTGAGGAATGTACATTTGGGCCAACGAATTAATTCAACCAACTGAATACTTGCCCACCCTGTGCCAGGCCCGGGACCCATTCCTTTCCAGCTGCAAGGCCTCTGCCTCCCTGGTGCTGCCGGATAAAAGCTCAAACTCCTTGGCGTTCCAAGCCTTGGCTGGCCTGGCCTGCCCTCCTCCCGCCCCATCCTCCTCCCCCGCCCCTCTCCGGGGGCTGGTGCCGTGTGGTTTCCAGAACCCACCGTGTTATCCTGCCCCTCGGCCTGACCTCTGCAGCCCTTGCTCCTGGGAAATTCTGTTCACCTTTCAAAAGCCTGGTGAGACCCCAGGTTTTCCGTGACATCCTCCCGGGCACCCCCACCAGAACCTGATCCGCTTTCCTGTCCATTGCTGGCGCTTCCCGGCATTCTTCCAGGATTGCGGACAGTACTGCATCGTGATCGCTTGTTTGAATGTCTGCGTCCCCCTAAGAGGAGCATCCGCCAGGGCCACACTCCTACAATGACTTACCCATTGGTTCCCCTGGTCAATAAGTATTCGCCAATCACCAAGTGCAGTGACTGTCCCATGATGATGGAGGAGGTTATGGTTGTGGGAGGAGTGGGGTGAGGGGGTATATGGGGACCTCATATTTTTATAATATAACATTAAAAATAAATTAATTAAAAAATAAAAATAAATGATAAAACAGAAAATAAAAGTGTTGAAAGCAAAAAAAATAAGTATTCACCAAAACACACGAAAGGGAGATATCAATTAGAGACAATCCTTTCTAAGGGAGACAAAGCCAAACAAATTAGGCCCAGGCGATGTGAACAGTGAGGGAATAGTAAATTAAACCCTGCTACCATCCTCGTCTTGAGTACTTTAAACCTGGTGGAAACAAATGAAGTAGATGGACACATGCCTGTGAGACATCATTTTCTGGTCTGTTTATTTTTAGTAGGGTGTACATTCAAGTGATTCAAAATCCAAAAGAAAGTGGCGTCCAGTAGTGTTTTCCTCCCTGTTGGTCCCAAGCCACGCAGTCCCCTAACTGCAGCAGCCCCTGTTAGAGTCTCTTTGGTATTTATGCACAAGCAAAACTTTCCTCTTTGTCCTTTCCCTGCACATGGCAGGACACACAGTGCTGTGCCCCTTGTTTCTACCATATCACAACATAAATCAGCAGGTCACTCCCCCGGTACCTGAAGAGCCTTCCTTCTTTCTTAAGGCTGTCTGGTTTGGATGTACCGTAAAATACTCTACCACTGCCTTATTTTTCTTTTTTTTTTCATTATCTTTTTTTTTAAAGAAATATAGATCACACAAAATGTTACAGTAAAATATATGAGGTTCCCATCTATCCCCACTCCCCACCCCACCCGCACTCTCCCACATCAACGACCTTTTTCAATAGAGGGCAAACACCCCACATGGCTGATGGACGGGATTCTCCTGCTTGCAGTTGTAGACTCTCTTTGTTCCCTGGTGAGGTGGTTGACCATCCTCACCTCCCTGGGTAAGTCCAACGAACCAGAGTGTAGGTGTTGCAACTCTGCTGAGGTTCAGAGACCACCGCCTTATAAATGGACATTAGGTTGTTTACAATCTTTCCTAAATCAGACATATATCTGTAGTATAAAATGGAATTGGTGGATCAAAAGATACGTGCATACTCCAGTGGAAAAAGAAAGACCTCTTCTTATTGTGCCTGCCTTTTTAAAAGCAAGGGAAGCTTTCCCAGAAACCATCCATTCCATCCAGCGATGGCCAGAACTGTGTGACATGCCCACCCCAAAACCTTCAAACAGGCAAAGAAAACAGAACCACCACGATCATCTTAGTCTACCCAGGACTTACTCCTGAGTGACACAAGGTGGCATAGACACCAGGCATACTTGGAGCTCCACTAATAAGCTAAAAGGATCGGGTAATGGATTTGGAAGAGGCACCCAAAGGTGCCTGCTACAATTAGTTAAAGGCCTGAATTCAAAATAATATTCAAAAGATAAAAAGTACTGTCACCTGTTAATACAAAAAAGAGTGAATTATTAGGATATTTAGAGGTTTTTGTAAGGTTTACTAAGAATAAAGACTGTTTCTTCTAGGCATATGTCTTTATAACCTACAGCTATGTACTTATTTCCATTGGTAAGTAGAAAAGGGATAAAGGCAGGAGAAGGCATGTGAGACAAATGGTCTCAGAGAAAAGTAGGAACTATTCCAAAGAACAGGAAGGACTGACCAGCAGCAGGCAGAAATGAGATCCAGTTATCCCACTCCATGACCAGGGAGAAAGGGGGCTCTGAGATGCTGAATTAACCAAATGTTAGCAGCTCCTTAAGGTACAAACACATTCCTTCTCTCTTAGGTGTAGCCACCAGATGCCCCCTTGATCATAATAAGATATTAATAATGCATGCATACTTTAAAAGTTTTAGTCTTTCAAGTCTATTCTTTTATAGCTTTTATAACATAGTTATATTTGCCACTGTCTGAGTACTACCAAAAATATTACTATGGATAGTTTCTGCTTTTATAGGCTTGGAATTGCAAGTTCAGAGCTACATGTATTTTTTCAAATCTTTTTTTTTTAATATATTTGAGTTACACTTCTGTGGTTGAGTTTTTGTCCCCTGTCCTTGATCTTTATTAGTGTTACAAATACTAATTTTATTACAAAACACTGTCAGGGGGAAGTGGATGTGGCTCAAGCAATTGAGCTTCCGTCTACCATATAGGAGGTACAGGGTTCGATATCCGGGCCTCCTGGCGAAGGCAAGCTGGCCCATGCAGTGAGCTGGCCCATGCAGAGTGCTGCCCGGCGCAGGAGCGCTGGCCCTCACAGAGAGCTGGTGCAGCAAGATGATGCAACAAAAAGAAACGCAGAGGAGAGACAATAAGAGACATAGCAGAACAGGGAGCTGAGGCGGCGCAAGAGAATGATCACCTCTCTCCCGCTTCAAAAGGTCCTAGGATCAGTTCCCGGAGCCACCTAATGAGAATACAAGCAGACACAGAAGAACACACAGTGAATAGACACAGAGAGCAGACAATGGGGGTGGGGGGAGAAGAAATAAATAAATAAAATCTTTAAAACAAAACAACAACAACAAAAAAATGCTGTCAGGTATAGTAATGTAACTAAGACCCAACCACTTCAGCATTAGAGTTGTTTATAATCCAGAAGGGAAGATGAAATTTCAGGAAATCCACATAGCAGGGTAGAATGAAATATGTAATGAGAATGTATGGATAGCATATTATGGCATTATTATTTTATTTTATTTTGTTTGGAAGCAATTGTCATGATTCATGGCTAGAATCAGTCGGAGAATCAAACAGAGTTCAGTATTTCTATTAGAATTTCTAACATTTCTGTTTTCCCTATAGTGAATGAAAATATACGGGTATTCCAGAAATATTCCAGATTGCTTACTTGCAAAGAGCAGAGAATGCACGAAAGATGGAGCGAAGAACAATAGTGAGAAAGGGAAAAGCAGTCAGACTCACAAACTGTTTTGAAAATGATTACTCCATTTTGGGTGAAATGCCTCAATGAGTATGGTATAGCAAGTAATTGCCTAATAGAACATCCTTTAGCCAGAATGGAATTATGAGAATATCTGTGGGCCCTAATTTGAAAATGATCTCAGTACCCAATTTGGTCCAGAAACTTTTTTTTAAACATTCTTTTCTTTATTTTTAAAGAAATTTTAGATTATATAAAAGTTTCATCAAAAATATGGGGGCAGGGCTCAGCCCCCCGTTCTGGAGGAAGGCCAGCCCAGGGGAATGGGGTCCTGAGGCTTCCCTGCCCCCTCATTTGCATGGCTCCTCCCCCCACTAAAGCAATAGGGCCCCGCTATAGGAAGACCCCTGGGAAGAGGGCTGTCAGAGAGGCCTGGCCTGCACCCCGCTTCCTGGTAGCCCCAGGGCAGGGCTAGGCTGGGGCCCACCTCCTTCCCCAGCTATTTTATGTCTGTAATTAAATATGTTAAAGTCATTGTAAATCAGAAAAATATATATATAAGAGATTCCCATATACCCCACGCCCTCCCCCTCTCACACTTTCCCCCATTAACAACGTCTTTTGTTAGTGTGGTACGTCTGTCACAATTGATGAACCCATACTGAAGCAATGCTACTATGGTCTAGAGTTTACAATCTGGTTTATACTTTGCACTGCAGAATTTTACAGGTTTTGACAAAATGTATAATGGCCTGTAGCCATCATTGCAATGTCATTCAGAACAATTCCAGTGTCCCCAAAATGCCCATGTTACACCTATTCTTCCCTTTCCCTCCCCTCAAGCCTGCTGGTGACATTGTCTTCATATCAGTGTTACAAGTTCTTCCATTACTAGACTAATAAGTCTACTCTGGTCCATAGTTGCACTCCCCCGCCCCTTATGTTTATTCATTCCTCAGTCTTGAGTTTTGGGATTGGTGATACCCACTCTACTTCCAATTGAGAGGGGGCTTAGATCACATGGGGCAGATGGATGGAACTCTCTTGCTTGTGGATTTAGATACTGTTTTTTGGGATGGGCATTGTATTAGTCAGCCAAAGGGGTGCTGATGCAAAATACCAGAAATTGGTTGGTTTTTATAAAGGGTATTTATTTGGGGTAGAAGCTCACTGTTACCAGGCCATAAAGCATAGGTTACTTCCTTCACCAAAGTCTATTTCCAAGTGTTGGAGCAAAATGGTTGCCAATGGCTGCCAGGGTTCAGGCTTCCTGGGTTCCTCTCTTCCCAGGGCTTACTTCTTTCCAGGCTCATGGTTCCTCTCTTCCTGGGGCTTGTTTCTCTTTCTTTTGTGTGCTTACTTCCTGGGGCTCCAGCTTAAGATTTCAGCATCAAACTCCAACATTAAAAGCCCACAACTCTGTCCTTTGCCATGCCTTTTATCTGTGAGTCCCCACCCACCAAGAGGTGAGGACTCAACACCTTACTGATGTGGCCCAATCAAAGCCCTAATCATAATTTAATCACTCCTAGGTAGACCAGTTTACAAACGTAATCCAATATCTATTTTTGGAATTCATAACTTCCTCAAACTGCTGCAGGTATTGTTCATCATCATCCTTTTGTTAGTTGTCCTGGGAGAGTCCGGAGAACTGGAGAGAAGGTGTTGGTTGGAACTCTGCTGAGATTCAGGGCTCAGCCAGCATATGAACAGAACTGAAGATTTAAGTCTCTGGGACATACACTTAATGAGGATAGTGCTAAGTATACATTTAAATAAAAGGGGAAGAAGTACCATGTGTAGAAAAATCATAAATGAGTCTAAGTCTGTTACATTGCAGAGATAGGTTATCACATATTCCAAGGTAAGGTCCACTGACAGGGTGCTGATTTCCTGGGGTTGTCTGCCCTTCTATAGTATCTAGATGTCTCTAGAGCCTCAGTTGGGTGCCTGCCTACCACATAGGAGGTCCAGTTTCAGTTCCCAGTGCCTCCTAAAGAAGACAGACAAGACAGCAACCTGATACAACAAGATGACAAAATGAAGAGACACAACAAGGAATCACAATGAGGACACAACAAGCAGGTGCTAAGGTGATTCAAGCTATTGGGCATCTCCCAGAGGCCCCGGGTTCAGTACCCAGTGCCTCCTAAAAAGAAGATGAGGCTGTCTAGAGCTGGAGCCCCAGGAAGTAAGCACACAGAGGGCCTTAGTCATGAGGAAAGAGAGAAGGCCCAGGAAGAGAAACAAGCCATTTGCCTAATAGTCTATAGCTGGTCTTGTGGAGATTACAGAGCAGCTGAGCTGGAGAGAGGCAGCCCCGGGAAGAGAGGAAACCAGGAAGCCTGAACCCTGGCAGATATGGGCAGCCATCTTGCTCCAATACGTGGCAATAGACTTCAGTGAGGGAAATAACCTATGCTTTATGGCCTGATAACTGTAAGCTCCTACCCCAAATAAATAGCCTTTATTAAAAAAAAAAAAAAAAAAAAAAACAAGAAAAAGCACACAATGAACAGACATAGAGAGCACACAGTGAGCACAAACAATGATGGAGGGATAAATTAAATCTTTTAAAAAATATATCATAAACAAAGTATTATCAATGGCTTTTAGTATAATCACAATGTCATGCATTCATCAACACAAAAAATTTTAGAATTATTTCATTACTCCAGAAAAAAAAATACCACACCCCTTAGCATGCCTTCCCTAGTCCTATATAACTACTACTCACATTTTATCGTTATAAATTGATTTACATTTATATGTTATACAAATGGAATCATACAATATGTTACACAATGTTTTTGATTCATAGTAATGCAATCATACAGTATTTGTCCTTTTGTGTCTGACTTGCTTCACTCAACATAATGTCCTCCAGGCTCATCCATGTGGTCCCATGCTTTACAATTCCATTTCTTCTTAGAGCTGCATCATATTTCATCATGTGAATACACCAGTTTGTTTATCCATTCATTGACTGAAAGACACATGGGTTGTTTAAACTTTTGGCAATCGTGAATAATGCCACTATGAACAGAGGTGTGCAGATGTCTGTTCGTGTCACTGTTCTCAGTACTTCTGGGTATAAACCCAGTAGTGGTATTGCAGGGTCATGTGGCAAATCTATATTCAACTACTTTAGGAACTGCCAGTCCTCCACAGTGGCTGTACCATTCTCCATTCCCACCAACAGTCAATAAGTGTTTCTATCTCTTTACATCCTCTCCAACACTTGTAGTTCTGTCTTTTTAATAGTGGCTATTCTGATAAGTGTGAAATGATCTCTCATTGTAGTTTTGATTTGCATTTCCCTAATTATTAGTGCTGTTGAACATTTTTTCATGTGTTTTGTTGCCATTTGTATTTCTTTTTTTTTTTAAGACTTATTTTTTATTTATTTCTCTCCCCTCCCCCTTCTCCCCACCCCCCATTGTCTGTTCTCTGTGTCCATTCACTGTGTGTTCTTCTGTGTTCATTTGTATTCTTGTCAGCGGCACCCAGAACCTGTGTCTCATTTTTGTTGCATCATTTTGCTGTGTCAGCTCTCTGTGTGTGCAGAGCCACTCCTGGGCAGGCTGCACATTTTTCGCACTGGGTGGCTCTCCTTATGGGGTGCACTCCTTGCACGTGGGGCTCCCCTACACAGGGGACACCCCTGCGTGGCAGGGCACTCCTTGCGTGCATCAGCACTGTGCATGGGCGAGCTCATTACACGGGTCAGGAGGTCCGGGGTTTGAACCCTGGACCTTCCATGTGGTAGGCAGACGCCCTATTCATTGGGCCAAATCCACTTCCCTGTATTTCTTCTTTGAACAAATGTCTATGCAAGTCTTTTGCATTTTTTAATTGGATCATTTGCCTTTTTTTGTTGAGTTGTAACATCACTTTATATATTTATGGATATTAAATCCTTATAGGACATGTGGTTTCCAAACATTTTCTCCCTTTGATTCAGCTACCTTTTCACCCTTTTGACAAAGTCCTGTGAGGTGCAAAAGTGTTTCATTTTGAGGAGGTCCCATTTATCTATCTTTTGTTGCACATGCTTTGGGAGTTGGTTACCTTTTCACCCTTTTTTTTTTCCAGTTTTTTAAAAAGATTTTATTTGTTTATTTCTCCCCACCCCCTCATTCTTTGCAACTGCTGTGTCTGTTTGTCTTCCTTGTTTCATTAGGAGGCACTGGGAAGTGAATCTGGGAACTCTGATTTGGGAGGGAGGTGCCTAATTGCCGGAGCCACCTCCATTCTCTGCTTTGTTGTGTCTCTCATATTTTTCTTCTTGTGTCTCTTGTTGTGTCATCTTGTTCATCAGCTTGCCATGCCTGCCCATCACACCAGCTCGCTGTCTTCTTTAGGAGGCACAGGAACCAAACCAGGGACCTCCTGTGTGGTAGGCGAGAGCCCAGTCACTTGAGCCACATCACTTCCCCCTTTCACCCTTTTGACAAAGTCCTGTGAGGTGCAAAAGTGTTTAATTTTGAGAAGGTCCCATTTTGTTTTTTCCTTTAGTTGGTGCATGCTTTGAGTGTAAGGTCCAAGAAACCATCGCCTACAAAAAGGTCTTGAAGATATTTCCCTACATTTTCTTCTAGTAGTTTTATGGTTCTGGGCTTTTATATTTAGGTCTTTGATCCATTGAGTTGATTCTTGTACAGAGAGTGAGATAAGGTCCTCTTTTATTCTTTTATAGATACCCAGTTCTCCCAGCACCATTTGTTGAAGACTGTTTTGTCCTGTTAACATGGACTTGGTAGGTTTGTCAGAAATTAGTTTACTATAGAGGTGAGGGTTTATTTCTGGATTCTCAGTTTTATTCCACTGATCTTTATGCCAGAACCATGCTGTTTTGACCACTGTAGCTTTGTAATGTGTTTCAAGGTCAGGCAGTGAAATTCCTCCCAAGTTGCTCGTCTTTTTTAGAATGCTTTTGGCTATTTGGGTGCATTTTCCCTTCCAAATGACTTTGGAAATTGCCTTTCTAATTCTATAAAGTAGGTTAGGTTGTTGGAATTTTTTTTTTTTTAAGATTTATTTATTTATTTAATTCCCCCCCCTCCCCCGGTTGTCTGTTCTTGGTGTCTATTTGCTGCGTCTTGTTTCTTTGTCCGCTTCTGTTGTCATCAGCGGCACAGGAAGTGTGGGCGGTGCCATTCCTGGGCAGGCTGCTCTTTCTTTTCACGCTGGGCGGCTTTCCTCACGGGTGCACTCCTTGCGCATGGGGCTCCCCCACGCGGGGGACACCCTTGCGTGGCACGGCACTCCTTGCGCGCATCAGCACTGCGCATGGTCAGCTCCACACGGGTCAAGGAGGCCCGGGGTATGAACTGCGGACCTCCCATATGGTAGACGGACACCCTAACCACTGGGCCAAAGTCCGTTTCCCAGGTTGTTGGAATTTTGACTGATATTGCATTGAATCTAAAAATCAGTTTGGGTAAGACTGACATCTTCATGATATTTAGTCTTCTAATCCATGAACACAGAATGTCTTTCCATTTGTTTAGGTCTTCGTTGATTTCTTTTAGCATTGTTTTGTAATTTTCTGCATACAGACTCTGTACTTCTTTGGTTAAATTAATTCCTAGGTAGTTGAGTCTTTTTGTTGCTATAATAAATGGATGTTTTCCCCTGTTTCCTCCTCAGATTGTTCAATATACAAAAACATTACTGGGGAAATGGATGTGGCTCAAGCAGTTGGGCTCCCATCTACCAAATAGGGGGTCCAGTGTCTGATGCCCAGGGCCTCCTGGTGAAGGCAAGTTGGCCTGAGTGGTAAGCTGACCCACGCGGAGTGCCAGCCCACACAGGAGTGCCACCCCACACAGGAGTGTCGGCTGACACAGAGAGCTGGCGCAGCAAGATGACACAAGAGACACAGAGGAGAGACAATAAGAGATATAGCAGAACAGTGGGCTGAGGTGGTGTAAGAATGATTGCCTCTCTCCCACTCCGGAAGGTCCTAGGATTGGTTCCTGGAGCTGCCTAATGAGAATACAAGCAGACACAGAAGAACACACAGTGAATGGACACAGAGAGCAGAAAATGAGGGGAAACGGACTTGGCCCAGTGGTTAGGGCGTCCATCTACCACATGGGAGGTCTGCAGTTCAAACCCCGGGCCTCCTTGACCTGTGTGGAGCCAGCCCATGCACAGTGCTGATGCACGCAAGGAGTGCCGTGCCATGCAGGGGTGTCCCCTGCATAGGGGAGCCCCACGCGCAAGGAGTGCGCCCCATAAGCAGAGCTGCCCAGTGCCAAAGAAAGTGCAGCCTGCCTAGGAATGGCGCCGCCCACACTTCCCGTGCCGCTGACGACAACAGAAGCAGACAAAGAAACAAGATGCAGCAAATAGACACAGAGAATAGACAACCGGGGAAGGGGGGGGGAATTAAATAAAAATAAATAAATCTTTAAAAAAAAAAAAGGCAGAAAATGAAGGGGGAGAAGGATAAGTAAATAAAACATTTAAAATAATTAATGATTTTTGCATGTTGATCTTGTATCCTGCCACTTTGCTGAACTCATTTATTAGCTCAAATAGCTTTGTTGTAGACATGTCAGAATTTTCTAAACATAGGATCATGTCATCTGCAAATAGAGTTTTACTTCCTCTTTTCCTATGTGGATACCTTAAAAAATTTTTTTTCTTCTCTACTTGCTCTAGCTAGAACTTCTACTACGATGCTGACTAACATTGGTGACAGTGGGCATCCTTATCTTGTTCCCAATCTTAGAGGGAAAGCTTTCAACCTTTCCACATTGAGTAAGACGTTGGCTGTGGGTTTTTCACATATGCCTTTTATCACATTGAGGAATTTCCCTTCTATTCCTATCTTTAGAAGTGTTTTTTCTCAAGAAAGGATGCTGGATTTTTCTAATGCTTTTTCTGCATTGCTTGAAATGATTATGTGGGGGTTTTTTCCTTCAATTTGTTAATGTGGTGTATTATGTTAATTGATTTTCTTATGTTGAACCAGACTTGCATACCAGGAATAAATTCCACTTAGTCGTGAAGCATGTCTTTTTTTTTTTTTTTAACAGACTTGGGACCAAATTTACTATTAGTAAATTGGCAGAGCAAGTAAATGCAAGGATCTCCTTGAATTTCATTAATAGTTTTTTTTATATTTCTCAGTTAAATATACTGATACATATAAAAATTTTTGAGTCATACAATATGTTATGCAATATATTTGGTTCATAATAACTCAATCACACAGTATTTGTCCTTTTGTGTCTGGCTTGCTTCATGCAACATAATGTCCTCCAGGTTCATCCATGTTTGTATATGCTTCACAACTTCATTTTTCTTACAGTTGCATAATATTCCATCGTGTGAATACACCACAGTTTGTTTATCCATTCATCGGTTGATGGACCCATGGGTTGTTTCCAACCTTTGGCAATCAGGATAATGTCGCTATAAACATCGGTGAGCAGGTGTCTATTCATATCACTGCTCTCATTTCTTCTGGGTATAAACCCAGTAGTAGTATTGCAGGGTTGCATGGCAAATTTATATTCAGCTTCTTTGGGAGCTGCCAAATAGTCGTCCACAGTGGCTGTACCACAATGCATTCCCACTAACAGTGAACAAGTGTTCCTACCTCTCCACATCCCTCCAACACTTGTAGTTCTCTGTCTTTTTAATAGTGGCCATTCTGACAGGTGTGAAATGACATCTCACTGTAGTTTTGATATGCATTTCCCTAATCATTAGTGATGCTGAACATTTTTTCATGTGTTTTGTTGCCATTTGTATTTCTTCTTTGGACAAACGTCTATTCAAGTCTTTTGCCCATTTTTTAATTGGGCATTTTTTACTGTTGAGTTGTAACATCTCATTATATATCCTGCATAATAACCCTTACCAGACATATGATTTCCAAATATTTTCTCTCATTGAGTCAGCTGCCTTTTCACCCTTTTGACAAAGTCCTGTGAGATGTGAAAGTATTTAATTTTGAGGAGGTCCCATTTATCTATTTTTTTCTTTTGTTGCATGTGTTTTGGGTGTAAGGTCCAAGAAACCACCACCTACTAAAAGGTCTTGAAGATGTTTCCCTACATTTTCTTCTAGTAGTTTTATGGTTCTGGCTTCTATATTTAGGTGTTTGATCCATTTTGAGTTGATTCTTGTATAGGGAGTGAGATAGGGTCCTCATTCATTCTTTTGGTTATGGATATCCAGTTCTCCCAGCACCATTTGTTGAAGAGACTGTTTTGTCTTGTTAACATGGACTTGGCTGGTTTGTCAAAAACCAGTAGACTGTATAAGTGAAGGTTTATTTCTGGATTCTCAATTCTATTCCACTGATCGATGCATCTATCTTTATGCAAATACCATGCTGTTTTGAACACTGTAGCTTTGTAATATATTTTAAGGTCAGGCAGTGAAATTCCTCCCATGTCATTCTTCTTTTTTAGAATGCTTTTGGCTATTTGGGTGCATTTTTCCTTCCAAATGACTTTAGAAATTGACTTTTCTAATTCTATAAAATAGGCTGTTGGAATTTTTAAAAAAGATTTATTTTATTTCTTTCTTTCTCCCCACCCCCTCATTATTTTGTATTTGCTGTATCTGTTTGTTGTATGTTGGTCTTCTTTTTAGGAGGCACCAGAAACTGAACCCAGGACCTCCGACATGGGAGGGAGGCACCCAATTGCTTGAGCCACCTCCGCTCCCTGCTTTGCTGTATCTCTCATTATGTTTTCCTCATGTCTCTTGTGTCATCCCATTGGGTCAGGTCGCCACACCTCCCCATAGAGTCAGCCTGCCGGCTTGCTTGTCTTCCCTAGGAAGCACCAGAAACAGAACCCGGGACCTCCCATGTGGTATTTGGGAGCTCAATCACTTGAGCCACATCCACTTCCCAGCTGTTGGAATTTTTATTGGTATTGCATTGAATTTATAAGTCAGTTTGGTAAGATTGACATCTTCACAATATTTAGTCTTCCAATCCCTGAACATGGAATGTCTTTTCATTTAAGTCTTCATTGATTTCTTTTAACATTGTTTTGTAGTTATCTGCATATAGGTCCTGTACTTCTTTGGTTAAATTAATTCCTCGGTATTCGAGTCTTTTTCTTGCTATTGTAAATGAAATTTTCCACTGATTTCCTCCTCAGATTGTTCAGTACTCGTGTACAAAACCATTACTGATCTTTGCCTATTGATCTTGTATCCTGCCACTTTGCTGAACTCATTTATTAGCTCAAGTAGATTTGTCATGGATATTTCAGAGTTTTCTAAATACAGGATCATATCTGGAAGTGGTAAGAGCTTCACGTCCTCTTTTCCTATTTGGATGCCTTTATTTTTTATTTTTTTCTCATTGCTCTAGCCAGAACTTCTAGTACAATATTGAACAGCAGTGGTGACAGTGGGTGTCCTTGTCTTGTTCCCAATCTTAGAGGGAAAGCTTTCAACCTTTCCCCACTGGGTACGATGCTAGTTGTGGTTTTTCCATATATGCCTTTTGTCATATTGAGGAATTTTCCTTCTACTCCTATCTTTTGAAGTGTTTTCATCAAAAAAGGATGCTGGGGGAAGTGCATGTGTCTCAAGCGATTAAACTCCTATCTACCACATGCAGGGTCTTGGGTTCGGTTCTTGGTGCCTCCCTGAGAAGACAGGCAAGACAGCGAGCTGACACAATAAGATGATGCAACAAGAGACACAAGGGGTAAAATACAATGAAAGACACAATAAAGCAGGGAGCAGAGGTGGCTCAAGCAATTAGGCACCTCCCTTCTGCATGGGATGTCCTGGGTTTGGTCCCTGGCACCTCCTAAAAGGAAGACAAGCACACAATGAACAGACAAAGTAAGCACAAACAACGGGTGGGGGGGGGCGATGATGACAATAAATAAATAAAATCTTTTTTTAAAAAAAAAAGATGCTATATTTTGTTGAATGCCTTTTCTGTGTCAATTGAGATGATCATGGTTTTTTTCCTTCAATTTGTTAATGTGGTTTACTACGTTGAACGATTTTCTTATGTTGAACCAGCCTTTCAAACCAGGAATAAATCCCCCTTGGTTGTGATGTATGCTGTTGTATTCTATTTGCAAGTATTTTGTTGAGAATGTTGGCATCTTTGTTCATTAAAGAGATTGGTCTATAATTTTCTTTTCTTGTATCTTTATCTGGCTTTGGTATTAAGATGATTTTGGCTTCATAAAATGCATTAGATAATTTTCCCTTCTCAATTTTTTGGGTTAAGAATTCTTTTTTAAAAATTAAAAAAATAATTATTTAAACAGGATTGGTGTTAATTCTTTACTAAATGCTTGGTAAGAATTCACTTGTGAAGCCATCTGGTCCTGGACTTTTCTTAAGTGGGAGATTTTTGATGATGGATTCAATCTCTTTAAATGTTATTGGTTTGGTAAGTTCTTGTATTTCTGGTAGCATCAGTGTAGTTTTCCATTTCTAGGAGTTTGTCCATTTCATCCAGGTTGTCTAGTTTGTTGGCATATAGTTTCTCATAATATCCTCTTGTGATCCTTTTTATTTCTGTGGGGTCAGTCATAACTTCCCCCCTTTCACTTCTGATTGTATTTATTTGCATCTTCTCTTTTCTTTCTTTTTTAGTCTAGGTAGGGGTTTGTCAATTTTATTGATCTACTCAAAGAGCCAGCTTTTGGTTTTGTTGATTTTCTCTCTCTCTCTCTTTTTTTTTGCTACCAATTTCCTTTATTTCTGCTCTAATCTTTATTATTTCTTTCCTTCTTTGCTTGCTTTGGGATTGGTTTACTATTCCTTTTCTAGTTTCCATAGTTCAGTTAAATCTCTGGTTTTAACTCTTTCTTCTTTTTTAATTTGAGCATTCAGGGCTACACATTTTCCTTTCAAGAGTACCTTTGCTGTATTCCATAAATTTTGATAAGTTATGTTCTCATTTTCATTTGTCTCAATATATTTATTGATTTCACTTGCAGTACCTTCTTTGATCCGCTGATTATTTTAGGAGTGTGTTGTTTAGCCTCCAAGCATTTGTGAATTACTTATTTCCAGTCTATTATTGATTTCCAGTTTCATTCCATTATGATCTGAGAAGGTTCTTTGTATAATTTCAATCTTTTTCTATTTCTTGAGAGCTGCATTGTGCCCTAACACGTGGTCTATCCTGGAGAAAGATCTATTGGCCCTTGAGAAGAATATAGAACCCAATGAGTTTGGATGCAACATTCTGTATATGTCCATTAGGTCTAACTAATTTATCATACTGTTCGAGTTCTCTGTTTCCTTGTTCATCTTCTGTCTAGTTGTTTTATCTAATGGTGTGTGTGGTGTGTTGAAGACTCCAACGGTTATTGTAGAGGTGCCCATTTCTCCTTTAAGTTTTGCTGAAGTTTGCCACATGTATTTTGGGGCACCCTGGTTAGGTACATAGATATTTATGACTGTTATATCTTTCTGATGGATTGTTTCCTTTATTAATATATAATAACCTTCTGTATCTCTTATAACTTTTTTGCATTAAAGTCTGTGCTGTTTGATATTAGTGTGGCTACCCCTGCTCTTTTTTGGTTACTATTTGCGTGGAATATCTTTTTCCAACCTTTCACTTTCAGTTGGTTTGTATCCCTGGGTCTAAGGCGAGTCTCTTGTAAGCATCGTGTGAATGGGGTTTTTTAAATCCATTCTGTCAGCCTGTTATCTCTTCATGGGGGAGTTTAATCCATTCATATTCAATGATATTATTGTAAATGCATTATTTACTTCCACCATTTTATTCTTTGGTTTTCATGTCATATCACATTTTCATCTTTTTAATCTTTTGGTTATCCTTTCTGCTATTCTTTCTCCTGTGCTCTCTTCCAAGCCTCTCTCTTCTGTCTTTTTCTTTCAGGCTCTCAGGCTTCCTTTAATATTTCCTGCAAAGGTGGATTCTTCCTCACAAACTCTCTTAGTTTCTATTTGTGAATATTTTACACTCACCTTAATATTTGAAGGACAATTTTGCTGGATAAAGAATTCCCAGCTGGCAGTTTTTCTTTCAGTATCCTGGTTGTATCATACCACTGTCTTCTCGCCTCCATGGTTTCTAATGACAGTTCTGCACTAACGCTTCCTGGGCTTCCCTGGTATGTGATGGTTTGCTTTTCCCTTGCTGCTCTGAGAATTTTCTCTTTATCTTTGACGTTTGGCATTCTGAGTAGTATGTGTCTTGGAATAGGTCTATTCAGATTTATTCTGATTGGAGTATGCTGCACTTAGACATGTAAGTTCATTTCTTTTGTGGGAGTTGGGAATTTTTCAGATAGTATTTCCTCATGTACTCTTTCTGCCCCTTTTCCCTTCCCTTCTCCTTCTGGAACTCCCATGGCATGTATGTCATTGCATTTCATGTTGTCATTCAACTCCCTGAGCCCCTGCTCAATTTTTTCCCATTCTTTTCTAATTTCAGCTGTTCTGTCTTCAGTATCTCTTATTTCCTCTATGATTTTGAGTCTGCTGTTGTATGCCTCTAATGTGTTTTTTATCTTACCTATTGTGTCTTTCTTTCCCAAGAGCTGTTACTTTTCTTTTCTTTTTTTTAAGATTTATTTCTTTCTCTCCCCTCCCCCCACCCCGGTTTTCTGTTCTCTGTGTCTATTTGCTGTGTCTTCTTTGTCCGCGTCTGTTGTTGTCAGCGGCATGGGAATCTGTTTCTTTTTGTTGTGTCATCTTGTTGTGTCAGCTCTCCATGTGTGCAGCACCATTCCTGGGCAGGCTGCACTTTCTTTCACACAGGGCAGCTCTCCTTACAAGGTGTGCTCCTTGCACATGGGGCTCCCCTATACGGGGGACACCCCTGCGTGGCAGGGCACTCCTTGCGCGCACCAGCACTGCGCATGGACCAGCTCCACACGGGTCAAGGAGGCCCGGGTTTTGAACCGCAGACCTCCCATGTAGTAGATGGATGCCCTAACCACTGGGCCAAGTCCGCCACCCTCTGTTACTTTTCTATTCAGGTTTTCAAATTCTTTTTTGTGCTCACTCAATGTCTTTTTTTTTTTTTAATTTCCCCAATGTGGGGTGATCTTTTTTATTTGTTTGCTTATTTATTTCTCTCCCCTCCTCCCACCCCAGTTGTTTGTTCTATTTGCTGCGTGTTCTTCTTTGTCTGCTTCTGTTGTTGTCAGTGGCATGGGAATCTGTTTCTTTTTGTTGCGTCATCTTGTTGTGTCAGCTCTCCGTGTGCGCGGCACCACTCCTGGGCAGGCTGCACTTTCTTTTACGCTGGGTGGCTCTCCTTACGGGGCACACTCCTTGAGCATGGGGCTCCCTATGCGGGGGACACCCCTGCGTGGCAGGGCAACTCCCTGTGCACATCTGCACTGCACATAGGCCAGCTCCACACGGGTCAAAGAGGCCCAGGGTTTGAACCGTGGACCTCCCATGTGGTAGACGGACGCCCTAACCACTGGGCCAAGTCCACTTCCCTCAACATCCTCTTGATGTCATTTATCTTTAGCCATATTATCTTTCAGCTTGTTAATTTGATTTTGGAAATTTGTGTGCATTTTGTTAATTATTTTTCTCAAATCCTGTGTCTCTGCTGGGTCTTTGATACATTCCTTTTCTTGGGCTATGTCTTCCATTTTCCTAGTATGGCAGAAGTGGCTCAAGCCATTGGGTGAATTTTGCTAATGTCTAGGCATCTGATTAGGACTGTAGATTACTCAGATGCTCAAGTTCTCTCTCATAGGGATTTAGCAGCAGGCTGTGTATTCCTGCTGCTCTTTGATTCTTGGTTCAGCCTGGATTGTTAGGATTTTCCCTGTTAGTTTGCTCAAAACTGGGTTCTGGACCGAGTAATGAGTTGTAGACCTGCTTCCTAGGGCCTTCGAGAGGGAGGATATGAAGGACAGAAAAAGCCTCTCTCATTCACTTTTAATTTCCTCCCATGCACTTCCTCGGTCTGCCAGCAGATGGTGAACTTTGACAGCCCTCTCAGTTCAATTCGTGGTGGGCATATGTTGCTCCAACACAGACTGGACCAAGTGATAGAGGTTCCTTCTGAGAGCCTTGTAACTCAAACTTTCTCACAGACAGTTCTCCAGCCTTGGCTGGCAGCACCCTCCCTTTTCTTGAATAGGAAAGAATTCCATTCCTCTCTGCGTCCTCAACAATCAGTCCCGGTTAGTATAGAGGGAAATTTGGAGGGTTGGATCTCTTTAGTTCAGAGCTTGCTCCTAAGGCAAACTGGTGTGGCCCCACTCAGCTGGGAGGAAACAGCAGACCAAATTTGTCAAAAGCTGAGTCAGCCTTAGGTTGTGTCCCTCTCTCTCCCCTTTCCTGGGCCAGTGGATCCCTGGAGCTCCCTTAGTCTGTAGCTGGCCCAGAGGCCTGAGAATTATAAATTGTCTTTAGTGTGGGGGAGGGTGCTGTATCAGCGGCTGCTTTTTTTTTTAAGATGTTTTATTTATTTCTTTCCCTCCCCCCTCGTTGTTTGTGCTGTCTGCTCTCTATGTCTGTTCACTATGTGCTTCTTTTTAGGAGGCATCAGAAACCGAACCCAGGACCTCCCATGTGGGAGGGAGGCACCCTATGGCTTGAGCCACTTCTACTCCCCTGGTTTGTTGTGTCTCTTTGTTGCATAATCTTGTTGGATCAGCTGTCTTGCTTGTCTTCTTTAGGAGGCACCTGCAACCAAACCTGGGACCTCCCCATAGGCAGGTGCCCAGCTGCTTGAGCCCCATCCACTTCCCAACCTGCTGGTTTTAACTCACAGTTTTGCAGTGGCAACTATTTTTCTTTGTCTCTCTCTCTTCTGGGCAGTGTCTTTGCCTGGTGTCCTAAACCCTAGAAGATTTTTTTCCCAGGCCATTTCAACCTGTCCTCTAGCTATTTTTCTGGGAGTGAAGCGAGCCCTTTGTCTTTCTAGTCTGCCATCTTCCCGGAAGTTCTCCCTATCCTTCACTTTTAATCCTTTATTTTACACAAGTACAAGTCACTATATCTAAAGCAAATCTCGGGAAGCAGACTTGGCCCAGTAGATAGGGCTTCCGTCTACCACATGGGAGGTCCGTGGTTCAAACCCCGGGCCTCCTTGACCCGTGTGGAGCTGGCCCATGCGCAGTGCTGATGCGCACAAGGAGTGCCCTGCCATGCAGGGGTGTCCCCCGCATAGGGGAGCCCCACGCGCAAGGAGTGCACCCTGTAAGGAGAGCCACCCAGTGCAAAAGAAAGTGCAGCCTGCCCAGGAGTGGCGTCGCACACACGGAGAGCTGACACAACAACGAAAAAAGAAACACAGATTCCCAGTGCCGCTGATAAGGATAGAAGTGATCACAGAAGAACACACAGTGAACAGACACAAAAAGCAGACAACTGGCGGGGGGGGGGAGGGGGAGAGGAAAAAAAAATAAAGCAAATCTCACAAAGAGCGTAATTAAGAAGCGGTGAAGAATGTGATGTGTTTGTAGGGAATTGGCACTTAGACACTGGAAATGCTTATGAAAAAATGTAGAAACTTGGTGAGAACATTATGGCTAATTTTATATAAAGAGCTGTCAGGATTTGGGTGGAATTTGTCAATGAATCTTGTTAGAGGTAATTCACTTACTAGACAATACTTTTGGATTTAATTTTTATCAGTTGTGTTTAAATTCCATGTTAAATTCCATTCTTAAAACTTGAAATGAGACTCACCTAAACTCTAGATATGCTGGAATTAACTTATAAGCATCATTCTTAGAGTTAAGGTTACCATTCCTGACAGAATTTCTAAAAGTAGGTGTTTCCTATTCATATCAATTTATTATTTTCAAGGCATTTCCTATTGTGGTTTTTTTGAGGGGGAGGAGGGGAGTTTCAGATCATCTTGTGCTTTCCCACCACCAAACTTATTATGAGATATAAATCCACTTTGAAATCATGATTTCATGTCAGATTTCCAGCTTACTATGGTGACAAAACATATACTCAGTAACACTGGTCATTGGTTTATGTTGAGGAAAACAAAGACCTGGCACATCAGGGCTGGCTATGTACTCTATCAAATGCTTCCTTCTGCTTGGGCTCACAGATTTGTTTGACTTGCAAGAACAAAACTGAATCAATGATCATAACTATAAGCAGCATGTGTGCTTTGGGAACAAAAATGTTTCTCAATGTGAACAGGTACATTGTAGTTTGAATTCAGCAGCATATTAAGTGCTGAAAGTTATTAGTTGGCAGGGGAGTCAGGAATAAAAGGAAAGAATTATTTAAGTCCTCCATGGACTAAAACACCTGCTTGCTTGCTTTAGTATTTGTATTTGGTAAGTAAGGGTTAAGCAGTCTTGGAGTCTCAGAGTCAGTATTCTTTCTGCAAGCAGTTATCGAGTATGGAGTACTTTCCTTTTTATTTTATTAATATGTCTTTGCTCGATCAGCAAGGATGTAAGTGGCTGAAACCTATTATATTCCAATCTTTGTGCTAGGTATTGGAAATACAAAGAGTAAGATATATTCCTTGTCTTCTTGGATCATATTCTTTGGGAACATGAGCTTTTAGGGAAATCAACTCCTGCTCCCACCCACTGGATATGAATAGAAATTACTCTCATTTCAAATAAATATTCTACATGAAAATGTTTACAAGAGTTATGCATTCTGGAACTAATGCAGAAAGGTAGAGGGGGAGGAACCAAATAGGAAAAAAAAACTGTCTTTACAATATTTAATAATATTCAAAAATTTGATAAAAATAATGAGTAGTGAAGTTTGTAAGCACAGGCAAAAGGGCTTTCTTGGTTCCCCCACAAGGTGCCTCCCGTTGTCTTGAGGACATTTCTTACGCTCTTTTATGTAAAGTTGCAGAACAAGCCGCTAAGACTCAAAAGAAAGCATCGCTCTTGATATCTAATTTACATCTTAATAGTAACACCACATATTGGTAAAATGAATTTACTTTTAATATTTTCACATTACTGTTAATCAGACATGGTTGTTTGTTTTTTTACTATATTGAAACGAGTCTTTCGAGTCTCTTCACACACATTCACAAAACCCAGGTCCAAAGTGGAAAACTTAGAATCTGCATATCAAAAAGGCGATTTGCTCAACTGTTTTTTTTTTTTTAATATATTTTTTATTTTACTGTTTTCTTTGTAGCTTATTAGTAAAATGCTAGATCTGAAAACACATAGTACTATATTCCCCAAACTCCTAAATGCTGCCTTTAATCAGTTCCTGGAAAAGAGTAGAGGGAAAACAAATTTAATGAATCAAGGTGGTGGACTTTTTTAGTTAATAGTAATTTTGTAGCTGTAGATAGCATGAAAGGGATTTTTTCCAACCCTTGGTTTTAAAAAGTCCAAGTGAAAAAGCACAAAGACAATGGGAATTAACTGAGGAAAAAGTTATCCAGTAAGCAATACACATGTGATATTAACAGGCATGACAGAGATCTGAGACAGTTCTAAGCTTGGATAAGTTTGGAAGGTGCTGGAAAGGCTTTCTTTTTTTAAATTAATTTCTCTCCCCTTCCCCCCACCCCAGTTGTCTGTTCTCTGTGTCTATTTGCTGTGTGTTCTTCTTTTTCTCCACTTCTGTTGTTGTCAGTGGCACAGGAATCTGTGTTTCATTTTGTTGCGTCATCTTGCCGTGTCAGCTCTCTGTGTGTGCGGCACCATTCCTGGGCAGGCTGCACTTTCTTTCGCGCTGGGTGGCTCTCCTTACGGGGCGCACTCCTTGCACGTGGGGCTTCCCTATGCAGGGGGCACCCCTGCGTGGCACGGCACTCCTTGCGCGCATCAGCACTGCACATGGACCAGCTCCACACGGGTCAAGGAGGCCCGGGGTTAGAACCGCGGACCTCCCATGTGGTAGACGGACGCCCTTCACTATCCACTGGGCCAAGTCTGCTTCCCCCTATTACTCTTGAGACAGCATAAGGATCCCTTTCTAACATCTGGGATAGATGGTCAATTTCAGCCTTTTCTTGGGCACTTGCAGCAACAGGAAATAATCCTACTTGGGTCCATTCCTCTTTAGGACAACAATCATCCCTAGAAAATTCATTTTTATATTGTGGCAAACATCTGTCATCTGTAAATTTCCTGTTACGTTTTTGTCCTTTGAAGCTACACAGAGTAAGTCTAATTCTTCTTCCATTTTATAACTCAACAGAAATTTAGAGACAATTATTGTATCCTTCTCTTATACCTTCTTTTCTTCATGTGATCAGAACCTTCACAAGCCAGTGATCTGCCTCTGAAAAATCTTAAAATCATTGTTAGCTACAAGTATTATTTCTCTTGGGAAAAAAAAAAAAAACATTTATGAGCCTCCTCCTATGTGCTAGGCAGTATTGAGCAAAAAGAATAAAAGGTAAGGTTCAAAATACTTTCATTCTTTTTCATGATGCCCTTGATTATTTGGAGCCCCTTACCCTTTCGCATAAATTTGATGATTGGCTTTTCCATTTCTGCAAAGGCTATTGAAATTTTTATTAGAATTGCATTAAATATATAAATCACTATGGGTGGAACTAACATCTTAACTATATATATTTTTTTCTCTCCCATAACCCCTCCCCCCACTTGTCCGCTCTGTGTCCACTAGCTGTGTATTCTGTGACTGTTTCTATCCTTATCATTGGCACCAGGAACCTGTGTTTCTTTTTGTTGCATCATCTTGTTGTGTCAACTCTCCGTGTGTGCGGCGCCATTCTTGGGCAGGCTGCACTTTCTTTCGTGCTGGGTGGCTCTCCTTATGGGGCGCATTCCTTGCACGATTTCTCCCCCCTCCCTCCATTGTCTGCTCTCTGTGTCCATTCGCTGTGTGTTCTGTGTCCGCTTGTATTCTCATTAGGTGGCTCTGGGAACTGATTCTGGGACCTTCCAGAGTGGGAGAGAGGTGCTCATCCTCTTGCACCACCTCGGCATCCTGGTCTGCTGCATCTCTTATCATCTCTTCTTGTCTCTTCTCCGTGTCTGTTTTTGTTGCATCATCTTGCTCCATCAGCTCTCCGTGTGGGCCAGCACTCCTGTGTGGGGCGGCACTCCAAGGGGGCCAGCTTGCCACATGGGCCAGCCTGCCTTCACCAGGAGGCCCTGGGTATCAAATCCTGGATCTCCTCCTATATGGTCGGTGGGAGCCCAATTGCTTGAGCCACATCCGCTTCTCATCTTAACAGTATTTAGTCTTTCAATTCATGAACATCAAACATTCTTTATTTAGATCTCCTTTTATTTCTTTAAGCAAATTTTTTTTTTTTTTAGTTTTCAGAGTACATGTCCTTTACATCCTTGGTTAAATTTATTCCTAGATATTTTATTCTATTAGTTGCTGTGGTAGTTTCAATCTCTTCTGGACTTCACTAAATTTTGTCCTTAGAGCTAATCCATTCCTGTGCCTGTAAACCCATTGCAGTGGGACTTTTTGAATCAATTACTTCAGCTAAGGGCCTTTGATTAGCTCAGGGTGGGTCTCAATCTGCTTACTGGAGTCCTTTATAAGTGAAGAGATAAGAAGCCACTGATACAGAAAAAAGCAGCAGAGCCAGAGAGAAACCCGCAGAGGCTGAGAGAAAAGGCCCCAGAGCCAGAAACTGCAAGCGAGGAGGCCTGGAGGAGGGCGGATGCGCCAGATGCCCTGCTCGCCCACAGCCGCAGCTCAGGGACAGCGTCTCCTGTGATGCCTTGACTTGAGCACTGTCAAAACCGCAGAACTGTAAGCTTATTAGTCAATAATCTCCATCCTAAAGGCAATCCATTTCCGATATATTGCCTTGCCAGCCTTTAGCCAGCTAAAACAGTTGCCATTGTAAATGGAATTTTTTAATTAGTTCTTTATTACTGTAGAAACACTACAGATTTTTGCATGTTGATCTTGTACTCTACCACTTTACTGAATTTGTTTATTAGCTCTAGTAGCTTTGGTATTGATTTTTCATGATTTTCTCTTTATAAGATGATGGCATCTGCAATTAGGGAAATTTTCACTTCTTCCTTTCCAGTTCAGATGCTATTTCTTTCTTTTTCTTGCCTAACTGCTCTGGCTAGAACTTCCAGTACAGTGTTGAATAATAGTGGTGACAGTAGACATCCTTGTCTTGTTTACGATCTTGTACAGGGAAAACTTTCAGTCTTTCACCATTGAATGTGATGTTAGCAGTTGTTTTTTCATATATGCCTTTTATAATTTTGAGAAGTTCCCTTTTATTCCTAGTTTTCTAAGTTTTTTGTTTTTTATTTATTTATCAAGAAGGGGTGCTGGACTTTGAAAAATGCCTTTCTGTGTCAATTGAGATGATCATGAGTGGTTTTTTTCCTTCATACATTAATCGATTTTCTTATTTTGAGCCACCCATGTATACCTGGGATAAATCCCACTTGATCATGGCATATAATTCTTTTAATGTGCTGTTGGAGTCTATTTGCTATATTCATAAGAGATATTGGTCTGTAATTTTCTTTTCTTGTGATATCTTTGGAATAGGGTGATGCTGGCCTTGTAGAATGTATTAGTCTTCCCTCCTCCTCAATTTTTTTGGAAAAGTTTGAGCAGGATTAATATTAATTCTTCTTTGAATGTTTGGTAATATTCCCCTGTGAAGCCATCTGATCCTGAGCTTTTCTGCTGGGAGGTTTTTGATTACTGATTCAATCTCTTAACTAGTTACTGGTTCGTTGAGATCTTTTTCTTCTTAAGTCAGTGTAGGTAGTATGTGCGTTTGTAGGAATTCGTCTATTTTGTCTAGGTTATCTAATTTGTTGAACAGCTGTTCATAGTTATTTTCTGATGGTTCTTTTAGTGGGTTTGGTAATAATGTTCCTCTTTTCATTTCTGATTTTAGTTATTTGTGGGTGTTTTTTTTTTTTTTTTGCCAGTCTAGTATGTCCATTTTACTGATCTTTTCAAAGAACCAACTTTTTGTTTTGTTCATTCTGTTGCTTTTTTATTCTCTAGTTCATTTATCTCTGCTCTACTTTTCATTAGTTCCTTCTTTCTGATTAGTTAGCTCTTCTTTTTCTAGTTCTTTCAGTTTTTAGGTTAGGTCTCTGATTCAAAATATAATGTAAACATTTAGTTATAAATTTTCCTCTCAGCACTGCCTTTGCTACATCCCATACATTTGGGTATGTTGTCTCTTCATTTCATTCACCTCTCAAGATATTTCCCAATTTCCCTTGTGATTTCCTCTCTAACCCATTGATTTGTTATGAGAATGTTAATTTCCACATATTTGTGAATTTTCCATTTCTCTGTCTTTCATTTCTTGAAATCCAGATGCCATGCTATTAGAGGAAACCCAGGCCACATGTACAGACCATGCACAGATGCTGCAGCCAACCACCGTAACTTAAAACCCCAGTCAACCGTCAAAACCAGCCACCAGACATTTATGTGAGGAAGCCGTCGAAATGGCTCCAGCCTCAGCCACTGTCTGACTACAACCACAAGATTCCTCACATGCGAACCACTAAGCTGAGTCCAGTCAACCCCAAGAACCATAAAAGTTAATACAAATTGTTAACGTTTTAAGCCACTAAGTTTTGGGATGACTCATTACCCAAATGTAGGTAACAAACAGACATGAAGAAACCAAGGGCAGGGAAAAGGAGAAGGCCCGGAGGCAGGAGCGAGCCCAGTCCTTATAGAAAAAAAAATGTTCCACAGAAACCACAGGACCATAGAGGCAAGGAATATGGAAGGCAAACAGGCCTGTCTTATAGAAAAAAACCTGAATAATTTTAAAGGAATAGTAGTCAGACTAGGTAAAACAACAAGCATTAGCATATTTGTGTTTATAGAAATAGAGATTAAATAGCATAAAGCAAAGAATACCTCAAGTGGGGAAACTTTAGTTTGGTTTTGTCTTCCTAATTTTATCTTGGAATGGAATGGCTAAACCACTTAACACTTTTTCCCCCTATCTAATGGATACCTGTGTACATACACATATAGCATATATTTCAGTTATCCTGAGGACATAATATAAGCCATTGAAAGCAAGGATTCTTTGTAATATTTGTACTTAAGGGCTCAAACTATGGATGTTCTCAGAGTGAAATTACTGGGATTTTGATCATTTGGAAGGAATAATATAAGAAGCTAGAAAGTATTAAGAGAACAAAATAACTGAGAGACTTAGATCAGGGACTTGGAAAGGGAGTTTGTTTTGGAAACCTCAAAACTTGAGAAGAGGTGGCAACTGGAAAGTTTTCTAGTAAAATTCCAAGTGATAGGGTGTCATTTGAAAAATAGTACTTTATCTTTCAAACAGTTTACATGGAATTAGATTTTTCACTTCAGTTGGTTCTCTCAGGACTTAATGTAGGGTGTGGATTTAAAAGTCAAGGACAAAATAAGAAACTTGGCTCATCCAAACCCATCTGTGACATTCTAAATGTGTGATTTTGGAAATTTTGGAAACAAACTCAGATGGAATGTAAGTAACCTAGATCATAGACTTGAAAAGGCAAGATTTTAAAAAGGAAAACTCTTAAAAATGTTCTAATTGAAGACAGAGTGTGTTAACAGAGACGAGCCTGACGACAAGAATACAGCAGGTCAAACATTTAATGACATCTGAAAAATGTAATTACCTAAAACACCTGTGAGAAAGAAGGTGCACCCTTTATGCCAGGTGCATTTCTAACACAGTCACACATCTTGGGTTTTCTACTCAGGGACTGGGAGGAAAAAACACAGCAGCTTGAGTTGACTGGAGTATCTCTGCGACTAATTTATGATGGCTCCTTTGGGTTTACTGTACAGAAGATCCCTTGTTGGCATCCCATTCCATTCTTCTACAGAAGAATGACTACGTCCAAAGGAGCTGACTAGGGAGCCCCTCCTAAGCTGGAGGGAGGGTTCTAGAGCTCTCTCCTTTCATCTTGGCCTTGTTCTCCGTGTAGACACCACCACACTTCAAATGCAGGAAAGCTATATATCTTGGTGCTTCTAGCCCCTACTTGAAGCCCATCCTGGTGTGAGTGCTCTCATCTACGACCCATGAAGATGGAAGAGAGGGAGCCCATGAACTGGAAGTTTTCTTCACCAGTGCACCTCTCTTCAGTGACTAAGAAGAGTGGGGCTCAAAGATGGAGTAAAGAATAGGTTGTGTAGACAGCCCTTCAGTTTTCCTCAAACATACAGCACATAATACATAAACACAAAAAAATTTGGCATCTGCCATTTTTTATTTCCAAGATGACAGACTCACTCCACACCTTGCCCGAGAAAGCTTGTCTTTGTAACCGGGATGAGAGTACCAATTCTCAGTCCAAAAAGATATTGCAGGGACTTCTGATAAAAAAAGGATTGTACACCCCCTTATCTCCACTCCTTCCCAAAACCCAACCCTAATGGCAGTAAAGGAATTTTTAAAAAAGATATAAGCCCATAAGATCAAAGACAGTGGGAGAGGCAACAACCATAGATGACTGATGTCAACAAATTTTGTATCCTGGGAAGCAGTCAGGGGAGAACTGCCTTAATAGAATGGATAGATGAAAACTAAATCTATGGAGTGGGGACGAGCTGGGGTTATATAAAATCTTCAAGAAGCAAGTCAATTCCTGACACAGAATCTTAAAAAGGCTCAGAAATTGGAGACATCAGGTACCTCTAAGCCTGTAGGTGCAGGGTAAGAGTGGACACTGGAGGATTAGCTGAAAACTCCTAGATGGTGGTTTTATCTCCAGATCTCTTCCCCAAGCTGTCCAACCCTGGGGAGAAACTAGAAGTTTACTTTCTAAGGATACCAGGCACAGCTGAAAGTGAGGGTACAATTCTATGCTGAAAACAAGGTGAAGAATGGGATGTCCTGCCCCCAATCCACCCAAGCTTCCTTAATGCCAGCAGTCAGGGTTAGACCTTCTAAACAAGAAGTAAAAACAAGAGGTATTTGGGGGAAAGCCACTCATGACCAAGAGAGATAATCTAACAAATAATGGTATTTAGGGTCCTCTCACAAGATAATCAGGTCCCCACCTGATCACCCTGAGAAGCCCCACTTTCAACTCAAAGGACCGGAGAGGGACCAAAATTACCCATGTTTGTGATACCTCCCAGGGCCCAGACAGGATTCCCCCAGTTATTCCTTCACTCATTAGTTCCTTCTTTTACTTATTCAGTGGTTACTAAGCCCCTACTAGGTACCAGGGCTGTAAACAAAGTCTCTGCCTTCATGGAGCTTACATTCTCCTGGGAGGAGACAAACTCTAAAGAAACTGGTTTTAAGCAATATGTATCAGGTAAGTGCTATAAAACGGGAGAAAGGCAGGGTAAAGAGTTAATAGCGGGAGAGACAGCATGGGGGACTTAGGATGGCCAGGTGCAGCCTCTCTGAAGGGAAAACCCTTGTAGGGCGAACTCACAAGCAGATGTGCACACAAAGCCTGTTAGGATCCAGAAGCTGGACACCTACCTGGGAGTCTGCCTCTCCTTGGAGGGTAGGACGGGAACCAGATGAGAGGGTGAGGACTGGTCCCTCCTTGGCAGCTGGATGCCATTCAGAGAGCACATCAGGAGCGGAGCAAGGCTGGCGGCATCACGGCTACCTTAGCAGCCTGCACTCGCAGCACCACCTCCTTTCCTGCCCGTCACGTGCAGAAGCTTGCTCTTCCCCTTCCCCACCTCCCAACTGCCCCACGGGCTCTACTTTCACCACCATTCTGCAACTGTTCTCCCAGAGGTCCCAGATCTGACAAATCTAGTAGACAGTTCTCAACGGCACTGATGTTCTCTCCCTCCTTTCTGAAGCTCTTTTAGCTCCCGGGCACCACCCTTTCCCAATTCTCTACACTCTGCTGCTTTTTTTTTTCCCTTGGAGGTACCAGGGATTGAACTCAGGACCTTGTACAAGGGAAGCAGGCATTCAACCACTGAGCCATATCTGCTCCCCATCATCACTCTGCTTTAAGGGCTCCTCTTGGCCTTAAAATGAGGATGTTGTCTGGGTTCCACCTGAGCCCACTTCTTTCACTCCAGTCATATTCCCTGAGTGATGTGTCCTCTCCAAAATCTCTCTCCAGCCCTGAACCCTCTCCTGAGCTCCACAGCCCACATATCCAGCAGCTTGCTAGACACTGAGCTGTCCTACAGCATGTGTACTCAAAACCTTCTATACTGATTACCAGCTTGTGACATTCCTTTAGAGAATAGTCTTAAGACATTATCCCCCAGAGCCAGGTACCCTACTTTGTGCACCAGAAGCATTCAACAAATGCTTGTTTAAATCACTCTTCCTCTCCCTTTCCCCACCCCAAAACTACTCCTGCCTTGGCTATAGGCCCCACATCTGGGGGATTAGCTACAGTCTCAGCTATCTATTCTCCCATAACCCCAACTCTCAGGGACTATAAGCACTAAGGACACTGGCACAGCATACTGGTAGTGACAACAGAAGACCAAAGGCCTGGCAGCTCTTCCTGGGGAAAAGCAGAGACCGGGAGACTGCTCCCAAGTGAGCCCCATCAGCCTGTGGTGAGGCTCCCTGGGACTGAAGCAGGCGCGCCTGGGACAGCGGGGTGAGGGCTCCCTTCCGCACCAGGGCAGCCCGACCTCCCAGCCCCATCCGGAGCTTCTGCCCCAAGTCAGACCTCAGCATGCCTCACCTAGACCAGTGCGCATTCCCTCACTGGCCTTTCGGGCTCCAGTTCTCCTCCAAGCCTGCCACAGCTGATCACATCTCTCCTCAAGGATAAACCAAAAATGAATCTCTACTACTAGAGAAGGAAGCCTGAACTCCTACAGAACAAAGTCCAAATTCCTAAACAGCTCTCAAGGCCCTCCACCACCTGACCCCTACAAACCTGTCCAACCCCATCCCGTGCCTCTCCCTTCACTTTCACAACCTAGAACAGAAAGGCTCTCTTAAGTCCTACACCCATCTCTGAATCCCGCTTTCTGCTAATCCACATCTTCCCCTCCTTCCTGAACCTATATAATCGCTTGAGGGATGCAAACACAGACTCACATTCCAATCCCGATGAAGTCCCACCATGCAATGTTTTAAAATCCTTGTCATTCCAAATACACACCAGAATTCCAACTTTGTGTCCCATGCAAATTTAATAAACAGATCTACATTCAAGCTAGAGTGATTTTGAGGAAGACAGATATATAAAAGGTCTTATGCACACTGTAAGAAACCTCCCCAAGTAACTCTGATCTGGTATCCCTTGAATAATTTAATTAATTTTCCTAACATTCCACCAACATCCTCTAACCTGGCACAAGCACATTGTGAAACTGTTGAAGTGCTTGCTAAAGTCAAACAATATGCTGTCCACATTTCCCCAACTATCAACCCAGAAACCAGAAGGCTAGATAGGCCCTGTTCTGAATTGTGGATCCATTCTGGCTCCTACCTGTTATTTTTCCCCTAAGTCAACCCACAATATACCTTAATAACCCAATATTCCTACCAAATATTGGAACTTATCATAAAGCCACAATAAGTAAATGTGCACAGGCAGATCAATGGAATAGAACACCACGTCAAAAAACAGATCAAAGTACACATAGGAATTTAGAATATAATAAACATGGCAATCCAAATCAGGAGAAGACTAATTATTTAATAAGTGACATGTGGATAAAATAGTAAAGTTGGATCTGTACCAACTTTATATCTTACACTCAGATAAATTCCAAGTGGATGAAAGATTTAAATGTAAAATATAAAACCATAAAAGTACTAGCATTATAAAAGTATGGTATCATAAAAATACTAGGAAAAAAATGTGTGAATCTTCTAATAATTTCAGACAGTGAAGGCTTTTGAAAATATGCCTCAAAATCCAGAGCTTTAGGGGAGCAGATATGGCTCACACAGTTGGGCAACTGCCTCCCATATTCCCAGTCCCGGCTTAGGTTCCTGGTGCCTCCTAAAGAAGACAAGCTGACACAATGAGTTGACAAATGAGCAGACACAATGAGCAGACACAAAGAGCAGGCAGTGGATGTGGCTTAAGTGGTTGGGCACCTGCCACCCACACAGGAGGTCCCAGGTTTGGTTTCCAGTGCCTCCTAAAGAAGACGCAGAGACAACAAGTGGACACAAAGGGCAGAGACAAGGGAGCACCTGGGGGGGGGGGGGAAGTCCAGAGCTTTAAAAGAGTGATAAATTCAAGTAAAGAAAAATAAAAATTTTCAGTATGGCACAAACCACCAGAGCACTCAAAAGACAAAAACAAGCTGGGAAAAAAAAATTGCAAAGGGTTAATTTTCCAAAATATAAAGAGCCATGAAACAGACAAAAAAACTTCAACAACTTAAAGGGCATGGGTATTTCCCATAAAAGGAAATTCAAAGAGATCTTAGACCTCTCATAAGAGAAATAAAAATTAAAATGCACTGATGTACCATTTTCTACCTAACATAATAGCAAAGTTCCGCAGTTTGTTAACACTCTTGGGTTAGAGTCTGGGAAAACATTTATTCCTGGTAGGTACAAAAATTGGTAGAACCTCTAAGAAAGGAATTCAGCAATTCAACTTACAAAATTTATTCCATAGATTTTTCACTCGTGCAAAATGACATATATATGCCATTTCTATACATGTATACATGTTTGCTTTGTGGCAGTTAAGGATTGGAATGAACCTAAGTGTCCACTGATCAGGGAATGGTTAAATTATGATATAATTAAATTCCAAGGAGCTGTGAAAAAAAAAAAAAAGCTATGTATAAACTGAAATGAATAGTTACCAAATTCTGGCAATTCTACCTTCAAAAAATATCTGAAATCCAACCACTTATCCGTAACCTTGGTCGAGGCATCATTTCACGAAGGGGAATTGGCGTTCTGGCTGGTCTCTACCACCCCCACTCCCCTTCAGTCAACTCCCCAACAGAGCAGTCAGACCCATCCTGTTAATATATTTATCACATTAGGTCAAAGCTGAATCTTGACTCAAAACTCTCCAATGTCAGAGCCCTAAGCCCTACGTTGCTCCATCCCATTTCTTACTCCTACTCTATTGCTCTGAACTCATCCTGTTATCAACCTCCCTGCTTCCCTTGAACCCCAAGCATGCTCCTGTTTCAGGACCTTTGTATTTGCTGTGCCCTCTGCCTAAAAAACAATTTCCGCAGAAACCTGCATTGCTCTCACTCAACTCCTGAAGGTCTTTTTTTTTTTTTATCTCTCTCCTTCTCCTCGCTTCCCCACCCGTTGTTGTTCTGTGTCCATTTGCTGCGTGTTCTTCTTTGTCCGCTTCTGTTGTTGTCAGTGGCACAGGAATCTGTGTTTCTTTTTGTTGCATCATCTTGCTGCATCAGCTTTCTGTGCTGCACCATCCCTGGGCAGGCTGAGCTTTTTTTGCACTGGGCAGCTCTCCTTACGGGGCACACTCTTGTGAGTGGGGCTCCCCAACGCAAGGGACACCCCTGTGTGGCATGGCACACCTTGCACACATCAGCACTGCATGTGGGCCTGCTGCACATGGGTCAAGGAGGCCCGGGGTTTGAACCGTGGACCTCCCATGTGGTAGACGGATGCCCTAACCACTGGGCCAAGTCCACTTCCCTGCATGTCTTTATTCAAATACCACCTTCTCTGTGTGATCGTCCTTGGCCATCCTACTTACCATTGTACAAACATACAAATGTAGTAAAATGTTCTCTGTAGAATCTAGGTCATGGATAATGAGTGTTCTCTGCGTCTTTCAAATTCTCTAAATGTTTGAAAATTTCCCTAACTAAATGTTGAAATAACACATACCCAAACTTATTCCCCTGAATTTATTTTCCTATAGTGCTCATCACCACCTAACACAAAATATATTTTGTCTATCTTGTTTATTTTCTACCACCTTGCCCTACCCAATCGATCTAGAATATAAATTCCATAAGGACAGGGCAGCAGGGCAGGGATTTTTGTTCCCTGCACTCTCTCCAGCCTATAAAACAGTGCTTATCACTGCACCAATGCCCAAGTCCTGATTTTGACATTGTACTAGGACCATGTAGGAGGTAACCAACCACTGGAGGATACAGGGTGAAGGGTACACGGGACAGCTCTCTATTATCTTTGCTGTGAGCCTATAATTATTTTAAAAATATACATAAACGAGAAAAGTGCTTTAGTACATAATTGGTACTCAATAACTATTCCTTGAATGAGTAAATCCCCAGGATATTAAGTGAAAACCTGTACAATATAGTGTGTATAATATACTACCATTTGTGTAAGAAGAGGAGAAAAAATATGATAAAAATCTGCTTGTAAATGCACACAAAATCTCTGGAATAAATACTGGTAAAACTGGCTGCCTGTAGACAGGAAATGGGTGGAGAACCTAGAGTACACAGGTGAGAAGACTCAACAAATCTTTGATTTGGAACTATGTGAATATATTATCCATTCAGAATACAATTTAGAAAAACTTCTGATCAATGTCAACATTACCTCTACAGCTTCCAGAAATCAAATTCTATCCCTTTTTGAAAATCACTATTTCAGGAGTTTTCACACTTCTTCACCTTTGTTCTGGCAATGATCCTTAAGCTTTAAATAACCTTCTCCACCTAAAAAAAACATACTCCTCTTGAACTTGAATCAGAGGAAAAACAAACAGCTATTAAAAAAAAAAATTAGCAATAAATAGGAAAATTAGGATATTGCCATATATATACAACATTATTTGAATAATAGTTATTTAATATGTCATTTTTCTTAGGTTTGATTATGGTATTGTGATTAGAAGAACATCCTTATTCTTAAGAGATAATGATGAAGAATTTAGGGGTGAAGGGCCATGATACTTTCATGTGGTTCCACACATGAAATGTGGATATAGAGACTGACATACATACACATATACATACACAGAAGTATCTATGTAGGTGCAAATGTTTGTATGTAGATAAAAGCGTAGTGATAAGGGGAGCAGGTGTAGCTCAGTGCTTGAGCACCTGCTTCCCATGTATGAGGTCCTGGGTTCAATTCCCAGTGCCTCCTAAAAAAAAAAAAAAAAGCACAGTGATAAGAGATAAAAGCGAACACGGCAAAATACTAATAACTGGCGAATCTAGGCAAAGGTTAATTGTACTTTTCTTACAGTAGGTTTAACATGTTTCAAAATAACAAGTTAGGAGAAAAAGTTGTTTTTTAGCCCCTTTTGAAGTTTTCAAAAATTAGCTCAAACGCTGCCTTCTCAGAAAAGCCCTTCAGGGCACACTGAGCGGGAATAAATCCCTGTTCGGCTCACTTCAATAAAAACTGAGTGAATAAACCACAGGGCATCTACCTCAAGTCCACACACCTTGGTCCCTCTCATATACTCCACAGTTTCATGCTTACATATGCGAATTCCAGCAAGGCCTAGAACTACTGTACGTGCTGAAAGGAGCCAAAACAGCCTGGGAAATTTCCAAATCTCAAGTGGGAAGGCCCAGGATGAGCCTATCACACTCCTGCTGGGGAGGTGCCATCACTGGAAGGACCAGCCCCAGAACGGAAAGCATCCCCAAACCCACTATGGATGCCCCTTTAATTTGGGGTGACCAAGGTTCAAGTTTCACAGAATTTAGTGCCTAAATGCTACACCTCTTCACAATTTTTTAAACTTCAATCACACTCGCTCAGCTTGTTCTTATAGACCAAGGGCGTGGGGGGGGCGGTATGAGTGTTTTTTTAAAAACACTAGCTCACTTACCAGGATACATAATCCATGCGTACACTTTCCACACATTTCTCACACCTGGGTCACAAACTTGAAAGCGGGGCAACATTTTAGAACTCCTTGTATTAACCACACAGCAACCCAGCACATAATTAGCATCAGCAGAAGCAGAGGGGAAGAACTGTAAAATCCTCACACTGACTTGCTCAAACACAGGACAGGTCCCACTGCCCCTAAAAGTCACTGGCTCCTCCTCTGAACAATGGAGATAACAGGGCAGCTGTGAAGATACCTGGAAAAACAATGGATACCTTGGAAACCCTGGCAGACACTTGAACTTCTGGCTGGGCAAAAGGCAGAAGCAGCAGTAGATAGTTAAGGACTTAACTTTATTGGAAACGAGGAGTGGGGGTGGGCAGGAGAGGGCTAGGACTCGAGCTCAGGAGCAGATGGCGGCTTCTCATCATCAGGAGGGCAATCGATGAAGTCAGCCAGCATGGCAGCTGTGTCATCCTGTTCCTGTCAGGGAGAAAGACGTGAGGCTCCAACAGTCACCACAGACACAGAAGAGTGGGTCAGGCTGGGGGCAGAGCTGCCTCCCACGCAATTCTCACCTTCCCCTCCAGAGCTGCCGCCTGTGCCTCCGTCTCGGTCTCCTCTTCAGCCGGCGCCTCTGGGGGAGGCGGTGCCTTGTCTCCCCCGCCCTCAGCCCCCTCTTCCAGCAGGGCTGGGGGGGCAGGGGGCTCCTCCTCGACCAGCTCCTGAGGGGGTGGCCCTGCCATGGGGCTTCCCCCTTCCCCGTCCGCCTCCCCCTGGGAGGGGAGGACCTCGGGGGCCAGAGTGGGGGCGGCCTCGGCCCCAGGCTCCTCCTCGGCCTCCGGCTCCTCCACCTCCAGCAGCAGCCCTGGCTCCACCTCCGGCTCCGGCTGTGCCTTGGGGGACTCTGAGGAGGGCAGCGCTGCGGGCAGGGCCGGGGGCGGAGGCCCAGCTTCTTCTACCTCTCCTCCTGCCGAGCCAAACTCCAACTCCTCTACCTCCTCCAACTCTTCTTCCTCCTCCTCCTCCTCCTCTTCCTCCTCTTCTTCCTCTAACTCTCCTTCCTCCTCCTCAAATTCCTCCTCAAACTCTTCTTCCTCTTCTTCCTCTTCAAAATACTCTTCTTCATCCTCTTCTTCTTCCTCAAAATCCTCCTCCTCCTCCTCCTCCTCTTCTTCCTCTTCTTCCTCCTCTTCTTCCTCCTCCTCCTCCTCCTCATCACTGCTGTTGATATTAATGACTGTCAAATCTTCTTCTAGGGCCGGGGGTCCTCCCCCACCAGGCGTCCCTTCAGGGACCAACTGGGGTGGTGGGAGTGTCACAGGACCGGGAACAGGAGGGGGCGGGGGTGGTGGGAGAGGCCCTGGGGGTGCGGGGAGCTCTTCGGGCTCCTCCTTGGCTGGCACAGGAGGGGAGGCTGTGGGTGGCCCAGCAGGGGTCACAGGGGGAGGTGTGGCGTCTGATGGCGGCGGGGGAGGCAGGGGTGGCAGCCCTTCGGGCACGATCACCACACTGTCATCAGAGTCGCTCTCCAAGGAGATCTCCACATCGGACGCCTCCTCCTTATCGTAGTGGACAAAGGCTGGTCTGGGAACTCTTCCCCCAAACGTCTCTTCTGGGGGTATAGGAGGTGGGGGAGTGCCACCAGGGGCAAGGGCAGGGTCCTCATTTGAGCCTGCCCGGTGGTTCTCAGGGCCAGGAAGGAGCCGGGGCGGTACAGACACCAGGCCTGGGACGGAGAGGCCTAGGTGGTTGGCTGTGGCTGGAGGTCCAGGGCGTGCTGAGGGCAGCGGGCCCGCCGAGGGCAGGGTGCCCACCGAGGGCAGGGGGCCTATGGAGGGCATGGGGCCCGGGGGATGGAAGGGTGGGGCCCTGAACGGAGAAGGGGCCTCAGGAGGGGGCACTGGGGCAGGCGTGGGGCAGGTGCCCATGGACTGCAGGGGTGGGACCCGGGGGTGGGTCAGAGCAGCACAGGTCACAAGTGCTTCTGAGCAGAAAGAAGAGACCTGAGGAAGGAGGAAAGGGCAAGCATCAGGAATACGGGGCTCCCCAGCCCAGAGGAGCTACAAGCACCAGAGACGACAGTGCAGGCATGGGCAGCGCATACCTCGAGGCTGTCTTCTCGCTGGCCGAGGGAGAAGGCCTGCAGGGCACAGGCGAGAGGGGGAGGGCAGCGAGGAGAAGGCGCCAACAGCAGTGCCAGCAGCAGGCGGTAGAGCTCACGGCGGCAGCGGGAGCTGGTATACGGAGAGCTCCCCAGGACCTCGCTCTGCTGGACACCCATGACCAGAGGGAGGACCAGGTCATGCAGTCTCTACAAAGGACACGGAGCACACCTAGACACAATGCCAAGGCCACCGAGCGTTCTCCAGGCCTCTCCCACCCAGGCCCACCTCTGGGAGCCCCCTCCCCAGCCTCCCCGCGCCAGGCTCCACTAACCCTGTGAGTCTCCTCCTTGATGAGAGGCCCACACATGAGGATGGTGCGGCTGAGGCCTGGGGCAGGAGAAAGGTGTGAGAGGCCATGTGCAGGACGGGGGCTCGTGCGGAGCCTCACAGCCCAGGGTGAGCACCTGGCTCTGCTGCTGCCTGGCTCGGCAAGTCGGGGAGCCCGAGCCTGTGCTGTCGACTACACAGCAGAGATCATGAAAGTGCCTCTATACATGAAACTGCTGACATTTGAGATGCGGTTAGAAAACATTATAAATGCCTAGAGATTTGGGGAGGGCTGGCAGAAAGTTAAATATATGGAATGGAAAGTCACGGTGTTTGACTAGAAGCTGCTGCTTACAGATAAGAGAGTGCTGGAAGCAGGAAGCTCCACTGGGCAACCTGCCCTGGGGAGAACGTAAGCTCACATGGCAGGGATTCTTTTCCCCAAGTGCCTAGAAAAGTAGCTGGCATACAGAGTAGATACACACATACAAAAAGCTGACTAAATGAGATAAAAGAGACCTTGGGGGGGGGGCAGAGTAAACTACCAAAACCCCCAAACAAAGAGCAGCATTTAAGAGTCAGCCTGCAGCCCTGGGAAATGCCTTGGTCAATGCCTGGCTCCTTCAGGCCTGGCCTGCGGCCCTCAGCCGGCTCTGCAGTTCACCCACTCCACTTTACCCTTAGTGGCGCTGCAGTTCACCCACTCCACTTCACCCTTAGTGGCGCTGCAGTTCACCCACTCCACTTCACCCTTAGTGGCGCTGCAGTTCACCCACTCCACTTCACCCTTAGTGGCGCTGCAGTTCACCCACTCCACTTCACCCTTAGTGGCGCTGCAGTTCACCCACTCCACTTCACCCTTAGTGGCGCTGCAGTTCACCCACTCCGCTTCACCTTTAGTGGCGCTGCAGTTCACCCACTCCACTTCACCCAATGGTTCGGGGCTGTGGCCCAAGGCACCCAGAGCCTTGGGGCCCAGGGCCCGGCCCTCACCCACCTCTCAGCGCAGCTGCACACACGTCGCTGTTGGCGTTGCTATCCCCTTTCCGGTGGATGGGTGGGGTCATAGCCTCCCCCACATCCAGCTTGAGCTTCTTGGGGGCGCTGGGCTTCCCGGTTTGTAGGCCCCCATCAGGGCTCCCCCGGGGGCTGCGCAGCTGGCCGTGGAAGGAAACAAATCACAACAGGAAGGCGGGCCAGAGGGGAGAGAGAGGGCTGGTGAGGAGGCAAATTTGGCCTGAGGATACAGGCTGAGCCCTGGGACAGCAGGAGGCCTCACTCACCTTCAGGGCATCTGCCGCAGGGGAGATGTCACTGAGCAGGTGGGTCAGCAGGGCCTCTGCCGAGGCTCCCCCCTGGAGCACTCCCGCCGAGGCTCCGCACACCTGCACCCACAGCTCTAACACGGCATACACCTTGGTCCGTATGGTGCTGCAGGGTGAGCAGAAAGGCAAGTCACGAGGAAGAGCCTCCAGCTGGCTCCTCCCCCGCCCTTCCGCGTCAGTCCCCTCCTGGGTGGTCACCTGTAGGGCCTCTCCTGGCCAGGGGAAAGGGTGTCCCTACCCACACTCCAGGCATTGAGGACCTGGGGGAGCAGGCGGCTAATCAGGCCCCCAAATCGCAAGAGCCGGCTTCCACACCTGGAGGGTAGAGACAGAATGGCAAGCCCTCCCCTCCCGCGTGCCCCGGCCCCTGCGCCAGCCCCTGCCCATCACACTCACGCCAGGATGAGGGCAGAGAGCAGGTCCAAGGCTTCCAGATGGACGGAAGGCAGCAGCAGCAACCGCAGGGGTCCATCTCCAAGCAAGCTCTGGCAAAACGATTGGCAAAAAAAAGGAGTGGAGAAGGAAAGTGAGAGACGAAAGAGTCAGACACACAGACAGAGCAACCGGGTATGACTAGCTACATGGAGATGTAAATGTAAGGGGCACACTAGAAAAAAGGAAAAAGATAAAAATTAAAATAAATTAAATAAATAAAAAATAAATAAATGTAAGGGGCACCACCTCCCACACCCCAATTCTCTTAACAAAATCAAACTTCCATCTTTTAAAGCAGACCCTGCAAGAACAAAATAAAACAGCAAATAAAAAAATAAGAACAGAAAAGAAATTGTAATAATAATTTTAAAAACCAGGCCCTGGAAGGAAGGTCAGGGGAGGGTTTGCTACAAGTGTGTCCACATATGTGAGAAAACCCATCCTGAACGCGAGCGTCACGTGTGCTGGGGGAGGAAAGGGAATACAGCACTGGCTGGATCAAAGCAAGAAGCTGTCCAGGGTGGCTTCGGGGAAGACACTGTTTGGAGGACTTCAAAGTCCTACAGTGCTTTCCTGGCCAGCTGAGCAAGGCCCTGAGCAGAGGGCAAACTCTACTTACTATATTCTTGCCAGTGACACTAAGTGTCCGGCAGATGACATCCAGGATTTCCTGCACAGGGACGGACACAGGAGCCCCAAACTCAGAGCTAAAGAGAGAATCAGAGCAGGGAGACCCTCAGCACAGGCTTCCGGCATGACTCCACCCCCTCCACTCCTGCCTCAGGATGGAGCCCCCACTCTGGCCCCTCGCTCCCTCCACTGCTCCCACACACCTGAGCATGAGCCCCAGGCAGCGGGCCAGGCCGGAAAACCTCTGGCGAAGCTGGAGGAGGGCGTGGGCATCACCGTCTTCTGAGGGGGAGAAGAGCACCTCCACTCCAGGGCCCTCATACTGCACAGGAGCTGAGCAGAAACACGACCACCTTCGACACCTGCCCTTCTCCCTTCCCAGCCTTTTCTCACTGTGGTGGACGGCCCAGCCCACGTTCTAATCAGTGCTGCCTGGAAACCAACTGCCCTGCCTTTCTGGCCCACCGTCCTTCTAAGTTCCCCAACCACTCTCCTGTTGACTCCCAGCCACGGTCCCTACCTGCCTCTGCTCCCTCGTACAGGGTCCCCAGCAGGCTGTGCAGCGAGGCCAGCAGGCTGTGGAGCTCCTGCTCCCAGCTCTCCGTGTGCTTCAGGCCCTGGGAAAAGCCAGCCCCTAAGGAGGGCAGCCTGGAATAACACTCACAGGCCAGCTGCAGAAGGAGGATCAGACACCTGGTCAGATGGAAATCCAGCTCAGCCACAGAATCTCCCCACCCCACCAATGCCCAGAAAGATGGAGATACAAGAGAGAGGGCACTGAAGGAAACACGGAAAGGGGCAAAAAGACAGGACACGGGCAGGAACAAGTAGAGAGTTTAATGTGTTAACAGGGTGGGAAGTGGGAATACGGTCCAAGAGCAGTAACAGAAAAACAAAGAATGATGGTAAGGAACAGCCCCGCTTTCCATATCCTTCCCTTCCCGTCACCTGCTGGAGCTGAGGGCTCAAGGCATCCACCCGAGACAGGAAAAACGAGGCCAGCTTGCCCTGGATTGGAGGCAAAGAAAGGCAGAGGCTGGTAAGTAACTCTAAGGGCCAGAGATGTGCACCCTGTCCACTCCCACCATCACAATCTAAACCCACGCCTTTTTCTTTCCTACAGATACAGGAAGCAAAGAATCTTAAGGGGCATCAGGGCCTGGTAGCAGACATGCTTTCACGGTAAAAGGACAACTGAAAGTCAGCTCTTATTCTTAGCTTGTCTGTCCTGGGGGAAAAGGAGCTGACCCCTGATCCACAGGCAGCTGGGCTTCCTCCCGAGAGTTTCTGTAAAATGATAACGTCATCTCCCTCAAGTCAATAAGGATACAAAGTACTGAGAGCAGTAAGCAGCTCTCTACAAGCTTAGACAGACAAAAAGGTCCAAGCTGGGAGGCGAGGTACATGAATCTCCAATTTGGAAGTATGGTCATGATTAGAACCACCACTAGATCGTATTATTTAAGCAGATATATTAGTCCATCAAGTGTAATACAAGATGTGTATGGGGTTGGGGGCATGGGAACTCTGTATTTCCCACACGATTTCTCTGTAAACCAACAACTGCTCTAAAAGATAAAATTTTTTTAAAAAAAGCAGCACATACTACTCTCTCGTAAAATTTTAAAATATTGTGATAACCACATTTCAGTAGAAGTGGTTTCCCTTAAAATACCATGTATTTTATTTTACGAATTTAAAAACATTATTCCGAGAAAGGATCCATGGCACAAAAATGTTAAGAACCCCACACTAAAGATCTAGAAAGGAATGATACAGGATTTTGGTAGGATTTAAGAGTTAGGAAAGCTGAAAGCTTTATATCAATGTTAAACTTCTTGAATTTTGAATTTTTACTCAAGGTAGTGGTGTAAGTGAATAGCTTTGTTCTTAGGAAATGCACATGGCAGTATTATGTGGTCAAGGAGCATAACGGATACAACCTACTCTCAAATGTCCAGGAAACAGATGATAAATAGACAGGCAAACCAAAAGATGGACAGATGGATTAATGGCTGGATAGATAAGACAAATAGAAAGAATAAGTTAAATGTGGAAAAATGTTAAATTGGTGGATCTGGACATGGAGGTGTATGTACATGCTGGAGTTCTCTGTAGAGTTTTATATTATTTTTGCAATTGGCTTGTAACCTGGAGCCTTCTAGGGAAGACGAGCAAGACAGCAAACTGACCCTATGGGCTGATGTGATGAGCTGGTGAGGCAAGCTGACCCAACAAGATGCCACAAAAAGGAGATACAAAGAGGAAACACAATGAGAGACACAACAAAGCAGGGAGTAGAGGTGGCTCAAGCAACTGAGCACCTCTCCCCCACATGGGAGATCCTGGGTTCAGTTCCCAGTGCCTCCTAAAGAGAAGATGAGCAGACACAGAAAGCACAAAACAAATGGACAAAGAGCAACAGTGAGAGCAAACAACTGGGGGGGGGGGGGGCTTATAAATAAATAAAATAAATCTAAAAAAAAAAAAGGTATAGAGAATAATAACCTGGAACCAACACTGGCTAAGAGAGGGTCAAGAGAGAAAGATACTGAGGCTGGACAGGGCAGAACTGAGTGGTTTTAGGAGAACAGGTAAAATGCAGATGAGACCAGAGTAGAGAGAAACTATGTGAGGAAAGCTAGAGTCAGAGGGTATGCCTGGAGAAGCAGGTGGGGCCGTAAACGCTGGGTTGAAAAGTACTGACCTTCTCTAGAGCTCAGATCCATGACCCAGGCGGTATTACATGCACAAAGCTAAGCTTCTAGAAGAGAAATCAGTAGTAGCACCAGGTAGAGAGGAAGGGGCTTAAGGAAGAAAATGAGGAACAGCACGTGGTTCAGAAACCAGGACACCCGAGCTACCTGCAGCAGGACCACACTTAGTTTCCCACGTTCTACTTCAAGACTCTTACTGACCATGAGACAAGCAGTTATAGTGACCCAGTTATAGTGACTTCAGAGAGGATCTAGAACCATTTCTCCTGGAACCTGGAAAGCATTTTCACGTGTGATGCTGTGGATTTCAGAACACTTTAAGCCAAATAAGAGCAACCACCCACAGGTCTCCTGATTCCCAGCTTCTCCAAGGATGATTTTCTTATAAAGCTTTGGGACTGCAACAAAGCAGAATACAGTGACATGGCTCTGACCACAAGGTCTGTGCTGGTGACCCACAAAGGAAATTCAGGTAATGGCTCACTTGGGGCATTTCACTTAAAACACATATGCACACACAACACATGCCTGGGATGTCTCCCAAAATTCCAAGGAACTATTAATCACTTTGGCAAGGAAGAGGAGGTGAAATAAAGTTGTGTAGGGATTTACTTCATGGACTCAGAATGCCTGAGATGCATCATCTGGGAAGAACTTGGAGACTGCAAGTGCCCTGGGATCTGCTAGGGGAAGGGAAGTAAGACATAAAAACACTTCAAAATGGCAATTATCAGTTTCCTAAGTTCTGATCTGTGAGACTTTCCAAGTACAAATCATCACAGGGGCCTCTCACAAAGAGATTCTTATCTAGTGTTGGCAGGACATTTAGCCCAATTCCTCAACAGAGAGAAAGTCTCCAGATGACTCTTTATTCCTAAAGAAATAAAGACATAGATACCCTGTAACGACATATGAAAGTTTTATTGTCTGGTTTGGAAAGGGCACACAAAAAGCAGGCCAAAAAGTAAACACAACTGACAGAAGGTTGTGGATTATAGATGCATTCTTCTTACTACTCATACTGAAAATTAACAGCAGAAGAAACATTTGGCTCTCTACTCCCCATAATTTTCAATCTCTCTACCCTGCAGGTAACACTCAATTCCCCCCACTTTTATAGGAGGATGCAGGTAGATGAAGATGATACCAAACAAAACTAAATTAAAATAGACACTAGCAATGAGATCTCACTTTGACCAATGAGGGGTCAGGGACAACATGTAATTTGGGAAGTCTAACTTACAGAATATTTTACAATACAAGCAGTTTTTATTAAACTTAACTCCATGAGTTACGCCAAATGTCTTCTTGACAAAGGTCCTGCCCTGTCCTCTCAAAGATTCTAGAGTTGTGGTTAGAAGCATTTGCATATAAACAAGGAATTAACAAGAACATGACTTCATGTTCACTGAGAAATAGCATCTGCTAAAGAACTGTGATGGATTGGATCACATCCCCCACAAAGGCATGTTCAAGTCTTAACCTTTCATTCTGTGACTGTGAACAACAAATTCCTATTGTTTAAGGCAATGGGTGTGTGATGTTTGTTATAGCAGCCCTGGCAAACTAAGACAGAAACTTTGCCAGGTACTGCAAGTAACCAATTACTAAAGCCATGGCAGACACCACTCCTCGATCACAGAGCCTGAACCCACAGAGCTCCAACTCACCCTTCTTGAGCCAGCAGTCTACAGAGACACTCCCAAGTGATCAGAGCTGGCACTAGATTTGAAACCATATGCCAAGCCTGTCTATATTCTTAAAAGCACCTTGAGAGTTTGGTTTAGTGGAAAGAACACAGGCTTTTAAGGCAAACAGATTTGGTTACATCCTGATTTTACAACTAGCAGATAAATAACCTTGGACTGAGTTACTTAAATCCCTCTGGGCTGTTTTTTCCTCTGTAAAATGGGGTAATACCAACTCTGCAGAATTTTTATCATGATAAATGGGACAACAGTTTAAAACACTTGACTGAGTGCCTGGCGTACAGTGGGCCCCTATTAAATACCAGTTCCCTTTCCCTTAAAAGATTTTGTTTATTCTCTTGGTTGGGTCATAGAACCCTGTAATCTTACTTTCAAGATAATGTGAATGGCAAACTCTCACTTAATTGATAATATTGATGGCCAATACAGTTAAACACACCAGTTATGCAAAAAGTACTATTAAGTTGCCACTAATTCCACCTCTTTATAGATTTATGCTTCCATCTGAGTAAGGGTACACACCCAATGGTTTGTCAAGCAATGATGAGTATTTTTTTTCCTTTTTTCTTTTTTTATGTTTTGTTTTGTTTTAGAGTATTAACAACATAAGAGAGGTACATTTACTCTACAGGAAAACATCTACTTCTTAGGTATTAGCTGACATCTAATTCTACGACAAGCAAGAAAAGTGCTAATTACAAATGGCCAGTAATTTTTGCTGCTTTAGCAGAATCTATTAACCATTCATATTTGTTATTACTTCTCTGGAAACTAAAATTGTAATTCTTGTACTTACCTCCCTCATCGGACCCACACACCCCCTGCCCGTCTGAACTAATAAGGCTTTGCTGTACAGCTATCTGTATGGGTCATGACAGCTTGGGGGAAGGGGTCAGGAAATGATAGAGGGAGATTATAACCAGGAATATGAGAGGAGTTTTGGGAGAATAGTCATAGGAAAGTGATAAGTCAGGAAGACTTCCTGGAGAAAATTATAAGAACTTTAGAACAAAGTAAGAATAGAAAAATGAGCAGGGCATTCTAGAGACACAGAGAAGACCGGGCATAAAGGGGCAGGGGTCCATGGTTAAGGGCCTAGGCTTTGGCATCAGATACGGGTTCTGAGCCCTACTAATCTTGAGCAAGTAACTTGATTTCAATTTCTTCACCTGTGAAGATTAAATGAGATAAGGCATCTAAAGTGCTACAAGATGGTATAATTGTGGCTGTGGAGATAGGTGAATTTAAAGAACAATAAAAAGAGAGGTGCTCAGAGGGACTCGAACAGATATTTATACACCAGTATCTATAGAATTATCCACAACAGCCAAAACAACTCAAGCGTCCATCAACAGACAAAGGGACGAACAAAATGTGGTATAAACATACAATAGAGTATGGAGAACTATTCAGCCGAAAACAGAGTGAATTCATGCAACGACATGGATGGACCTTGAAGACATCATGTTGAATGGAATAAGCAAGACACAAAGACCAATACTTTATGATCCTGCTTATATGAAATAACTAGAATAAGCAAATTCATAGACACAAAAAACAGATTAGTTTACCAGGGGCCAGGGGTGAGGTGAAGGGGAAGTTACTGCTTAATGGGTATTAGTGTTTCTGTTTGAGAGACGAAAAAGTTAGGGTAATGGATGTTGGTGATGGTAGCAATATTTTGTGACTATAATACCATTGAATTTGTATATTTGTACATTTAAGTGGCTAAAATGGGAAAGTTTTATTTATATGTATGCTACTACAAAATTTCTAGTTTAAGAAAAAAAAAGAGGCAGGGTAGGGACCTACTGTTTTACAATTAGCCTTTTATTGATTTTATTTTTAAGCTATATTATCTTAAAAAGGTAAAATTTTGTTTGGGAAAAAAAGATAGGTGCTTGGAAATCTCAGGAATGGAAGCAGAGGTGAGAGAGCTACAAAGGCTTATTTTGGTGGGGAAAGGAGTTTCTTGAATACTTACTTTGAGAGAACCACAAGCCCGAGGAAAATAGATCATACAAGCCTTCATTCCCTCCAGTGCTGAGAGCTCACACTGTGGGAAAGACAGCAAGTGAGGGAGGACACCTCTGAGAGCCCAACACCCCCACGTAAACCCACCCCTTAAAGTCCCTTCTCCAGATAATGATTTTTCTTGGCCCCTCCCTCTTACTTCTTCAATCCTAATCCCCAATCACTTCCTATCACGTTCTTTAACTCAAACAGCATGCGTGGAGGCAAGCACTGCCAGGGGCCAACGGGGACCGCTCACCTCGGGTCTCAGGCCCAGCAGGGAGGTGAGAAGGCCAGGAAGGTGGTTCATGGAGATGTCCCGGAAGAGCGTGGGAAGCTGGGCCGCGTATCGGAGCAGGTCCCTCAGGATGGCCACGGCCAACTCCATCGTGGGGGCTGGGTCCTGGGTCTAAGAGAAGGACAACACCCCATGCTTCCAACCTCACCTGAACATGGGCTTCTGAGAAATAGCGCTGTTAACGACAATATTACCATCAAATCTACTGTCTATAGAAATAGAGGGCGTTAGAAATGTGGATTATCCAAAAGTAACATATTGGTCTATAGAAAGGACATGTTTACATTTTTTTTGGTTTGTTTGTTTTTAGGAGGTACCAGAGATCAAACCCAGGACCTCATACATGGGAAGCAAGCACTCAACCCCTGAGCTTATTGGCTCCCCCATGTTTTACATTTTTGTATTAAGGATACCTGGAGTCATAAGAATTTGTTTGAAAGTAACAAAGCCACACCTTATAAACTGGAAGATATCAAGAGTTTTCTGGTTCTCTCATAATATATATGCTAGGAATAGGAAACAGGACCTTTCAGACTCAAAAACAAACAAACAAACAAAAAATCCCAACCACAACAGAACTGTTCCACCTCTCCAAGGTTTCTATCTAGATGGTTTAAACCTAGAACTCATGAAGAAAAACTATTTGGATTTAGAAGGATTTCCCTGGAAAATTAACACGTACCTAAGGGAAAAACATAACAGCACATATCTCCTGCTAGTCCAAAGAAGGCCATGTGCCAACAAAACAAATGAGAATGCATATTAATTGGTGGATTCCCGCAGCTGGCTGCCACGGGGCTGGACAAGAGGTGAAACGGAGCTGGAGCCCAAGCTACTGCTGCAGGAAGTTCATGAGAATGTGGTGGCTGCACAGAGCTACTGGCAGGAGTTGGGCTAGAGGCTGCAGGGGTGGCTGGAGGTGTGGAGGCAGATCAGAGAGAGTGCATCACAGATAAGAGACGTCTTCAAAAAACATTAATGGAGAAGTAGATGTGGCTCAAGTGATTAGGCTCCCATCTACCATATGGAGGGTCTGGGGTTTGATTCCCAGGGCCTCCTGGTGAAAAGCAAGCCAAGGGGAGCTTGCTGGCCTGAGTGGTACAGACAGCTGGCACAAAAAGATGATGCAACAAAAAGAGACACAGAGGAGAGACAGTGAGAGATACAAAAAACCAGGGAGCTGACATGGTTCAGGCGACCGAGTGCCTCTCCCCCATATCAGAAGGTCCCGGGATCATTTCCCGGCACCTCCCAAAGAGAAGATGAGAAGAGATGACAAGCAGACACAGAAGAACGTGCAATGAATGGACATAGAGAGTGGAATCCTCGGGAAGCTCCTTGATGAGAGACTGGTGACCCTTTTGCAAGAAGAGGATACCAGGTCCGCCAGAGGAGTGGACTGGTGGCTGCCTCGTCATTTTGCACTGATGCTTGGTGGCCATGAAGCTGCCGCTGTTGCCGCTGCTAAAGGTGCTGGCAGAGCAGTTGCAGCACAACATGGAGGATGGCCCAGGCACGTGGCAGCTGGCATGGGCTGCTGGAGCTGGTGGCCGTGTGGATGCAGGGCATAGTGCTGGCAGCTGGCAGCCGGAAAGCAAGGCTGCGGGACCCGAGAGGGCCCTTCTTGGTGTGCAGCCTGGAGCGGGTGCCACGCAGGGGGCCCTGCCTCGAGCCAAGAAAGTATGTGATGGTCATGGATGTGATTCAGGCATGCAACCCCGAGCTGTGCCTTCAGGCTGTGAAGATGACAGGCCTTTCTGATAATCCCATCCATGAACGCATGTGGGAGGTGGCAGTGGAAGACTTACATAGGAATATTCCTTAGATGATACTGGAACATCAAGACAACTAAGATTCTGATGCTGTTGAGGTTCTAATACCATGTGGGTTTCTTGGACATCTTACAATGTATTTGTGGTAAAAGTTTCTCAGAGAGCTTTGGGTCATCAAAGTATCTGGATGTAGGATTTTTTTTAAGGCTAGGAAACTTCAGCTACCTCAGCCTCTGCTGCTGTCCCTTGCTTTGAATGTTTGCTGATAAAAAGCAGATGTTTTATTTTTTTCTTTTGGGTTTGTGTATGTTAATATTCCCTCTTTCTCTCTCTCTCTCTCTAACACACAAATTTCATGTTGCATATTCCAAATTGTTTAAGTGTTGATATTTTTTCCCATTACTGCTATGACTTTTGCTTTATGGTATAAAATTTGACTTTCAATCATTGCCCACAGTGATTAAAGTGTGGTTACAGGCAGGAAAACAGACTGCGTAAAAAAGGAATGACAACACGGCGGCACCATTTCTTCTCCATCAACGACTTCCATATTTAGTTTGCAAGTCAAATGGCATTTTCTAAATGCAGGTACAGCTGTCGTCTAAAAGATACAGCTTTCTTTCTACTTCCACTCAGCCATCTAAGGTCATTTCCAGCTAGATATGGAAGATGATACCTACCATGCTTCCTTCACTGAGAGATGGTGAAACATGTTCAGACTTTCTTTGATGAAAGACGCCATACAGTGGCATTAAAATCAAGACTGGGAAGAACTTTCAGGCCTTAACTAAACTTCTACCTCCCAATTTTTGGTGAGACACCACCAGGGAGCAACCTCCTGGTTTAGAATTCTTATGTCTTTTTGCAGAGTGACTCTTGTGTTGTGGTTGTATTGAATGTTAGGTTTCTGCTCTCTGCATGTTACCTAGGTCTCATTTCTCTTGCGCTTGTGAACATCGAGGGAGTCGAATTTTGCTCCAACGTTGCTATAGCATTGTCTGGGTTACTATAGTTCAACTACCAATAAATGGTTTTATATGTCAAAAAAAAAAAAAGAGGTGGACACCATTGAGCAGGAGACCATTAAGCCACCTGATGACTGCCAGAAGCTAAGTGAGCATGGAGGTAACACTGCAAAAGACTTAATTCAAGAAGGCGAGGTTGCCATTCTTAGGGATGGAGGAGAACAGAATGAGAAACTGGAGCTTTGCCAAAAGGCCTCTCACATTCTGTTGGACAGCTTACCAGAAATGCCATTACTGGTTGATGTGCCTTGTTTATCTGCTCATTTGGATGACTCAATTCTTAACATAGTTAAAAACCACATGTTTAAACCATGAAACAGTTAGCATCTCGCCCACAAGTACAGTTAGAAGAACTAATAGAGAAACCTGGAGGCATCATAGTAAGATGGTGTAAGGTTAATGACTTTCCAGCCCAAGACTACAGGCTCTAGTTCTGGAAATGCACTTCACATCATTTTGAGGATGTATATGTAGGCTCTGAAACTGAATTCATAGTATTGCACAGAGACCCCAATGTTGATTATCAGTCAGAGTCTGTGCCCGGGGAGATGGCCAACAGGAATGGAGTTCTTGGAGTGTCCCTCACATAGGTCATTCCACATTGGGGTACCTCATGGTATGCTCTTTTCTCACTCTTGAAGCTTAACTATTTATAAGAACACTTGTAGGGAAGCAGACTTGGCCTAATGCATAGGGCGTCCGCCTACCACATGGGAGGTCCACGGTTCAAACCCTGGGCCTCCTTGACCCAGGTGCTGATGTGCACAAGGAGTGCCCTGCCACGCAAGGGTATCCCCCGCGTCAGGGAGCCCCCCGTAAGGAGAGCCGCCCAGCACGAAAGAAAGCGCAGCCTGCCCAAGAATGGCACCATACACATGGAGAGCTGACACAGCAAGATGATGCAACAAAAAGAAAACCCAGATTCCTGGTGCCACTGATAAGGACAGAAGTGGTCACAGAAGAACACACAGCGAATGGACACAGAGAGCAGACAACTGGGGGGGGGGGAAGGGGAGAGATATAAAAAAATAAATAAGTAAATCTTAAAAAAAAAAAAAAGAACACTTGTATTCTTTGCTAAGGGCAGCACACTGACAACCTTTTTCTAAGGACAAATTCTGAATTGATGAGAACAACATGAAAATGTTTCTTCCTGCTCAAATTACTTCATGTGAATTTTGAGAAATTTTCACAAGTTCTTTTTTAAGATTTATTTTCTTTATTTCTCTCCCCTTCCCCTACCGTTGTCTGCTCTCTGTGCCCATTTGCTGTGTGTTCTGTGTCTGCTTGCATTCTCGGCAGCACCAGGAATCTGTGCCTCTTTTTGTTGTGTCATCTTGCTGCGTCAGCTCTCCATGTGTGCAGTGCCACTCCTGGGCGGCCTGCGCTTTTATCACGCAGGGTAGCTCAACGTGGGGCGCACTCCTTGCACATGGGGCTCCCCTAAGTGGGGGACACCCCTGTGTGGCACGGCACTCCTTGCACATGGCAGTGCTGCACATGGGCCAGCTCACCACACAGGCCAGGAGGCCCAGGGTTCAAACCCTGGACCTCCCATATGGTAGGTGGACACTCTATCAGTTGAGCCACATCTGCTTCCCTTTCATAAGTTCTTATGACCAGAGTTCAAAAATAATCCTGGACAGCAGTATTAGCATCATCTAAAGTCAAAATTTTAAATAATGCATAGGACACTGAATTTCCATACCCTCAATAAATAAATATCTTGGCTTTTACGAGGCTTTTTCTTAAAAGTTTTATGATTTGAAATTGATCTCTCTCCTGCATTATAATTTTAAAAAGACTTAGACTCATTTGTTAATTAGTTCTTAATTAGTTTGGAATAAGCTCAAACAATTGTTTTAACCATGATTTTATTAGATAGGAGATATGCCTGAATTAAAGTTATTTCTCAAGAGTCTAATAATTTTTCATATCTTCACATTAAAAAGAATGGACAGCTAGCTTTGAAGGATACAGTCTGAGCAGTCAAAGAAATACAGTACTCCAAATGATTCTGAACCATCACGTTTCTCCACTTCAGTGTTTCAACTTATTTTTGTGGGCAGACATTGAATTTCAGGCAAGTAGATATTAAAACATCCATCTTTCAAGTTTTAGGCAGTAGAGTGGAAGAGCATAGAGCATGGCTGAGTTTAGGATATGAAATAGTCCTGAGTTCATGCCTTTACCTAAAGGCAGTGTTGCTTTGGGGAAGTTTCTTTATTTCTCTATGCTTCAGTTTTCTCATCTGTATTCACGGGGTTATTATGAAGATTAACTGAGATAATGTATGTAAAATTCTTTGCTTGTCCTTGATACATAGTAGGTACTCTATGTTTATGTCTCTTTTTCTTCTTCAAAAGTCAGTCTTGGTGGGGAACATATGTGGCTCAACCAATTGGGCTCCCGACTACCATATAGGAGGTCCAGGGTTTGATCCCTCGGGCCTTCTGGTGAAGGCAAGTTGGCCCACGGGGCGAGCTGGCCCACACAGCAAGCTGGCCCACTCAGGAATGCAGCCCCATACAGGAGTGCCGCCTCTGTGGGAAAGTCACCCCGCGCAGGAATGCCGGCCAATGCAGAGAACTGGTGCAGCAAGATGATGCAACAAGAGACACAGAGGAGAGAAAATAAGAAGACGTAGCAGAACAGGGGAGCTGAGGTGGTACAAGAGAAGAATCACCTGTCTCCCACTCCGGAAGTTCCCAGGATTGTTTCCCAGAGCCACAGACACAGAAGAATACACAGCAAATGGACACAAAGAGCAGACAACAGGCGTACAGGGGAGTGGGGGAGAAATAAATAAAAAATATATCTTAAAAAAAAAAAGTCAGTCTTGGGAAGAAGATGTAGCTCAGTGGTTGAGCACCTGCTTCCCATATATGAGGTCTTGGGTTTATTCCCCAGTACCTCCTAAAAACAAACAAAAAACAACTCTCACTGAGGGAGGATATAGCTCAGTGGTTAAGCGCATGCTCCCCATGTACAAGGTCCTGGGTCCTGGGTTCAATCCCAGGATTTCCTAAAAAGTCAATCTTAAAAATTCAGAGGCCAAGAAAAATTTTTCCTTTTGCGAATCAGTAAGAGCAGGTCACTGTGAAAGATAACTTATCTGTGCAAATCATACTAGATATATAATTTTCTGTAAAATCAAACTGAAAGCAAGTCTCTTACCATCAATTAATTTCCTACTTCTTTACTCATTTCTTCCTGTAGTAGGAAATTTACCTTTTATTTGTTTTCATGTTATTTGAGATGTACACTCTATGGTAATGTTTCTAAATAGCTCCTTCTAGAAAGCAAAGCCCAGTTTTGTTATGTAGAAGTAAGGTTTGCCTGATTTTCACTATCCTCAGCTCAGCAGAGCAAACTCTTCTCTAAATTTTAAGTCTTGAGAGTGTGGGATTTTATTGTGAATGCCTGCCCCAAATTCCTCTCATTCTCTGTCCTTGTTGTGTAAGGCACCAAGAGTATCTGAAAGTTTTATCTAAACCAATGTTGCCACATTCCTTTCTAGTCAAATGATTTGAAATGGCAGCAGTTACCAGAATGTAATAGTTTATGCTTTATCTCATTTTTTATACCTCCTCTCACCTCGTGTTATGATGAAAGAATGACTTAATAACCAGAAAAATACTAATGAGAGAAATATAAGGAATCTATTTTTTTTTAAGTCTATTTAATTATTACCTAAATAACCATTAGTTTTTCTTTACTAACACTCCTCTTCTGTCTGCATCCCTTGTTTACAGAAATTCTTCCATTAGTGAATCTCTTAGGAACTAGGTTCTTTTGTGCAACAGAGCTTCCTGAGTGGTAAATTCAAACTAAGAATTTCAGAATATCATCATCATAGTTATAATAATTGTAGTTAATATTTAAATAGCATTTACTACACACCAGGTACCGTTCTAAGCACTTTACTTGCATGAACTCATTTGATTGTTACAATAACCAAATGATAAAGAGATGCAGTTATCCATTTTAGGATGAGGAAACTGAGGCAGAGAGACATTAAGTCACTAACCCAGTGTCATACAACTAGTAAATGGTGGAGCCAGGCAGTCTGGCTCCAGAGTCTGTGCTCTTAATCACTCATCTGAATTATTTCTTGTTTTTTCTTTTCGTGAGAGTATTGATTCTAGTTTGTGTGGAAATCTATAGAGTTTTTCTGCTACTTTTTTTCAGCCCTTTAACTTTTCTCTCACTATCTGGTGATGGTGACTCTTGCCACTTGATCTTGTTGCATACTTCAATTAATTTCTTAAAAATTTAATAAATATTAAATAAGACATTAGAAATTAAAAAAAAAAAAAAAAGGAATAGGTGGGCCTACCAAGTAGAAAGGGACCCTCAACACTGTCCAGTGAGTCTACTGCATTTCTCTCTGTAACTCTCTTCACTCCTCAAACTTCCAAACCCCAACTTCTCCCACCACAATCACCTCAGTGTACCCTTGCCTACAAATTCATGGAGAAAAATAGAGCCCAAAGCCAGGAAATCCCTTAACTTCCTTCTCCCGAACCTGAAAACACCATCTTCAGGCTCACCACCCTCTCTTGGCTTCTTCCCGTTACACTAGAGGACGAATTCCTCCTCCTGTCAACAGCCCCCCAGTATGCTTTACAGCCTGCACCCCGTCTTCTTCCCAGAACCTTACCCTATCAATTAGCCCTCCCTCTCCTGCATTTCCAACCAGTTCCTCTCAAATGGATTCTTCCGGCTGACATTTATGGGTGCTCGAGTTTCTTTCATCTTCAAAATCCTTCCTTTTCAGCCCATATTCCACTTGCCAAATCCCAGTTCTGGGAAGGTAAATCTCTCCCTTACCTTCACATCCAAACATCTTGGAAGGATTTCCTACCTTCCTTGCTTCATTCCCCACCTCTCATTCACTTCTCATCCCATGCCAGTCTGGCCTCAGTGTCCACAACGCCACCAAAAACACTTTCACTACATTCCTGATAACCCTTGAGCTACTATATCTGGTAATTTTTGTCCTCATCTTGCTCTACTTCACAAGGGCATAAACATTTAAGTGACTCCTCCCTCTTCCCTGAAATACTCTTCTGTTTGATTCCATCCACCCATAATCTTACTTATCTCCACTCTCTGCTGCTCCGTCTGTCTCCTTTGTAAGCACATTCTCCTCTAGCTGATCATTAAAATCCCATCTCAATAATACCATCCTCAGCTTCAATTACCGTCTAAATGCTGAAGACTCCCTCTCCCTCCCCTTTGTAAAAACATACCAGCTGAAGCCCTCCAACCACTCAGGCACCTGGCCACTCCCACTCCCACTCCCACGCCCACCACATGTGCACTAAGCTTACTAAGAGGCTTCCACGGAAAGCCAAGCCACACCCTTGGCATTTCCACCCCTCTCCTCTGAACCTGATTTTCTTAGTGTTCAAAAATCCAGGAGCCACCCTGGACATACCCTTCTCCCTGACTCTAACCCATCATCAGGACCCATCCGTCCACTTAGCTTCCTAAGTCTCTCTCAAAAAACTCATCCACTTATCATTTCTATTGCCACCATCCTATGTGAGGTATCAGGAATTCTTTAGCAGGCTTCTATATGGTCTCTCTGGTTCCACTCTGGCTCCTTTCTCCACACAGCAGCCAGAGTGATGCTTTCAAATGAAAAGCTGATCATATCATCCCCACCACCTCTTCACCCCTACTTGAAAACTTTCAATGATTTCCCACTGCTAGAAGAACAAAACCCAGAATTCTTAACAAGGCCCATGGTTAGCTCCCTTCTACCTACCTCTCCAGCTTCATCTCATCTCCAGCCCTGCCACCTTGCTTACAATTCTTCTGAAGGGCCAAACACCTCTTTTCTCAGGGCATTTGTATACTTAGAACACTTTCCCCCCTTTCTTCGTTTAATTACCTCCAACTGATCAGTTCTGAAAAGACTTCCCTGACCACTGACCCTCACCATCACCACCCACCACCCCAATCTGGGTCATTCTCTTGTTTTATGTTCTCAGAGAACTGTACTCTTTCCCTTCATAGCACCTCCTCAGTTTACCACTTCACACTCATTTGTGTAATTATTCAATTAAATCTTCTTCCACTAGAACAGGGATCAGCAGCTACAATCTGTGGGATCCTATTTTTCTATGGCCCATAAGCTAAGAATGTTTTTTACATTTCTAAAGGGTTAGGAAAACAAACTAACAAACAATATGCAACGAGACCATATATAGTTTATGCGGTCCACAGAGCCTAAGACATTTACTACCTAGTCCTTTATAGAAAAAGTCCACCAACCCCTGCACTAGACTATAAGCACCATAAAAACAGGGGCTACAGACCTCTTTCTACTGCCTCCCCACAGTTTGGCATGCAGTTGACCATACATGCTTAGAAAATTCTTGTTGAATAGCTAAGGACAGTGACATAGGAGGTTGTAAAAGTAGAAAAAAAAATTAAAATGTTGAAAAAGGAACAAGGGCAGGCAAAAAAAAATCAAACACCTAGAAAAAGGAATTTTAGAGATGACACTTGTTAGAAAAATGACAAGGAAGTTATATTGTGTGAAAGGTCAGATGAACTAAAATAACCCAATAGATAAAAACATCAGAAAGTTAAAAAGATGTTCTTCTTTGGAACTCATGTTCCCCTCCACCAGGAAATTGTTTCTAACTATTCTGTAAACCAGAGAACTAAATGTCCAAGCACCAAAGAACATACCACACCCAGGATGGACAACTGGGTGGAGGAGGGTGGTGAATCCTTACCTGCAAGACCTGCTGAATGCTCCGGAGCCAAGAGACACAGTGCTGCTGGAACATCTCTGTGGGGCTCTCCCCTACCAGCAGGGACAACAGACACAAGCCTTCGAACCTTGTAAGACAGGAGAGAGTGGAGGCAGATGTGGTTCAAGTGACTGGGCTCCCGTCTACCATATGTGAGGCCCCAGGTTCGATTCCTGGGGCCTCCTGGTAAAGGCAAGCTGGTCCGCGCCGCTGCAGAGAGCTGAGCTGGCAGCAGACAGTAAGCGCAAACAACAAGGGGTGGGGGAATAAACAAAATGAAGTAAAATAAATATATCTTTAAAAAAAAAAAAAAGGAGAGATGACAAGCAGGTGGCACTAAACTTCAGAAAATCTGTTTACCATTCTTTTACTCTCACTGGACTATGGCAAGAATTTACCCCCAGACCCACATAAGTTCCAAACTCCTGAAATACTTGGAAGACTTGGAGTGATTGGGGGCAGCAAGGAAAGAAGAGAGAAGTAACTCCAGGTGGCGAACAGGAAACTCAGGAGCTGGAACAGGTGGGGTTCAACTCAGTTGAGCTCACAAAAGAATGAAACGCTCCACCCTCTAGGGAATGGACTAATCTCTTGGATCCATGGGGTGGTGACAATAGATGGACAGATAAATAGCCAACTTCCTAAGGATCATTTCCCAGGAGAAAAAACAAGGTTAAAGACTTACCGAGTTTTGATAGAACCAAGACGTGCATTACTGAGACCCACCAATGCTCCAACAGCTGAAAGGTTCTGGAGGAAAGAAAACAGGCGAGTCAGAGATAGGATACTAAAGACACAGAATTTCTCCAGGCCCTTCCCTGATGCTTCTATGAGGTCTTTGCTGAAGTCACACCTCCTCCGAGGCCCAGAGGCCCTTGCCTACCAACACAGACCTAGTCAACCAAAGCCCCTTTTCAGTCTTCTCTCCCATTCTGAGCACCCCATAAAAAGTTCCTTTACTAGATCTCCCACAAGTAACCTCTCCACATCCAGACTTCTCTTAAGGCACCTGCATCTCCCTGACAGTTCTTATCACTCATTCTATCAACATATACACATTATGCACTGAGTCAGATGAAGGAATACAGAACTGAATAAAACAAATAAGTTTCATGCTCTTGTGGAGGGAAGTGTTCATTTATTTATTTAATAAGTGTGTTTAATGCCACCTTCATGTAAGGTACTATTTTAGGTGCTGAGGAATTTATAGCCTAGTTAGAAGAAACAGAAAATGAACAATTCACCGAGCAAAAATATTGTACATCAGATGGCGCTAAGTGCTATGGGGAACCATGACACAGGGTAAGAGAAAACAAAAAGGAAAGAAGTGCCTGGAGAACAGAAGGACAGTTCATAGTTTTTTAGAGTGGGTTCAAAAAGTCTCTCTAAAAAGGTGGCATACAAACAGAGACGTAAAGGAAAGTGAGAGAGCAAGCAAGATACACTGATACCCTCATACACTGCTGGTAAGAATGTAAAATGTTACAGAAACTGTGGAAAACAGTTTGGCAGTTCCTCAAAAAGATAAATGTGGTGACCATATGTTCCAGCAAATCCACACACAGGTATGTATGCAAGAGAAATGAAGACACATGTCCACACAAAAACTTGCATACAAATGTTCACAGCACCATTATTCATAATAGCAAAAAGTGGAAACAATCCAAATGTCCATCAATGGATGAATAAACACAACAAAGTATATCCATAAAATGGAATATTACGTGACCATTCAAAAAAATGAAGTTCTTTTATGCCTCAAAAGTGTTCACCATGAAAGTGAAAAGATAACCTACAGAATGAGAAAAAAGTATTTGGAAACCATGATCTGATAATGTTTAATATCCAAAATACATAAAGAAAGCCCACAACTCAACAACAAAAAGACAACCCAATTTAAAAACGGGCAAGGCATGAATAGAAATTTCTCTAAAGATATAAGAATAGCCAAAAAGTACATGAAAAGATGCTCGACATCATTAGCCATTAGGGAACGGCAAATCAAAACCCCAGTGAGAGACTATTTCACACCCACTAGAATGGCTACTATTTAAAAAAATGGAAAACAGGTGTTGGAAAGTATGTGGAGAAACAAACACTCATTCACTGTATTGTATTTGGAGAATGAAAAATGGTGTAAAGCCACTGAGGAAAATGTTGGCAGTTCCTCAGAAAGTTACAAATAAAATTACCATATGAACTGATAATCCAAATTCTAGATATATATCCAAAAGAATTAAAAGCAGAGACTAGAACAGATCCTTGCACACTGATGCTCATACTGGCATTATTCACAATTGCCAAAAGATGGAAACAACCCAAGTGTCCATCTACAGATGAATAGATAAACAAAATGTGGTATATACATACGATGGAATATTATTCAGCCATAGAAAGGAATGATGTTCTGATATATGCGACAACATGGATGAACCCTGAAAACATCATGTTGAATGAATATAAGACAAACATAAAAGGAAAACTATTGTATGATCTCACTGCTATGAAATAATTAGAAAAAGCAAATTCTGAGTCATAAGCTAGAACACAGGTTACCAGGGGCCAGGGAACTAGGAGGTAATGCTTAATTGGTACAGTTCCTGTTTGGAGTGATGAAAAAGTTGTGGGAATGGATGATGGTGATGTAGGAAACCAATGTGAATGTAATTAACACCAGTGAATTACTAATATATATTTGAAAGCAGGTGTATATATGTTACTAGAATAAACAAAGGACTGCCAACACAATAAACCCTACTGTAATTGATGGACTATAGCTTATAAGTATAAGGATGTTCTTTCATGAATGATAACAAATGTACCTCATTAACGCAAGGTGTTAATAAATAGGGTAGTATATGGGAACTCTGTATTTAATATCTTTTATGCATATTTCTGCAAATCTACAACATCTCTAGTGAAAAATTAATAAAAAACATACAGGGAAATGGATGTGGCTCAAGCAGATAGGCTTCCGTTTACCATATAGGAGGTCCAGGGTTTGATGCCCAGGGCCTCCTGGTGAAGACAAGCTGGCCTGCGCATTGAGCTGGCCCACACAGGAGTGCCGCCCTGCGCAGGAACGCCGCCCCGTGTGGGAGTGCCACCCCGCGCAGGAGTGCCACCCCGTGCAGGAATGCCGGCTAACGCAGAGAGCTGGTGCAGCAAGATGATGCAACAAGAGACACAGAGGAGCGACAAAAAGAAGACATAGCAGAACAGATTGCTGAGGTGGCACAAGAGAATGATTGCCTCTCTCCCACTCTGGAAGATCCCAGGATTGGTTCTGGGAGATGCCAAATGAGAATACACAGCAAGAACAATGCCTAATGAGCAGACACAGAAAGAACAACATACAGTGCATAGACACTGAGAGAAGACGACGGGAGGGGGGGAATAAATAAATAAATCTTTAAAAAAAATACATAAAAAGGGGGAAATGTTAGGGTACATACGTTACTAGAATATTTTTTTTAAGAAATCCATGTCTTTATAACACAAATGCTAAATACGGTGTATAATTAACAATATTATAAAAATATTCTTTCATCAATTTTAACAAAGGTAGCACACTAATGCAGTTTTAATGGGGAAAACTGGGGGGGGACATGGAAACTGTATTTTCTGCATGATTTTTCTGTAAACCTAGAACTTCTCTTATAAGAAAAAAAGGAACAAAGTTCTAGTACAAATATACTAAAAACCACTGAACTGCACACTTTAAGCGGGCAAACTGAATGATATGTGAATTATATCTCAATAAAAGTGTTTTTTAAAAAATCCATACTGATAACCAAAAAAAAAAGTCTCCAGGCAGAGGAAAGAATAAGGGTGAAGTTATGAGATGACATACACTTGGCCTATCTGAGCACAGCAAGGAGGTGAATTACACTGGAGAAGAGCAAGCAAGGGAGAGAGGAGCAATAAGATGAAGTCAGCGGGAGCAGGGCCAGACCTGGTAGAGCCAAAGAGGTGGCTGGTAACTTTTACTCTGAGTAAGATAAAAGGCCACAGGGGAGAAAGGAATTGAGCAGAGGAGTAACATTACCTGACTTACAGTTTATTTTTCAAAAACATCATCATTTGAGTTGCCTTGTAGAGAAGGTAGAAGCAAAAAGACTAGTTAGGAGGCTACTGTAATAACCCAGGCAAGAAAAGATGTGGTAACAGTGAAGGGACAAAGCAGTCAATTACAGATATATTTTTAAGGTAGCACCAACAGGATTTAATAGCAAACTGGATACAGGTGGGAGAGAAAGAGAGGCCATAAAGATAACTCCAAGGTTTTCAGCTTGAGCAACTAGAAAGATGGAGTTGTCATTTGCTGAAAAGGGGAATACTGCTGGAGGAGCAGGTTTTAGGGGTGAGAGCCAGGGGTTCAGTTTTAGGTAAGTTAAACAGGGATGCCTATTTAACATCAGAATGGAGACACCAAACAGGCATTGATTAGCTCAGTCTGGAGTTAAGAGGAGAAATCCTAGTTAGAAAAGTGACTGTGGGAGTTGTCAGTCAGAGTTGATCAGATCACCCAGGGAGTCAGGGTAATGAAAGAGAGGCCGTGCTAGGACAGGGTTCTTGGGCACTCAAACCTTCAGAGGTCAGAGAGATGAGGAAGAACCAGTGAAAGAGGCTGAAAAGGTGTCCAGAGTGGTGAGAAAAGGATCAAGAGAATGGTATGCCAGAAGCCAATGGGAGAAGGTGCTTCAAGAAGAAAGGAGCAATCACCTTTATCAAACGCTTCAGAAACATTTACATAATTTCAAAGTATCTCTCTGCAAGACACTAATCAGAAAGGGAAAAATCATAACTTTACCGGGAAAAATCCTGGCAGATACCACATTAACTCAGTTATCATGTTTAACATCACCAGTAATGGAACAAATAGACATTATGTGCCTCCTGATATGACACACTAAGAATGGCACAATATCATTTCTGTGGTACTCCTACCAAAAATACACAACCTGAATCTAATTATGAGGAAAAAGCAGACATAGAAACTGAGGGACATCCTACAAAATAACTCTCCTGTACTCTTCAAAATGTCAAGATCAAGGAAGCGGATGTGGCTCAAGCAGTTGGGCACCTCCTTCCCACATGGGAGATCCTGGGTTCCTGGTGCCTCCTAAAAAAAGAAGACAACAATATAACAAGGAGACAGCAAGCGCAACCAAAGGGGAAGGGAGAAATAAACAGAAATCTTAAAAAAAAAAAAAAAGTCCAGATCATACAACAAAGACTGAGGAACAATTTCAGATTTAAAAAAAACTAGAGGGAAGCAGACTTGGCGCAATGGACAGGGCATCCACCTACCACATGGGAGGTCCGCAGTTCAAACCCCAGGCCTCCGTGACCCGTGTGGAGCTGGCCCATGTGCAGTGCTAATGTGCGCAAGGAGTGCCGTGCCACGCAGGGGTGTCCCCTGCATAGGGGAGACCTACGCGTAAGGAGTGCACCCCGTAAGGAGAGCCACCCAGCACAAAAGAAAGTGCAGCCTGACCAAGAATGGCGCCACACACAAAGAGCTGACACAACAAGATGATGCAACAAAAAGAAACACGGATTCCCAGTGCTGCTGATAAGGACAGAAGTGGTCACAGAACACACAGCAAATGGACACAGAGAGCAGACAACTGGGGGGTGGGAAGGGAGAAGGGGAGAGAAATAAATAAAAAATTAAATCTTTAAAAGAAAACTAGAGAGACATGACAACTTAATACAATGTGTGAGTCTTAACTGGATCCCAGATCAGATTTTTTTCCTTTTGCTATAAAGAACACTCTTAGGACAACTGGCACACCTTGAACAAGCTCTATAGGTTAGATAATTTATTGCAAGCGTTCTTAACAAGGGGTCCATGAGCTTGAACTGGAATTCAAAAAAACCATTATTCTTGTGGGGATGTGTTAGTGTGGGTGTGATATATTTATTAAATAATACACAGTAGAGTGTGGACTTAGTAAGGGGTCCGTGGTTTTCACCTGTCTGGCAAAGGGGTCCGTGGAACAAAAAAGGTTAAGAATCCCTGATTTATTTTATCAATGTTAATTTTCTGACTTGGATAATGGAATTGGTTATGTAAGAAAGCATTCTTGTTTTTAAGGAAATGCTAAAGAACTTAGAGATAAAAGGCATCATATCAGCAACTTACTCCTAAATGGACCCAGAAAAAATATACAAATGAGAGAATGATAAAAATGCATTTAAAATGCACTTAAAATGTTGACATTTTGGAGAATCTGGGCGAAGTGAATACAGCAATACTTTGTACTACTCTTTCAATTTTCTGTAAACTTAAAATTATTTCAAAATAATGTAAAAATTAAAAGAAGAGAAAAGGAGAAGAATTAAAGACAATAGGTATAGACAACCCATTTAAGAAGTTTTGCCATAAAGGAAAATAGAGAAAGGAGGCAAGAGGTGGAGGGGGGATTTTGAACTGTATTCTGATGAAGATCCAATAAAGAGGGAAAAACTAACAGGGGTGGGGAGGGGAGGAGAACTACTGAAGCAGTGTACTTGTGCAAATGGAGAGGGGACAAATCTAGTGCATAAGCGGAGGACTATTCTTAGAAGAATGGGCAGTTCATTCCTGCTAAGGGGAGGGAAGAGCCTATGAGCACAAATCCAGGCAAGGTGGTAGTTATGGTGATGGGAACCTATGGAAATTCCCATCCAAGTGCTTCTACTTTCCCAGGGAAATGGGAAGCAAGGTCATCAGCTTAGCGTGAGGACTGGGAGATGGAGGGGTAGATATCTGAAAAGAAGGAGGTATGAACAGCTATGTAGAAAAGTGTGCATGTGTAGGATTGCTAGACAACACTCAGGGTCCACTTGAGATGACAATGGTCATGAATTTACCATGAGAAGAGTCAACAAGGATGAATGTTTGCTTTTAGCCACACTAAGCTGCTGCTGATGCAGATACAGAATAGAGTTTAAGATAGGTGCGGTATTGCCAGATGAGTACAATGAAAAAAGAAAGGAGCAAGAAAGTGATTATAATGAACCATGGAATTTAAACCAGGTAGGAAGAGAAGTGAAAATATGACAGGTAATAAGTAAAATTTCTTCAACTAGTAATAAGTGTTAGTTATGAAACAAAACAGGGTAATGTGTCAGAGAATAATGGAAGGGGAGGGACTACTTTAAGGTAGGCTGTGAGGAAAGACCCCTCGGAAATGGTGGCATTTAAGCTGAGACCTAAATAAGCTCATATTCCTGTGAGTTTCCCAGCAAAGACTGAAGGAACTGACAGGCAAGGGCCTCAACATGATCCAGAAATTACGCAAGCCGGGGGTCAGAGCACAGTTAAGAGCAGAAGGAAATGGTATGAGGTCAAGAAGGAAGCAGAAATGACACTATATAGCACCTTGTGCGACAGTAAGTTCCTACAGGATTTTAAGCAGGAGACTACTGTAATCTCCTCAATGTTTTTTTTAAAAGAGCACTGGCTACAGGCTGAAGAATGGACAGTACTAACTAAGCCCTGGTGATATAAGGCAGAACAAGAAACTGCCTCTATCCTTCAAAGTATGTACAGTTATAGGGAAAATGATATCTGAAATTTACTTTAAAATACTCAAAAAAAAAAGGTTGGTTAGTGGAGGGGTAAAATAAGAGTTAAAATGTACATTGTTAAATTGAGGTAACAGGTACACAGCATAGGGTGGAGTGGTTAAAAAATTATTCCCTCTACTATTGCATATGTCTGAAATTTTCCGTAACTTTCCCTCCCTCCCTCCCTTCCTTCCTCTTTCTTCTGAAATTTTCTATAGCTTTCCCTCCCTCCCTCCCTCCCTCCCTTCCTCTCTTTCTTCTTTAAGGTACCAGGGGAGGGGATTGAACCAGGGACCTCATATGGAGGAAAGGGGTGCTCAATCACTGAGCCACATCGGCTCCCCTGAGTTGGCTCCTCTGTTTGTTTTGCTTGTTGTTTGTGGGGTATTTTTTGGATTTTAGGAGGCACCGGGAACCTAACGAGACCTCTCATGTGAAAAGCCGGTGCCCAACGGCTTGAGCCACATCCACTCCCCTGTAAATTTTTAAAATTACATGCAAAAACAAATCAAATCAAAGTGCATAGAGCTAAAATTGCATCCAGCATCCATGTGGAATCTAAGCCCCCTCTTGATATAGATGTGGAGTGGACACGGCCATTCTAGGGTCCACAGGATGGAGGAATAGAGTATGGATTAGAGTGGACTTACTGATATTCTATTCATGAACTATTGTGATTAGTAATCGAAGCAAATGTGGCATTGGTGTGGAGAAAGTGGCCATGGTGGCTGCTGGGGGTAGGGAGTGGGAGGAAGAGATGTGATGTGGGGGCATTTTCGGGGGTTGGAGTTGTCCTGGGTGGTGCTGCAGGGTCAGTTCCCAGACACTGTATGTCCTCCCATGGCCCACTGGCTGGACTGTGGGAGAGTGTGGGCTATGGGGTGGACCACTGACCATGAGGTGCAGCAGTGCTCACAGATGTATTCACCAAATGCAATGAATGTCTCATGATGATGGAGGAGGTTGTTGTTATGGGGGGAGGAGTGGGGTGAGGGGGTGGGAGGTATATGGGGACCTCATATTTTTTTAATGTAACATTAAAAAAAATAAAGACAAAAAAAAGTACATAGAGCTAAGTTATGTATCTCTAAGGGAGAGGGTTTGTAGCTATATATGAAACAAATTAATAGATATTTCACCATGGTGTATTCTGTTGGTTTTTTTTAAGCTCCTGGCATCGAAGGAAAGCTCTGTCTTTAAGCTACATACAAGTTTAAAGATGTGTCCGTCTTACATTCCAGAAATAACACATTAAAATAGCAAAATGTCCAGGTTTCAAAAATCATAAAACATATCAAGAAACAGGAAGCAACGCCCCAGGCGAAGAAGCTTAAAGCAGCAGAAACTATCAATGACGAGCGAGGGGACCTACAATCGAAGATCCATTTCCTCCCCTGGAGAAACTCACGGATGGTTAAGGAAGAAATGCAGTGCATCTCGTCGGGTCTAAGTGGATCCGTTTTCTGCCCTCTCCTCTTTCAACCTCTCTACTCTCCCTCAACCTCCCTACTGCAGCTACTGTGCGCCGGGACCCCGGCGACAGTTGCCACACTAACCTTCCAACAAGGCCAAGGCTACTCGGACCACGGACTCACCTGGGCCCCGCCCACCGTCCCATGCAGCCGCAACAGGCACATGAGCGCAGGCAAATGTGGGGCCGAGCGGACTGGGGGATGCACGGGCGGCACGGTGGACCCCGCTCGCGGCTGCAACAACCCGGACACACTCTCCAGCAGCAGAAGACGGAGGCGCGGCCCCGAGCTCATTGCCGAAAGACCCCCTGTCCCGCCGGGAACCCCAGCCGCGGAGCCCGCAGAGGGCCCGCTGAGAACGGCGGCCGCCATCTTCCCCCGGGTTCTAGCGGTGCCGTGGCGCGATGACGCAAACACACCGCGACGGACGCCTCCCGGGCAGGGAACGTGAGGAGGAGGCTGTGGTCCTGCGCGCTGGGTGAGCGGAGATTGGGGAGGGGGCGTGCAGGCGCCGACTGGGAGGGAGCATGCGCGGGGGAGGACGGCGATGATTAGGATCCCTGACTGCGGAAGTTTAGTTTCCGGCGTGTAAGAAGATGGTACGTGTGTCCCGCTGGAGAATGTTTTTGGTGTTTAGGGAACACGTGGTCAGGACAAAAGGCGCTGGGGTCCGAAAGATTCTCCAAAGTACAGAGAGCCTCAGGGCGCCTACCATTTAGGAATCAGTAATTTCTATCGAAGGAACTGGCTCCCTTGTCTGAAATCCCAGGTATTTATAATTACATTTATAACTACTAAGATGATACAATACACGCGCCTTGCAAAAACAAATTCATACAATACAGAAGGGTATAAAGTAAAAAGAGAAAGTCCGGGAGAGCGGATGTGGCTCAGGCAGTTGAGCACCCGCCTCCCACTGTGGGAATGGGAGGTCCCGGTTGGGTCTTACACAAAAAGGTATAAATACATAGTTTGTTTTACAAAAGTGGGATCTGCATTTGACTTTTTTCACTCGATATGTATGGTGGACCACCTCATGCTGTTTTTTAAACTGTATATTATGGGTGGCAGACTTGGCCCAGTGGTTAGGGCGTCTGTCTACCACATGGGAGGTCCGCGGTTCAAACCCCAGGCCTCCTTGACCCGTGTGCAGCTGGCCCATGAGCAGCGCTGATGCGCGGGTGTCCCCCGTGTAGGGGAGCCCCACGCGCAAGGAGTGGGCTCCGAAAGGAGCCCCCGGCACAAAAGAAAGTGCAGCCTGCCCAGGAGTGGCGCCGTGCACACCGCAGACATGGAGAGCTGACACAAGATGACACAACGAAAAGAGGAAAAGAGACACCGATTCCCGTGTTGCTGGCAACAACAGAAGTGGACAAAGAAGACACAGAGAACAGACAACCGGGGTGGGAGGGGAAGGGGAGAAAAATAAATAATAAAATCTTTTAAAAATAAATAAACTGTATATTATTACAACATGGAATGGATGCATCATGATTTATTTAACAATTCCCCTATTGCTGAATACTGCTGGCAGCTCCAATTTTCTCATTAATATCTACAATGTAGTGAACACTGTAATATTTACTTGTCTGTATCTCATTATTAGATTCTAGTCTAAGAGTTATCATTTTTTTCTTCCCTTGTTATCTTATATCCTAGCATTTCTGCATCCAAAATACATAATATTGGGTTTATTTTTCTCCATTTCTCTATTTCCAGTGCTCTAATCCGAGCCACCGTTCTTTTCCTTACAGTGGCCTGGTCACAGCTCTCCTTGCTTCCCTGTGGCCCTCTGTAGTCCCTTTTCCACAGAGCAACCAGAATGGTCTTTTCCAACGTAAACTGGTTCATGTTACCCACTGATTAGCCCTTCCGTGGCTCCCAAATGCGATTAGAATGAAATCCCATCTCTTCACCTTGGCCAATTAGAATCCACATTATCTGACCTCCACACATACCACATTTTTTCACTGCCCTTACACCAAACTATCCTTGCTTTCCTCCAGCAAGCTCATTCCCACTTCAAGGCTTTGGCTTCTACCCGGAGAAACTTTCTCTTGACTCTGTGACTGACACCATCTTGTCATCCACAGAGAGAAGTGGCCCCTATTTCAACCCCCATAACCCTCTAGCACATCACACTGCTTGCTTTTTCTTTTTTTTTTTTAGGTACCCATGGTGGGGATTGATTCCCGGACCTCTATGTGAGCTGTCACTCAACCACATCAGCTTCCCTGAATTGATTTTAGTTTGTTTTGCTTGTTGTTTTTGTTTTTTCAGGAGGCATCAGGAACCAAACCCGGAACCTCCCATGTGGTAGGGCCATATCTGTTCCCCTGCTTACTTTTTTTTTTCAAGATTTTATTTATTTATCTCCCTTCCCCCCTCCCATTGTCTGCTCTCTGTGTCGACTCACTCTGTGTTCTTCTGTGTCTGTTTGCACCCTCGGTGGCACCAGGAAACTGTTATGTTTTTTGTTATGTTTTGTTATGTCATCTTGCTGTGTCAGTTCTCCATGTGTGCAGTGCCACTACAGGGCAGGCTGTGCTTTTTTCACACGGGGTGGCTCTCCTTGCAGGGCGCACTCCTTGCGCGTGGGGCACCCCTGGTGCCCCCGCATGGCAGGGCACTCCTTGCGTGCAACAGCTCTATGCATGGGCCAGCTCACCAAACAGGTCAGGAGGCCCAGGATATCGGACTCTGGACCCTCCCATATGGTAGGCGGACACTCTATCAGCTGAACCACGTCCACTTCCCCCTGCTTACTTTTTATTTATATATGTATATTAAGAGATTTATTGCAAGGAATAATTGACTTATGCAATTGTTGGGCCTGGTCATGCATGTCTGAATTCATATTGCAGACAGTTCGGGGACAGGCTGGACCTCTTGGGCGTCAACTGAAGCCAAAGTCCACAAGCAGAATTTCTTCTCTTTGAGGGAATCCTCAGGTCTGCTTTTAAGGCCTTTCAACTGATTCAAATAGCCCAACCAGATTATCTAGGCTCATCTCCCTTACTTCAAGTCAACTGATTATGGGCTTTAATCACATTTACAAAATACCTTCACAGAAACACCTAGATAAGTGTTTGGTTGAATAACTGGGTGCTGTAGCTGTGATGGTTAGGCTAATGTATCAACTACGCCAGGTAACTGTGCCCCATTGTTTGGTCAAGCAAGCACTGAGCTAATTGTAATACAAGGACATTTATGGACTTTAGTCATCAGTGAGTTTACTGCATAGATGGCTGATTACATCTACATCAACCAGGGAGATTGCCTGTAGCAATGAGTGAAGCTTTATCCAAACAGTTGAATGCCTTAAAAGGGGAAGTGATTTCAGCATTCAGGGAAACTTTCCCAACTGGCTTTGGACAGCCAACGTTCTCCCAGAAACTCATCAAAGACCTTCATTGGACTTTCATCATTGCTCCTGGTTTGCAGCCTGCCTGCGGAACCTGGACTTGTGCATCCTCATGGTGACATGAGAGACTCATAAAATCTCTTTCTATTTACAGGTATCTCCTGTGGATTCTCTTTCCCTAGAGAACCCTGACTAATACAGTAACCTAGCTAAGTTGATACATAAAAATGAACTCATTAAGTGATCAAAATTAACATCACCCAATAACAGACATATAGACATCATGTGATTCCAGATGTGATACAACTCTGCAGTATTCATGCCAAAAATGAAAAATATGTATCTAATTCAAGAAATACCCAACAGACTCATAGTGAGGATAGTTCAGTTGTTATAAGGTGGGGTGGAGGGAGGGTTTTGCATTCTTCAAAACCATCAATATTTTAAAAGACAAACTATGGAAATGTCCCACCTTAAAGGAGGCTAAGGAGACATAACTAAGTGCACAACCTAATTCTAGATGGATTGGAGTAGTATGGTGGCGAGAGGAGATGCTATGAATTTTATTATTGTATAATATGACAAAATTGGAATAATATTAGGTAAGACAAAAGATATCAATGTAAAAATTTACTGAAGTTGATAACTGTACTATGTGTAAGTAAATAGTATCCCTATTCTTAGGAAAAACACCCTGAAATACTTCAGGTAAGTTTATATAAAGGCTACTTTTATGCATATTACCCTCAGAAAATTAAAGCATGCATGTGTGTATGCACAGAGAGGTTCTCAATAATTACTGAATAAAGTAAAATACTCATTTCAAAAGGAGTAACATTTGACAATTTGGATGATAAAAAGAAAGAAGAAAAATCATGTAATTTACAGGTGTGAGGTAAAGATTATAAACAAAACATAAAATTCATATAAAATTAATATAGATTTAAAGTTCCTAATGTTTTTTTCTAAATGATACTTCTGATTTCCTGGTCTTATATTTGGTGATTCCTGCATCTTCCAAGAGTAATTATAACTAGACTTCTAGATTGTGCTATTTTTGACAACATACTAATTGAATTTACTATATAAAAATATATAGCAATTTGCAAATATAGAACTATAACTTTGATATTATAAAGTCTATCAAAATTTAAATTAAGGATATGCTTATGTATGCATAAAATTGACAAATTCTAAGAAAGTCAAATTTCTGTCAAGGCTTGAATACTCAGAAACCATAATTACCAAATAACATGATTCTTTGTCTTTGAGGTAGGAATTATTCATCCTAGTCTTATCATCTCTAAACCCTGTACTATAAATTCAATGTATGATATGGAAGTAATTAGCATAATGACACATTCATGGGTGGAAGAGCAACTTTTCCTTTGTGTAATGATTCAATACTAATAGTTTCAGAAAGAAATACGGGCAGCATGAGATAAAATAACAAAACCGGGAGCTAAACAAAATGCAGTATCATCTATCACTATATTTTCCATTCCCCACCATTGTTTGTTTTTTTAAAAGATTTATTTATTTATTTGTTTCTCTCCCCTCCCCCCCCACCTGGTTGTCTGTTCTCTGTGTCTATTTTGCTGCGTCTTCTTTGTCCGCTTCTGTTGTTGTCAGCAGCTCGGGAATCTGTATTTCTTTTTGCTGCATCATCTTGTATGTCAGCTCTCCGTATATGCGGCACCATTCCTGGGCAGGCTGCACTTCCTTTCGCGCTGGGCGGCTCTCCTTATGGGGCATACTCCTTGCATGTGGGGCTCCCCTACCCGGGGGACACCCCTGCGTGGCAGGGCACTCCTTGCGCGCATCTGCACTGTGCATGGGCCAGCTCCACACGGGTCAAGGAGGCCTGGGGTTTGAACCACGGACCTCCCATGTGGTAGACGGACGCCCTAACCACTGGGCCAAGTCCACCGCCCATAGTTTGTTTTATTCCTCATACTTCAAGCTACTAGATTTCACAGTACTGGATATTTCATCATACATAAAGACACATTTTCCACCAAAAACTTTCTTTTCCTATAATGATTTACATACATTCCTTATGTCTCATATTCTGATTGATCCTGCATGTACATAGAATCTGAAATGACTTCAGACTTCCCTTACCCTAGAGGAGGTATGAAAAATATCTCCATTTATCACTGTAAAGTGTTCTAAGAATTAGGTCCATTATCCTGGCATGCTTTTCAAAGGCCTTATCTGATAGGCCATGATTTTCTTCCAGTGTTTAGTCTTACAATACTAATTTTTTAATAGAAAGTACCTGGGCCATTGGCTCAAAAGAAAAATTGTGTCTTCCATATTACTGCAAAGTGTCAAATCAAATCTAATCTAATCAATGCATCCTACCTTCAAGAGAATTATTACCCAATGCTTAAAGACAAAACACTCAAGAATATTGTATTTTTTTTCATTGCTACATAACAATTTACCATAAATTTAGCAGCTTAAAACCATACCCATTCATACCCTCACAGTTTTGTGAGGCAGAAGTCTAGCATGCCAGGACTGGGTCCCCGAATCAGGGTCTCAGATTGCCCGACTGAGTCCTTGCCCAGAGGCTCTGAAGATAAATTTTCTCCCAAACTCATTCACATTGTTAGAAGATTTAGTTCCCCCCAGGGCTTCTCATATTGCCCATCACCTGCAAGGATTTCTCACATGTCAGAGCACTCTCCTGCTTCCAATTTCTCTAAATATACTCTTTTTTTTTGAGGTATTAGGGCCAGGTATTGAACCCTGAACCTCGCATGTGGGAAGCCGGCCCTCAACCGCTAAGCCACATCAGCTCCCTTTGCTTGCTTTATTTATTTATTTATTTTGCCCCACTCTGGCATTTTTTCTAAGATTTTATTTATTTATTTATTTATCTCCCCCCCCCCCTTTGTTTGCTCTCTGTGTCCATTCTCTGTGTGTTCTTCTGTGTCTACTCTGTTCTCATCAGGCAACGCTGGATTTGTATCTTTTTGTTGTGTCATCTTGCTGCGTCATCTCTCCATGTGTGGCACCACTCCTGGACAGGCTGCAGTTTCACTCAGGGCGGCTCTCTTTGCGCAGGGGTCACCCTTACACGGGGGCATCCCTGCATGGGCCAGCACTCCTTGTGTGCAGCAGCACTGCTCGTGGGCCAGCTCACCACATGAGCCAGGAGGCCCTGGGTTTGAACCCTGGACCTCCCATATGGTAGGTGGATGCTCTATCTGTTGTGCCACATCCACTTCCCTTGTCTTCCTTTTTCAGGAGGCACCAGGAACCAAACCGGGACCTCCCATGTGGTGGACTGGCTATGAACCACTTGAGCCACATCTGCTTCCCAAGACCCTTGCTTACTTTTTAAAACACCACTATCAGAAATTTATTTTTTTATTTGTTTCTTTGTTTTGGCTATCTTGTCTAAAATATTAACTCCTTGAAAGGGATCCTGTCTTCTTCACTATTTTATTCCCATCACTAGAACAGTGCCTGACACATAAAAGTACTCAGTATTTGTTGAATGAATGAAAGAATGTTGGTTAGTAGAGAATGCCAATTTTACATTTTGATAGGACGTGACAAAATGCCCTCTAGGGAGGTTGCAACTGTGTAAGATAGTGCTCTACACTTTATACACCTTCCCAAAACTAGCCTTGTCTTTTTTTTTTTTTTAAGATTTATTTTTTATTTCTCTCCCCTTCTCCCCCATCTGCTCTCTGTGCCCATTCGCTGTGTGTTCTTCTATGTCTGCTTGCATTCTTGTCAGCGGCACCAAGAATCTGTGTCTCTTTTTGTTGTGTCATCTTGCTGCGTCAGCTCTCCATGGGTGTGGCGCCACTCCTAGGCAGGCTGCGCTTTTTTTCACATGGGGTGACTCTCCTTGAGGGATGCACTCCTTGTGTGTGGGGTCCCCCTACACAGGGGACACCCCTGCGTGGCACAGCACTCCTTGCACGCATCGGCACTGCACGTGGGCCAGCTCACCACATGGGTTAGAAGGCCCTGGGTTTGAACTCTGGACCTCCCATATGGTGGGCGGACACTCTATCAGTTGAGCCAAACCCACTTCCCTTGTTTGTCTTTTTAAGTTTTGTCAGTCTGAATAGTGAAAAATAACATTCCTTCTTTTAACTTGTTTTCCATGATCATTAATGAAATGGAGTGACTTTTTTTTTTTTAAAGATTTATTTATTTATTTAATTTCCCCCCCTCCCCCGGTTGTCTGTTCTTGGTGTCTGTTTGCTGCGTCTTGTTTCTTCGTCCACTTCTGTTGTCGTCAGCGGCACGGGAAGTGTGGGCGGCGCCATTCCTGGGCAGGCTGCTCTTTCTTTTCACGCTGGGCGGCTCTCCTCACGGGCGCAGTGGTTGTGCGCATCAGCACCGCGCATGGCCAGCTCCACACGGGTCAAGGAGGCCCAGGGTTTGAACCGCGGACCTCCCATATGGTAGACGGACGCCCTAACCACTGGGCCAAAGTCCGTTTCCCGGAGTGACTTTTTATATGTTTAGCAGACATTTGTATTTCTTTTGTAATAATTATCTTTTCATATTTTTTTTAAAGATTATTTTTTATTTCTCTTCCCTTCCCCATCCCACCCCCCAGTTGTCTACTCTCTGTGTCCATTCACTGTGTGTTCTTCTGTGTGCACTTGTATTCTTGTCAGCGGCACCTGGAATCTGTGTCTCAGTTTTTTTGTTGCGTCATCTTGCTGCTTCAGCTCTCCGTGTGTGCTGCACCATTCCTGGGCAGGCTGCACTTTTTTCACACTGGGCGGCTCTCCTTACGGGGCACACTCCTTGCGCATGGGGCTCCCCTACGCAAGGGACACCCCTGCATGGCACGGCACTCCTTGTGCATATCAGCACTGCACGTGGGCCAGCTCATTACACAGGTCAGGAGGCCCAGGGTTTGAACTCTGGACCTCCCGTGTGGTACGCAGATGCCCTATTCATTGGGCCAAATCTGCTTCCCTCTTTGCATATTCTTGACCCATTTTCCCATTGGCTTGTCTTTATCTTATTAATTTATCGGTGCTCTTTGTATATCTGAGAAATTGTCTATTATATGTATTACAAGGATTTTCTTCCGATTTGTCTTTTTATTCAGTTTATGCTATTTTTTAAAATATCTTAGACTCCTTGAAGTAAGGTGTTGTGACTAAAGACACAGGCTCTGGAGCTAGACTGCTGGGTCCATACACCAGCTTTCCTTTTACTTGTACAACCCAGCAAGTTACATACCTGCCTCCATTTCTTCATCTGTAAAATGGGGATAAATATAGACTCTTAACTCATAGGGTTGTGAGGATTAATTGAATCAGTATTTGTAAAGTGCTTGGAAAGTATCTGGCACATTGTAAATGCTATAAAGACTTGACTATGACTCCTAGTCCTGGGGTTTAATATCCTGTGAGGCCTTCCCTACAGCCAAGATGATAAAGATATTCCCTGTATTGTCTTCTCACACTTTCATAGTTTTATTCTGTGCATTTAAACCTTTCATCCATCTGGAATTTATTTTATTTAAGGTATGAAATAGAGATCTTTTTTTCCCCCAAATGGATGGCCATTTTGTCCAACACTATTTAGTTAATATGCCATTCTTTCTCCCAGTCACCTGAAGTGCTACCCACATGGGTCTGTATCTGGACTCTCTATTCTGTTGCTCTATGTGATGGTTTGAAGTTGTATATACCCCCAGAAAAGTATGTTCTTAAAGTTAATCCATTCCTGTGTTTATGGACCCATTGCAAGTAGGATCTTTTGGGAGGAGGATCTTAAGATGTGACCCCCTCATTCAGGGTGGGTCTTAATCCTCTTACTGGAATACTTTATAAGAGAATGAAGCTCAGACAAAGAGAGAAAAGCCATGGAAGCAAAAAGCTGAAGGCAAGGAAACCTGGAAGAGAAGGGAGAGCCTAGCAGACACCGCCATGTGCCTTGCCATTCGACAGGAGTCCAGGATCACCAGCTGCCAGTCCTCGGGAAGAAAGCATTGCCTGTTGATGCCTTGATTTGGACATTTTTCTCAGCCTTGAAATTGTAAGCTTGTAAGCTAATAAATTCCCACTGTTAAAAGCCAATTCCATTTTATGGTATCTGCTTTTAAGCAGCTTTAGCAAACCAAAACACTTAATTATTATAGTACCAATAACACAGTTCTCATTATTGTAGTTTACAGTAAATTATCTTATCTGGGAAGGCAAGTACCTGCTTCATTTTTATTTTGCAGAATTTTCCTGGCTATAAGTGGAAGTTGATTCTTCTGATTACCTTTAAAGATTTTTTAAAAAATTTATTCCTCCCCCCTCTGTTCCCCCCTTTCCCTCCGTTGTCTGTTCTCTGTGTCCATTTGCTGTGTGTTCTTCTGTGTCTGCTTGTATTCTCATTAGGCAGCACCGAGAACCAATTGTGGGACCTTCCGGAGTGGGAGAGAGGTGATTACTCTCTTGTGCCACCTCAACTTCCTGGTCTTCTTTTTTTAAAAGATTATTTATTTATTTCTCTCTCCTTCCCCACCCCCCCTCCCAGTTTTCTGCTCTCTGTGTCCATTCGCTGTGTGTTCTGTGTCTGCCTATATTCTTGTCAGCAGCACCCAGAATCTGTGTCTCTTTTTGTTGCGTCATATTGCTGCATCAGCTCTCCGTGTGTGCGGCGCCATTCCTGGGCAGGCTGCGCTTTTATGGCACTGGGCAGCTCTCATAAAGGGGCGCACTCCTTGCACGTGGGGCTCCCCTATGCAGGGAACCCTCTGCATGGCAGAGCACTCCTTGTGCGCATCAGCACTGCACGTGGGCCAGCTCATGACAAGGTCAGGAGACCCTGGGTTTGAACCTTGGACCTCCTATGTGGTAGGAAGATGCCCTATCTGTTGGGCCAAATCCGCTTCCCATGGTCTTCTTATTTTCTCTCCTCTGTGTCTCTTGTTGCGTCATCTTGCTGTGCCAGCTCCCCCCAGTGGCCGGCACTCCTGCACGGAACAGCTTTCCTGTGCTAGGCAGCACTCCCACGCAGGGTGGCACTCCTGCACAGAGTGGCATTCCTGCATGGGCCAGCTTGCCCTCACCAGGAGACCCTGGGCTGCGAATTCTGGTATCCGAATTGGTTGAGCCACATCTGTTTTCTCTGATTACCTTTAAAATCAACTTGTTGTCAACACCTCTCACCAAAAAAATCCCATTGTTGTTTTGATTGATGTGGCATTAAATCGATAGACAATTTTGTGAGACATGATATCATTATAATAATAATTTTTCCCACCCAGGATATGATGTATTTCTTCATTCTTTCTGGCCTTCTTTAGTACTGTATCTTTCTAAAGTTATCTTTATTTTTGTATCTTTTGATATAATAGCTTTCATGTCATGCAATCCACTACCTTTCTGCACCAAGAGTACTTCAGATATTTAACAATACAGATCTCATTAACATTCAGTCGTGACCCTTTGTCCAGAGTCAAATTTAGATACAACTGATCTAAGAACCTAAAAGAAACGCATGGCATAAAGCTTGAAAAGGGTTGTGGTTGAGCTGAAGGTCTAGGTATCCCTGAAAAACGCATCCTTAAATTTAATCTATTCTTGTGGATGTAAACCCATTGGAAGTAGGACCTTTTGATAAGGCTATCTCATTCAGGATAGGACTTTTATTACTGGAGTCCTTTAGAAGAGAATGAAATCAGACAATGAGAGAGAAAGCCATAGAAGCAAGAAGCTGAAATCAGTGAAGAGAAGGGAGAGACCAGCAGAACCACCACGTGGCAGAGGAGCCAAGGATCACTGGTAGCTGGTCTTTAGGAAGAAAACATTGCCTTGATGATGCCTTCATTTGGATATTTTAGTGGCCAGAAACTGTAAGCTAATAAATTACCATTGTTTAAGCCAGCCCATTTAAAGGCAGTTGTAGACCAGCCTATGAAAGTAAAACAGGGATGAGGAGTAAGCTTAGAAGGTGGTGATGGAGCTGAGGGGTGGGCTGGGGGAGGGTAGTTGGTCACAAAGCCTATGTTTGAACCTTAAAGATGATCTCAGAAACTGTCCTGTTGCACATATTACTTCTTTATTGCATGGAAAAGAGGAGGGACAAGTGTGAAGGTAGTTCATTTTGATGGGTAGAAGTATGGGACAAGAGATGGAAGAAGGAGAAATACCTTAGCACCATAAGTACAGATGCCAGTCATCCACCATCCTCTCCCAAGTCCAGCCAATTTAACCCCAGAAATAACTCTTCAGTCTGACCCCTCTTCTCTCTTCCACTCTAGCACTGTAGTTCAAGCCTTCATCATCTCCCCCTGACTAGTTCACATACAACTAACCTCCTCTTCCTCCTCCCAGTCTTGCCCCATTCTCTCCATCCTCCCTATTGCCCAGATCTGTATTCCTAAAAGAGGTATCCCATCATGCCATTCTCTTGCTTTAAAAAAATCCCTTCTGGCGTCCTGAAAGGGCGTCAGCCTCATTCCTTCACCGGCTATACAAAAACCCTCACCTGTTTCAGAGCTCCTCTCCACCCTCATCTCTCTTGCTCTCTACCCCAGAAGTGCTTCAGAACAGGATGTGTCCTTTGTCCTTCTCTCTCTCTCTCTCTCTCAAGATTACTTCTGCCCATCCTTCAGGATTGTCCTCAAATGTCTCCTCCGGACAACCTGCACTCCCTCCACCCGCGCCCCCTTCCGAAGCAGTTAGTCTTCTTAGTCAAACCTCTATTTTAGTATTCCTGGGCTCCTATTTTTCTGTCTCCACGGCTGCATTAGGAAGCCACGAACCATGTTAATTCACTCATTCATGCCTGTGTCCCCAACGCCCAGCATAAAGATTGGCAAAAAATATGGATGGGTGGATGAATGGATGGGCAGATACAAGCTGGGATGGGTTGATGGAAGGAGAAATTAGAAAAAGAGCAAAGACAGACACCAGGGGGAGATGAGACACTACAGTAAAGAAGCGGGAGGGAGGGCCGAAGGCAGTTGCACGCCCTGGGGTGAGCCGGTGAGCGGCGCGCAGTAAAGCAAGAATCACGCAACTGCAACCGCTCACCCACGTGTGCATCCCCTCAAACTCCTTCCCAGATCGTGCTTTGGCTCATTCCACCGCCCGCACCACCCCCAGCGCCTCCACAGCCACAGAGAAAGCAAACAAAGGGGAGGCGACCCCTGCAGGGTCTTGGACGCCGGAAGCCAATCAGAGGCCCTCCAAGCGCCAGGGAGGCTGGAGCCTTGGTTTTAGGGGACCCAATTAGCTTCTACGGGAATGTGGCGGGGCGGAGAGATGGGCAGGAAGAGCCGGGGTAGGAAAGCGCACGCCAGGAGAGCTCCCTGGAGGCGGGGGAGCGCCGGGGGGGGGGCGGAGCCAGTCACCGCGCGTGTTCGGGAGCGGAGGGCGGGCCGCGGCGCGGCGCGCGCGATCCGGCTGACGCATCTGGCGGCTGCTCCCCGAGCTCCGAGGGCGGGGAGGGCCGGCAGGGAGGAGGGCGAGGAGAAAGAGCGGAGGATGCGCGTGCGCAGTGGCGCGGGGAGGAGCAGGGACCGGGCAGCGGGTGAGGAGGCTGCGAGCGAGCCGCGAACCCGGCGGGCTGCTGGCGGCGGGCGCGCGCACCATGGGGGAGAAACCCGGGACCAGGTAGGGGAGGTGGGGCACGCCGCGGGGCATGGGCGGCGGCTCGGGGCTGGTGCGGGGATGGTCCCCAGACTAGGACACCGAGAGAGAAACCGGCAGGGCGGACTCCTGGGTCCCTAGGGGGCAAGCCACCCAGGGCCGTACACCTAGGTGCTCCCGGATAATGGGGGCGCATGCAGGAAGCTAGCGCTGAAGGGGACCAGGAAACCGGCGTCTGGGTTCTCTTTGGGATGTGGGGGCCGGGCGCCTGGGTTCTCCGCGAAGGCTGCATTGCAAGGGCGGAGGAAGAAGAGCAGGTGGCCGACCCCGAGGGATAGTGTACGGGGAGGCTGAACGTCGGGAGAGGAAACCCCCAAAACGAACGTCGAACCAATGGAAAGCCTTGCGTCCAGTAGCACCTCGCAGGCGGTTGTACTGCCCCCACCTGTCCCGAGGGCTGGGTGGCTCCGCTTCCAAACTTCTGCCTTCTCCCAGGTTGCTAACAGCAACTGCTTCACCTTGGGGGAGTTCATGGCGACCCCCCGCGATTCTGGGCCCAACTCCTCTCCCCCTGGGTGGGGGTTGGGGCAATATCTGCCCTGGGCACGCCGTCTACTCCCGCTACTCCCCGGATGTTTTCTGTGCAATCGAGGCTCCTTCCTTCCACTGACACCCAGAGTTCTCTTTTTTGGTCTCTAGCAAAATGCACTTCCTGTTGTGACCCAACACCCTTAAGCGGGAAGGGGGTGAATGCTTGAGTCCCTGGGAAGCAGGAGCAAAAGAGGAAAAGGTTGCAGCTGGTATGCTTCAACCCACAGGGCATCAGGACCTGAGCTATCACTTGTTCTGCAAAATATTCTATCAGCCCCACTCCCCACCCCTAGAGTATGAGAACCTAGGTTTCTGAACACCGAGTGGACCAGTATTGCACAAGGAGGATAAGAGGGAGGATTGGAGGGCACCCCAGAGATAGCAGAAGTTGCTGACTTGAGGGAGGCCCCCAATTTCCGTTATGTGGTTCAGGGAAGGGGACAGATGGACTAAAAGGGGGGACTGCTGACTTGGCACAATTCTCCCCACCCCCGCCAAGTTCTGGACTGCTGACTTGGCACAATTCTCCCCACCCCCGCCAAGTTCTGGGCTGCATGAAGTGTGAGGAAATGGCAGGAAGTGTGAGGGGGTATCTGCTGCCTCTCCCACCTCACGGGGCACCTCCCTGGTCACCCCCTCACCCGGCCTCCTTGGCCAGCCTCAGTGTACACTCATTGCTTCTCCCTAGCCTGGCAGGAGGTGGCTGGATTAGGATCCAAATGACAGTTGTCCCAGAGCTGCACTTCAGTTGACCAACTGATTGTGGCTGTTACAACCCTCTGTCCAGGTTCCTAATCTGAGGAAACATTGAGACAAAGAGAGAAACCAAAAGTAACTGAGGTCAAAGAGGAGAGAACACCTGAATGATGCCATAGGAATCAGTTCCCCAGTTGGGGCAGGAAGTGGGATTCTTTCTTCTCCTTGACTGGTTAGGGGTACCAGGAGGCTGCTATACCTTTGCCTGTGGCCAGTGGCAGTGCAGTCTCCTGGGGAAGAAGGGACAAGTAAAATTGTTAAAGTAAAAACTGGGGCAGTGGGGTTGGAGAAGGGATGGGCCAGTTGGAAGGATTCCAGCTTCTACTCTCGGGAGGCTCTTCCCAGGGATCACTGGTGAGGGTGAGTGCCTTAGGAGGAAGGTGGTGCAGCAAAGAACAGGCCCGCAAGTGGCCAGAGCGTTGGGATCACCAGACTTTTCCCTACCCTCCCAGCCAGAGGTGGAGTCAAGGCTTAGATTGCTTCAGCAACTGGGAAGCAATTCTCTAATTGGACAAACTATTGGTGCTGATTACCCCGGCTGGATAGTCTAGTAATTTGCTTAAGAGCATGGCCTGGAAAAGCCAGATTATCTGTGTTTGTATCTGCATTTCACCATTTACACTCTCAGTGGCCTTGGGCAAAAAAAAAACCATTTGACCTGTTTCAGGTTCCTGGCTTGTAAAATAGGGATATTAGGACCTCCATCATTGGGTTGTTGAGAGTATTAAATGAGCCAACCCATAAAACACTTGAACAGTGCCAAGCATGGAATGCTCACCCAATAAGTATCAGCCAGCTCCATTGTCTTCATCACATTGTGCTGGGGATGCCTAAATAGATAAGGTCCTGGATGCACACAGTCCGTCTCATGAGAGAGTCGGATGACACACAGCTAACTGCCCTTGGTGGGCCATCAGACCGCAAGGGAAAACATAAACAAGGTGCGACAGGTCACCCCAAAAAGGAGTGATCCCATCTCTGGGCTGGGTCTGCTTCCTAAACATGGCATCTGAGCTGGGTCTTGAAAGATGAACCAACTCTTAAGGTGCTGCGATCACAGATGGGGACAGTTGGAGGTTAACCGCATCTGTCAGACTTGGGTAGTTCCTGCGGTAGAAACCGTGTCAGGGACCAAGGCCAAGGCCACTGGTCTTCCACGTACTCCAGCTGTCTTTGGGGCTCGGACCTCTGCCCCTTCCTCTGTGAGCAAGCGGAGACCAGACCAAGTAGAAAGAGGGTTAGGCCTTCCACAGACACTGCTGCACCCTGCCCCTCCAGGTCTCCTCTTCAGGGCCTTGGGGGTGGTTCCTGTGGCGACCAGAGGCCATAACGAAGGGAGTAGGCTCATGAGGGTGGGCCAAGGATAAAGGGGGGGTTTGCCTTGGCCACCAGCGGTGAGTGGCTGCCTTGTTAGAAGTATTAAGGAGCGCCGGTTGCCTTTCCTTCCAGGAATAAGTGGGAGGGGGTAGGCCTGGGCAAAGCCAGGAATCCAGGGTGAGCTCTGCTTCTCAGGCTGGGCGGGGGGCGGGGGGCGAAGTCCTGGTGTGGGCTGCCCCTGCTGAGTCTAAGGGAGGCAGTGGGGTTTCCCTTTCTGTTTTGTTAGGGTCTTCAAGAAGTCGAGCCCTAACTGCAAGGTGAGTCTCCCCCAGTGTCTCTCCTTTTGACCCTCCCTGGGCCCCGACAAAGCCGTGCCTGCCCCTAGACCTTCCCCAGCCCCTGGTTCCCCACTTCCTGTGACAGCTCAGAGCCAACTTCCTTCCCTCCTGAAGCCCCTGGCAGAGGCTGTCCTGCCTGAGCTAGCCGCAGGGGTGGGTGGGGAGAGGCCTGGGTCCCTAAGCAAAGCCAAAGGAGAAGGGTCTGCTCCCATGCCTACACCCCTCTTAGGAGCCAAGCCCGGATGCCTGGGGCTGGGAAGAGTTAACAGCCCCCAGGCTCTGGTCTGTTTGTCTCAGAACCCCTTGAGGGGAGCTAGTGAGGCCCACAGCTGCTCCCTAACTGGCTGCCTAGGGCCGAGGCCTCCCTGAGGGGACACACACACACACACACACACAGCTGGTGAGCAGAGGATTGAAAAGAGATGAGGGAACAGCTAAAAAGCCTAACGACGGAGCAGTCTAGGAAACCCCACCAGCCTCCCTCTCCAACACCACTGAGAGGAAAAGAGGAGAAACTCCTTCCGATACCCCAGCCTGGGAAGAGCAGCCACTTGAGGGTCCTGATGCCTCGTCCCCCTCCCACCCAACCTTCCCTGTGACCCCTCTCCACCCTCAGCTCACCGTGTACTTGGGCAAACGGGACTTTGTAGATCACCTGGACAAAGTGGATCCTGTCGGTAAGTTTTCCCAGAGAGTGACAGCTGCTTCCCCAAGAGGGGAAGAGGTTCCCGGGCCCAGAAATGGGGGAGAAGCCCTGGAAAGATATGAGCCCCCGTGTCCCTTTCCTAGATGGCGTGGTGCTTGTGGACCCTGACTACTTGAAGGACCGCAAAGGTACTGGCCCCAAGTCCAAGGGCCCAAGGGGAGGTGAAATGGGCTGGCCCTGAGATAGAGGCACAGAGGGATTGGAGGCCGTGGGAAGGGGGGTTCAGGCAAGGGTCATGCTCCCAGGAAGGAGCTGCTGCTGCTCGGTGGGAGGGGACCTGGGGAAGAGGGCTCCTGACCCCCACCTCGCCCTCCCTTACCAGTGTTCGTGACCCTCACCTGCGCCTTCCGCTATGGCCGTGAAGACCTGGATGTGCTGGGCCTGTCCTTCCGCAAAGACCTGTTCATCGCCACCTACCAGGCCTTCCCCCCGATGCCCAGCCCTCCCCGGCCCCCCACCCGCCTGCAGGACCGGCTGCTGAGGAAACTGGGCCAGCATGCCCACCCCTTTTTTTTCACAGTGAGGATGACCCCCACCCACCCACTGCCTTCCACAAGGCGAGGGATCCGGGACTGTGTGTGTGTGTTTGTGGGGGTGAAGCACTTGTCATGGGCAGATCTGGAAGAAGGGTGAGGCAGGGACCCCAGGTCCACCTCCCTCAAGGTCACCCTGCACTCAGAAAGTCCCTGCCTCTCAGGTTCCTCTGGGGTCCCCTTCCTTCTTCCTTTCTTGTCCCCAGGAGTCCTTTCTCCAGCCTTTTAAATTGAGATTGGGAGGGAGATTGGGGGGCTCTCCGGAAGGACTGAAGCCTCCCCCTCACCCTGCCACAGATACCCCAGAACCTGCCCTGCTCAGTCACACTGCAGCCAGGACCAGAGGACACAGGCAAGGTGAGACGGCAGCAGCTCTGGGGGCTAGTAGGGCAGAGCTGGGAACACCCCCCGAGGTGGACTACGGAGAAACCAGGAGCGGAGACCAGGGGAGCAAGATAGCCCAGGGGAGCGAGATATCCCAGGTGGGGCTGGGTGTGTGCGGTGCAGTCACTGCCCCCTGTGGCACTGCCTTCTGCACTCTTGACCTGAGTGTACCTGGGGACAGGGGCTCACCTGGCACTGCCAGGACCGAGCCCCTGCCAGGTGCCAGCCTCAGGGAGGCAGAGGAAGACACCCAATCCCTAGCTCAGACCACGATGGGGCAAGAGTTCCTGCCCCAGGCAAAAGAGGAAGGAAGGGGTGTGGTGGTGGCCAGAGGGCCTGTGTAAATGTGGCCTTTCTCCTCCCAAGGCTTGTGGGGTAGACTTTGAGATTCGAGCCTTCTGTGCCAAGTCATTAGAGGAAAAAAGCCACAAGAGGTGAGGGAAGCAACCACCCCTCCCATTTAACCAGTCCCTCCCACTCCCGAGTCCCTCCCACTCCCCTGAGTCCGTCCCACTCCCGTGAGCCCAGCCCCCCGGGAGCAGGTGTTGGAGTGCCTGGAACTGACCGCTCCCCTCCCTCACCCCCACCCCACCAGGAACTCTGTGCGACTGGTGATTAGAAAGGTGCAGTTTGCCCCAGAAAAACCCGGACCCCAGCCTTCGGCTGAAACCACACGCCACTTCCTCATGTCTGACCGGTCCCTTCACCTTGAGGCTTCCTTGGACAAGGAGGTGGGGCGTGAGCGGGTGACGAAGAGCCCACGCCGTGGGGGAAGGGGTGAAACCACACGGCCAGACAGCCTGTAGCTGGGTGCGGAGAGGCGCGGTGGGCTTGGAAGTGCAGGGCGGCGGCAGCGCAGTGCACTTGCGTTGGGGCACTCTAGTCCTTGGACCAATGGAAAAGAAATCACATTAACTCGACCCTCCTCCTCAAAAGCTGTACTACCACGGGGAGCCCCTTAATGTTAACGTCCACGTCACCAACAACTCCACCAAGACCGTCAAGAAGATCAAAGTCTCTGGTAGGAGGTGGGGGTTGGGGGCGGGTCTTGGGAGAGGGAGATGCCCAGGGACATAGCCCGGCATGGGAGGCCACCCAGCGCGCAAAGAGTTTAGACTGTTCCAGAATGATATAGAGGGCCCCAGAGTTTATAGCCATGGGGAGGGCTGTGTTTCAGAGGTGTAGGGGTGGCGCTGGGCTGGGGCCCCGGGTATGTGCTGTGGGATCGGGGTGGGGCAGTAGTTTGCACTCCATCCAGAGCTGCTTGATCCCCCCGCCCCCGCAGTGAGACAGTACGCGGACATCTGCCTCTTCAGCACCGCCCAGTACAAGTGTCCTGTGGCTCAGATTGAACAAGAGTGAGTATCAGAAAAGAGGTGGGTCCCAGTCTTTGGGGAGAAGAGTAGGGCCAAGAGAGCATGGGGGGGGGGGCAGGGTTCTTCTGACAAAGGGCCTGCCCACCACAGTCAGGTCGCTCCTAGCCGCTCGCTTTATTTTCTTGAGCAGGATGAGCTAAACCTACCCCCTCGTGACCTGCGCCCACAGAGGGAAGGGGCCAGTGCTGTGGGCGATGAAGTCTGGCGGTGGCAGGCTGCCCCCTTGCCCAGCCTGGCCCCTCCAAGAGTCTTGGTCTCCCCTCCCCACCCCTCAGCGACCAGGTGTCCCCCAGCTCCACGTTCTGTAAGGTGTACACCATAACCCCACTGCTCAGTGACAACCGGGAGAAGCGTGGTCTTGCTCTGGATGGGAAGCTCAAGCACGAGGACACCAACCTGGCTTCCAGCACCATGTGAGGAGGGGGCTCAGTGGGGGGGGGGGGTCCCCCACAGCCCCAGAAACACATTTGTTCGTTCAGCAAACATGCCAACTGTGCCAGTCTCTGTCCTAGGTGCCAGGATGTATCAGTGAACAGAAGAGAAAAGAAAAAAAAATCCTCTTAAATTCTAGGGGAGATAGGACATGCAAATAAATAGCGTGTTTAGTGACAAGTGTTAGGAGAAAAAGCAAAGCAGAGACGGGAGAGATCAGCACAGAGGGGGGCGAGGTGTGTTCCTTTTAGACAGGTGGCTAGGGAAGGTGTACTTCAGAACTGAATTTAGAGGAGGACCTGAAGGCAGTAAGCAGTGCGGATATATAGGGAGAGAAAGGTCCTGGCAGGCAGAAGCACAAAAGGAGTCAGGGGAGAGAGGAGCTGTGAGGAGGTCAGCAGAGCCACCGTAGCCGTAGCTGTGGGGACCCCGCAGGGCCAGCCCTTCACAGAGGCGGGGCTGGATGTCACACACAGCTGGCCCAGGTGGCATGGGAGGGTAGGAGAGCCAGCCAGTCAGTGGAGGGCTTCAGGGCATGAGGCCTTCGACTTGTACCCAGGGAGAAACGCGAAGCCACAGGAGGCTTCTGAGCGGCGGAAACGATGACGCCGCCTTACCACTGTGACAGCTCAGGCTCAGCTGCGAGAACCGCGGGCCCAGTGGGTGTTTGTGGTTCTGCTTGGAACCCTGATGCGAGCCCCAGGGGAGGGCGAGGGGCAGGGGGCAGTGAGCCCCGGTCCCACTCCCCCTCTCCCCCGCCTGCAGCGTGAAGGAGGGCGCCAACAAGGAGGTGCTGGGGATCCTGGTGTCCTACAGGGTCAAGGTGAAGCTGGTGGTGTCCCGCGGCGGGTGAGTGTGGCGGCGGAGCCCGGGCTGGGGGTGCAGCGCAGCTCTGGCTGTCGCCCTGACGCCGCCCCTCCCCCTCCCCAGGGACGTCTCCGTGGAGCTGCCTTTTGTTCTTATGCACCCCAAGCCCCACGACCACATCACCCTTCCCAGACCCCAGACAGGTGAGCGTCCCACCCCAGGCCCCTGATGGGAGGAAAGTTGGCACCTCCAGCACCCACCCACCCCCTCTCCTCCTCCCTTTAGCGGTTCCTGAAACAGATGTCCCTGTGGATACCAACCTCATTGAATTTGATACCAAGTAAGACTCTCCCCCCTCCCACCTGAGACCTTCACCGGGCAAAGATTTCTGAAGCATCAGAACGACTCTCATGCCCCCTGCTTTTTTCTCTTGGGGGTGGGGGGTTGGTGGAAGCCTCACATTAAGATGTGAGGCTGCCCGCGCCCGCCCACGACGACGCCCCCTGACCCTTCCTGCAAATCCCTTCCATCACGTTGCTGCCCCCAACACCTCTGTGGCTGGGAGGGGAGTGAGAGGCCAAGAAAAGGGTCTGAAGCCCTCGTCTCACCCTCCCCTTTCCACCAAGCTATGCCACAGACGATGACATCGTGTTTGAGGACTTTGCGCGGCTTCGGCTGAAGGGGATGAAGGACGAGGACTACGACGACCAGTTCTGCTAGGAAAGGGGGGCTGGACGAAGGAGCGGGCGGTGCTGGGAGAGGCAGGGGCAGGACCAAGATCCCCGCCGGCTCTGGAAGAACTGCCCAGCCCCTCTTCTGTCCCCTCCATCCAGCTGCTTCCTCAGCCCTTTCCCTCCCTCTTCCCCTCGGCCTCCAGAGGCGCACTGGACCCATCTCCTCTTGAAAGCGGGCATTAATTTGGGGGTTACAGCTGTGCCTCCCCAGCCACCACCCCGTCCTCCCCCCCGTGGGTGGCAAGCTGTGTTCATACCTAAATTTCTTGGAGGGAAATGCTAAAAAGAGGAGGGGTAGCTGGGAAAGGGTGGGGGAAGAACTCCCACATTCCAGTTCACACCAACACCCCCCTCTGTCACCCTCTCTGCCTCCCATTCCATTCAAGATGACACCCCTTTGGGGACAAGGCCGTTGCTTTGTTTCTGAGCATAAAGAAGAAAATAAACCCTTTACTAGGCATGAATGTGTGTTTTCTGAGCGGAGCATAATGTGCTCATCCACGGATCCCACTGGCTTGTGACCGTTTCACTTTTGTCTGCTCCCTCACGGCCGCTGGCACTTAGGCCGTCAGTCGATAAACGCTCACTGAATGACCGTGCGGGACCCATGTTCCAGGGCAAATATCAAAACTTACAATTCGGTCATTCCAAACGCCAGGACACAGTTTGGAAAAGCCATGAAGTAAATGTATTCACTGAGGGGAAATAACTAACCGCCCTGCAGACTAGGCGCTCTTGGGAGCTGGCAGGGCAGGCTTCTCTTGCTGCCGGACCCACACGACCACACGACCGAGGTGTGACCTCTCTTTTTAGTTTGTTTCTACTGCTTGTTTGCTCAAAGCAGGTCATTCCTGGGGGCTAAGAGGACCACATCTGCAGGCCTCATCAGACAGGAAGATCACGTGACATGTGACATGTACCATGGCATCTGGTACTTATACATCGTAGTGCAAAAGCCAAGGGTTTGGGCAGCCAAAGAGTCCTGCTGCTGCGAGTCCAAGTCGCAAGAACAACATCCTAGGGCTGCTCCTCCCACTGCCACTCATTAGGGGCTCCCTGAGGCTGGCCAAGGCCCCAGGCTGTCCTGCAGGCAGTTGGCAAGGCTCCACATTCCTCACCCCCCTCACCCACGCCCAATCCAGAGCCCATATTCTCTCTCCTTTTTCTCTTAAGGTTCATTCATTCATTCATAAATACTTACCTGAGTCCTTACTACGTGTCGGGCATAGAAAAGGGACTTAGCAGTGAACAAGACTAGGATGAAATCAGTCCCCAAAGGTTTAATTACAACAGCTGATGCATGGCAAGGAGTTCTGACCGAGGCTGGGGTTTCGGGGAGATTTCCCAGGAGGAAGTGACCTTTAAGCAGAGAACTGAAAGACAAGGAAGAGTCAGGAGACCACGCAGGGGACAAGCATTCAGGGCAATGTCAACATGTGTGGAGGCCCAAGGAACAGAGAACGTTCCAGGGCCTGAAAGAGGCCAGAGGGGAGCGGGGCAGAGACAGCCAGGAGCAAAGCAGTTCAGATGAGGCTAGTGAGGCAGGTGGAGGCAGCCCCAGCAGGCCTTGAGGCCACGCTACTGCTCAACAGCTAATTAAGTCATTATTTACCAAGCGTCAATAATCTTGCTTATCCCTCCTCCCTCAGGACACAACCTGCTGCCAGTGTACATCCTGGACTTTACGGCTCCGAGCAACTATCCCCTCTCAAGCCTCTACCACCAAGCATCCCCCTGACTCCTAAGAACCTGACTGACCTCTAGGCTCTTGGCCCAGGGAATTGAAACTTTTTCAAGTGAATCGGAATCCTCTGGGAGGCCCGGAAGAGCTACAGAGTCCCCAGCTCTGCCTTCTAGGATTCTGATCCAGGAGGTCCAAGGAAGAATTCAGGAGTCTGGTTTTTTCCCTTAGCACCCTGGATAATGTGATGCAGATGGTGCTGAGACTGTACACCTTGAGAAACAGAATTGCTTGTTTGTTTTGCTTTATATGTTTTGAAGAAGGTAATACATGTATGTGGTTTTTAAAAAATCCTACCAGTATAAAATAGTAAGAGAAAATAAGGCTCTCTCCCGCCCCCAATCCCTAACCTCCCATTTATCCTTCCCCGAGTCAACCACCCACAAGCAGTTTCGTGATTATTCTTCCAAATATGCTTCACATTCATACGTGTGAATTTAACCCCACCCTTTTTTTTTACATATAGATGGTAGCATACTGTGAACATCCTTCCACGTCTTGCTTTTTCTGCTTAACTGTGTATCTAGAAAAGCATTCCTCATTCCCTAAACAATACATAAAGAGCTACCTCATTCTTTTAAAGGGCTGCATAATTTTCCATCGTCCAGACAGCATTATTTATTTTACCACTTTTCTGACAGGCCATGTGTCCATTCTTTTGCTAATTCAAACAGTATGACAGTGCTTATCTTTGAAGATGTCTTTTTGTATATGTTAAACTGTATCTGTAGGACGCATTATTAAAAGTAGAACTGCTGGGTCAGATAGTCTCTCTTTTTTTAAAAAGATTTATTTATTTATTTCTCCCCGCATTGTCTGCTCTCTCTGTCCATTTGCTGTGTGTTCTTCTGTGTCTGCTTGTATCCTCATTAGGCAGCTCTGGGAGATAATCCTGGAACCTTCCGGAGTGAGAGAGAGGCGATCATTCTCTTGTGCCACCTCAGCTCCCTGGTCTGCTGCATCTCTTATTGTCTCTCCTCTGTGTCTTTTTGTTGCGTCATCTTACTGCACCAGCTCTCCGCCTCGGCCAGCTCGCCTTCACCAGGAGGCCCTGAATATTGAAGCCCTGGAACTCCTACATAGCAGACGGGAGCCCAAATGCTGGAGCCACATCCGCTTCCCAGAGTCTCTTTTGATAACTGACAATCTAACAGATGAAACCTTATATCATCCTAGTTTTAATTTACATTTATTTTATTTTAAGTGAAGATGAACACAATTTATTGGATCAATGTTATTTACCTTAACATTCTCTACGAGCTTTTTATGTATTAATGAAACTACTCTTTTGTTATATATGTTATAAACATTTTTTTCCAGTTTGTCATTTGAATTTTTTTTAAGGAGGTAACAGGGATTGAACCCAGGACCTCGTATGTGTGAAGCAGGCGCTCAACCACTGAGCTACATCTACTCCCCAGTGAGAGATGGCTTTTTTTTGTTTGTTTTCCCTACCCTGAAATGGCTCCCTCAATTTGTTTGCCTGTCGTTCGCACTCATTATCTGCTTGTTATCTGCTCATTGTTTTTGCTCCTTGTCTGTTTTTTCTATTTTTTTTTTAAGATACATGGATCACACAAAATGCCACATAAAAAAACACAAGAGGTTCCCATATACCCCACGCCCCACACACCCCACTCCCCCCACATCAACAACCTCCCTCACTAGTGTGGTACATCCACTGCAACTGATGAGTACACTTTGGAGCACTGCTACACAGCATGGACTATAGTTTATGCTATAGTTTACACTATTTGTTTTTTCATTAGGAGGCACTGGAAACCAAACCCAGGACCTCCCATGCTGAGGTGGGCACTCAACTGCTTGAGCCATATCTGCTCCTTGCTCGTTAGTTTTTGATCATTGTCTTGCTCTTGGTTTTTGCTCGTTGCCTGTTCATTGTTTTTTTTTGTTCAACGTCTGCTCGTTGTTTGTTTTTCTTCTTTAGGAGGCACCAGGACCTCCCATGTGGGAGGCAGGCACTCAACTGCTTGAGCCTTATTCACACCCTGTTTTGTTCTTAGGAGTACCGGAGATCAAACCCAGGACCTTGTACATGGGAAGCAAGCGCTCAACCACTTGAGCTACATCAACTCCCCTGTCATTTGAATTTGTTTCTAGTATTTTTTTTGGTAATGGGGTTATTTTAAAATTTTAGTTTTAATAATTTAAAATGTATATCAATTAAATCACCATATAAATATTATACCAATTATAATCACTTTTTATCCCCTTAGGATAGGCAAAAGAGTCAAAAGTTTATTAAGAAACAAGAAAAGAGATAGCACACCCCCTAGACGTGAGTGCAAGCCATGCTACAGGGTGATAGATGCATGCGTGGGGCCCCAGGGGAGGCCTTTTTACTATAATCACTTCTACTCAACTTCTTCATTTTGTGTCACCAAAGCTCTTGACCCTTCTGCTTTCTCACGATCCATGACATCTCCTTTTCTTTCCAACCTACAACTTCAAGATTGTATCAGCCACTATTTCATCAGCACACTCACCTTCTCATCCTTTCACAATACCTGCTCTCAACCCCACCCTTGGATGTGTCCTACCACCAACCTCTGCTCGACACGGGGGACTGCTGAGCACTGCCCGAGAAAACCACGCAATTCCATTTATTCGTCCATTCAACGAATGTGTTTGGATCCGTCCCAGGTGCCATCACCATGCTCCATGCTGGATATGGGTGTGGGACCGCTGCAAATGAACGGTCTCTAACCTCAGCTGGGACCTCATTCTCCAGGAGTCCTTGCCCCGCTCCATGTTCCCTCCTCTCTTGCTTCCTTTCTACTCACTAATTTTCCAAATCATTCTCACTCTCACAATGACTGGAAAAAAAAAAGAACCCAAAAAACAGAGCTTAGGTTGTGAGGGACGGATGGTTTCAATTCCCCACCTCCTACCAACAACCGCTGACATCTACACCAATTCTCCTACACAGCCAAGGTTAAGATGCCACCTCCAGTTCAAAGCTAATCCCGCCACCTGCTCCCAGTTCTTTCCCCTCCCACCTCCTCCAAGACCTTGATTCATTAAACCAGCCCCCTCCTTTCAACTCCTCTCTCTCTCCTGGCTCTTCCTCCAAAGTAAATAAACCCACGCAAGTTTCTTCCTTTACAGGAAGGGAGGGAAGGAGGGAAGAAACCAAAGAAAAACCACTCCTCTGCTCTTAGATCTCTTTCACAGTAAAACACAGCCTCTTTTTCCCCTCTTACTTTTCATTCTTTTTTCATTTTAGTTTTTATTTTCAAAGTTATATATGCACCAAGTTTAAGGAGTCAGAATACAAGACATATTACAATAAAGACCAGAGCCCTCTTCCCTCCCAATTTCCTCAGAGGCAACGACTTTCGCCTTTTAGATGTTTTCTTTGGTATTTACCTCCGTATCTCTAAACAACATTCTGATTTTGCTACTTGAAAAAAGTATGGTCTACTGGGTTTCTGCCATATAAGCCGAAGATTAAGCTCTCTTTCACCCCCTGCCCTATTATGGAACACTTTTCATCCTGCCCCCACACTCCATACTACCAAAAGAATTATACTAATTTGGGTTAGACCAATATTCAGTATTTATATTATTATGATAAAACGAATGTTATCCACATCTAAATCATGTGGAATGATTATCTTTCTCTTCTTGCACAACTGTTTTCCCTGAAAAATCACCATTTTAAATTTGCTTATTCTCTGAATTCATCACTAATTCAGCCTTATACTCTTTCCAAAAGTCTACATATCCTCTCAATTTATTCAAAACAAAACATGTTCTATCTCTTTCATTTCCTTGAAGAAATCTCTCCAGAAGCCTTCTAATCAGCTCCATTCTGGACTGCACGTTCTTCATACCTGTCACCCTGGAAGACCCTTCCCAGAATCCTGGGGTTCTCCTTCACGTCTAGGAGTCAAAGGCCTTAGTTCCTGGATCCCACTTCTTCCTTTCTCTGGATCTAAGTAGATCTAGCTTCCTGAGAAAGAGTGCATGGGAGGGAAGCAGATGTGGCTCAAGCAGTTGGGCACTTGCCTACCACACGGGAGTCCCAGGTTCAGTTTCCGGTGCCTCCTAAAGAATACAAGCAAAACAATGATCTGACACAACAAGATGATGCAATGAGATAATGCAATGAAGAGATACAACGAGGAAACACAATGAGAGACACAAGAGGGAGCAGAGGTGGCTTAAGCAATTAGGTGCCTTCCTCCCACATGGGATGGTTCCAGGTTAGGTTCCCGGTGCCTCCGAAAAAAAAGAAGATGAGCACACAATGAATAGACATAGAGAGCAGACAGCAAATGCAAACAATGGGTGGGGGTGATAAATAAATAAAATAAATCTTAAAAAAAGAGTGCACAAGGCAGGGAAATTTTGAGACCTTGTAGACATTAAAACGTCTTTGTTCTAACTTCATAATTGACAGTTTGGATGTTGTGAGACCCTGGTTAGCCCCTAAAATCTATCTTCTGTGGTAACAAAACAACAACTGGGGAAGTGGATGTGACTCAAGTGGTTGGGCTTCTGCCTACCTAGCACATGGGAGATCCCAGGATCGGTTTCTGGTGCCTCCTGGAGAAGGTGAGCTGGCACGGCAAGCTGGTGTGATGGGCAGGCATGACAAGCAGACGCAACAAGAGACACAACAAACCAGGGAGCTGAGGTGACTCAGATGACTGAGCACCTCTCTTCCACATGGGAGGTTCCAGGTTCAGTTTCTGGTGCCTCCTAAGGAGAAGAGGAGCAGACACAGAGAGCACACAGCAAATGGACACAGAGAGCAGACAACAACCGCAAACAACAAGGGGAGGGATAAATGAATAAATCTTAAAACAACAACAACAACAAAAAAAAAAACAGTAACTGGCCACCTACATAGGACTGGATTTCCCAGAACCCCCAAGTTAGGAGACAGCATATGTCTAAGTTCTCGTCAGTGGAACATGAGTAGTTTGGGGCCACTTCCTAGTCAGACCTCAGAGACACACATGTGTCTCCTCCACATGTTCTCTTCCCTCTTCCTGCCAGTTGCAACCCAGAGATACCAGCACCCCAGTTTTGAAAATGCAGACGTTGCAAATTTTCTCAAATTTTACCGCACATATGAACCACCTGAGGACCTAAAAACATATACTGTTTCACTAGGTCTGAGGTGAGGCTGAGATTCTGCATTTCAAACAGGTTTCCAGGTAATCCAATGCTGCTGCTGCGCAGACCCCACTTTGGTGTATAGACCTGAAGGACAGCAAAGCCACCCTGCTAGCCTTGGTCCGTGTATGGCTTCGTGGAGCACAGCTGCCTACCCTCACTGAACCGTCTTAAGAGAAAATTTTAAGTTTAAGTTTTGCTTTAAGTCACTGCATTTTCTGGTCTCTGTGTCTTGCCAGTTTAATTTGTACCCTAACTAACACAACTGAGTATAGAATTCTAGACTGGAGGGAAGTGGACTTGGCCCAATGGATAGGGCGTCTGTCAACCACATGGGAGGTCCGCGGTTCAAACCCCAGGCCTCCTTGACCCGTGTGGAACTGGCCCATGCGCAACCCTGATGCACTCAAGGAGTGCCCTGCCACGCAGGGTGTCCCCCACATAGGGAAGCCCCACGTGCAATGAGTGCACCCCATAAGGAGAGCCGCCCAGCATGAAAGAAAGAGCAGCCTGCCCAGGAATGGCTCAGCACACACACAGAGCTGACACAACAAGATGACACAATAAAAAGAAATACAGATTCCCAGTGCCACTGACACCGTTAGAGGGCAAGAAAATGTCCAAATCAAGGCATGAAGGCAATGCTTTCTTCCCAGACGGTCTGCCAGCAACCCTTGACTCTTCTGCCACACGGCAAGACGCACGGCGGCCTTGCTGGTCTCTCCCTTCTCTTTCAGGTTTCATTGCTTTCATCCTCTTGCTTCCGTGGCTCCCTCTCTCTCTCTCCAAATAAATGAATTTATAAATTAATTCCCTTTATGTATTCATTCCACACTTTATATAGGATTAAGTCCCATCCTGAATGAGGTGGGTCACACCTTAACTGAAATAGCCTCATCAAAAGGTCCTACTTACAGGGAAACGGACTTGGCCCAGTGGTTAGGGCGTCCGTCTACCACATGGGAGGTCCGCGGTCCAAACCCCAGGCCTCCTTGACCCGTGTGGAGCTGGCCCATGCGCAGTGCTGATGCACGCAAGGAGTGCTGTGCCACGCAGGGGTGTCCCCCGCGTAGGGGAGCCCCACGCGCAAGGAGTGCACCCCGTAAGGAGAGCCGCCCAGCGCGAAAGAAAGTGCAGCCTGCCCAGGAACGGCGCTGCCCACACTTCCAGTGCTGCTGACGACAACAGAAGCGGACAAAGAAACAAGATGCAGCAAATAGACACAGAGAGCAGACAACCGGGGGAGGGGGGGATTAAATAAATAAATAAATCTTTAAAAAAGAAAAAAAGTCCTACTTACAATGGATTTATACCCACAGAATAAAGAACAGGGTTTTTTTTTTAAGTTTTACTCCATATTGTCTAAGGTGGCTTTTTTCCTGTTTATTTTTAGTCTCTGTCATGTTAGAAAGTTTCTTCAGATATCTAGAAATCCTTTACTGTCTGCTCATCTTTAAAGGTAAGGTTCTAAGAAGCTGATGAGAAGTTCCAAGTGCTTAGCTGGGACTTAACACTTGTGGGGTTCACTATGGGTCATCTGGATCCTTTGTTGGAAAACCCCTGATGTTAAGTCTTTTACCTGACTAGTCAAATTCCCCGGAGAAGAGGCTTTCTTTCTCCTACCTGGAAGGTCTAAGCCTGGTTGAGAGAGTTTTGGAAATCACCACTCAATATATAAACTTTCATTTAAACCCTGTTTTTTTTTTTAAAAGATTTATTTATTTATTTAATTCCGGTTGTCTGTTCTCTGTGTCTATTTGCTGCATCTTGTTTCTTTGTCCGCTTCTGTCGTTGTCAGTGGCACGGGAAGTGTGGGCGGCGCCATTCCTGGGCAGGCTGCACTTTCTTTCACGCTGGGCGGCTCTCCTTACAGGATGCACTCCTTGCATGTGAGGCTCCCCTACGCGGGGGACACCCCTGCGTGGCAGGGCACTCCTTGCGCGCATCAGCACTGCGCATGGCCAGCTCCACACGGGTCAAGGAGGCCCAGGGTTTGAACCGCAGACCTCCCATGTGGTAGACGAACGCCCTAACCACTGGGCCAAGTCCGCTTCCCTAAACCCTGTTTTCAATACAGTACTCTTGCCCTCAACTGCACCTGGTGCCCTTCAGGCCAAAGACCCTCTGATTTCCATGTCCAACAAAGAATCCTTCAGTATTCTGATGGGATGTACTGCCCAGACACATGGATTCAAGGAGGAGATCTGGGGGTCTAACTACTTCAAATAATCCTCCTAATTGTAGTACCACCTTTACCTAAGTGATGCCACTAATATAATCAGGTAAATCAGGTTGTTTCTAAGCTTTCTTCACTGCAGGCTCAGTTACCAGTTCACTGCTAAACTTATCTTTCTGTTTTCCAGCTTCTACCAAAAACTTTGCTATTTACTCCTCTCCTTTTTAAAAATTCTTTACTGTTATTTTATTGGGATTTAGAGATGGAATGAAACTGAACACTAGATCTAGCAAGTTTAACTGAAGAGCTCCACTCATTTGATAAAACCCTTGCAAAATGGCTTCATCCCCGGCAATCTTCCATAAGTTGTCAAGAATGTGATCTTTCCAAAAAATAAAAATAAATGTAGGGAAGCAGATTTGGCTTAATGGATAGAGTGTCCACCTACCACATGGGAGGCCCAGAGTTCAAACCCAGGGCCTCTTGACTTGTGTGATGATCTGGCCCACCCACAGCGTTGATGCACACAAGGAGTGCCGTGCCACGCAGGGGTGTCCCCCACCTAGGGGAGCCCCATGCCCAAGGAGTGCACCCCATAAGGAGAGCCACCCAACGTGAAAGAAAGTGCAGCCTGCCCAGGAATGGCACTGCACACACGGAGAACTAACACAGCAAGATGACACAACAAAAAGAAACACAGATTACCGTGTTGCTGACAAGAATATAAGCAGACACAGAAAAACACACAGCGAATGGACAGAGAGAGCAAATAACTGGGGGGGGGGGGGGGAAGGAGAGAGAAATAAATGTTTAAAAATCTTTAAAAAATAAAATAAAATAAAATAAAATAAATGTGGTCTTAAAACCAGTCAAAGGCTCCCAAACACCTTCAAAATAAAGTCCAAATTAGCTTGCAAGCCTTTCCTGACCTGGTTCCAGCTCCAGTCTCATCACTGTGCATCTACCCACCACCTTACCCCAGTTACTCCAGTCAAAACTAAACCCAGTGCTTGGCTCCTTCACAGCACCTAGCCCCTACCTGTGCTGTTTCTCCTTTCCACTCCAACCTCGCGTCCTCCTGGCTAACCCTGTAACATTCAGTTCAGGCAGCACTTCTTCAAGAATCCTGTTTCTCAGCAGCATATGGGCCCTTCCTCTGTGCTCCCCGAGGCACCATGGGCATATCCCTATCAGGGCATCTGTCCCACTTCACGAGGGAGTCCATCTCATTCATCTCTGTATCCCAGGAGCCCAGCACATATGGAAAGGGAAGAAGGCTGGCAGGAGCCAGCATGTGAGAATGCATTGATAGTCTGTGTTTCAGCTGGGCTCACGATCAGGGGGAAGAGCTAGGGAGGATAATGTAACACTCACCAAGTCAAGCTCGCCCTGGACCCTGACATGTGGCGGAACGAGGTGGACAGGGAGAGGGCTTGTGGCTCTTCCAGGATGGAGGAACAGCTCAGAGCTCCTGCCATCACCACCTAGCACCCGGTAGACGCTTCATAAATTCTCGTAGCGTCGGGAAGGTGGAGGCTTCAGGCTAGGGACTGCGTTAATACCGCCTCCTACCACAGGGGGTCGCGTGCGGGTAGCTCACACCCAACCAAGCGCAGGATACCCTGGGAGTTGTAGTTCACCAGTGGACCAAGAAAAATGGGACTGCGCCGAGCATCCTGGGAATTGTAGTGCCAGCTAGAGAGTAGTCTCTGCGCAGGCGCAAGTCGACCGCCACTTCCGGGCTCCAGCGCGGTATTTCGCAAACGGAGAAAGTCCGGTGGGAGATTCCTGAGTGACGATGGCTACCTACAACCTGGCGAACGAGCGACTGCGCGCCCTGGAAGACATCGAACGGGAAATCGGTGCCATCCTCCAGAACGCAGGTTCGGGATGCTACAAGACGGCAGGGAGCGAGAGCGAGGCGGAGCCACACGCACGTGCGCCGACGGGAGAGTAGGGGAAGGGTGGAGAGAGCCAAGTGCACGTACGGCGACCGTGTAGGGGTGCGAGGGGCTGGCCTTGGGGCGGGGCGGTACTGACGGTCCCCGGGTGGCACCGCCCTCTCTCCGCTCCGCCAGGTAACGTGATCCTCGAACTGTCCAAGGAAAAAACCAATGAGCGGCTCCTAGACCGGCAGGCGGCGGCCTTCACGGCTTCGGTGCAACACGTAGAGGCGGAGCTGTCGGCTCAGATCCGCTATCTCACCCAGGTGTGTGTGGGGGGGGTAGTTGCTACGAGCCCACCCAGCTCTCAGTCTCAGGCTCCGGAGTCCATAACCGAGCTTTGGCCGCAACACTGACCTGGCTGGATAAACGTGCCAGGGCTCCTCTCTTCCAAGGATGGTTTCTTCCTCAAAAAGGAGCAGTGAGCAGCCCGCCTACCTCACTGGGTTGCATCACATGATCCGCTGGATGGGGAAGTGCCTGGGAAGTGGCTTGCAGAGCCAAAGCCACAGGACTTTGTCCTTAGAAACTTGACCTGACCACAGCATGAAGCCCAGAAAAAAGGAACAGATTGCGAGGGTTCTGAAATTATTACCACAGCTGCCACCATTTACTAACTTCTTACCGGGTGCCAGTCATACAAATGATCTTATCTAATCCTACAACAATTCTAGGGAGTAGTTATTGTCACCTCCAGAATGACAATAGTTAACAGAGGTTAAGTGACTTGCCCTAGGTCACCTAGCTACCATGTGGCATAACTGGAATTCATATTTAGGGACAAAATAAGAAAAGAGACCTGGTTGGGGAGGTGGATAAGGCAGCAGGTGCTCCACTGATCGGTCTAACTGTCCTGTAGGTGGCCACAGGGCAGCCCCATGAAGGCTCCAGCTACTCTTCAAGGAAAGACTGTCAGATGGCCCTGAAGCGAGTGGACTATGCCCGTCTCAAGCTCAATGATGTGGCCCGCACCTGTGAGCAGATGCTGGAAAACTAAACCCAGGAGGTGAAGCAGCAGCTTGGAGGAAGACTACCACCTGCACCCCAGGACAGAACCTAGAGACCTGAAGGAATGGGGTGCAGGGGCTGACGCATACAGGCCCTGCTGGTCATAGTCTACCATGGCAAAGGGAAAAAAAGGTCAGAATGGAGAAGCCAAAGACCAAGACACCCTCCTCCAGCACGGTGCTCTGACTCCACACTTCCCACAACTGCAGACAAGCTCAGACGCACAGGGAGACTGAGACACCCAGCCTACTTCCTCACACACTTCATGCCCCTGCCCCAGGCTTCCTACAGACATGGCCCAATGAATACACATTCGTCTTCATTGGGAGAGACAAAGCAAGAACTAAAGGTTTAATAATAAAATCATAACAATAATAATAAAAACAAGAAGATCAGACTCTTCATTGGGGCGTGGGAGTAATTCAAGAGGCCGAGGAAGTGAAACCAGCCTATAAGGCGTCAGCAGCTGCAGCAAGCAGGGGAGAGTGGGAAAACCCAATGTTTCACTGGGGGGCTTGGGGAGGAAGGGGGAGAGGACTGAGGTCGGGGAGGAACAGCTGATAGAGTGTGGGGAGAGACTTGGGATAAAGGCGAACCATCAGCAGAGAAGCCAAAGCCAGCAATCCTGGTAGGGGGCAAGGGCCTGAGGCCAGTGTCTGCAGAAAGAAGAGTCAGTAATTATAAAAATAAATTTTAGTAGTTAAAAAACACACGGAATTTGTCCAAGATATCATTAACCAGTTTAAAAGGGAATTTACATTATAGCATTCAAAAAAGAGAGAAAAGGTATGGGGTGTCCAAGAGAGGGCAGCAGCTGGTTATTCAGTCATTAAATGTTAACAAATATGCACAGAGTGCCTACCATGTGCCAGAGACTACTAGTACACAGGCTGGGCAAATCAGTCGCTGCCCTCACAGAGCTTCTATTCTTGCGAGAGGTTGATTCAGGTATTGAGTATCTGGTTCCACAGGTGTGTAATGGAGCTGCAAATCTGAAAGGGCAAAAGAAGAGCTTTGAGATAAAGAGTTGCTGAGGTGGGGAAAGGAGAGGAGAGGTGGGGAGGATGGGTGATAGCCTGAACCGGGGAATCAGACTCCGAGACCTTAATCCATGACCTGGTACACAGCACTGCCTGGCTTTGAGGGCCAAGCACTGGTCCCTGAGTCCCCTCCCTCCCCACTCTAGGCTCTGGCTGACTCTTCCTTCGAGGCGTGGATGTGTCTGCCTGGATCAGGTCTGCCAGCCCCCTGGGATCTGCAGGGGGCAGGGCCCCTTGCCAGGGAGGTTCTGGGTTCCCTGGAGGTTCAGAGGGCCTGTTTACCTGGAGAGTATTGCAGTGACCGCTCCCTCCTTCTCTTGTACAGCACATAGAGTAGAATTCCAGTGAGGATGAAGATGATGACCAGGAGGGACAGCACTGGCACTATGGCTGATGACCCAGCTGCAGGTCCCACATTTTCAGCTCGCTGCTGTGGGTTCTCAGCCTCTGGCCCAGATGCCAAGTTGTGACCCAGAATGGGAATGGTGGCTTCTTTGCGGAAGGTGAGCACTTTTTCCAAGGATGGCACTCCTGCTGGAAGGGTGGGCTGCTGGGAAGACTGCAGGGTCGATGACAGGTAGGTCTGGACAAAGGTGCCCATGTCTGAAGGTGCCTGTTCTGTGGGCTCAGGAACCTGGGTGCTGGGGGGAGGTAAATGCTGCCGATGGGCCTGACTCTCCAAGTGAGCATGTCCACATTCTGGAGAGGCAAGAAGTAAGGAATCAGAGCCATCAGGAGTCAAGGTGAAGGAGCAGATAGAGGGAAGGGTGTTGGGTCAGGGAGAGCATTAAGAGGATAGCTGAAGGTCAGGAGAGGAGGGCAATGGCAGAGGGAATAGTTGGGGACAAGGAAGTACAACCACTGAATGAGTGTGCTTTGAACTGGGAAGTCAGGAGATATGGGTTTGAACCCCTGCTCAGCTACAAAGCAGCTATATGACCTTGCCAAGTGTCTCTTAACTGTCTCTGGGACTCAGGTCATTTCAGCTGTAAAATGCAGATCATTTTAGTACCAAGGGCCAGAGTAACTGGGGGAATTAAATGAGATCACGTAGTTTGGGTGGTCCAAAGGGTGGTATGTGTGCCACTGATGCTACACAAGATTTTAGGTGGGACATGGAAGAACATTTTGCATTTGAATGATTGTGCTTTTATTTTAGAGTGAAATACAACTAATGCATCAAATTTGTGATTAAGACAAGTGGCTATTTAAGACAAGTTGCTATTTAAGTTTTTCAAAAGTTCCTATGTACATTTAAGACTGATTCATTTCATCATATGTAAACTTTATCTCAAGAGGGAAAGAAACATAAAATACTGAACTCTAGTTAATAATATACATGCTGAAGTGTTTGGGATGAAGTATAGTGATGCCTGCACCTTACATTGAAATGCTTCAAAAATTAAGATGGATAGGGAAGCAGACTTGGCCCAGTGGATAGGGGCGTCCGTCTACCACAGGGGAGGTCCATGATTCAAACCCCGGGCCTCCTTGACCCTTGTGGAGCTGGCCCACGCACAGTGCTGATGCGCGCAAGGAGTGTCCTGCCATGCAGGGGTGTCCCCGTGTAGGGGAGCCCCACGCACAAGGAGTGCACCCGGAAGGAGAGCCGCCCAGTGTGAAAAAAGTGCAGCCTGCCCAGGAATGGCACCGCACACATGGAGAGCTGACACAGCAAGATGAACCAACAAAAAGAAACACAGATTCCCGTGCCGCTGACAACAACAGAAGCAAACAATGAAGAACACGCAGCAAATGGACACAGAACAGACAAACGGGGGGGCGGGGGAAGGGAAGAGAAATAAATAAAAATAAATCTTTAAAAAAAATTAAGATGGATGATGACGTTGGAGAGAAGGATGAATAGATAAGTTAGATGTGCAATAAAGCAAATATAGCAAAATAATTGTAAACTCTAGATGGATGGTATATAGATGTTCAGTATACAATCCTTTCAACTTTTGTGTTTATCTTTCAATTTTCGTAATAAAATATTGGAAAACAAAATCAGTGTCTTGGTTGTAAGAAAAATATTGAGTAAATAACAGCACAGGTGGTAGAAGGAATTCACAAAAATCATGAAGGTGGTGATGAGTGAAGTTACTTTGGCCAGCGTCAGAATGTTCTGGGAATGTGATGTTTCATAGGGTAAAGGGCTGAAGCAAGGAAAATGGTAGGGTGGAGGCTCTTCAGCCTCCGAGGCAGAGCCAGGTAAGGAAGGGGAAAGTGCTCACCTTTGCGGTCAAAACAGTCCTTCAAGTTCAGAACCCATGGTTCTTTGCTGTACCCACACACTCTCTTGGAGCGTAGCTGGAACCTGCAAGGGAAAGGACCTGTTCTTAGGGCTGGCTGCTCCCCACTCCCTCTTCCCTGCTCCTTCCTCATTCCAAAGGAGTAAATCACCCAGAAAGAAACCTGCCCTGGGTCTTGGAAGTTCCCAGGTAGGCAGACAGGGAAGTGAAAGTGTGGAGAACTGGGGCAGACGTAATCCAGCAAGGGGTTGGGACCACCATAAGGAGTTCAGTTTTAGATCAGAAGAGGAGGGGTGTGGGGGGGCATATGGGGACCTCATATTTTTTTTAATGTAACATTAAAAACTAAATAAATAAAGACCAAAAAGAAGTTGAAAAAGGAAAAAGAAGAGGGTCCTGGAGGCACCCACAGGAAGGCAGCAGGTGCTGCCCTCCCAATGGTGGGTGAGATTACCTGATGTAATGTGAACAGATATTGTAGCCTCTCAGTTGCTTTCGGAAATGTCTCAGGTAGTTAGCCTCTGGGGGGGAGCGCAAAGGAAATAATCGATCACAGGGACAACTTCCTGCCACACTGCCTTCGTTGCCATCACCTGGGGTGGGGGGGATAGAGGTGGTCAGCGCAAGTTCCCAGGCCAAGGGGCTCCGGGCTCCGTTTCTGCTTAACCCCAACCCACCGACCCCATTGGAGTCTCTCCCTAGACCCGGGTGTCTGACCTCCAGACTTAGCCACCTATCACCGCCCCACCCCCCAAAAGGTCCCTAATCCCACCTGGACGCAGGTGTCCCCTAGCTTCTGTCCCCAGTCCCAGGCAGCTGACCCTCCCCTTGCCCCGGCTGCCTTGGGGGCCACAGTGGGGGGCCTGGTTCCCCATTTATTCAACCCCGCGGCCGTCGTACCCCCACCCCCACCTCCCGACAAACATCCCCTTTCCTGCACTCGGGGATCCGGACCCCCAGCCCGGCCCCTGACCAACCTGGCAGAGTCAGCAGCGCCGGCAGTAGGAGCAGGAACGTGCGGGACGGGGGTCGCCGGCCCCACCACATCTCGGGGTCGCGGTGGAGTTTGGGGGGGCCGGGGCCGCCTCGCCCCGTCCGACTCGCGGGCAGGACCGCGGGGCCCGACGTCGGGCTGGTTTCCCTGGCCTGCTCCGCGCGAGGTTCCGAAGGAGACGGCGGCCACGGAGGCCCGGTCGGGAAGGCGGCGCGAGGCGGCGGCGCGTCCACCGTCTCGAACCGACCGCGGTCGGTACTGCCCGCGCGGCGCGGTGCCGCGGCCGCCCACGGCGGGGAAACCCCTGCGGGCGGAGCTCCCTCGGCCCGCACCCCGAGCCTTCGCCCAGCCGGCGGCCAGGGATGTTGGCAGAAACCGAAAGGAGACGCGGGCGGCGGGGCAAGGCGGGCAGTGGCCCCGAGCGCCGCCGCGGTGGGGTCAGGGGTGCCGGCCCCCCCCCCCCCACCTCCTCCAGGTCGCCCCCGGGCGGGAGGCGAGAACGCAGCGAGCAGCGGGCGGCTGGCACCTGCCCCCGGGCGCCCGCACAGCCCCGGCTCCGGGCGCAGCCGAGTCCACTCACCAAGGTGGCAGAGTCCGGCCGCGCGCACCCTGGCCGGGGCAGGGACGCGCGGACGCAGTGTCCGCGGGCGCTGTGCCACCCGAGGCATGGGCCGTGGGCTCGGGCAACCCTGACGTCACGACCGCCCCCCGTGGTATTTACCTTCGAAAAGTGGTGGCGGCTGCAGGTACCGGAGCAGTGGGCGGCCGGGAGGGGCTAGGGCTGCGGGGGCTCCCACGAAACCCATTCAAGCCGAGCGGATACCCCGCCCCTGTTCCCTCCTCCCGCACCCCACAGGCGGGTCCGAGAGTCTTCCCTCCTCGCCAGACCCTTCCCGATGGGATTGGCCCTCCTCTGCCCCATCCTCAATTCAAACCCCACTTTTGAGGGTTTCAGCCCTCAAGTTCTGAACCCCAAATTTTGAGCTCCTGACTGCTCATTCTCTACCTTAATCTTCCACTTTCAAGCCTCGCTAACCGCCCCCCCATCCTCATCTCTGAACTCTCATCCTCAGTCCTGAAAACTCGATTCTCAGTTCCTACCACTCCTTCACAGATTCCCCCTTCAACTGTTCTTAAGCACCCGCCAGCCCTGATCTCTCTCCACTACCCCTTCCCTCATCATATATCCCTTCCTCTGCTCAGTCTGGGCCCAGACTCGGTGCTCCTGAAGACATGGAGTTTGTATCTGGATACCGGGATGAGTTCCTCGATTTCGCTGCCCTCCTCTTTGGCTGGTTCCGCAAGTTCGTGGCCGAGCGTGGGGCTGTGGGACCAGCCTTGAGGGCCGCTGGCGACAGCTGGAGGCCCAGATCAGAAGGCTGCCCCAGGACCCGGCCCTTTGGGTGCTCCACGTCTTGCCCAACCGTAGTGTGGGCATCAGCCTGGGACAAGGGGCAGAGCCAGGCGCTGGGCCAGGCCTGGGGGCTGCTCGGCTCCTGGGAGATGAGCCCCCACTCCATCTGCGAGACCTGAGCCCCTATGTCAGCTTTGTCAGCCTGGAGGATGGGGAGGAAGGAGAGGAGGAGGAGGAAGAGGAGGAGGAGGAGGAGAAGGGAGAAGAGGAGGGTGCAGGCACAGAGAAGGTGGGGCTCAAGGAGGATGGGGAGCCAGTCACTACAGCAGGAGTCCCCCCAGGAAGCAAACCCTCCAGGGGAGCCGGCGGAGGCTGAGCAGGAGGCCAGAGGCGCGGAGGATGGCTGCCGAGAGGTCCACGCAGAGGACGAAACAGGGACTGAGAAGAGGAGAGGACGGAGGAGTGGTGAGAACCTGCCCTACCCCCTGCCCAGCTGTTTCACCTTCCGGAGCTCTCCCCCACCACCCAGAACCCAGGCAGGGGCTGGTCACAAACTGGTGGCCTTCCTTCATCCACAGTACCTTTTGGTTTTTGAGCCAACCTTTAAACATTGAAAGAGAAAGAAATCCAGGGGTCTGGATTGATGCCTTCTCAAGAAAAACCTAATGTTCTAATAGTGGGACCACATTTCTGCGTGGCAGCAAACGCCGGTACCATGAAGTGGCTTTAGATGGGGCATGCCCTCCCCACCTAGGCCCCTTTCCTCACTGGTTACTTGTCTAGCCCCTATAGGCATTTGGTGCCCCTGAGCTTGACCATCTTTGCCCACTTAATGTTTCCTCTTTTCCCAGAGGCTGCCCCCCTGCACCTCTCCTGCCTCTTACTGGTGACAGATGAACATGGCACCATCTTGGGCATTGACCTGCTAACGGATGGAGCCCAGGGGAGTGCAGGCCGGGGCTCAGGGACAGAGAACCTAACTCACCTGGCTCCTCGGGCCTACGCTCTCCTCTGCCACAGCATGGCCTGCCCCATGGGGTCTGGGGACCCCCGAAAGCCCCGTCAGCTTACCGTGGGAGACCCCCAGCTGCATCGGTACAGAAACATGGCATCTGAGGGTGGGGATGCCTGGGGGCATGGGCTCCTGAGCCCCCAGCCTGACAGCATCTCCACCCCCATTCAGAGAGCTGGAGAGCCTGGTCCCAAGACTGGGAGTGAAGTTGGCCAAGACGCCAATGAGGACATGGGGTCCCCGGCCGGGCTTCACCTTTGCCTCCCTTCGGGCTCGAACCTGCCATGTTTGTCACAGGCATAGCTTTGAAGTGAAACTGACGCCCTGGTGAGCAGCCGGCAAAGATGGGGAGAGACGGAGGATGACCCCAACAGTCAGGCAAACAGAATGCAGGCTGGCGGGGGGCCAGCAGCCAGATGAGGGAGGGAGGGGAGATACCAAGACAAAGACATAGAAACATCAACCAAGCTGTTACAGTTAGAAAGACAGACCAATTGACAGATGGGCAGACTGAGGTCCGACAGAAAGAAACCCTCAGGGCCCACCACCTGCCGTGTCCCCCAGCCCTCAGTGTAGTGCTGTCTTGTACTGTGGAGAGGCTTGTCTCCGGGCCGACTGGCGACGGTCTCCAGATGATGTGAGCCACCGATTCTGGTGCCCCAGGCTGGCAGCCTTCATGGAGCGGGCAGGAGAACTGGCAACTCTGCCTTTTACCTATACTGCAGGTACCACAAGGAGGTCAGGATGGGTGGGGATCAGGGCTTTGGGAATGTGGCCTGGGTGCCTAGGAAGGTACAGAGTCCTGGCATTGAAGGCTAAGTGCTTAGGGCTGGAGTCTAGATTCCTGAAAGGAGGGCTGGGCCCTGGGTGTGTGGGATTAGGGGCTGGTTAGATCTCTGGGGCTGGAGCTCGGTCTCTGGAGCTGAGCACTAAGTGCCTGGGGGATTCAGGGATAGGGATTCAAACATTAGCTCCCTTCCCAGCTCCACCATTAACTGGCAGCTTGACCTTAAACAAATTTCTTTAGTTCTCTGGCCTTGGGGTTTCATCTGTAAAATCGGGATACTAACAAATGTTAAAACCCACGGATGGACTTGTTGTAAGGATAATATGGGCTTGGCGCCTAGTAAAATATTAGTTCCCTCCCTGATCAGAACCAGGCTCAGTTCCAGGGTCCTTGGGGAGGCTGAGGAGAGTGGAAGTCTGGAGTCTGCGCCTCCAGGCCCTCAAGCCCTCCTCTCCTCCTTCTCCAGAGGTGACCAGTGAAACTTTCAACAAGGAGGCATTCCTGGCCTCCCGGGGCCTCACTCGTGGCTACTGGACCCAGCTCAGCATGCTGATTCCAGGCCCTGGCACCCCCAGGCACCCCCGGGGCAACACGCCATCCCTCAGCCTTCTTCTCAATGGTGCGGGGAGCGTCTCTTCCAGCATGGGCCCCTGAGTTTGGAGGGCCGGATGGGGGAGAAAAAGGCTGTCCAGGTCCCAGAAAACCCCTCCACATTCACACCGAAGTTCCCCTCCCCAACCAGGGCCACCACAGGCCTTCCCCCAACCCTCAGAGGGGTCAGCCCTGCCCGCCCCGTCCAGAAGCCCCATCTCTACCTAGGCAAACTCCCATTCCTCTTGTGGCAGCGCCAGACCCTCCTCAGGGGATGCGGCTCCTTCCAAAGAAGAGGGGGATGGCCCAGGTGGGCGTCTCACTGACACCCGGCCCTTCTTCCTTTTGTCCTCGCAGGAGATCCCTACCAGCTTCTCCAGGGGGACGGGCCTGCCTTGATGCCTCCTGTGCCCCCAGATCCACCCAGAGGCCTCTTGGTGAGATGGAGGGCCTCTTGGGGACCTGGGAGGGGGAACAGGAGGGTCAGAAGCCTGGAGTTGCTGAGAAAAGGGGCTGTTAGACTGGAGGCAGGTGGGGTCCTGGCCTGGGGCCAGGTCCCCCAGTAACCCCCCCTCCCCAGTCTCATGGCAGGATTACTACACATGGCGGGGCCTTGGCTTGGACTCCCCCATGGCCGTGCTTCTCACTTACCCCCTGACAGTGTACTACGTCATCACCCACCTCGTGCCCCAATCCTGTAAGGAGAGCCAAGGCGGGGGAGGAGTGCCTGGTGCATGGGGGGACAGGGGGCTGGAGGGAGAGATGGGGCAGGGGGCGATCTCCTTCAAAAGCTGGTTTCTCACCCAGTCCCTGAGCTCAACATCCAGAACAAACAGTCGCTGAAGATCCACGTGGTGGAGGCCGGGAAGGAGTTTGACCTTGTCATGGTGTTCTGGGTAAGTCTCTCCGGGCCTGAAGCTTGGGCATTGGCGTGTGGGGGTGGATGCCTGTGGGACCCATATCTGACCTGGTCTCTGTCTTTCAGGAGCTCTTGGTCCTGCTCCCCCATGTGGCCCTGGAGCTGCAGTTTGTGGGTGACGGCCTGCCCCCTGAGAGTGACCAGCAGCATTTTACCCTACAGAGGGTAAGGACTAGGGAGAGCCCTGCTCTTCAGTCCCCATCCCCTGCTGTCCTCCTCACTGGCCCTCCCTCCCTCTCCCTCCTCCCTTCTTGCCTGGTGCATCCTCTGGTACCCTGATGGTCAGTGGCTTCCCCACCCCACTCCCGGCCCCCCAGGATGGCCCTGAGGTGTCTGTCCGCCCTGGATCCGGGGTATCAGCACGGCTCAGCTCTGGGACTAAGGAGAAAGGGGGCCGCAGGGACCTGCAGATCAAGGTGTCAGCGCGGCCCTACCACCTGCTCCAGGGGCCCAAGCCTGACCTGGTTATCGGTGAGAGGCTGGGCTCAGGGGTGGGGGCATGGAAAGGTGAGGGAGAGGCAGACCGTGGGAGCCAGCTTCTCTTTGCTCTCGCCCCGCAGGATTTAACTCTGGCTTTGGTCTCAAGGACACTTGGCTGAGCTCTCTGCCCCGGTTACAGGTGGGGACGCGGGTGACAGCTTCTCTCCCTTCCTGCCCGGGACTGCCTTCCCCACGACCTGCTCTACAGATCTGGGGGGCGCCCGCGGTTTACGCCCCTCCCCAAAGCCGGTCTGTTCTGGGCCTCAGTTTCCCTCCCTGTCTGCCCCTCGTGGCTTGGGACGCCCCTGGGGGGGGAGGGGGGCTCGGGAGCGCGCCTGAGGCCCCGCGCGCTCCGCAGTCGCTCCGCGTGCCGGCCTTCTTCACCGAGAGCAGCGAGTACGGCTGCGTGATGGACGACCAGACCATGGCTGTGGCCACCGGCGGGGGCACCAGCCCGCCGCGCCCCAACCCCTTCCGCTCTCCCTTTCGCCTCCGAGCAGCCGACAACTGCATGCCCTGGTGAGGGCCCGCCACCCTGCCTGTTTCCTTCGTGGGCCCTCAGCTTCTCCTCTCGCTCGCTGGTCCAGCACCCTAGAAGGCCCACCCCTCCCCTACACCTCTCCCCGTCCCTGCAGCCCCACCGGCTGCCCCCAAGGCTCACCACCACCCTTCTGGCTCCGACAGCCGCCCCCCCCCCCCCAACACCCTCTTTAGATCCAGCTCCCAGCAGAACCTGCCCGGCGCCTCGCCCCCCCCCCCCCCCCCCAGGAGGACCCTGCTTCCCTCCAGCTAGCCTAGCCCCGGGTCTGGCCCCCCTCCCGGGAGCTCGGGGCCCCGCCCCTGACCGCGCCCCCCCCCCCCCCCAGGTACTGCAACGCCTTCATCTTCCACCTGGTCTACAAGCCCCCGCAGGGGAGTGGGGCCCGCCTGGCGCCCGGCCCCGCGCCCCCAGCCCCGACGCCTGCGGCTCCGCCCGCCCCGGGCCGAAGGCGCCGCGGAGAGAAGAAGCCCGGGCGGGGGGCCCGGCGGCGGCGGCGGTGAGGGCTGGGGCGGCGGGCGGCCCGCGACCCCGGCGCGCTGCCGAGGGGAACCGAGGAGAAAACGCGAGGCCGCCGGGGCGGGCTGGGTGGCGGAACCCGGAAAGGCAAATAAAATTGCTTGTTTGAAATCCCTGAGTCGTTGACCTTTACTTTTCCGCTAATTGGCAATTAAACTGGGAAAGGATAAAAGGGAAGAGAAGGATTTAAGGGTGACTTTCTTTGTCCAGTCCCTTTAGGTCCCTCCGACGGCTGTCCCTTCTCTTACTTTGACACTCTTTGCTGATCCCAAACCTCTGTGTCTGTCCCTAAGCCATTTCCCAGCCCCGGAAACCTCAGGGACCTGCCTGAAGGATGGAAGCAGAAAGTGGCTTCTCACTAGCCAGGCAGGGGAGGCACAGGGAGCGCTTCACCCAAGCTCCTAGGGCACACAGACCCCTTGGCTTAGATTCTGGGGCTTAGCCCCAGAGGCCCAACTGTCCAAGGTAGAAACCTGGTGGCCATCCTCGACTCCACCCTCTCTCACCCTTCCTATCCAGTGCACTCCTGCTAAGTCGACTGGGGCAGCTGCAAACTCCACCCTCTCTCCTCTCCACACTGCAGCCAGAGTGTTCTAAACCCACGCCTAAACACTCTCCTATCCTGCCTAACTGCCTTCAGTGACTTTCTAAAAGTCCCCCTGGGTATGGGCTAGATCCAGTGACTTACCTGGAAATAAGAGTATGAAAAGGGGAAAAAAAGAGTGGAGAAACCTGGCAAACACCTTAACCAAGTGATCAAGATGAAGAGTAATGATTCAAGTCATGTTGACATGGTGTGCCCCAACAGAATGTGATGAGAAGACCACACTGCCTCTGGGATAGTCTTTCCCAAAATCTACAATCTCAGTCTAATCATGAGAAAACATCAGACAAATCCAAATTGTGGGACAGTCTACAAGAACCTAACCACTATATTTAATCTTCAAGAGCGCCAAGTTCAGACAGCAGATGTAGCTTAGTGGTTGATCACCTGCTTCCCATGCACGAGGTCCTGGGTTCAATCTGTGGTACCTTCTCAAAATAAATAAGTGCCATTGTCACCAAAGGCAAGACAATACCAATGTTAAGTAAAATAAAATGGCCTTCATTTTTTTTCCTTAAGATTTTATTTTTTAAATTTATTTCTCCCCACCCTTTCACTGTTTGCACTTGCTGTGTCTGTTCACCTTGTTTCTTCAGGAGGCACAGGGAACTGAACCAGGGACCTCCAATGTAGGAGGGAGGCACCTAATCACTTAAGCCACCTCTGTTTTCTGCTTTTGTTGTGTCTCTCATTATGTTCTTCCTCCTGTGTCTCTTGTTGCATCAGCTTGCTGCGCCTGCCCGTCACGTCAGCTCACCATCTTGCCCGTCTTTTCTAAGAGGCATCAGGAACCTATGCTCCCTGCTTTGTTGTGTATATCCTCATGTTTTTCTTCTTGTGACTCTTGTTGCATCATTCTTTAGGAGGCACAGGGAACCAAACCATGGACCTCTCCTGTGGTAGGCAGGAGCCCAGTCGCTTGAGCCACATCCACTTCATTGAGTATTGCCAGGAGGGACCCCCTTTATAAGAAGGGATTTTCCAGAAGACAAAAACAATGGACCTGGCAGGCTTTCTGAGAAAATGGACCACACCCTACAGAACTGCAAAAAAGCAACACCTGGTGATACACCAGTTTCTGTCCAGTAGAGAAAGCTTATCAGAATGGACAAGCATACTGTTCTATTTTGCTAAACTGCTGAAAGCAGGTATCCTAAAATATGTCGGCCTTAACTATGGGAATTTATTAGCTTTCAAGCTTACAGTTGTCCAAATCAAAGTATAATCAAGGTGATACCTTCTTCTTGAAGACTGGCTGCTGTCAGTCCTGGATTCCTGTCACGTGGCAGAGTCTGATGCTCTCTCCCTTCTCTTCCAGGTTTCATTGCTTTGAGCTTCTTGCTTCTGTGGCTTTCTCTGTCTGAATTTTATTCTCTAAAAAAGGACTCCAATAAAAGGATTAAGGCCCTCCCTGACTGAGATGAGTCACATCTTAATTGAAGGCTCTACTCACCAAAAGATCCTACTTACAATGGGTCTACACCCACAAGAATGGATTAACTTTAAGAACATAGTTTTCTGGGGTACATATAGCTTCAAACCACCACACATATCATATTAATGTGTATCTGCTCCCCACTTTGTAAAACTCCCCTATGTAAAATGAAAACTTAATATCAGCCAATCAGAACATTTTCTCACTTGCTTCAGCATTTTGCCCTGTAAGCATCTGCTTTCCAGCCTTCAGTAGAGCTCCCTTCTACTTTCTGAATGGGATGCTGCCCAATTCATGAGTCACTCAATAAAGCGGTGGGATCCTAAAATGCATGTAAAGTTTTTAACACCAAGGAACTGTTACAGCCTGGAAGAGACTAAATAGATAAGACAACTAAATATAATGTGCTATCTTGGATTGGATCCTGAAACAGAAAAAGGACATTAGTGGAAAAACTGGAGATAGATGAATAAAGATTGTGGTTTAGCTAATTGTACTGTACCAAAGTTAATTTCTTAGTTTTGGTAAACATACCATGGTTACATAAGCTGCAACATTATAGGAAGATGAGGGAAGAGTATATGGAAACAAAACTATCTTTGCAATTCATCTGTAAATCTAATTACCAAATAAAAATTTCATGAAAACCAAGTTCAGACATTATATTAATTTACAATGTTCCTTTCTCTCATTCTTTTTTAAAGTTCTTTTCTTTTTTTAGATTTTGGTATTTTTTATTTCACTCCCTTTCTCCACCCTCCCCCCACCCCAGTTGTCCGCTGTCTGTGTCCATTTGCTGTGTTCTTCTGTGTCCACTTATATTCTTGTCAGTGGCACCAGGAATCTGTCTCTTTTTGTTGTGTCATCTTGCTGTGTCAGCTCTCCGTGTGTGTGGCACCAGTCCTGGGCAGGCTGCACTTTTTTCGCGCTGGGCAGCTCTCCTTACAGGGCACACTCCTTGCGCGTGGGCCAGCTCATTACATGGGTCAGGAGGCCCTGGGTTTGAACCCTGGACCTCCCATGTGGTAGGCGGACGCTCTATCCATTGAGCCAAATCCACTTCCCTCTCATTCTCTTTTTATTATAAATATTTTTACTATCTAA